>NW_025765614.1:0-1200000 GCF_003918875.1 Haliotis rubra | reverse complement strand
ATGCACATAGCTTTTAGAGCAATCGTTTCACTAATGTTTCCCCTTGGTTTAGTCAATGGTTCGAGTTGTTCCGAGGCATACTCAGCTTGCCCCAAGTGTATGAGAGCCATGAAAACGTTGACTAAAATAATACACCTTGTTTGCAGTGATTTTGATAAGGCTGTTTTTACACAATGACCATGTTTACAATCAGTATACTACTGAGGCTAATTGCACTTTTTGTAACCTCGATATCGAACTTGCCTCTATGAACTAATGATCATGCCATTATATCGAGGTAGGCACTTTTTTCAGTGATGGTGCAATTAGGAATGCTATTCAGATCTATACTGGTGTAACCCAATAGAATTTCCACAACAGGCAAACTTGATGGATGCTCGCAGTGTTATATGGGAACTCCATGGCGATGAATCTAACAACTGTCTTCAATTAAGAACGTACATGTTAAACATGACAGCAGCCTCTAATTAATTATTGATCAAGTATAGAGACTGATATGACTAAGGTTCTCTTTGAAGCTCCCGTTGATTGATATCTTACGTAAAACATTGTCTCTTTAGAACTATGTCATATCGCGGTTGTGTTGTTAATGCAATGCCCTCATTTGTCCAAAAGCTTTTAACGTTCTTGTACAAACACATGGGGCGTATTGGCAAGCAAGGGCATCGCCAAACATATGGGTGTACAATAAACGTTGAGGTTTTGTTGAAAACACATACCTACTCTGAGAGAGCTTGAGTATTGCTTTTCTGGCGTTAAATTTCATTCACTCACTCACTCACTTGGTAATATGATTTCCTTATACATCCAAGGATATTGCTAAGTTTATCTGGGATGTATCATACATTTTTGTCACATTCACACTAAGACAGATGAGATACAGATTTCAATATGGAGACACCCTCGTGATTACATATAAATTTCTGACACATTCATACCAGAAGATGTATTGCAATTAGTACCAGCGATTGGTCAGAAAGTGAGTTTCTTTCATTAAACCTAACTATAATATCTAAATCCTAGAATAACCGGATCTATTTCCAGTTCTCTTCATTATCACCTCTGCAAACATCACTGAAATATCTGCAAATGTCTGTAAATATTAGAAGTTAGGATTTGTCGACATGACTCGTAACGCCACTCAGTTTGGGATCAAATATTCACCCAGTTAACAATATTCAGTCCTAAGACGGTCTTTACCTCTGGTTCTGTATTGACTCAAGAGAATTGCATTAAGGTTGACTTTGATTTCGTGCAATACGTCATCTAACAATCCTGATAAGGACTGATATTCATTCGCACGGCTTTTAGTCGTCAGGGTCCAGAGAGAAACATTCCTTATTGGAATCTGAGTGATCTTTGGCCACACCAATATCGAGCCACTACACATGGGAAATAGCCGATGAAGTAATAAGACGTCAGGGTCTCTTGGTATAGTGCTTCATTTCGTTATTGAAAGACTGGAGAGAGGCAATTAAATGTTGTTCTGTTATTAAGGCAGCAGGTTAAGCAAGAGCTGGAAGACCTTTGTCATTAGACCGTAATTATCTCTGGTCGAAATTATAATGATTGATATAGTTGCAATGCATTGTTTAAGTGTTATATTTTTAAGGGGGTTGAAGGTTTGAGGTAGCAATCGTTGTATTGCTGGTGCACGCCATTCTTTAAAGCAGCCAATGGTTAACTGCTTGGTGTGATAGGAAATGAACGGCAGACATCCCCAGCTAGATTACTAATACGTACATGCCTCATGTAACGGCTGAAGAGTTAATTAATGATAACTACTGGTGATTAATTAGAAGATTGCATCATTTAATATTGATAGTTAGTCATATCATGACACTTTGAGTGTCAATTTAATATCATGATTGTGCATTAATATCGCAACACTGTGTTCCGTTAAATAAGCTAGTGCACAACTGAACAGGTCTTCCGCGTAAAGCATACCCGTCCTGAAGGTATAGCAATGCCACAAAGGCTTAGCCTATTTCACGTATTTACATGAATGACCAGAAATTGCCCTCATGCCAAGTTGGAGTTTGGTCTTCTCGCGTCGAACATGAAGAATTACTCTTCTTTCTGGACGGAAATGATATTTTCCAATCCCATAATGACCCACACATTCTAAGAACACCCTGCCGTTCAACTACTCACAAATCACAAATACGCACAAAGTTGTTTTATTAACCTCTATCTCATTGAAGTGCCTTAGAATTTTCGAACGACCATAGCAACTATCAACACGATCTTGAAAAACATTTCACCGCATATTCATCCATATAAATAGACCACTTTCGTTACATAACGTTTTAGGTGATTACACAAGAAGAAAAAAGAAGAAAAGAGACTCTTACCTTTAACTCGATGAGATTCGATCCCAGACGGTTATCAAACTCCCAAACTGCTGCCCGCCTCTCCAGCGTCGATATGGGGCTATGAGAGCTCCTCCTCATCAATATGTAAGTTCGATAGCATGTAGATATTCGTGATCATCACAAACGCTGCAAGAGCTTTGACGACAAACGTGCCTCAATCTTCTATACTAATCAATATCTATTACGCCCGACCAATCAGATTTGCTGTTACAATAGCTGTGGGTAATACAGTCAGCGTCAAATCAATGCCTATTTGTCAGCACCACATTGATTGGCTGCGTAAGTTCTGGCCGCTTTCTCCCCGTGCTGTTGCGGGTCTCCAGGGAAGCATCTCCGTTGAATAGTGTTGCAGTGTCTTACTCAACTTGTGTCCTTTCCGTCTCTGAATATAATCAACACCGAAAAACACGCATTACCTAATCAGTTCTGAACTAAATGACTTAATATTTATCAAACGTAATTAATCATTATTCATTATTCAGATCATATTCTACGCCTAATACAGTCTCTGAGATCATGTAAATTATATGGTAGCCGTCTTAATCAGCCGAATATACACATGCACGTTATATTTAGAGTCCCGTTGAGAAGATAATGTTAAGCTACCTGCTACAATGATAAAACCAAACATCTTTTGCCATCAGCGTATACCATAAACCATTGCGTTTTCATTTCGACACCATAGCATTTATGCCTTCCATATGCCTTGCTTTGTAACCCTTGCGATATTGACCGTTCTGTTTTATGAGAGAATTATTTTAGCAAAGCAAATTCAAACCGATGTATCTGTCGGCCAAACATTTCTTTGGTAGTTATACACACTGAAACCTCACAATCTCGAGTGAGTGAGTGAGTGAGTGAGTTTAGTTTTACGCCGCACTCAGCAATATTCCAGCTATATGGCGGCGGTCTGTAAATAATCGAGTCTGGACCAGACAATCCAGTGATCAACAGCATGAGCATCGATCTGCGCAATTGGGAACCGATGACATGTGTCAACCAAGCCAGCGAGCCTGACCACCCGATCCCGTTAGTCGCCTTTTACGACAAGCTTAGTCGCCTTTTATGACAAGAACGGGTTGCTGAAGACCTATTCTACCCCGGATCTTCACGGGTCCACAATCTCGAACTGTCAGTACACACCATGCCTGTGTATGACCTTATGTTTCGTGTTAAAAACATACAAAGAAGTATAGAAATGCAGTTGTTAATGAACACTGATACCATCCTTATGGATGTGGAAAAGGGTTTTGGCACTTCGATTTAGATAGCATAATGTACAATACTATAAATAAAAGTTACATAGAGTTGTATCGCTAACACACCAAACAGTCCAAATCAATACCATTGTTAATGAGTTTGAAAGTATGATTCAACTATGACCCATGAACTGTTATCTATTTGTGACTGTTGATATCACGAAACTGGAAAGCGTGTACTTGCCCTGTCTCACGTAGAGGTTTCCATGCCGTATTAAGGTGATATATGAGTAAAATAAAGTGTAAGGCAGAATTAAACCCCAACTCACCATCAAACCATGATATCATAATTGGTGTGTGAGTAAAATGGAATGAAAGGAACTATATCAATATTGCTGAAGTATGAAACCAACAGTTGGGTCAAGAATATCCCTATCCCCCCATCCTCCCCCTCCCCCATCTATAGAAACGTTACTGAATATGAAACAGTATGAATATGTACATAAGTAACACAATTGAAAACGATGAATGTGGATATTTGCCATGGTAAGACACAGGAAGACATACTTTATGTCCCATCATAAGTCACAGGTTGTATACTTTAGGCACCATGTAACCTTCACTAATATCAAATCGACTGTAATTATTCATTTCAAAATAAACCAATGTTACCCTTCGTTTGGGAAATAGACCTTGAAAGTATACGTACTTTAACACGTTATTAGTAAATCTACGATACTTACGCTTATTCTGCACGACATCGACGTTGAAGGGTATACTCTCGTGATGCATATGATCGCCTCTTAATATCTTAATAGACGCCATGGATATGTTACTCATGCCTAAAACACGAAGTTCAATGAAGATACAGTCAGTGTAAATGTGATCCTGTGCGGTGATAAAGTAGTGTAAATCACGACGACTCTTCACATCAAAGGACCATAAACAATCGATTAATACTCACTGAACTAGCTGTACGGCCAAAGTGTTCTGGCAAATTCTCAGGTTGGACTAACAGTTGTACGAAAAACAAAACAAGCTCATGTGCTTGTACTTTAAACAACCACAATACCAGAAGATGAGTTGACCACTGCGAGCATCCAGTCGATGTATTTTCCTCTCAGTAAGTGTCGCTGTGGTATGGTTGCAATGTTTAGGCTGCTGCCAAAGATATGAATACTTTGTGGAAGAATTTGGCGCCAGATGCTTGACCATTGTGTGCGCCATGTTGAGAGTAAACAGCAAACTGGACAAGATAAGATGGAAACAATTTGTTTTAATTGCATCGGAAGATTGACGCTTCTGTGAGTATTTTCACAATAAACACCGGTCAAGTAGAAAAACGCGGCGTCAGTAACAAATGCACATGTTCACTGATTTGTTGTTTTCGTGGCTTCTTTTAAACCTGCCAGTAACATAAATGTGCTAAATGCACACTTTAATTGAGAGAGAATTACACTTAATGACGTTCCAAGTGATGTAGCAACGTGTAAAGTGTTCATTTACCACTAAATGTTAGATTTAAATCGTGTCCTGATTCCCAATTTCTACAATGAAAGAGGTTCTTAAGTGTTCTTTCAAAAGCTATATAGACATGTTACACAAACCAGGAGAATTAGTTCGGGTCGTCCGAAACATCATCCCAAATCAGAGTCAACTGACTTTAAGTGTTTCCCAATTTCTCGTTGTCGAAATGGGGTCAGATTTAATGTACCTACAAATCACCCCTTTAAGCAACGGTACAAATGCAAAGGTATTGCCATCGTACTTCGATTTAAAAATATCATGTCCATTTTCTTAGTCTTTGGTTAGGCCGCACTTGGTTGCCTTTACAAACCTCTTTACTTCACTTATAGTCTCTTGGCAGTGAAAACGTACCGATGAATTTCACTTTAAACGAAAAAGTAAATCAAATAAAGTGAAATTAAGATTGTGAATCCTCATAATTTTACCTTGCCAATTGAACATTTAAATCTCAGAGTTTCATTCATCTTAGGATAAAAGTTGCTTAACAAACGATCATAGTTTCAAATCGCTATTATCGGTATGCATTACAAGGGGGTACGCGCAGTAGTTAGAAAAGTGAAACAAATGCACGTGCAGTACGTAATGAGCGTTAACTCAGACCAACCCCACTTGTTCTCGGTGTTTCATTTAATGTGCATTCCCCCTTGTAATATAAACCAATAATAGCGATTTGAAACTATATGATCGTTTGTTAAACAACTTTTATCGTAAGTTGAATAAAATTCTGACATTTAAATGGTCGAGGATTCGCAATCTTAATTTCACTTTATTAGATTTACTTTTTTGTATAAAGTGAAATCCATCGGTACGTTTTCACTGCAAACTGACTATACCTGAGATGTGCACTGCACGCGAGAAGACCCTTACGGAATGTCTCTGTATAACACTTCTCGAATTCATACATTCATTCAGACAAACGATGCGAGCTTGTAATTGTGACATAGCAACACGATCATGAGACTGTCAGGAATTACTAACTTCTAGGTCGGATACCAAAGAGAATGAGCAAAACCTTTCTCCGAACACATAATTGCCTTAAAGCCATCCACGCAGCAGGTGTCCTAGCGTGGTATTTAGCTGCGCGATTTGTATTATTCTTGTATCTGAACTACAGTTCTTGTTCTTCTATGCCTATATAATCAATTCTACATTTTACTTTGGCCATCCGATAATGAAGCAAGCACTTGTTTGCATATGTGTGATGCTGCATCAATACTGGGAAATATATACAGATATGTTCCACTGTCGCATTGATGTTGTATAAGTACCGCAAGTTGTTCATTGGTACATACATACTGCTCTACTTGAATGAGTAAATTGCATTCAGCATAAGTAGATATCAGTTATATGATTATATATGTATCGTCGTATAACAACACGTGAACCTAACCTGAGGAAATATCGACTAGTGAGTGAGTTTATTTTTACGCCGCAGATAGATAGAGAGAGAGAGAGAGAGAGAGAGAGAGAGAGAGAGAGAGAGAGAGAGAGAGAGAGAGAGAGAGAGAGAGAGAGAGAGAGATTAGTTTTACGCCGCACTCGACAATATTCCAGCTATATGGCGGCGGTCTGTAAATAATCAAGTCTGGACCAGACAATCCAGTGATCAACAGCATGGACATCGATCTACGCAATTGGGATACGATGACACGACATAGTTTCAACCAAATCAGCGAGTTTGACCACCCGATCTCGTTAGTCGCTTCTTACGACAAGCATGGGTTACCTGAGATCAATTCTTACCGGAATCTTCACGGGTGAAATATCGACAAGATGAAGGTGTGGGTATGGTTCAAACAAGCCAAAAATAATAATCATGTCGAACTTGGATTCGATTCCACAATCATGGGTTTCAGATACGCCTAAAGAAGGCAACTGTGCACAAGGCAACTGTGAACAGCGATTGTGCTCTTCTGAAGGTTACTAAAATTAAACGCGATCTGGACTACACTCAACTTAGCCTTGGTCATTTTGACCTTCTATGTAATGTCATCACGGCACATAAGATCACAACATACCATTTTTCACTTTCAGAAATACGAAACGATTCGTTATTCACTACTTTCGTACCACAGGAAATTTAAGACATTTTTTCATCGATTGATATGTAGAAATTGCTTGGATGTATTGGGCCAGCAAATTAACTACCCAATCCCTATTAAACATATTAGCCGTAATCCCTCATACAATCAGTGAAGGGCTCTCTCTTAGTCACAGAAAGCATCACCAACAATGTGGATTCTCCCAAACGACAAAGATTTGTCATATTTGAATCAAAAGATTTCCAATCTTTGAATTGAACCTACCTCAATTTCACAACCTTTGACGTTCAACACTGTACTGCACTATACCGAAATGACTAACCTAAGGGAAAAACCGTAAGAGATATTCATTAATCTTGGTTTGTTTCGGTAAAAAGGGTGGTGATTATGGATGTGTAATCTTCAGAGAATCGGAAAAAAATCATCAAAGAATAAAAGAAAATGCAGTCTGGTGTTTACTGAGAGAACTTTACAAGTGAAACGCTGGACATTCTCATTGATGACATATTTGTATAATTTATAACTAAGACTTTTAGGCAAGAATTGGACATCCTCATTGGCACCAGCCGCTGTTTCTCTTTGGATATGAATCTGAAATAACCTAAAGCTCGAAGTTCACCTGTGAAATGATATAGTTCTTTATCCATCAAATAGGCAATTCTAGATCTCTTTAATGGATTTACCCACTTGGACTAGAAATATGTGAGGCTGGATGCACTCTCTTTCTCGTGGATGCATCTTAGTATTATCATTATGTGATGGTGATTAATGAACACATGTTCATGATATGGTCGGAATCGTAAATTCGTGATTCCATTTATAATGGAAAAGGTTTTTTGTCGGTTTTAATGCACGATTGTTTGTGTGATGCTAGGTTCATTATAGTATTGTCAGAATTCATGTTTTATTTTAGTTTTGACGCTGCTACAAAGTACGATGATATATATCGTTGTAGCTTCTCCATTTAACGTCCCACAGCGCTGTCAAACATCCATATGTTGCACGAACAAGTCCACACCAAGAGCCTCAGTAAAATTGCGCATTATTATAAACTGGGCGATACAGAATATTTGGCCCCAAAGAACACTCCAAGTCTGATGTTGTACCAAACGGTACAGATTCATGCCCGATCTTGTCATCATTTCAGACTGTTGAATAATATGAGTTTCTCCTCGTGCCACTAATTGTCCTCTAAGCAGCTGTCCGTGTTAAGTAGTTGTCCTCTGTGTCCCTTGTAAGAGATATTACGCCATATATGTATACTTGAATACAATCATCAACGAATATTATGTCATCGTGTCTGCAATTAATGATACAATATATATCAAACTGAACTGATTAGAATTCATTATTCATATCATACGTTAATGACGTTATTTGAATCTGACCATCATAAATAAGGAAAACAAACACACAGAAACTGCACATTCACATACAAGGAACAATATGCAACTCTTTGAGGATAAAATGTTCTAAATATTTCAGAAACCCTTTCTATTAACGAACCATGATATCTCATTGATAAGTATTGGTGAATGTGAAAGACGAATTGCGATATGGTTTTACATTTTCGTCGCCAGAAAATATGTAGGTTCCATAATTGCAGCTTACATAACAAGCCACATTTATATTCCCGGCGGTCCATGACTGATAATACAATGCATTATTCACCAATGAAATGTATGAACTTAGTGCTATTGTGATGTATCTGGTAACATCTATGCTATCATATGCACTCCATTGTTATCATTTCGTAGTAAATCTGTCATCAATATGCATATTGAACAATGGCACATGAATCCATTCATTTTTGTTCTGAATATCATGTAGCTTAATGAAGCTTTTGTCACATATAACAGGTCGTTCATTTGTGGCAGTCTAGACTCGACTAAACAGTGTTTTGTAGCAAAAACACAAGGTACCAGGTCATTCAGACATGTTCATGTTTTAGCCGGGCAAGGGCATCCGTCCGGAGACCGGAACTTCAGTGCATCGATCCCCATTCACGTCTAAACGAATTCCTTGAAAGATTGTACTACTTGGTACCCTGGCTTCGGCCTTTCAGAGCCAGGTACCGGTCGGGCCCTCATGATTCGTAGTGTTGTATTCATGTCAAATTGCGGGATAGTATCTTAGTTGCTAGTGCTATAAAACAGGCATTGGTCCAGGCTGGTAGAAGGTTCGACACATGCATGTACATCACCACATGTGTAATATAATCTCAAACACAATTTTACCGCTAACCAAAACATTCAGCTTTTAATTACCAAAAGCACACTTGCCGATGGTGTTGTGTATTTATGTACGTGGGTGAGACTATTTTGCCTAATTCTTTCGGAGGTCATACACATTGAATCCTCATTATCTCTAAGTATAAGTACACCATATGTTTGAACTTTCTTTGTGTTTACAGCAAACACATAGTGTTTGCAAGAAGGAAAATAACGGCTGCTGATAAGAAACACTGATGGCGATAACATAATCGTGTCTGCAGACGTGGACGATTCGATTAGAAGTCAGCCAGCAGTATAGAGCTGTGTAGCTGTTATATCAAACTTGCGAATTTAAATGAATATGTGTCTGTGAACGCTGATGCGTTCGAATATCTGGATTGTTTATGATCCTAGAATTGCGATCTGTTCGTGACAATAGAGTTCACAAAACTGGTCATCGTGTGCACACTGACTTAGAGATGATCTTTCGCCTCCAGCTGGCACTCCTCGATATTACAGCTTGCGTGGTGATAATGTAGTTTAAATCACGATTACTCTTCACGTCAAAGAACAATAAACTGTGGATTAGGACTCACTGAACTAGCAATACGACCACTGTGAAGCAGCAAATACTGAAGTCGGACTAACAGTTCCACCAGTTAAGCAACGAAAATACCAGGAGATGAATTGACTACTGGCAACATGCAGTGATCAGCAATCAATGTATTTTCCTCTCAGTAAGTGTCGCTGTGGTATGGTTGCAATGTTGAGGCTGCTGCCAAAGATATGAATACTTTGTGGAAGAATTTGGCGCCAGGTGCTTGACCATTGCATGCGCCATGTTGAGAGTAAACAACAAACTGAACTGGTTAGGAAGGAAACAATTTGTTTTAATTGCATCGCAAGACTCAAGTTCCCTAATCTCCACTATGAACGCCGACGGCAGATTAGAACAAAAACATTTAAGCAGGCTTATCAAAATGAATAATGTAACATTACAATCATTTGAGCATGACCCAGGCCTTTATTCCATGTGCATATAGTATCACAGTTTACAAAAACTAATTTGATCACGTTTGGCAGGGGTCCTTAAAAACGACAACCTGTGCCCCATATGAGTGTCTTTCTCTGTGTAATTTCACAACTGAGAGTAGCCTGACATGCTATAACAATAATTTCGTTTTGTGACGTTCTAAATGAACCCACCACATGTACACTTCCCATTCAAAAATGTTCCCATCCCCGGGCAAATTCAACAGTTTCTACTTCGACAGCTGTACACATATTTATGCAAAGTCAATTTGCATAGTAAGCGTGTTACACATACAAATCCTGTTTGTAAAACATATTTGGTGGTCCGAAACGTCAACCACAGCTTATCAAAGCATAATCAACTGACATTAAGCGTTTTGTGTTGGTAGTTTATACGTCGTCATGGGTGCAAATGAATACACAAGTCACAAAACATTGAGACATACGATTCGAGCTTATTGTGGGGACATGGCTATGTCTTCAGACTAACGTCAACAATTAAAACTTTCTGGGTCGCATACCAAAGCAATGAACGAAACCTAACACATAATTGTCTGGAGGCCATCCACACAGCAGGTGCCCGAGCGTGGTACTTAACTACAGCGTGTTATTAGTCTCGTATATCACCTGTGTAACTAGCACCAGCCTGGGTAGCCACACGCCGTTAAGTGTATGTTCAATTGGACATTGCACCTCGACCATCCGATTATTAGCAAGGATTTGTTTAGCCATGTGTTATCGCACATCATTATATATACAAGTATAAGTCATTAGATACATGTAGAGATGAAAATTCAACGTGTCCCACTTCTGCGTTGTTGTTGTATGGTTATTTATTAAATTAATCTATATACTGCTAGATGAGTTCCTTTCAACGCCCCCTTGAACAGTGCTTCGGGAAAATGATGCCTTTCAACTGTGGTGCGGAACTGTGTTTTAATGCATCATGTCATATTGCTATATGTGCGTTAAAACTGATCATTAGCAGACATAATTGTCGCAGGAGACGGGATCGGGTGGAGAGGCTGGTGACCCAAATGATATGTGTCATCGTAGTCCACTTGAATAGATGGATTCTCGTTATGTCAATCGTTGGATTATCTGGTTCAGAATCGATTATTTTCAGATCGCCGTCATATACAAGTACTCAGTGTTACGACGAAACACTGCTAATAACGGATCATAGTTTCGAATCAAAACATACTGAGAATCCAATGAGGGTTTTTGCTAGTCACGTGAAATATACATGAAATCTACTTTTGGTTTTGTTTTCTTTCATAGTGTTGTGTGATGATATGCCCTGGTCGGATGGCTCGAAATTCGAATAACTCGATATTTTTCTTGGTCCCATGAATATCGAGACAACGGTGCTCGACTGTACCTTGAATATTCCTGAATACAGAACAACAGTAAAAAAAGGACACAAAATGAACACATGATGTGGACAGGGGCAGGCAGTAGTCGTGGTTATTGCCACGTCTTAACACTTTAGGTCAATAATGGTGTAGGACATTATAAGTACAATGTCCACTGAATGGAATTATATTCACCATCCGTAGAGCACGGGTGATTCAGTCATCTGAGAAACCCCAGTCCACTGTGTAGAGTTGTCTAACTTATATGCGCCAGGAACCTGATACATAAGACATAATGTCGAATTCCGGTTCTACTTGATTACGTTTAATGGCCCATAGCCATCGCTGCATATCCTGGAGCTTTTATCTCACATAAATAGCTGATTGTAACACATGTTCCAATACGAGTGTTTACAGGCATGTGGCGCTGAGTTCTTTGCATTTTTGGTAGAATCCATAAATAAAATACGTCATAAAACAAATATTTTATTGGAGTTTGACACTGATGTGTTCAGTACACATCATTCGGCCCCAACACGTTCCAGATTATGTGCGCTGTAAAGTATATGTTTAACGATACATTTTTATGAGAGTTCTTTCAAGTTAGAAGTCCTCAACGAACTGAATCATAAGTTCCCCGGAAAACCTTTCGAGAGCTTTCGGATCCATCAAAGTGTCCTCTCTTTGGTGGAAATCCCTGCTTGTGTCTGATGAAAGACATATCAAGCACCATATATATTAGCTCCGCTTGGGAAAATCACGCATGGATGACAAAATACAAGGTGTCGAATATTTTGCATTTACCTGGGTTTTTTTGGTAAAGTTTGAATTACATTGAAGCCAGTTTTTGTCATCATAGCAGAACTAATGGATGCTATGAACGGAAGTATAAACACAGCACTTGGCAGTAGGGTTCAAATCGAATGTATTTGGTAAATGATGTCAGTGTACTGTAATGTATAGCCTTATTGTTAAGCGTAATTACAAAATCATTCGAGCTTGTTCATATACACGAAGGAAAATACGTGACAACCAAGGCAAATAAATCGGTTGAATAAACGTTGTGTACATGTACTTGACAATTGTGTTCCATGTTATATTTTTATATGGAACCGATTGTTCTTGGCTGGGATTTAATGTAACCGCAATAATCATTTCAAGTTGTCTAGGGGGCGGTGGAGTAGCCTAGTGGTTAACGAGTTGGCTCGTAAAGCAGAAAGCCGTGGTTCGATTCCCCACACGGGTACAATGTGTGAAGCCCATTTCCGGTGTCCCCCGCCGTGATATTGCTGGAATATTGCTAAAAGCGGCTTAAATTATACTCACTCACTCACTCAAGTTGTCTAAATTACTGGAACAATTCAACTGGAAAGGCTTTCTGCATTACGGTCTGTTTGAATGGTATGTTTAAGAGCAATGCCATTTACACAAATAGTGTTTAGAGGCTTGGTAATAATTATAAATAAATACAACAGCGATAATAATAGTGAATAGAGAACCAGACAATGCGAGGACGTTACAGAAGAGCATGTCTGCAGTATGAATCATTACGAAAATGCGTCGGTGCGAATAAAACTGAAGCATTGGATTGTCGTCCAAAATAGATTGTACATGAATATTATATACCGCGGCAGTACTAGGTTACTTTGACAAAACTAACAACCTTTAGTAAGATGGAAGTACATCGGGCAAACTGTTGCGCGGCGCAAAGTGTGTGTGTGTGTGTGTGTGAGAGAGAGAGAGAGAGATAGAGAAACAGAGAGAGAGTGAGGGATTAGTTTTACGCCGCACTCGACAATATTTCAGCTATATGGCGGCGGTCTGTAAGTAATCCAATCTGGACCAGGTAATCCAGTGGTTAACAGCATGAGCATCGATCTGCGCAATTGGGAACCGATGACATGTGTCAACCAAGCCAGCGAGCCTGACCACCCGATCCCGTTAGTCGCCTGCTACGACAAGCATGGGTTACTGAAGGTGCATTCTAACCCGGAGCGCGGCGCTGTCATAGTAATGCAACTGTGTATATATATACACTGAGAATCGAGTTTGATAAACCTTGCCTATATACTCGAAGATAAAGGGAAGTGAAACACAGAAAATGGAGAATGTGGTTGTTTTCCCCTTAACGCCAACTGACCAACATTTTAGTTACGACACGGTGTGTCAATTGGATGTGGAATGAAGACCTGAGGTGACGCAGTTCTTAGATTTTTACTACTTTGGTCAGACCCATTTGCATTGATATGGTGCTAACAAACCTGGAAATATACTCTTAAAAAAATTAGGGGAACTTCATTTATACTTTACGATTGACACAACTGGGAGACATATTGGAGTCAATCAATGTTGATATGATAATCATGAATATTATGAGAGAACATCACCACTTGCACTTCCTCACGACCATAGTTGTTTGTACAGTTTGTATGATGTGAAATTTGCATGTGTACGATTTTCATTTTCAAATAAAAATAAACCAAAAAGCCCGGCAAGAAACAAACAGTAACAGCTGTGTGATGAAAGATGATTGTCAAATTTAAAGGTATACAGTGATTTATCGACCTTCTTGAAAACCGTCAAAATGAAGAATGACACCACATGCACGTGTATGGGGCTACTGTGTACTGTACGTGCATCCCATGTGTTGTGTTTAGGGGTGGTGATAATTACACAGAAATGGTGGTGCGTTCATAAGATGTCTGTCTTTGACAAGTTTGTTAATGCTTATACTTCAGAGGCGTAGGAAAGGTTTTCAGGGCGGGGGGAGGGGGGCGGCTAATTTATTAAAAGTATTGAAAATCAAAATGTAATTGTAGTTATGGTAAGGTAGATATAGTTTCGTCTTGAAAAAGTGGGGGGGCTAAGCCCCCCCCCCACGCCCCACCTGTTCCTACGCCCCTGTACTTTCCATCCAAATTGAAAGTTCACGTTCCCCTACTTGTTTTGAAGAATATATAATCATGCTAAATCCCTTTCAAGTGACGCAACATGGCAGTCCATACTCCTGTAAATACTATACCTAAATCTTGTACACATATGGATTTTCTCGGCAACCCGGAGATATTGTGTCATAAGCCATGCACTAATTTAAATTAATTACTAGATTTCACTTTAATTACAGTGCATGTTCACTTCCATCAAATGACACAACCTATGTCCATATTGTGTGCATCGAAACTACTGCACTGAGTCATAAGAACTGGAATAACGCCATCTATGATTGTAAAAGACCGCAAGGAAATAAGTGAAAGTGATTAATATCTGTAAAACCAGACAATACAGTTTCCCGTGAAGGGCATCTGTTTTTCGTGTAATCTATCAGATACACATAAATTATATAATGCCGTTGAGTGCTTTCAGTCTACTGCACAGGGATAATATTCATCAACAAAGTTCATGAAGGAATCAGGACACAGAAGCGCTGATGTGAAGTTAATTAGATTAGAAAGCTCTTCCTAATATGAATCAAATGACAGCCATGAGGTGTTTGTCATTTGCAAGGGGATTTGGGGGGTTTCTTTTACGTATTTGTCAATTGTTGTTAGGTTTGTTTTCATTTTTTCATGTCTTTTCTGAGAACGCTGTTTTGCCCCGAAATCCTCGAACCTATTCAAGACCAAAATTAGTTTGCACTTAAACATGAAACTGTTCTCGAAGCACGCAGTGTTCAACCCGCCACCTGTTTGCACTGAGAGCTCAAAGCCTAAGAACAGTTCTCGCTAGAATCCAAACAAATATATAAACCAAATACCCATTGTGTATTCTAGTGAATGGAATTGCTTTGTTGCATCGTCGCATGTCAACATAAACCTGAAATTCGTCGAATAGTCGTGTTCCCGCTTTGTCTACTTGCTGAATTAACTTTGGTCACATGAAACGTTGCCAATTGCAAAAAACGACCTCTCAGAGGTCAAATGACCGCATTGCCACTGCTTGGTTATGCCTACGTAGTTTCGTAATGTCAGCAATATCCTTTCGCGAAGGTTCTTCAGTCTGATGATACAAATTCCAACCCGATGTAGCTATTTAGTGGTACATCCTTCTTTGTATTCGACTAAAGTACTATTCAGTATATATAGCGCATGATAGAGTTAGAAGTAGCCCTTAAGTGTTCAAAGATACTTTCTACATTAACATCATTGTAAGATGTGTCAAACATCACAAAACCTACTGTGCAGTAATAATGCCGGAATTTAAAAATTAAAAACATGCTCGAGGCTATTGATCAATAATCTCCTTTCCTATGAAGCAAATGTCAAGAAATGTTGGAAATCCGCAATAATTGCACATGATCAATACCACGCAATCTGCCTGTTACTTCAAAAACAATACTTATCATTCATCGTATATTGCAAGTCTGAGAAGGTTCTTATAAAAGGTTGGCCAAATTCCAGCTGAGTTTTATAACGGTTACTTTATTAATCCTGTACACGCAGATCTTTGAAGCAGACAACTGTCTCACTGTCAGGATATCAGATACGACCTTGAGATAATGTAAATAATGGAACATGCTCACGTGTTGGAGTCTTATATGGTTGTAGTAACGGAAAACCTACATGTTTTTGACATTGTTTGGGCTCGTCTGAAGCCCCATAACGTTAAGAGCGAAAGCAACACAAACTGTGTTTGGGTATGCAACCATGGTAACCGTCGAGACGTTAAAACACAGTTTGGTCATTCAATATTTTAATCAATTGTGTTATCTTCAGTAAAACAACAGAAAAAACATCACGCCAATGGATGGTAGAAGGAAACCTATTTGGCGAGAACCAAGAGCACGTCTATAGACCAAGGTTCTTATTCAGGAAGAATATTTAACTCACACGCATGTTTAGTGCTTCAAGTTTAAAACGTATGATTAAGCTACACGTCTCCCGTCACTATGAAGGACACGCATTGCATGTTATTGTATGTGAGTAACCAGAACGGACCTTAAAATGAATAGTCAATATACAATAATATCGATACGAGCAGGATCTGAGCAATACTTGTCGACACCAGACATGTGTTTCTCCTATTGTATACAAGTGTGGAATCGAACCCAGGCCTTTGATATGAGAAGGCTACTACCTGACTCCCACTTCAGCTTCTAATGTATGAACCGAGTAAAATACACAAAATCTACATAATATACTCCCATCAAACGTTTAGACTCACTTAAAACACTCACAAAATGTTATGTATTTATACATGGTTACATCGAAGATTGGTTTCTCCACCTACTTGGGGGAACCAACTGCAAACTTTATGCAGATGAATTGCACGAGGATCATGCATCAAAGTGCTGAAAAGCATGTGCAAATATCGTGCATGTGAACAGGTGCGTCTTGGTGTAAAGTTGTATTAAGAATTCGCCAATTTTCACAGATATCTTTAATTTCTGAACTCATGACAATAATCTTTTCAACGTTACGGATTTGTTTTGCAATACATCAGTTCATGTGTAGACAGTACCTTTTAACAGTATGGAATATTTTGCAAAATTTAGTTTAGAACAGTTGCCTGAAGTAAGTGGCTATACTTACACTAGTGAGTCTAAACTTTTGATGGAAAGTACATGTATATATGCTCTACACAGATATTTTTTGGTGTCTGGAGTAAAGCGTGATTGGTACATTGAAGGTCTGTATGTTCTCACCCATCTTCATCTTCGTCTACGCCTGTTTTCAAAAACTTCGATGGGTAAAAGTGCCAAGGGCTGTTTTCGTTTTAACATCCTACTTCTAGTCTAATGGACTCTTGGGATTGACAAATGGCTTCCAGTGCCATGTCTGTGAACACACTGGGTCGTCTTTACCCTGGTGGCCTACTTGCTTAAGTTCGTGAGAGACGGTAACGATGTTAATGACAATCCATTTGTGACATACGATTGAGTTAATTACCAAAATGGAACTTTAAATTTGAGATTATATCAGTACCTACGGGATTTAATTAATTTTAAGTTATAATGATGGCACATAGAATGTTTGATAACAGACGTATCCAATATCAATTTGTAGTGATGTGTGTGGTATACAGATGTTTATAGGTATAACAGATGGCATCGTTTATCCAGTCTTATCTAATAACACTGGGTTTAAGTTTACAAACTGGTTAATGTTAATTCATCTTCCATAACTAATATCCTATATGTACTTTACAAATATGCATCTCTTTTAAAACATATCGTATGATGTAGTCTGCATTTACAATGAATGCACACATTGATACTAGACATACTCTGTTACAGTATTATCGGACATCAAAGCTTAGATAGGTGAATAAATACATATGTATTTGTAGCCAACTACGTGCTGCGAACATACACATATGATGGAGTAGTTTAATACCTAATGCTGATTATAATACATTCAGAAGTTGGAACGTTTCGTATCACTGATTTACAAAACACCCATGTAGACATGGACCAAGTCATGCAAAAGGTATCTCGTGTTAAAGACAATAGAGCATGGTAATACAGAATTGGTTTGTTCGCTGTGGTAATGATATCAAACAGATATTGAGATATGAAAAATATTGTTGGATCAAAATAGCTGATGACATAGGACGATCACCCGGGACTGTTCTTGAGTGTCAAGTGCCACTGAAAGACTCTTATTTTCACTTTGTTGAATATCAAAGGTAGGGGAAACCTTTTTCTCAGAAATGGTGTTGCATCATAAAACAATATGGTAACAAATCGATGACAGCCGGGACCGGTAAGGGAGCTAAGCATATCATAGTTTCTGGTTTGCCTGGCTGAGGCTGAGCAAGCAAGACCATTCTTGACTACAACAGTCTGCGAGGGTAGCGAGAATTTGAATTAAACGTCGACTTCTTGATGTCATAATCAATATTACAAAGAGGCCAGAGGGAAGCAAGCCTCGCAAAACTGTTATCGAGGATGTCGAGATTAGGAAGTTAATAGCCCGTGTTACCTAGTCCCATCAGTTACAGTTAAGGTTCAAGTAAAACAGGAAGAACTTGTTCCGAGGTAAACACGCACTCTGGGAGCTTACCTACGGGGGTTGTGTGTTGTATTAGCCACTACTAGCCAGCCTCATAATGAGCTGCAGCTCGTTACAATATGAAGCAGCGCTTTCTTGTATGGCTAACAATCCTGGCAACAAAGACGACTATTGATCATTGACAATTCTAGCACAAAATGTTTGCCCATTAACTTTAATTCATATACAAACAATACCGTGGGGAATTCGGGGTAGAATTAGTCCCCAGTAGCCTGTGCTTGTTGTAAAAATGGCTTTAATTGTCAGGATGCGTGACGTGCATAAAAAGGTGTCATCAAATCCTGAAGGCGTGGATGGTGGTCCTTACCATCAGTCTGTCATCGTTTGCACGATCAAGATACAATTTCATGTTGTCGACTGTGATATAAGTAGGGTATTGTTGACTGTGGCTTTAGATATCACTCATTCATAGACACACGAGGTGATGTAGACGAATCGTTTATGCGATCCCCCATCACGCCGAAGAGGCTGATTCGATTTCGACATGGGAAGCCAATTCGGGCCCCCAGTTGTTGCTGGAATATTGTTAAAAGTGACATAAGATCCTACTCAAATACTCACCCTTGACACCAAATGTCTGTAACAATCAACAAATGAAAATGTCAGTCATTGCCACTATAGCTGCAAAACACTTACTTACACTTGTTTCGGAGGCACATTGTTCTTAAAAGCGAGAATCGAGGTTGAACTTTTTACAAGATTTTCTGAAAATAAAAGAATTTGGTGAGGGATACGTATAATCATTCCGAAAACAGTTACCTGCATATTCAACTGGGCACACAGTGAACTCGGGTCCTCAATACAATGTCAATTGTCAGGAAGGGATATCTGAACCTGCTTTCATGGTGTAAATTACGGATCAGGGATTTCTAACGGCCCTTGTGATAATCAGCCCAATGTAAACAAAGACGTTGAAATATTGCCATGAAATTATCAAAAGGATAGTATGGGATAGACATTGCATGGTTGACTCTGACCTAGTCGAAAACACAAATTGGCAACACTGTGTGAAGTGGCAGATTGTTAGAAGGTCAAGTCTGAAAATCAGCTTGCGTGAGAGGTATTAGAAGTATTAAACCTCTAAAATCAGTATTTTTGCATTTTTTATATAATACGCATTATTTTTTCCCAAATCCACGTAGTTGTTGGAATGAATAACAGTCACTTCCGAATTGCCTATTTTTATAACACATCTGATAAATATAAATATTCTAAATAAATTATACATTCTTAAAATACGAAAATCATGTCAGCCTATTTTCTACATTGCCATTTGAAACATATCCTCTTTATTGACAACACAAATGGCGTCATATTTATAGTGACGTGCAGGAGAAACATTTCCGTTCATAATTTAGACGAAACGTTACACAAATAGCTATGAATGCATGAACATTTGAAATATTGGGTTGACATCGTGCTGAATATTGGCTTGCTGCATATCTGGTAGTACATGCAAGAAATATTAGCTGCGGCATTCGATAATATTATTCACAATATCACAGATTATGCATACGCTTGTAATTAATCCCCAAGCTCATTACACCATTACATTATCTGTACGCCATCATTACATTAAAAATACGGTTTTACGCAGCCATGTAATCACATGGAAAAGTCTGTTCAACAAACTGAACCTGTGTCGTTGAGGAGGCTGTTCTTTAATGGAATCAGATAGGGCGCTGAATATAATGACTGAGGCTTTCAACAATATGTACTGAAGGTTATTATCAAGCAATGCCTAAGCTGATCGGTAAATCAGTAGATTATAATCGATACTGTGTGGATGATACTTCGGCCAGTGTTCATATGGAGATTTTGTCCAAAGCACTGCATTGAAACAACTGTTACTGGAGTGTAAAATCGTATTTTGACATTTAGTCTTCCGGAATAATTTTCCACATTCAGCCGCTTTAAATCAAACATTGATATTAGAGGCTGGCAGATCCCTGCCGGTTCTGCAGAGAGGTCTGTCCATTAGCTTAATTTTAAAAGCAGCTTCCGTCTAAACCAGCAGCGACAACGTATAGTGCGTTTTGGCAATGTCCTTGGCGTTCCTAACCAAGACCTATGTATTCTGACTCAGCCTCCGACTTTAAGAGGAGTATCGTGATATTCCCTTTATCTTACTGAAAATTGTTGAAAACGTTAATGTGGTGGTTTGGCGTAGAAGACATAAATTCAGAATATATTGCCTCACGGAAGCATTGTTTCTGTAAAAGTGGAACAATCGGGCGAACACTTCTCATATCCTAATGATCAGATCGATAGTGGCTTTACAAAGTTAAGGATACTTGTAAGAACACGAGGCTTCAACTTTGGAAAACAGCGCTTGACTGTAGCACCGAGATCGCATTTTGGAAGAATAGTATTCGCATTTGAAGTAATTGTTGAATCACTGTTCTCTCGTACACTATTACAAAACAATGTGGTGCTAACCATGAATACATATTACACTGATGTATCGATCATCGTAATGTTCTCCATCTGTATGTATCTGAATTTTAAACATGGCAATCTATTTCATGTAATTCATAGTCGGGTTATCAATAGTGTTACATTGCATATTTGTTTTATGATCAATAAACCTTGTTCTGATACGTGTTTACCTATACCACATTATGAATGAGCAAGTGACATGAGTTTTGCTTCACATGTATTGGTATTGGAGTCATATCATTGTTGTCGAGCACCAATAATGGGCTTTCAACACTAAACCTGTATTTGGAATATATACTGGATCTTCGGTGGCACAATTCAGTAAAGGGCATACAGAAATCTGGTATCTCTGGATGGAGAGTCCATACATTGAAATCATTGTGCAACAAAGAACACCCATGTGCGTAAGGAGTTCTAGTATATCCATACGTCAATAGTGTGTATACTACTCCGTATTATAATTCGTGCATAGAGAAATCTGGTATATTTATTGGTCGATAGTGAATATACCATTACAAATCACATTGTGTGCACTGTGAAATCCGATATCTTCATAAGTCAATAGTCATACACCATTCAGTATCAGATATTGTGCATGAAGATATCTGATATGTTCATAAGTCAATAGTGTGTATACAATCTGGTATCTTTATAGAATGATACTGAAGATAACATTACAAATCCTTTAGTGTGCACTGAGGAATCTGATATCTTTAGATCAGATTGTGTGAGCAGAGAAATGTGATATCTTCATAATTCAATAGCCATATACCATTCAGTATCGGACATTACGTACTACATAACGACATTCAGTATCTTACAACGTCGATAGCCTGTATACCATTTCTCAAGTGACCCATTGCACGGGAAACAACACCCATGTTAAAAGGGACATGTGTGTTTCAGACGCATATTTGCGGTTCATTGGGTGAAATTACGGTTGAACATACGACATTATGAAATGGAAGTGTGAACGCTTTTGTAAACGGGAAGATGTTCCAGCTTATAAACATCTTCTTTCCCCCAATTACGCTTTATAATGTCAACGACGAAGGCAAGGGAGCGCGAAGAGTGTGCTCAAATATGATTTGTTCTCCGTGATGGAACCAGATATTCCTGAGATGCCGCGGGCATCTTCCGAATAACATTCTCAGTTGTTGTTCGAGATTTCCCGTAAGAAATATGTCTAGACATTGCTTCACATACAATTTTATGGCAGGTTAGCATTTTGTATGACTCAGAGATGTTCTGACCAAAATCATTGCACAACTATGCAATGATGAGAGACGCTGGGAATATTAAAATCACAAGAAGGACATTTGTTCAAACGCCCAGCCATTCATATATCAATAATGTCACACAGATGATTGCCTGTTTGATCTTTTATCATCCAATCCTGGATTATGATTCACCCCTTGCGATTTGTAAATCCACAAATGTTTGTAATGGAATTATTTTCAAATATATAAAAGAAATTAAAAAGTCGTTGATATATAACTTCACAAGATGAGGGGTCACTTTGCTTTTTTATCCTAAATATAAGCGACCAAACTTTCCACAGTCATAATATAGCTCATCTTCCTTCTTCGTTCGTGAAGGTGTCCAGTGGACATATATAAGTTTCAGGATAAAGTATGCATTCTCTAGCTGTAATGATTTTCTGTAATTATAGAAAATGTGTACCAAAAGCAGATTACATTGTACGCTCCCGACTTTATCATTATTATTCGTTAGTTACTCAATATCAAATGATGATGATACACTAGCCTTGTAACATGTTGTCACTTTGACAGAAATTCAAACTCCATACATTGCAGTTGCCTTTGCGGGAACATTTGTATGATCAGCAGTGTCTTATATTGAACGAACTTTACGGATAACAACTTCTTTTATTTCGTGGGTGCGACGTTTCGATACAGATTCATGTACCGTTGTCAAAGAGGGACAATAAAAGAAGTTGTCACTCAAAGAAGTCATCAGTGTATTACTTCATACATTGACGTGATGGATTGCTTATCAGTTGTTGGGGCGGTGGGGTAGCCTAGTGGTTAAAGCGTTGGCTCGTCACGCCGAAGACCCCGGGTTCGAATCCCCACATGGGCACATTGTGTGAAGCCCATTTCTGGTGTCCCCCGCCGTGATGTTGCTGGAATATTGCTAAAAACGGCGTAAAACCATACTCACTCACTATTAGTTGTTACTTATGATTCTTACATGAGCATAAAGCAGTTAAAGCTGATTTATTCAGAATGATCTTTGAATTACATAAAAGAAATCAAAGTAAATTGTATAAATTTATACTAGTAAATTATCAGTCTAAGTAAACTTAGGCTCAGTATTATTTGTAACGAATAATGCTGAGCCTAATTTTACTTAGACTGGTAAATTATTAGTGTTTTTTTTACCTGTCTCTTTCAAATTCTGTGGTAAACATCCCTGAACGAATTACATGGAGTGCTTTAACTTGATGTCCTAAGTATTTGGGTCAAACATTAATAAATTCGAGATGATTCAGAAACTTCCAGTTCCGAAACCAGGAATCAATTATTCATACTGGTAACAGGTGTTGTTGGAATATTGACGAATAATGCGCATAGATCTGCGCATTTGTTTCATTAATGATGGTTTTGGAGATATCTCACATGCTAGCCAGTAGAAGACTAAAATCATCTTTCATCCACTTACGAGGTCTGAGCTCCAGAAATCAATTAGTATTTTGATTAATTTGAAGCAATCAGACTTTATGTCTCTGGCCACTGACATATGAGATATGTCCTGTATATTTTTCTGAAATCAGTTCGTTCTAATGGTTCCAATTTTTTTATACGTTTGTTTAGACCAATCAATAAACTAAAGTAATTATGGCATGAAGTAAATTTACCGGAATGTCGATGATATATTAAAAATGGTCTGGGAAGATCATTGAGAAATTAATGAAATATACAAAACACATTACTCTGCATGAGTTCGTAAATGAGTACATTAAATTTGGTAAATCGAAAATGTTTCAGAAAGCCTCACTGTGTGGATTAACAAAGTTTCTGTGTGCAACATGCACATTACGTAAGGATATGAAATATGAATCATGTATTGTGAAAATGAATTCAACCACGATGATGAAGACGTGTATATTCACTGTTGAACATCTAGCAATAGACGAGTTCTCTTGCATGCATTCACTGTTTTATGTGGTCCCATATTGCATCTGAAAAAACTAGATGTAAAACATGTTTTATTGGCAGGTTCACATGCGCAGTCGTCCCTTCGAGTGCATGTATTTATCAGAATCACGAGAGTAATTATTATGGCGAGTGCGTTGTTTCAATAACTGGCTTGATGTTGTTTTGTTCATGAAGGGTTTTGGACGACCTTAAGGCCCTGAACACACACCGGAGACGATTGTTCCTGGAAAGATATCTTTGATCTTTTGTTTCTTTAGCTCCGCTATTTATCATCATTCTGATGTCCTTTTTTCTCACTTCCTGTGGGAAATAGAAATTTAATCGACTAATTCTAAAATAAAATGTGTCGACTTCAAATCTCGAAAAGACACAAAACTGAACCAATCGCTTTCATCTTCTAAAGGCCTCCGTCAATTATGTGTTGAGCAATTGCATTGGGACGTCTTTCCACCGCAATTAAATCTCAGAAGAAAGACATATTAACACATTTCTCAAATCTGGAAATAAATTACATGGTCGCGTCATCAATATTGGAAATTCGAGGCAGAGGGATATCCCACTGTCAAGCAAGTTCTTAGAAAGGGACACTGATTATTTTGTACTGCCAATCACTGGCAATATGTGTCAATGGAATCAAATTCCTTTTCTTTCCGTGTATCCAATATCAGTTTCTGTGTACCAATTTATGAACGTGAACAATGCAAGGGAAACACACAGTTATATGAAATATGAGACGATGGAGGGAATATATCGATGGTAATGAGAATGAATGAGGGCTATGGTTACGCAAACAGTCCATACACTGTGTGGGTAGCACGGTTCAACCTCCAAGTCAAGCGATATCAGATAACGCCATTATGAATACTTGTCTACTATGTCTGGGTGTTTGTCCTTTGGGATATACAACATACCGTTCGGGTTCAGACAGATTCAAAATCATACAAACACAAATTCCGGTAAGCGTGTTCCACAATTCGTAATTTCGCAACAGCTAATGTCCATTGCAATGACTCTACATCATTTGTAATGACTCTTATATCCCTTGTGCTAATATAGGAAGCATCACAGGAAGTTGTGGTCATCTTTTGATGATGGAACTATGTTATGCGATGGATATATTCTTAGTGGAAGAACTGGCTACTTATTACTACCGCCTCAGATGCATGAGACGGCTGGGATGTAAGCTTCAGTAAGTCAGGTTAAGCAACACGGAGCACAGCTTATTCTTGCACAGAATGGAACCGGGCAACAAGAGACCTAATATGTGTAACTAATTGTAAAACAAAGCTCTTAGCTAGGCCATAACAAATTCATCATTTCTTCTTCAGAATTTCTCTATCCATACTACATTCAAAAGGTTTGGTTCATGTAGGGGAAAATCCTATCTATAATTAACTAATTAATTTATTCTTTTGGTGAACAGGTTCCGCAAACAATTTTTTTTCGATGCATTACTCCCTTATTCATGCGTATCAAACCCTGGCTGGAAGGCGAACGATTTAGTTGACATTTGCTTACGTGAGCGATCCCAATTAGTTTGATCGGTTCTATGATTAAGCATAGACTTGAAAATAGCATATGTGACATCAGCTCATATATACTGACCTTAAAATCGCAATGTACATAATTCAAGTTTGTCATGGTGTCGATGTGTGAAACAAAATTTGACGATATTTTGATGGAACAAGATAATCAATTTGCAAATAATACATGTATTGATGAAAATGAGTTTGGTTTTTTAACTGTTTTGTTTTATTTGTCAAGGCAAATATCTGTAAGGCATCAATTTGAATAAAGTAAATGCTCAAAATCTTTATATACTTTGTATGCATAAACTATTAAGATAATATCACATATGATTATAGGACATGTATGTGGAGACTTTTACCTTCATTTGTTTAAAAAGTTAATGCGAATACACCTTTCTTTTTATGTAAATACATTACATATAATATAGGACATGTGTGTGGAGAATACATTTTCAGGATGAATCCTATACGGTTCGACGAATAAAGTGGGTACGCGCCATGTAATACATCTGTATGTAACATCACAGAACTGTCAAAATAATGTAAACAGCTTGAGTAAATCATGCAATAAGGGAGAGGGTAGACATAGATCGTTTTCATTATGTGCACACCTCTTGCATCTTCATGCATCAGTGACATATCATCTTTAAGCATATTAGGCATCAGTCACGTGCCAGCTTCAGGTATCCCAAGGTAAAACAACTAAAACAATGACGAAGAATACATTGTTTTGCGTTTCTGTAACGGTAAACATATAGTATGTCACACGATATTTCATACATAAAAAAGTATTCCAAGGGAATTAAGAACAGTAGGGTATCAACGTTTCATACATTTTGTAACCTATGATGTGCCATTGAACTGTAGTAGCCACAAAACAACATTTTAAGAGGAGATGCAAAATCTACATCAATATTGAAACTGTTAGCAACTGTATGTTTTTGACACAAATAGATTGATTGTGTGTATTTATTCAGCTGACCTTAACCTAAAAGTAATATCGAATAATATATACATATTTAATATCAGTAATATCGACGTATGTCATCACTACTGGTGACAGTCATCCTCGAACTTGAGGGGTGGTGAAAGCGTTCACTCGTCACGCCGAAGACACGGGTTCGATTCCCGACATGGGTACAATGTGCGAAGCCCATTTCTGGTGTTCCCCGCCTTCATATTGCTCGAATATTGCTATAGGTGGCGCAAAACCATGCACACTCACTCCTCAAACTTGCGTGTTCACGAGAACAGCACGCCGGATTTTGAAGGAAGACGTTTTGTTGATTCCGAGACCATCCTACATACCTCAATGAGTCATGGAGCTCATGGTATTTTCCTAATGCATCCATCTGGATATCGCGTATATCATTTGTTAGTGATATAGGTGATAACAGTTCATCTGTCACTGAAATGTGTGGTGAATTCAAGACTGTATGATTCCCTGTTGAACATACAATATGTAAATATTTCATAATCGGAAATCGTCAAATGTGATTCTGTGAACAATAGAAAGTATCCAATAAAGCGTTTGCGTCGGCGCTTGTTCGTGTGTTTCCCTGTATTCTGAACACTACATACCTCCCTGGGTTGTCTTGATAAAATGCAGACACCCAGGAAGGGTAGCAACTAGACTGTTACTGTCAATTATCTCCCTTGCCTCGGAATTATTAATCAATTGACTACATGCACGTGCAACAGTTACACGTGTAACGTAAATGAAATGGAAATGGAAATATTTGCTGCCCATGTTTTTTTCTGCTCGATATTTTCAGACAAATAATGAACTATTTCAATCGGCATCAAACATATTAGCCTACATCTCGTGACATCACAGCTATTGCGTGTGGTTGTTAATGAAACTCGTTTCCATTTTCTGGGACTTGTCATTTTTTATGAGACAGTGTTATCAGTGACGCCTTTCTAAGACATTGAATGATGACTGTAGCTTTACTAAGCTGTCAACCAAACTTACGAATCATCACGGTAAATACTCGAGGCTGGATCGCTGAACCTGTGGTTGGCAGCAATGGCAATGATTCAGTGGCCCGTTCTGCAAGGCGATCGTAGCGCTAAGGTGATCGTAACGCCCACACTTTCACACAGAATTACGACTGCCGTACGTCCCTGGCAAACTATGGCAATGATACATGTTGAGTACCTAACAGATACAATTACCCATGAAGCCTTTACGAAAAGCGTCATAGCTGGGCTAGTTAAAGCGACCTTACGACTACTAGTATGGTATAGTCTAGGCTAACGTTTCGTCATGATAAGAAACATTGAGACATTTCCTGTTGAGTAACTTTTGAATTCTGCTCGAAAAGATTTAAGACACATCGCACTATTTCATGGCGTACTTTGGAAAATTTGGAATCAAGATACACTGTACACCTTATAAGGAATGACGTACGACGCCAGCCTGAAAAAGGATTGTTGGGGGTCACCATATGCGCATTAGCTCATCCCAACAAGCTACCATTTATACTACATATGTTATTGAATAAGCGAAGCTATGATGAGAGCGCAGTTACGAGTATTGGGGGATATAGGTTTTGGCTCCATCAATCCTCAGATTGAGTGAGTGAGTTTGGCGCCATTTTAGCAATATTCCAGCAATATCACCACAGAGGACGCAATAAAATGAGCTTCACACATTACACCCACGTGGGGAATCGAACCCGGGTTTTCGGCGTTACCAGCGGACGCTTTAAAGAGGGTTACACTGCCCCTCCTCCAATCGAAAACTATCATCGACCATTAATATTTGGCACAGTTATGGCCTATGCCGTACGGTTTCGGGCATGGTTTTCGGGCATTTCCCTGAGAAGCATTCCCCCCTAGGATTTATGTGCATCCCCTCTTCACCCAAATCCTGGATACACGACTGATCTCTATCAATGGCATTTTGAATACATCATTTTGTGATTAATATCTTATCACGTTTGAATGTCGACATGACAAATTAACATTTGCACCGTCAAGAAGATACGTCTGCAGATTAAGCTGAAATATGTAGGCGACAGATTCGCCTGTGTGACAGTATCTTGTGCATGTCTTTCTTATCCTTGTGTATGTACAACTGCTCGCTGCCTTTGCACTAACTTTGCTCACACATATTGCTAGTTTCAATAGCACTCGCATACCAACCTTGTTGCACATAGTGAAATGTGCGTTGTACATCAGGCACGTGCTGGGAACTGGTGCTGTGAACCTTTGATGCTCTGAACTTTCATTTATTTTTTAATCTTTGCTGTTCCAAGCCAACACTTTCAAATTTAGGTAATTCTTTTTAAGGACCAAATCTTTAATCATTTCAACATGGAACGTTCCAAATTAGGCCAGTTAGGAATGGTGCCTATCGCCTTCACAGACAAAATTCTTCATTTACAACTGGAAGCGTGCACGGATGCCGAAGATCATGGATGCAGGTTTTTCCGGTTTCAATTTACATCGTGGAGTTTAAGGTTTTATAAATGGGAACTATTGTACATATACATTTTTTAGTTTGAATATTCTTCACTTTTGAGAGTGAAAACTTAAAAATAAGATTCATTACATCTAAAACATGCTTTTAAGAAATTTTGCGGACATGTTTGCTGTGTTCACATCCTCCCCTTAGTCGTTTTAAGGAAGGAAACCTGGGGGCGCTTTGTGCCAAACGAGTTCTATGGTTTGCCGTTTAAATTCAAGCTGACGATCAGAATAACTTTAAGGATGTAAAAAATAGGTGCACTTTGAGCAAACCCCATAATAGGCTATTATACGATCACGTTATTCATACAAGTGTAAGCAAACAATATCAAAAGAGGGAGAATACGCAACCTAATCACATGGTTGAAAATAGAACCATTTAGGAAATACAAATATCAAATAAATGAATGACATTTTCCGACAATCATTCAGACGGTTACCGACTACAGAGAGCACATTATTCATCGTTGAATGTCGCAGCGTGGGGCACCGTTTGATGATGGTAACAGGGCTGGCGATTTAAATCCAATAAGGGCTTCGAGTCACGTTCGTCTCCAGCGAATGTTGAGGACGTGATACAATGAAACATGAAGGAATAAGCACAGAGTGGGAGGATATCGCGCTGAATGTAGCGCCACAGAGCCTCTCAAAGAGTGGTAACTAACAACCCTGGATAATTATTTGGCCATACAATTTTCAGTGGGCGATGAAGTAAATTAGAACATATTCGGATGATAAAAGCATTGATGTGTCTGAACGACGCACATGCTCTTTGAGAAGTATCATAATCCACTGGAATTTATCTTAATGTATATATACCGTTACCAGGCTTCCACAAGTGAGAAATATAATCAACTAAAATTATGTGGCTGACGAAGATGAAATATCAACAAACACGTTGTCGCGGGTCTATAGAACAGGACAAAATGTTAGCCGAGAGCTATTTCTAAAAAACTTTTTGCTTACGTCACTCTTCAAAAGCTCCCAAATGTTTCTTGTCTTGATACCATTTTTCCAGAAGCTTTAGACCCCGTGTTCAGTAATGGTTCACAACAATGTGTCAGTATCGTACGAGGCGACTCAAGTGACAGGCGGTGATACTGAGTAGCTGGGGCGTTGTTCATATTTTCAATCATTGGATCGTCTAGTCCAAACTCTTTGATATACACGTTTTGAATAGCGATGCGTGACATTTCAAACATCAAACAAACACTAACAACAGCAGATATCTTAAAAATATTTATTATGCCATACCTATCAAGGCAACACATTTGGCATATTCTCTGTGTTCCGTTCAAGTTTTCTCGTTATTAAGTGGATCAAGGCGCTGTGGCAGTCGACAGCCACGTATGAGGACGTCCTTCGCAACCTTGTCAAATAATCTAATAAGTATATGCCAAAACACTGCTTACCCGCTTAATGAAAATGTCCTGTACGGCAACAATAGACGCGGTTATGAGTAATGGAAGGACCAAATAACCCACATAACATCAGGTTCAACCATCACATATAATTTTCCTTAGTTGATGTTCTCGGTCTGCTTGTCCTATCTTATTTGATGATGCCTAATTTGACATTTCCTGCTACTGATTTCATATACGTTAGGTCACTTTACCAATTATGTTTGGGAACATTATCTATGCCATGACTCAATCACTCCAAGAGCATGGCAGGTGTGAATTGGCGGCAACGCTTCCATTCGTTAACACACAGCCAATCTCCGGTGTGTCAATGTCCAGACTCGATTGTTTTCACAGACCGTCGCCATACAGCTGGAAAATTGGCGTTAAATAACAATACACAAGTCACGATACTATTGGTACACAGAGGTGGAAAAAACATCTTTTCAGAGAAGAGACACTATGATTATACACTTTTTATTACAGGGTGTACTTTTGAATGCACATGGTTACACAGAAACAACTCGTAGACAATAGAAAAAAGACCATATTGTATAGGTGGACATTACTTCACCACGTGTTTTCAATGGAACTTTAAATTTGTTTCTTGTTGGATATGGTCACAAGTATCGAACCAGCCCCATGTGCATAAAATACAAGCGACCTTTAATATCATATCTAACACTTCTTTTAAAAATTATGCAATTAAACACCAGACCTGTCCTTCAAACTCAGACGTCATAACTCGAACACATATCGTTAGTTCATATTCACATTGACATTTGTGGAAGTTAAGCCACACCTTGACCTTTGCATGCAATGTGTTCTTGATAATCAAATCTTTGTATTGAAGCTGTCCTCTGAATTTGAGTGTCATTGCGAAATCGCAGTGTATCAGTTCACACAACACTGCAGATATAGCGCTGGTTATGACGTTTTAGAATTGTGTTGATTTTCTAAGACGGGAACGCGAATCGAAATCAAACTGATTATTTGTTCCCATCAATAGGTTTTACAAGACTATTGTCGTGAGACAGATTAAGTCAGGTAGCAGAATGTGTCGATTAATGTCCGAACAAGCTGAAGACGCCCGCGAACAACATTACGTATTGTGTTATATCCTTCACACAACTCCAGAGGTACATGAGTCACGTCAACCTCAACCCCCCCCCCAAAAAAAAAAACCCCAAAAAACCAACAACCCAAAACAACAACAACAATAAACCTGTCAATTCATGTCAATGTAACTTCAGAATTAATTATTATATGAATATCACACAACGAAAGAGTGTTATGTTAAGTTTTTTTCAGCTTGATACTGCTCCAGAACTACCTGGTATATCTTATCAATTTCATTCAACCAGAATGACATGTTATTCTACGTCAAACTAACACTGCACCACACGTACATATGATTGCAACCCCAGACAACTCTGTACTATAGATTGTATTATATCAATCCTACACTGACATACATATTACCTTATGTCAGCCCCGTACAAGGTCAGGATTCCATGTTACGTCAGTCCCACACAACTGCAGAATTACATGTTATGTCAACTTCAAGCAATTCTAGGGCTCTGAAAACCATTCGTAGCACTGCGCTATTCGTAAGCTCATTATATGGTAGAGAGGTACGATGGGTTGTAATGCTCAGAAAAGATTTTTTGATCGGGACGCTAAGATGTAACTCGATGCCAACACGTACCATGCAGCTTCAGGGGTACATCATGCATATGTGCATGTGCTGCAACGCTTCATTTTATGCTTGTTATACCCACGCATCAGATGAACCGACCGAGAGGTTTACGAAGATCGCAAAAAGGTAATCCATCACATTTACATTCATGCGCGATATATCAGTTTACTTGCAAGAAATCAATAGTTCCATGAGCGGCATTACATTCACTTTTAACACCCATATATAAGCTCAATCATTTCATAAGGCGTTTGGATCGTTAGCATTAAACAACGATTAATACGACGCCTTTTCAAGATGCTATACGTATCACAATATACATATGTACGTGAAATCACGAAAAAAACGTCTTGACAAAATATTTTAAGGGCTCCTTTCACGAAGCAACCTTAACTAAGGTTAACCTTAACTCCCATTCTTCAACATTGCACTAAGATTACTTTAGTGACCTATGATCACCTTAGTGCTTTGTGAAAGGAGGCAGAGCAGTTTGATATGTTAGCCTTAGACGCACGCTCTTTGGGGCTATTTCAAGAAGTAAACTTGAAACGTTGATTATCAGGCAATTTGCAATATTTGACTTACAAAATATGGGATAGCCAGTGTCGTTGAACGAGTACTATGTGTTTTAGCAAGTGTATCGTCTTGTAGCGATACGGTGATGTAAATCTAACACGTTCAAACGATTCATTAACGTGGCTACGAGGGGCGTCTGAAATGTTCCAAGCCTAAATATGATGAGCAGCGTTCATGGAGTTGTTGCTGTTTAGCTTTTCATATTCCATCATTTGGAGTTCCAGAAATCCTAATCCAGTTGATGGAACATATCACAGCATGCCTTTCTCGGGAAAGGAGACATTGGAGGTTTAGACTGCTTTGACTGTTGTGTAGTCAGATACTGGTAAACCCAAACCCGTCCGTCATGATGGTTACAAATCGTTCAAAAGAATCAGCTTGATCTGCTTCAAAATGACGCGATGCTGATCCTTGGGCGTGTCTGATAAGTCAGAAAGCATGATGGACAATCATGCATATTCATATAATGCATATTATCAGTACTTCGTAATGGTGATAGCTGAATGCCTCCCAGATCTAGGGTCCGCTGCCAACCTCAGTTCAAAACATACCTTTACCATAAAGGTAATGCAATGTACGTATGGATGTTTGCGTTAGCCCCTTTCAGTCCAGGATACTCCGGATTGTGGATTGTGTCCATACGGGGGAACAGGGACTTAGTGATTAGTTTGATGACTGCATGGATATGGTGGTTGGATGTGAGCTTGTAAGCATAAGAAGTATTGATATTAATACAACGTTGATTGTGTACTATACTGCATTCCTCTTCAGGCCCAGAACTGCATGTATGCTGTAGCATGTTCAACACAGAAATAAACAACGGACAGATGACACATGTCCAGGAACAGACATACATCTTATACAGTTATTAACGCCCCACGCAATCTAAACATCGATTAGAAAGAAGAGCGAACAAAGAAACTCTTAGAATTAACGTAGAGTCGCCAGACGGTTGTAATTTAATTTCACATTACGCTTCTTCCTGCGTTCATGCTATTCACATGACATTCTCCACTTTTTTAACGAAAAACAATTTTACACTTGCTTCGAGATAAATGTTTATGCACTTACAGACACCCTTTTAAGGCAGTACTTCTAAATCATATTGTCGAGTCCGTCCACAACGCTTACACAAACAGTACTTTAGAAAAACTTAATCCATTCAACCTTGAAGAATCACAGACATGTTTTTAAATTATTAAGGGTGTGAATCTGTCGCTTTGGTTTCTCAAAGCCGCACATCATCACAAGAGATTTCAACTGGTCTTTAAGCCCTATCTTAACGCAACTGCCTTTTCTTATCACGGAACTAAAAAAATCGTTGTGACAGCGGTGGCAAATCGGATTGGGATCTATCCAAACATCACCGTTGATAAGCCCCAATCTCTGGGCCTCCCGACGAGCGCTCACGATAGATCGAGTGAGCAACAGTCTTCATCAGTCTGCAATTATGAACACTGTAGATACACTTGGTTTTTTGTCATGCTTTCAGACCACTCGTCACACAGTGCTACCATTACACGTATGGCAGTATTGATGTTATCAATACGGTTCTTCAGGCCTAGTTGAACGATAGGCAAGGTGAGATCGACTTCACGACATAAGAGAAAAACCATTTGATATTCTTCATGGACGTCATGAAAAAAATGTGGTGAGATGAAAACAAAGAAACCGCCAAGCAAAAGATACAATCGCCCAAGTCTGATGGTGGCTGTAAAGTACAGACAAGTAATGGGCATTCAGTGATGATGTTACTGACATGGGTATAAGTGAAATATTTTGGACTTGTTTGCAGCGTTTTTCACTGGGCGAGTGAGTGAGCATGGTTATCCCGATACCACCTCAGCAATATTCCAGCATAAGTGGGTTTCATAATTATACCAATACAAGGCATCAAACCCTTACCCTCCGTGTGAGGAGCGAAGACTTTACAACATGAGATTCTCTTACCATTCCTCCTCCCTCCAATCCTCTCTGACACCTTCCCGGCTTCGAGTCTAGTAAAGTTTTGACAAAGTTGGGATCTTTCGATCAAAGGCAATTTTCCAAATGCATAGTTCCTCTTGCCGTGGGGTAGCCTAGTGGTTAAAGTGTCCCCTCGTCATGCTGAAGACCCGGGTTTGATTCCCCATATGGGTACAATGTCTGAAGCCCATTTCTTGTGTCCCCCGCCGTGATATTGTAGGAATATTGCTGAAAGCGGCGTTAAATCATACTCACTCACTCTTGCAATTTACTTAAGCCCCGTACAAATGACGTTGATACTATTGACCATTTAAACAAAGACACTGCATTATAATGTCATTCTGATTCCGTTTGCATTCCTACTGGGAATTGCGGATTGCGGACATTGCGGATCTTCAGACAGAATCTGGTGTGTGAACACGCTACTACAAGAACATATCATGTGAGGCTAGTTCCTGATTATCCAATGCCAGTTGTCCTCTAATGTTTCTGAGCATCAATAACACTTTCTGCTGAGGTTTGTCGGAACAATACTGACTTTAAATTCTGTAAATGTAGAATCGTGGTCATTTCAACTGTCTACAAATATACATCATATCATTCAAACCTTCACCAAAGGGTGATATTTAAATCTTGTTGTTATGTTAAGACTGCCATCACATTTATTCCTCTGGCATCTCACATATTACCTTTCGGATGTCTATGTCTATTTAAGTCAACGTTTATACTACGCTTACACGATTGGATCAGATCACAATCAAGTTTGAAACGTATAGTATTGTACAACCACTAATTATACCCTTGAAACAGGAAGAATGTATACTTGGGATACAACACTGTCGAGACGAAATCACTGCATTCTTCCTACTCTTCATTAAATTCTATTTCAGTGTGACATTTAGATATATAACACGTTATAGAATGATAAAGTAAAAAGTACAAGCGTTTCAGTTTTCATCCCAATCTCTCCTTATGTCCCCCAGCCAATACAGTATACGTCCCTTCCCAGTTTACTCGCATATGTGACAATCTGACATTTAAGCCTACCGTCTTCCTTCTAATGAGTGCCCTGGCGCTTAATAATTCAGCAAACTCTCAGACCCGCTTATTAGAGCACTGGCGTTTATTGCTTGAATAATTGCTTTAAGCCCCGGCCCTTTTCAGAGGAAATACGGTATTTTCCTTTTAATCAGTGTGATATCTAGTTTACGATGGGAGTCTTTGTAGCGTAGGTTACCAATACAGCCAACTGCATGTATACCGATGAACACTGGGGGATCTGTTAATATCAGTGTGACTATTTGCTCAACATGGTATTGTATATCTTTCAGATCTCATTGTACGTATCTTGTTACGCACGACATGTACTGGAAATATGACACTAATAACATCGCTCTATTAACCACGTCAGCGAGCCTGATCACACAATCCCGTTAGTCACCTGTTACGACAAGCACAGATTGCTAGAGACCAATTCTAACCCGCATCTTCAAATGACATACTTATCCCATATTGTGACGAACATGCAACAAATCAGGAGACTTATGGCAGATGGGGTAGCCGAATGGTTTAAGCGTCCGCTCGTCACGCTGAAGACCCGGGTTCCATTTCCCAAATGAAGACGTCGGGTAATATGTTAAAATGTGTACATTTAAATGAGGTGATAGGATTTTCAACAACAAAGGCAGACCATACAGTGAGTGAGTGGGAGTGGTGAGTTATTGTTTAACGTCACTTCTGGCAATATTGCAGCCATATCGTGACGAGAACATATTTGATTTTGAAGTGCAATATATGTATATTGCAAAACCTGTCGACAAAGAGTAAAACAACGAATATCACAATTAGAATTAAAACTATGTTTAAATAGCACTATTGGGACAATACAATATAAAAACAGGCTATAGATCTCCAACAACAGAAGGTAGATCACCATACTAGGGACCATGGGACTTTAAACCTTTGCTACCTGCATGGACCACAGAAGGAAATTGGTTGGAGTATTATATGGGTCAGCCCGGATCAACCCCGCCGCATTCAACAGTATTAAATTACGTCACTGGATGTCGGCTCCATGTCAGAGAGACATCAAATGTGACACCTGTTTACCACCTTGCTTCAACCTACAGGTATAGTTTCCGGCGAAGCTGAAACCCGTGGAAACAGGCATAAGAAGCTGACATAATCATTCAAAGTTGGGATTCGAGCCTATGATCATATGTTTCTGGCACTTCTGAGGCCCTGCTCGATATTCATTCTCATATCACTTGTATGTTAACCAGTACCATCTACTCAACTCTTCTTAAATGAAGACATGACATATGTAGGGAATAAATAGAAGTGTAGCATTGCGTGGAGTCATCCCATAGATGACATCCTTACCTTGTCACTGATTCCTTACAGAAGTACCCAAGTAATCTACGCATTTTGAAAGATTTTCGACCATTGTAATTAAATGTGTGAAAAATCTATGTTCACGTAAGACAATTAAATTCACAGGGGAGTTGATCTTAACTCGACATCTCTCAGAAATAATCATTGACATAGTCCTTTTACGATCTGTAAAAGGACGTAGCCGACAGCACCAGGTCTTTGTCATATACCCATGGGAACGTTCCACTAATGTATTACGTCAAGGACACAGCAACTTCAGGATAAACACATTTTTAAATGTTCGAAATTGATTGATAACTGTTTTCATCACATATAGGAATCCGAACAGCACTCAAATTAAACTGCAAACTTTCAATGCAGCTTTTTGACAATTTATGAATTGCAGTTTGAAGCTTTGTCAAACGGAGAATGCTTAGCTGTTCAGGCATTTCCGATTTTGTGATACTGTTATTATAATCTAAAGCCGTTTATGTCTTCTGGTATGATCTTAGCAGAAATAAAATAGTATAAACGGTATTGCATGATTTAGCGTTTGACAGATGTGATGAAGTTGACAGTTTGATATTTCATCCGGGAATATTGATAAATTGCTTCATACCCATTTCAGGAGCATCAATCACACGTAATCTGATTTTACTGATTAAAATATCGTTGAATAAAAACCCAGGACTGGTCTGAATTATGCGATGGGGTTCCGATCAGTAATTTAGTTTTTGTATGGCAATGAAATATAAAGGTATCTGTGTGCCAGCAGTTAACATTTTCAGAGTCCTTTTTTCAATCAATTTGGTCGAAGCTGGCTCCGAAATAAGTTTTGAAGCCAGCGCAGTTCAGATATCTGTAAATGTTTTTCCTTCTCATCATTCAAAGTGGATCTGTGTCATTCCCCTTGAGTACACCCCAAAAGCTGGTATTTATAAAACATTTTTCTGCACCTCTAGTAATTAAGTATTACTGGCACATAATATTATCTAAGTGGTCTTTAGATGCACTGTGAGCTGTTTAGCACGCAGTCAAAAGATACTTAAAAACCTAAACCTGCGCGGATCTTACTCAGAGCATCCCCCGTGGAATTTGTTTATTTTTTGTTTAACGCTACCGTCTGCAATATAGAATCTCTATAAAGACTTTTAGGAATAATCAGGCCTAGATCAGACAATGCAGTGATTGACAGAATGAGCATTGCTCTTGAAACACGATGACATACAATTACGCCAGCGAGCCAGACCGCCTGGTCCAGTTATTCGCGTCTCATGACAAGCAAAATCGCTCTTTACGCCCAGCGTGTGTTACTGAACGTCACTTCTAACCCACATCGTTACAATGTCTAGATTGACACTTTCTAAACTGGCCAGCATCATTCCTGTGTTCATGGAATTCACCAACGTTGTAAACATGTAGTACTTGCATCTCTTCGGTGATCTCTTTGGTTCCCCCAACTTTAAGCCGACATCGCTTGATGTAGCTGAAACAGTATCCAAAGCAGTGTTAAACTTCCAAACCATTACCAGTAGTTAGTAAGTGCAACTGGCTTCGATCCAACTCTCGACAGACCCACAAGAAGGTTGATATGTATGGAAACCCTCGTAGTTTGTACACTACATGTCCGGAAGAGACTCTCCACAAGGCTGGATGACAAAAGGGATTATTCCAACAAAGAACACACCCATCTTTTGATGTCTACACTTCATTAGTATCCCTCCATACATACTCAATTGTGCAAACGATATGAACGTGGAAATGAAGACTTTGTGACTCATGACGAACGTCTAAGAACAGAACATACTTCTGTAATATATCATACCGAACTTCAATAACAATAGAACTGCAATAGTTAGCTATCATTGCTACATGTCTCTTGCTGACAGCGTGCACAATGCTTACTGCCATATCGCAACATGATTTTGACGAATGATGATTTCCTGTCTTTAAAAGAGATGAAGTCCACTTCCTCCCAGTCTCAGAAGCCGATACCGGGTTTGTAAGAGTTAAAAGATACACCTGGGCAATATGCTTGCATTAAACTTCAGCGTCCTGTTACCACATCTATTTAAACTGTAGGTAACATGTCATGCTGCTGCCACCTGTTGTAATTTTCACACAAACACATTACCAAGAGATGTACATCTACCGTATGGTCATATCTCTGCACATCCCAAGAAGGTCAAAATGACACATAAAACATTTCGAATATTTTATATCCACGTATTCGTGTATTTTGTGATACGACCCGAATGCTATATCACATGCTTCCACCACAACCCTTCATTTGAAGTCATTTATAACGTCATTAATAATCCAAAATCGATTCTGTTTGAACACAACCTTCTCCAATGCATAACAGTAAACACTTGTTTGTTACGCGCATCATTGGCCGCGTCCCAACCGCCTCGGGAGTTATCTGTTTGGACATGTTCTTCGGGGAGATATGGTACAATTGCATGCATTCAAAGCTTCCACTGAATCTTTCTGCATCAATAATCTCAATCGTTATAATTGCATTTATCCATATGGAATTACTCACATTTAGCTATCGCCCCACATCGCTTGACTACACACGCAAACGTTAATACCCCCATCAAGTTCCTGTTGATTAAATTGTCATTATGGAACCTCAGTCAAACGACCGTACTAAGTAATGGTGAAAAGGCTTAGTCAAATACTAAATGATCACTAACACAGTGCATGTGTTTAGTTGGAACTGCAGCTTATTGGAAGCTGTTAAAGTGACGCCAGAGTTGGTCGATTTGTCATCCCTCTGTGAGACGAACTGATGCGGGGCAATATTCTCCGGTTAATGATGCTTTTCTATAAAATAACATCCGCCTCTCGAGGTAATTGAACCTCGGTGCCTCTGCTCCTCATCTGTCCAGATACGCCAATAGCTTTCCCTAAACCAGTAATATTTCATGAAAAGATTGAACTCTACCCGCAAGTATTTATGTCATTCACTGATGTATTGGGATCAACATATTGTTCGAACTAGAGGAAACTCACATTTGCTAACGAGTCGGACTTAAAAGTCAATTTTCTAATGATTTCCTCAGTGTTGACCATTGTAAAGTATGTTATATCTTTAAGGTCACGCAAGACGATGGGTTTTGCCCATCTGCCATGACAATGATTTAAACTGATTGCAGAAGACGCGCTGGGTTTTTTCTCTATAGATTCTCCAAAATGAATATGTTACATAAGCAATGGTTCCACGGCCCCTAAAGTAACTATTTTGGCAGGTGCCATCCATCACGTTAAAATTAGAAGCAAAAATATATTCTCAAGAAACTCCAAATCTGAAATCGTTTCTTAACATGTTTACATGAGCGTCGTATTCATTGCTTTACGGGGCTAGGGTAAAAACGACTAAGTGCATAAATAGTATGAACAAAAATAGACGTCATCTATCAACGACAGACAGTGTTTCAATATTGGTTGGATTAAACGCAACGTTCTTTTCCTTGTTTGTGCGTGGAATATAATGATTATTATGAAATATGCATTTATACCTCTTCTCTAATATATGCACATGAAACATGAAGCTGTGACATTCCTGTGCACAGAATTATGTATTGTCATAAGCACGATTTCGTGTGATAACGCAATGCAACCAAGTGTATCGTTAGACTAACATCATATTATCATGTTAAAGTATGAAACGCGGGTTCGTTATTAAATCAGGTGACGAATTACCCAAACTAATGTATCCATTACAATTATAACATTTTAATCTAGCTCTGTCTACCTATATACTGTATACCCTCATATGCAGTTACAATTATGTTTATTAACGTGATGACATAACTGCCAACACATGTCACTTTTCTGTCTGTACATGCAACTTGAATTTTTTTTTTTTTTTAAATCAGCTGTAGAATTGTGTCTCGTTATTGCAATTGCATCATTTTGAGGTCGTGATATGTCATGTGGCATACGGAGCCTTATAAGTGATTCATTCATCTTTATATGTGGCAGCAACCACCAGCTGAGTATTAACATTCTACAGTAGACAAGAGCAATGCTGCTGTGGAATATAGATGTGTGCGTGAGCTCCTGATCCAGAATCTTGGTACATTTTTTCAGCATTATAAGTGTACCAGCTGGACATATTTGTGAAAAGGTGTCAACAATATCTGATCGTTCAGTTCAGTTATTGTCTTCATGCAGTGTAGTTTAGATCAACACATAGCATGTTTGATACTTAGTGGCTGAAGGTGTCATGAGCTATTAGAGTTACTCTACATGACACGTGTCAGGGCATTTAGTACGTTACTTGATACATCATTCGGCGTCTGTTAGCTTAATTCTATTAGTCTTTGTGTTATCAAATAGAAGTAAGGTCAACGGAGAGTCTGTCACTCTCATACGTGACATTATGTCCACACATCTCAACGTAGCATCAGGTTGTGGCAAGATATTGCAGCATAAGGACGCATAAAACTGTACATAAAATACAAAAAATAAATTAGGTAAGAGGCGCCTAACGGTATCGGGTAGTCAGGCTTAGTTTGCCTGATACCTATGATGTCAAACAATGTATTGTCTGGACCAAACTGGATTATTTATAGCTGGGACATTGCTGAGTGCGGCGTTAAACAGCAAACACATAAAACAATATTATTCCTATTTTGTGGGGAGTTATCGCTATCGTTGCATATGGTACGTTTTGAGGATTGTTCCAGAGTTCCAAATACAACGAACGGTGTTTCGTTATATCTGATGTCCACCTTTGTCGGGAAATTCTCTAACCAGCCTGCAAGACATCGTAAACTTCCAACCATGTTGCTAAACGTACATGCATAATCAATAGCGATGACAAGCATGGCAATCACTGTTTATTGTGTAAGAAAGTTAATGCAGGTGACACTAATTGGTAGGACTGTTGTGTGTTAACTACATTGTGAGCACGTATGGCACAGAGGGCTGAGGCACCCAATCCTCTGAGATCCCTCCTACCATCGTATCAGGCTTACGCTGAACACAGGTTCGAGTGAGTGAGTTTATGTTCACGCCGCGTTATGCAATATTCCAAGAATATCACGGCGGGACACCAGAAATGGGCGTCACACATTGCACCCATGTCAGGAATCGAACACGGGTCTACGGCGTGACGATCGAACGTTTTAACCACTAGGCTACCCCACCACTCCTGAACACAGGTTCGAACCGGGATTCGCTCCATTATTGAACCCTGGTCTACGAAATGCGACACGTTGGTCTTTCTACGCTTACTCTAATCCGTTGTCAACTATACAACGAATGACTATTGACCAGAATGTGTGAGAGAAATGCCTGTTACCATATACGGAGACACTGTGTTTGGTCGTGTTGTAATGCGTGAACTGCTCCTTAGGTTTGTTAACAATGGACGATTTATTACAAAGAGTATAAATCATGTACCATGTACACTGATTAGTGATTAGAGCCGTAAAAGTGCTAAAACAGTTTATATTGTAAATGTTCTGTATTATAATTAATCCACAGAGACTACAAACATAATGATTGCTCAATGCCGCAGTGAGCGTTTCTAAAACAACTCTTAGTAGAAACGTATGGTTCACTTGCTGACATGTACTCGAGTTGCAAACTTAATTTGAGACATACAGGTAGCCCTCGATGTCAGAAATGTACGACTATAAAGACCAGCTTCAACAGCAAACGTGCGAAACATGAGAGGATGTATATTCTTTATGTAAATCAATTAGTCCAATTACCTAATGGTACCTGACACACTCCTACAAATAAGGTTCCTCTCAGATCTTATTCAGTTTTGTAATGATGGCATTAAAAGGCAAAGAACGTGGACGCTGTGCCATGAGGTTACATCCTTTACACCTATCAAAAGAAATCTTCCACGCCAGACATGTTTCTGCAGACGCGTCTTTTATCACAAATCGTAAAAATATATGTGGGTTTCACTAAAACTCATCTGACTTGAAGGAGGGCCCAAAGCATGACCGTGCATGACGACAGCTGATCGCAACGTCTGGAACAAAGAGCATCTTCAAATGAAGCCTGACACCGCCAATTCTTTATATTGTATACATGTAACACATTATTGCACTCAGACGCCGGCCCCTTCTTAAAGATCTTATTTATCCCTTGGTACTGTTCCTGAGTGGCCTTTCCTCTTGCTGAAGGTTAATCTTACTTGATCGCTTGTCCCTCACGAACATTTACATTGACCAAGGCAACGGGCAAATATTTGCGCATTTCGACCCTCAGCGTAAACGGATTTGGATTTTGTTCTCCATCCAGGAGGGTATTTGGATGTGTGGTCGGAGTGGATAATGGAACTGGAATGTCAAAATGGTATGCTGTGGCACCAGAGGCTAATATGGAGTGCACGACTAATGCATCAGAGATTGAAAATTGACTCATCTGGAGGGAACTGGGAGCAAATCGGAGTTATTTTAATGGGTTGTGATTTTCATGGGGGCATTATAATGAAACTTGAGCGATGCTGGGCCTGGGCGAAGAAAATGTGCATGTAGGATTAAGAATCACACAAAGAGAGGTTCAGGCGAGTCGGCCTTCAGCTGCAGAATTCAACTGTATCTTTCTTAAATGAGTGACTTCATGAATAGTGTTTACGTCGCAGTCAGTAAAGATTTTCTAGGCCTCTTGATACTCGAGTCTGAAGAGACAAACAGATGGTTGATATCGCGAACAGCGTCCCACACCATCACAACGATGACACGCAATCAACCAAGTCACCAGGCTGGAGTGAGTGAGTGAGTGAGTATGGTTTTACGCCGCTTTTAGCAATATTCCAGCAATATCACGGCGGGGGACACCAGAAATGGGCTTCACACATTGTACCCATGTGGAGAATCGAACCCGGGTCTTCGGCGTGACGAGCGAACGCTTTAACCACTAGGCTACCCCACCGCCCCACCAGGCTGGACCGCCCGATGGGAAGCCCTTTCGAGAATAATAGATTACAGGAGACACATTCTTTCTCGGTGTCCCCACAGGGCCTTTTTCAGAAAGCCGGTAATTGGCAACATAATGTTTCCTGTCACGTCCTAAATTTAGGATGATTACAAGGAATATAATATTCGTGTCATGTTGCAAAATACCACGATTTAACAGAAAACGCTTTCATCAGCCGTGAACATTTCCCGTCAAATTCTACTAAATCATATTCTTCCGTGTCAACGTTACTCGACAGTGTGGAAAGCTCCTCATATCTTTTCCTGGTTAGACTGGCACAGACTCCATTCATTCAGGCCACTGTAATATATAATCTACATTGACCACAGTGGCGTTCAAGTGTAACAAACACACAATCTTGTATATGTACGTAGTTGCGAGCGATATGAACACTATACACTGGGGGTCCATCAAGACAGCAAACATCATTCAACCAATGAAGCTTCCATGCAGCCAACCAGAGAACCAAGCGAACAACTCCAGCCAAACCAGCCAATTGACCAAGCAATATACCACAGTTAGGGCATCAATTTTTTTAATGTGTTTCACGTAGCCACTAAATTCTGAACATGAGTCGGTCGGTCGGGGGAAAAAACTTAATAAAGACAAAATTATCTGAATAATGTTCTTGATTCTCGTTTATTGCAATTCCTATTATAATGTACGGTTTAGGTTCGAGTCGGCGGTGATGGAATGAAAAAAGAAATGGGGGCGTCGCCAATGAAAGTAGAAGGGTCGGTCGGGCGATGAGTAACACAGAAAGTAAAAATGCTGCCCTGACTATGTCCCAGCACAAAAACAGCATGCATGTTAATTCAGCACGCCATATGTCGTTTCTGTTTGTTCACATTTATATTCAATTCTCTTTTGAATCGTGAAAGCTATTCTGTATTTTAAATGAGCAAATTTCGACATTTGGTTACTTTTTGTGACGCTTTTTACATCACTGAACATATGTATGAATATATATAAACAAAACAGGGTATTATATTCTGTAGCATATATTGACATAAAAACACCTTCAACATTACTTTTAACCAGGAAAAGTATTTCGTTTCTCGAAATATCCATTATCACATGCAACTTGTCGTAAACATGTTCGATCATCACAGCTGAGTAAATACATATCACTCACTCACCGACTCTTCAGAAATTTCCGACTCGTGAAGATCCGGGTTAAAATTGGTCTTCAGTAACCCATGTTTGTCGTAAGGGCGACTAACGGGATCGAGTGGTTAGGCTCGCTGACTTGGTTGACACATGTCATCATATTCCAATTCCGTAGATCGATGCTCATGCTGTTGATCACTGGACTGTCTGGTCCAGACTCGATTATTTACAGACCGCCGCCAATTTTGCTGAGTGCTGCTTTAAACAACAGCCACATAAACATGAATTGGTGTTGCTAATACCACAGAAACGTGCTTCTCCTAAAATCTCGGATGCTAATGTGGAGCACATTCCACACTGATGTGAACATGCTTAATTACTAAACACGTTTTAATTTGAACATTTGGTTAGATTTCTCGGTCTTATGTAAGTGCAAAGGTGATCATTTAATTTCAAACCGGACATGGATGCATCGGTATTGAACAAATACATAATGAAGTATCAGCATTCAGGTTTGAATAAGCAAGAAGAAATACCATAGCTCGTACACACATTCGAGTGCCATCGGTTACCGCTGCTCCATCGAATATGATTCAGTAAGGGATTGTACCATTGATTACGTGGCTACACATAATGTACAGCCGGAGACTTAAATGTCTCATGATAACACGGTTGCCCTCACGAGCACGTGCCACTAGTAATGTGTGTAAATCACATTAACAACAAACTATACAAATTTATCATTCCCATGGTCTTTGTTTTGAAACTGGATGCGAAACATAACTACCACGGGAAACTTCCCAGGAGATTTTGAAGGATTCATATGTGAGTAATTTTTTGTGTCTAGTGTCGGTTTTGGTTAATTACAAATGTATTATTTCGACTGATATCCCTGCTGATAGCATTTTTCGAATGTAGATATAAAATTTCCATGTCATGCATCAGACTGAAGTCATTTTTTATTGATTTGATATTATTTAGAATACCAAATGTAGGCTACTGGGGATAGCGGAAATGTTCTGTATGTCTTGGTCCAGTGGTGATTGATGTTCTATATCTACATCATTGAAATGTAGTATTATACAGTTTGTATTGTGACAAGGTTGAAACTTGATGTGACAGAACTGAAAGAGGCCAAGGTGAGACAATCTTGCCAACGAATATCCTTCAAAAAGACAAGATACAAGACTTCGTTGTGCTCGCAAGTATAATATACTAAGCAGCAAAAGAAACGTCAGTTAAGAATTTTCCTTCGCAGAAACAGATAATTGTAAACTCATTTAATGTTTTGATTTTATATTTTTGACAACATCTCCAACTTTACCTGAGGAAAGACATTCCTTCCTAAACTCAGAATGGAACCCAGGAAATGGTCTCAAAAACGCAACCTGATCTTGGAGAAGGTACGGTGTTCTTCATGTATTTCATGCAACCCATGCTGCACGTGCTGTTCACAAGGACCAGCCCTATAAAATGCACCCCCAAACCTGGTTGAAACATTCACATTACAACGACAGCAGGATGCCGCGACTCACGACAGCACAGAGGAACCAGGCGATATGACGATTTGAAGCTGGTCACATTGCACAAGCCGTTTCCAATCACTTCCAGGTCAACGTTCGGACCATCTACAGGCTGCAGCAACGTTTCCGGGCCACCAACACCACAATTAATGATTGCCCCCGTACTGGCAGACCAAGGTTGACCACAAGACGATAAGACCGTTGTGCGACAGCATGTATAGAATCCCTTCATGCAGGCATCCGAAACAGCACGCCAGACACTGGGAACACACGGGAGACCAATCAGTACTGATACAGTACACCAACGTCTTAACAGCGGGAACCTCCATTGCCGTAGACCTTACCGTGGACCTATCCTCAACCCTCGTCATCGGCGTGAACGTCTACAGTTTGCCCTACAACACCAAAACTGGCGATACAGGCATTGGAGAACTGTTCTGTTCACAGATGAGAATCGGTACTGCGTATCAACTGCAGATGGCAGAACAAGAATATGGCGACGACGTGGCCAGCGTTACTCAGACCAATGTGTTATGGAAAGAGACTCATGGGGAGGTGCAAGCATCATGGTATGGGGTTGAATAGGCCTGAACCAGAGAGTGGGTCTTGTGGTGTTCCAGAACCTTGGTCCAGGGAGAGGAGGCGGCATCACAGCGGTGCGCCATATCGACCAAGCTCTCAGACCCCACGTCATACTATATTTCGCACGTCACCGGAACAACATTTTCCAGCATGATAACGCCCGGGCCCATACTGCCAGAGCTACACGGGACTTCCTACAGTAGAACGGTGTCAACATTATGCAGTGGCCAGCCCTTAGTCCTGATTTAAACCCAATTGAACATCTTGGGATGAAATTCAGAGGAGACTGAATAATGTCATACCAAGGCCGAAGACAGCCGATTTATTGCGCCAGGCCTTTCTCAGAGTGTGGTTCAAGGTGGCAATGGCCTTCATCAATCGATTGGTGCACTCCATGCATAGACGTTGTGCTGCAGTTATTGCCGCTCGTCGTGGTCACACTAAATACTGAAGTCAAGGGTCTAAATGGACTGCAAAAGTTCACGTAATGTCTTGCAATTGTGCTGATTTATTCATTGATGTGTCAAAATATTGTACACAAAAAATGTTTTTGGTCCGCTTATTATGTCCATTTCTGTAATGATTTGATTACAGTCCCTATCTAATTTTGAATTCGTACTGACGTTTTTTTTGCTGCTGAGTATATTTCACTAATGTCTCTAATTTCTGTTTATTCAATGTATCTACTAAGGAGAAAACAAAGTAATGTGGATGATATTTTCTTCCACGGTCTAGGTCATATCTAGAACCCTTCTTTAGCCTTATATGGGCGTTCTAAACAGAGGTTGCCAGAAACGAGTTTCCGGACACCAGTGGCATTTCATTGTTCATCTACATTGAATGTGTAAGCATCACCAATCAATATTCAGTTCGTTCTTGGATGAAAGGACATCCTTCTTTGTCATTAATACTCTTTTCTTTGAACAATGTTTTCTCAAAGTAAACTTGATCAGACAAAATAGCAAACTCCCTTTTGAACACCGTCTGCTGAAAATATTATACGAGATTAAAGACATACTGTCTGAACGATCAACACGACACTCAAATCGTGGAACCTGATGCAGTATCGTAGGCCACTGAGGCTCCACTGTCTGGTAATAACACATTGTAATGTAGTCCAAGAAGAAGGATGCACCGTCGAAAGTGAGTCCTCATCTATTGTAAGATAGTAGACAGTGAAGCGCGGGAGAGTCCCTTGGCTGTTATATTATGACATAATTTGCCTGGGTCATAAGTGTTAATACCACAGTCATACTCGTGCCTGCCTGAAAATATCAAAGACCCAATCGAGGACTATCGAGACAAATTCTGAACCGCTCTCATTCAGTATTCACTTTCAGCCAAGCAATCGCAACACTTAGTATAGGGCACTGTTTGAAATAGTTTCGCGAAAGACACTAAAGGTGTCCCATATTTCCTTCTAGTCTATCGATGCTAACAGACACGAAGCTTTGATCCAAGATGTTTCAAAAGTTAATCAGGCACACAGGCTAGACGCGATCGATCTTCTATTACATAAAGGTCTGGATGGCCGTTCATGATCACTCCCCAAGTACTAACTGCTATGAAAGCAACAATCAAGTAGGTATTTTAGTGCGCCCTCTGGACTCATGTAAGATGTGTCTATGCTGAGGCTTGAGTGAACAAATGGTAAATCTTACGAGCGTTACTTCACAGGAGACTTGTTTCCAAAGAACAAACGTCAAAACATATTTCCCGTAAACACAAGACATTTACGTGATAGAAAACTCGAATTAGACCCGGTAAATTGATTACTTGTCCGTCGGAATGGTGTTGTTCAAATACAATTAGTTTGACTTGTGTGAACTTGCTGGCATTGTCGTAAAATGTGATATGGAATGATATATCATCGAACAGCCCAAGGAGTGAGGAAATCACACACTGAAGAAGTTCAGAAATCCAGTGCGTAGAATATGATCCAAACTGACCACGGATAATAGTCCGAGCCCACGGCCAGCTAATCTATAGAGCATATTGCAGGACACAACTCGTCACAGACTGTTGCTAATTCTGTTGTAGCCTGTGTGTCTGGTAGTGGAGCAGTGTGGTGGAATTCGTAACCTTTCATCGTTCTTCTCTGAAAGCAAAATGGTTTCATATTAAAGTAATCTTAGATTTTTATTCCACCACAGACTGCAGATATTAACTCTAGGAATAGTATGATATTTAAAATGAGTCAAATATTATTTATCTCCTTGCCCTTGATTAGATTCCGTACGGTAAAACTGCCATCGTCAAGCAAACTAGGTTTAATGTACATTGTAAAGGGGTGTACTGTACCATGATGACCATTTAGAGTGCATGCATTGGTGACATAAGCATCCAGTCTCCTTAAAAAGCAGATCAAATGTGTGACAAATCGTCACCCCAGGAATCGTACGTTAGACTGATTGACTGACTGAGTTTGGTTTTACGCCGCTTTTAGCAATATTCCAGCAACATCACGGCGGGGGACACCAGAAATGGGCTTCACACATTGTGCCCATGTGGGGATTCGAACCCGGGCCTTCGGCGTGACGAGCCAACGCTTTAACCATTAGGCTACCCCACCGCCCTCGTACGTTGGAAGCTGTCGGCAGCAGTCCATACTGGTCGTAAGAAACGTGTATGTGTGTGGTTAATGACGATGAAATATGCCTGAATAGCCAAATCTATAACACAGTTTATTTGTATATGCAAACATTATTTGCTCGTCAATCATGTAAACATTCATTCGTACAGTTTGAAACAAAACAAGATAGATAGCTATAGAAGGTGAATCAGGCAAATCCGTTTATATCACTGCTTGTTTTAAATTGGAAACCATCATGGCAAGAAGACCATTTAACCGACACACTATGAGACCATGGTATAAAAATACAAAACAAAAATATACTTATATTAAGCAAATCAAATTTGATTCAACATATGTATAAAATGCAATGAGGAGTATTTATAGTAACTCACACGAATGCCACTATCCAGAGCTTGCTTAATCATTGATGTTGTATATACATGTATTGCAAGGTGAATTCAACCGGATTGCAGTATATTAATGAGTCGACAACTACTAGGTTATACAACGAATATTCATCCCAGGAACAAGTTCCATCATTATCACGGAATTCCCCAAGGGACTTTGCTATTGCATGCATGTATATTGATTTGGAGTCCTACCATTTACATTATATACACTGTACTCATCTAGGAAATGTACTTTGATGTTATGCATCAGGGGTATGACTATAGACTCGCTTACATGCATATATTTACATTGCCACCTCTCGGACTGCGCAAACCCGATGCAATATTCATAACATCACAATATATACCTGGCCGTATGCAGTGACTGATTAAGTGAATGAGTATGGTTTTACGCCGCCTTTAGCAATATTCCAGCAATGTCGGGACACCAGGAGTGGGCACCAGAAATGGTCTTCACACATTGTAAACATGTGGGAAGTATGTATTGAATGAAGTCATACCGTATGTTATACTTGTAGCAGTAGTTGTATAATTATTTATTTGGGCTGGAACCACATGATAATATCTCCCCTCGGTATACATTTACCGAGTGAGTGAGTGAGTTTAGTTTACGCCGCACTAAGCAATATTCCAGCTATGTGGCGGCAGTCTGTAAATAATCGAGTCTGGGCAAGACAAGCCAGTGATCAACAGCATGAGCATCGACCTGCGCAATAGGGAACCGATGACATGTGTCAACCAAGCCAGCGAGCCTGACCATCCGATCCCGTTAGTCGCCTCTTACGATAAGCATGGGTTACTGAAGGTTCATTCTAACCCGGACCTTCACTGGTCTATACATATACCGAACTCAAAGGGATCACTTATCATATTTCGTCGTAACAGCAGTTCGTTAAACGCATTTCGACTGAAATATAGTAACAGAAAGTGGCCAAAACAACAGTTGGATATATCTGTCAGTTCGTTTTAAGCCTGTTTGATATATGCGTGGTTTACTGGCCGCATAAGACATGTATACATGTACGTGCAATAAGTTTCAAATTAGTATGCTATCATCAAATCATAAACGCCATTACTTCGTTCCATACAAATAGCCACTAACTATGGATTCTGTAACTATCATTTATGCCTAATATTCATTCTGAAGCAGTTTGGGAAGTAATCAAGAACAATTTTCGTATCATACAAATATGTAAGTTTAACATATATTAAACGGGGACAAGTAAAATTAGTTTAATCAAATTCTTTTTACCAAAAAGGCATATATATGAACCACTTATACATTTTTGAGAATTTCCGTTTGCGTGATTTTCATGTCTGGGCAGATTGTAGGTTCAGTCTCTTGGTAGCGGCAAATATGCTTGATATTTCCAATCACTTTTAGCTATTCGAATTGATATTTAGCATCTTGTAAGCTGAATTTGTCTGCTGTCTAACGTAGACTTGTTTGGGAACAGGATAGAGTTCAGTTTAGACAGCAGTTCCGATTAGACACATGTCCGATTCCAGCATGGAAATCGTACGCGAAATGAACCGTCAAAATGAAAGACGTGATCTTTGTGTGTTTGTAAAGAGATTCAGCGCCAAACCGGGTAAAGTTTCATTTTTTCTCTTGTTTTAGAAGCGTTTGAAGAAATATTCGCCAAAACGTCACCATGAAAACATGCAAAGCTAAATGCACGTGCAAGTAAGCGGAAAAGCATGCGGTATCAATCACTATAAAAAAGGCAAACGTTGTGTTTTATTTTGTCATTTGGTTTTGCCTGGAAAAGAGGCAATCAGCATGCTACGAGTGAGTGCCGATAACCAAAACATTGCCATAGGCCGCCTTGAAGCTGGGGAGTCGCAGTCTGCAGTTGCCCGACATTTCAACGTTCATCAGAGCACGATATCTCGCCTTTGGGATCGTTTCGTTGCAGACCAATTCCGCCCAAGATCGTCCGAGAGTTACCACCCAGGCCCAAGACCGCTACATCCGGGTTGCTCACTTGCGTCATCGTCTTGCCACAGCCGTGGAGATTGCACAACGCATCCCTGGTTTGCGAAGAATTTCCGACCAAACTGTTAGGAATCGATTGCGTGAAGTAGGGCTTCGACCAAGAAAGCCAGTTGTCGCCTCTGTATTGAGAGACTTCCATCGGCGCAATCGCTTGCGGTGTTGTCGTAGAGTCCGCAACTGAACCTTACAAACTGGAGGCGAGTCTGGCTCAGTGATGAATCACGACTTCGTCTTCAGCGTCGAGATTGAAGACAGCGTATTTACTGTCCGAGAAATGAACGTTTTGCCCCTAATTGCATTCGACAGGTCGACAGATTCGGTGGAGGAAGTGCCATGATGTAGGGTGAGATATCCAGCACACAAAGATCTGATTTAGCGGTGGTTCAGGCGAATTTGACAGCAAATCGGTACATCAACGAAGTCCTTGCACGTCACATGCTACCGATTATGGACCGATAGAGGGGTTTGTTCCAGCATGACAACGCTACTTCACATATAGCACGTGTCACGTTCCGCTACCTTGCTAATTTCTCGCCATGGCCTTCACGATCACCAGATCTAAACCCGATAGAACACCTATAGGATGAACATTATCGACGTGTACGTCAACGTCAAAACACGCCTCAGACACTTCCGCAACTGGACATCGCATTGCAGGAAAAGTGAGGAAGAATTCGCTAGAGCGACTTCGACAGCTTATCCAGTCTGTGCCGAGACGGTGCCGAGCAGTAAATGATGCCAAAAGTGGCCGCACAAAATACTGACTTAAACGCCATCTTGTGGACTCAAGTAAACGACGACACAACAATACTGGTTGCTGTTGTGTTGACGAACACCCTGTCTATAAACGTGTGAATTTTCACCTTTTTACCATTGAAATTACATGAAATAATTGCTTTAACTAACGCAATAAGTTCTTCTAAAAATGGCTTATGCGTTTCTTTTTTGAAGAGTGTATCAGACTTAGATGGGAACCGAACACTATGGAAGCGAATCCGAATCTCGGCGTGGCCATTGTCCATGTGACTACTCTATCCCTTATTTAGACATAAATGAATAATACTCATATCAGAGGTGTATCTTTTCTGTAATTGGGTTTGACTTCACAAAATCAATATCCTGGAAATTTCGTGGATAGGGACATACTCAAGAAGGACCAGTGACACGCCATTTGGCTTCCCATGATTATCACTTGCACAGTCACCTACCGCTGATCTTACGGATTTAGGCTATGGTCTGGAAACCTCGTTCCATCAGTTATTCTTATGATGCAGTTAGATTTCTTTCCAAACCAAATGTCATTCGTGGTCGGATTGAATAGCCAGGCGGTTAATTCCCAAGAACGATTCATTGAAATACCACACGCTATGCAGACACGTGGTAACAAAAAGTTTCTAAATCATCCTTAAGTATGTTGGTTCTAAAGGACAAGATATCACCACTGATATGAACGTAATGATTGCTTCCATATATTTATGATCATTGAGCATCGTGCTTAACAACTGACGAGAAAATCGTTGCACGTGTACATTGACTAAAGCAACTTCCAAATTACAAGAATCAGTCACCTGGAGTATGCACACGTACTATACAATGTTACATTTCACAAATAACTATTCTTACAACATAACGTCAGTAACGTCACGATGATAACTTGAATGACTTGAATTACATTAATAACGTACATTTGTCACTAGCTCCTGGCATATGTTTGAAGCAGATGAGGTACGATATCATCACTCCCAGATGTGACCTTTGTATTGCCTGTGTATATTGTTTGCATATAATGACTCATATTATATGCAATTTGTCTATCTAGTAGGTCAACGTTTCTGGCCCTTGCCTGTTTGACAACCTGACAAAACTTTCTGAGAATATATGAATGATAAACGACATATAAGGCAATGTATGAGTAATGTTCGTCATGGGATATGTGTGTAAACATCGAAACCTGACAAAATTGAATTTCTGCAGGAATAATGTAGCCACATATTGATGGAAATGGAGATATTGATATACGATATATTCCTGAACACAGTGCGACATTTATATTGTAATACTATAGTCATGTTTACACTGATACTAAATCAGAAACAAACATGATTTGAGTGCATTACACTTTAAAATAAGCGAGAGTTTGTTAGATATGTATGAAAAGAGACCTGAATGAACTTTGGTATTTCATCCATTTATGCTGTGTGAGTATATCGTCTTATTCAAACCACAAATATATTGACCTCATGGCAGCTACCATAAACCAACGTGTAAGGTCCATCGAGACAAATAGAGGCCTGAAAGCGAGCTGAGAGCCTGTGAGTACTGAAAGTCATATGTGAATAGAGACTCACTCCAACTCTAACTCTGACACTAACTTTGTATATACAAACCATAAAATGTGCCACCATGTACTAAATGCCGAACACAAACAGGAATATTCACAATGCACACACACAAAATTAATTCGGTATATCTGACACCTTTTCTTGGAGGTCAGACTAGTTCTATATATTAGGCTGATCACTTAATGTAATGTTATGAAATGCCTGGGGGATTTTCGTAATCGTGTCTAAGTATCATATACGTGCGAAACTAAATCGGCAAAGATGCGTGCATAACTAAAGAAATGTCTGGTTAGAGCAATTGCTCGTGTGACTTAACACAATATCATAAGCATTTGTGCCTTAAATTCTAAAAACTTCCAATAATGTGCAACAATACCTTAAATTTTCGTGTATGAATAACAAATCTCAAAGGTGGTGCCCATTCCACTCATTTTGATTGCCAAAAACTAACTTCGAGATCATATAATCACAAGTGAGTTCGCAGTGGTTGACAATTACAAATATTACATTCAAATATAGACCAAACATTCGTGAGCAATCCTTGCACAAATTCAACTGTCGGAACATATGAAGGCATAATATGGGTCAAAATATACTTCCCATCAAAGGTTTAGACTCACTAGTGTAAATATAGCTACTTACTTCAGGCAACAGTTCTAAACTAAATTTTGCAAAATATTCCATAATGTTTAAAGGCACTGTTTACACTGATGATTGTCATGAGTTCAATAAATGATAAAAATCAGTGAAAATTGACGAATTCTTAACAAAACTTTACACCAAAACGCAGCTATTCACATGCACGATATTTGCACATGCTTTCCAGCAATTTGATGCATGATCCTCGTGCAATTCATCTGCATAAGGTTTGCAGTTGGTTCCTCCAAGTTAGTGGGGATATCAATCTTCGATGTAACCATATATGTGTACATAACATATAGTGAGTGTTTTATGTGAGTCTAAACTTTTGATGGGAAGTATAGAAGCAGAACCTGTTGGAGATCAATCGGTGTGGGTGCGTCAGCGGTTGAGGTTTTGTTATGGTAAAATGCACAAACTAAAAAAGAAGAAACAGAATTGAAATAAACCCATACTCCCAGGCCTGCCAACTGTCGTCTAAAGTATGGCGTCAGAAGTGAAAGTTTTGTAGATTTATCTTGGGCTAAGAAAACCCCATCACAATTACCTGTAAGCATCCCGACATTAATTGTCTGATCAAAGATGGGGACAAGAGACATGTCACACAAGGTCACATAGAGGGATGTTATCTGAATAAACCAGCTGACAAAACCATGTACCAGTAGTATTTTTAACTTAAATCTGAAACATGAAAACATGTCCATTCCTGGTCCGTACATGATTCCAAAGGTCCATAAATGTTAGCACAAAGATACAAAGCTTTTGATACAATTGGAAGTAATGCCATATTTAATGAATTATTTAAAGGCAATAATGATTTTATTAAAAGTTCTCGTTTTTCATTTTCAGAATAAAACCACGTTTAATTCTGGCAAAACGTTTGATTTTCTATTTTGAACCCTTCTATTCCGGATGAAAAACTTAAGTAACAAAATCAGTATTTTACCCATAAGACAAAATATGCCTGCCTTGACGAACTTCGGGGTAATTTGTCGAAAATGAAAGCCATGTAAAGTTTATTGAGAAAACAATATCCCAAAAGTCGGACTTCCTCATTGATAACACCTAGTATTATTTCACGGCAAGGGATCAAATCAAGAAGTAGACGTCCTCATGGGTACCAGTTGTTCCCTTTCGTGTGAAGCTGTTATTTCTGATGTATAAGGAATCGGAGTATATGCTGTGATACTCAAAATCAAAGGTCAATTTGACCAGAAGTTTACTTTTAACTTCAGATTATCTATCATACAGCATGTGTTACTGTTAGTAAAAACTGCATCGGAGTAAAACTACATGATGAGTTAAGAATGAAGTCCGTTAAAAGTAAGTATCATAAATAATGTGTTCATTCAAATTCTACTGTTTTCTGCTGGCACGTACGCGTATAGAGAAACTGCAAATAATTATATTACGTGTGGACTCCTTTAACAAATGAAATGATGAACCCCTGTCCACACATCCAAAGTAATCTCAAGAATTCCCCTTAGTTAAACTCATTTATCTGCCAAACAGAAACCGATTGGTTATGTTTATGTTCGTGTGTGTAAACTTTAAACAACTTTCACAGAAGTTCAAGATTATCAAGGCGAGCAACAAACTCACTGCAGTCAAGTTTATGGTCAAATTGATGTTTCTTCAGTGACGGTTAATGGGATACTTCGCTTTTATGTTCACCGAATGTTTCTTTTAGAGTATCACCACGAGCAACATAACACATCAACAGACAGATTTCTATGAATAAACACTCGTCGGATACTTCTGTAGATAGCAACGACAACCTGATCACCATTTAATGTGACGGACTTATGATGCCAAAACAACTGCCGTACTGGCCCTTCGCTCCGGAAAATACATTATACAAAGATGGCCTATTTAACACTGAAGCTTTGAGAGTGTTAAGAATCATATGGTAATCATGAAGAATTACAGATTCTAATAATGGGATGTAGATTTGTATCAACAGTCATATAACTGACATTAGTTGCTAGAGTACTACAGACACTTCGGCTGTATTTAATAGCTCTGGAAAATTGATAGAAACATATGCATGCTATCACTATGACACTCTTTCCTCTGCCATTTTCTGGGCAAAGATAAGTTGTGAACATCGTCTCGTAACGTGATAATAACAAAATAAAAGTAACACGTTGTGCGTGTGCACGGTTGACTGATTGCATGATATATTTAAGAATCTCAGGCTTGCATTCAACTCAAAGGTATGGATTAGATCGGGTTAGTGGCAATTAGGTGCTTGACTCTGAGAGTCTGGGTCCGAATCTCGGATGGGACTTACATTGAAATTCCGCTACAATAACTGCGGTAAATGACGCTGCATGAATCAACGCTGGAACTTAAAAATCATATTCGATTTCGGTATGTTGCAATGTTACAGTAAATGTGGATAAAGAAATCAATATACATTTCAGCGGTCATCTAACCAATTGCCCTGCAATATATAATTACACGACGTGTTGTCTTTAGTTCTTTCCTTTACCAAGTTTCTCCTTTTCGATTTCAAATGATAAAGAAACACGTTTACATTTCCCAGCTTCAGATGTTTCATTTTGTTGCTCGTTAAATAAGAACAAGAGTAAGTGAATATGGTGTTACGCCGCTTTTATCAACAATCCAGCAGTATCACGAACATGTTGTGAATCTAACCTGTGTCTTCGCCGTGAGGGGTGAATGCTTTAATCGCACCGCACCAAATAAGAAAAGAAGATATGCAACTGAAATTGTATGAATGTCTAACTAATTCTTCACACAAATAATATATTACCTGCAAATAATGTATATATTTAAAATGTTATTGTATCCACATAATAGGGGAATACTCCATTCTGGAACTGGTGTCATTGTGCAGGGTTGAACGGTGTACATCTGATGTTCTTTCCCGTTTACGGAATGTTCTTTAAAAAGGCGAACACGCCACTTCCTCACACTGTTGTTGGAGTGTCAGTTTCGTGTGGTATGATCACGAATATAAAGATAGTTCGGTGGAATGGGTACCTCTTCTTCAGTACGTAGTTACAACATATATGTGTACAGAAAGAAACCCACTTTACAGAAAATCCAATCATTGGATTACAATACTAATTATGTAATGTCAGAGGTAATCGAGTATATGTATTTGGACTTTTTCGAAAAGATTTATCGATTGCAATGAACTATGATTCCATCCTGATCTAATGGACAAATTGTGTCTGAAAATGTGTCGGAGGTGTCTTCATGTCTGTCCGAGTCTCATTCGTCTAATGTCTCACAATTAGTCGTTATCTGCAAAGTTTTCGGATCATCTCAGTTTATATATTATATGTAGGTTACGATGTACATAAAAGTTGGTTGTTTTCTTAACAAATGTGTGACATTGACAGTCTGCACAGATGTCAGTGTGTTATGGTATGCATGAAAATGAACACTGAACAATATAACGACAAACTATATCAGTATTTCATTTATACCTATATCATGCACATGTGAAAACAACCACTCCACTTAACTCCCTAGAATACTGTTAAAATGAAAACATTGCCCAGACAGGGCAATAGTCGCACTGGTATTGACATGTGACTAAATATTGGTTGAATGGGTCGCGTCGATCTCAGCATATCGCAATGCATCGAATGGCCACCGAATACAAATAAAGCCGGAACGTCCAGCTGTCTAACTCCGGTCCATTGCCCTGGTTGTCCGGAAATTAGTCTAGATTCCACAATGCTGCCTAACAGTTGAATGATCCAGACAATCAAGAGTGAACCGAGTGCAGTGCCATAACACCATTACTTAAACCATGATGGGAGCATTGTAGTTTAACTCTCTCTAGGAAAGCCATTGGGACTCTCGTACAACCTGAATTACAAATTCATTGTGTGAAGAAATGTTTCTTAACTATATTAACTATTTATGTTGTATTTCAAGATGAATTAACCCGGAGTACTGTATATTAATGTGACCGTATGGATTGACTGTCATACCGTTTACTCTGTAGTGCAAATTGTACAGTTATTTCGATTGGAGCTATAGAATGTCTCCTTTTCCCCTCGGTATACGTATACACTAAAGTACCGTTATAACCAATTCATAGGAACCACTAATTGTATTTCGTTGCAACAGCGGTTCGTTTTAAGCCTTATAAGCATTTCGACTGAAAGTACAGCTTGCTATATCCGTATGTTCGTTATAATCCTGCTCATTATGTACGTGGTTTACTGTGCACAAAAATAGAAGAGACAAACCCCTTTCCACATTCATAAGAAATCTCCGCTAAAAGCAGAGTCGACTTTACAACTGTGATCATGTCATGAGCATATATTTGTTTCAGCAGCATTACTAGCGCCGAAGGCCCGGGTTCGATGTGTGAAGCCCATTTCTGGTGTCCCCCGCCATGATATTGCTGGAATATTGCTAAAAGCAACGTAAAACTCAACTCACTCACTCACTCATTCAGCAGCATTGCAACTGTATGATGTTGTTTGTAAACAAATTGAGGGTGAACCAGACAATCCAAAGATTGTCACCATGCGATACGATGAGAGAGCATGTGTTTATGAATCATTATGAAATAGTGATGATACCAGGTGTTCGCTAAGAGGTGATCGTATCCTGTCCCACCTGTGGCACCCATTATAACCATGGGCAAAGACTAGTCAATTGTTCTCCTGAACGTATGGTATAAGTCAAAAATAGGGAATTGCATCGGACATCATTGTTGTCACTGATACATCAACTTTGGAAATGTATCAACATCATCAACGAGAAAGTACTTCATTTCACATATTGTTTTTTCTGTAAACTTCAAATGACATTTGCTTTCATTTTTGACAAATTGTCCTGAACCTAGGTATGTATATATGTAACACGTTTACATGTACGTGCAACAAGTTAGTCTAAAATGCCATATGCTATTATCAAATCATTACTTTGTTCCATACTAAATATGGATTATTAACACGACGGTTGCCTCCCGTATCATCGTAAAAGAGATGGACCATGTTGTTTCCGACGTCTTTCCTCTGATGTATTTCCTTTGGATAATTTATAACATAGCTGACTGCCTACCATGTCGTACCAATGTGAACCGCATCTCTACAGTGGGTATAGTGCTAGGGATTATACGCATATTTAGTGGTCACAGCAAACAAACTTTCTGAGAATGTTCCCACAACAGTCAATACGCGTGTATAGGACACGTATGAACATCTACATATGTATGGAAAAGGAATCTCTCGTAAAATAGCATTGCACTTGTATTAATGAATACCCTGTAACCACTCATACTGAGTTGAATACACTGTGAGGTTTAGGTAACCAAATACACAGAGGTTTCAGAATTCTCAACGGAAATATACCCGAGGTGGAAGTAACACCACGCACACCAGTTATAGACCAGGGGTGACAGTACCAGCATTCACTATAGAAACGCATCACAGGACACGAAGGCGCCAAGCACAGCGGTAACATATCAGGTGTCACAGTGCCAGATTTCGCAATGGTAACGGATCCGAGGTCACAGTACGAGAAATGAAGAAACAAGAAGTATATAAAACTATTACAAATCTTGACAGTTTCTTTGTGGTCGCAGTATAAACGAACTAAATATCAAACTATTAAGTGGCAAAGTATAATCCAATTGGGTTTGTTCTTATTTTGTGGGTCTTATCTGCAGGTACATGAACTCAGTGAGATTTATCGACTCCTTGATATCCTCTGTGTCTTTCGGTAAACGTGAACACAATTTCCAGGCTGAAACCAATTTTTGCTTGCTTTACTTTTGCCACCATCAATTATGCTCACTATTTGTTCTGAAGCAATATAAGGAAGTGATCAAGGGCGACTGTCGTTTATTCCAAACATGTAAGTTTGACATATATTAAGCGGGGACAAGTGAAATCAGTTGAATCAAATTCATTTCATCTAAACGCCATATATATGAACCACTGATACATGTTCCGATGAGGATGTTTGAGAATTTCCGTTTAAGTGATAATTTGGGGCAGATCGTAGGTTCAGTCCAAACTCAGAATGTCACTAACGAAATTGGTCTCATAGAAGCTGCAAATATGGTTAATATCTGCAAGCAATGTTTAGTATTCACGTTGATATTTAGGATTTTGTCAGCTGAATCAGTCTGACGCCGACCTGTTTGGGACCAGGATAGAGTTTAGGCAGCAGTTCTGATTAAGCAAAAATGCGATTCCTGCATGGAGCTACGTCCATAAGTATGCGAAATGAATGAGTACAATGTAATGTACAATGATATTAGGGTTACATTTACATCTATCATCAGTTGCCATATATTATCATATGACCGAAATACACTGACAGGCCACGCAATGATGTTGTCTTGTACGGGACCAACAAACTCATTTTATATAGATCCAGAAAGGGTTTTATGGCATTTGGTTAACGTTGCATTCAATATTATTATACCTACCATATGGCCAACGAGGAGAGTTCTATGGATATACAACTTCTTTAATATAATATGAGCGACGTTTCGGTGTAGCTACTAACACCGTTATCAAGCAAGTAATGAGGGGTATTTCACTTGCTTGATAACGATGTTAGGAGCTAAACCGAAACGTCGCTCATATTATATTAAAGTAGTTGTATATCCATAGAACCCTCCATGTTGTTCATCACACCAATTTCTAAATGCCACTTACAGAAGTTTACCATATGGCGTTAATGCATTTGTGTAAGCGTGGATACACGCCTCTGTGACTGTGTTTTCTATAGTGCAAGTCCACCAGAATAACAAAGCCTCGGTTTCAGGCTGTCTGTATTATTACTTTCTCTCTCCGACAGTCCGCATTTTCTCCATTTTGATCTCCTGCCAACATCCCTCTACACACAGCCACCCACCAGTGATACCAACCCACAAGATCAGGCTTAGATGGGAACCATCGAAGTGACCACTTTCCATGTGACTACTTATAGCCCTACCCTTACCTTACCCTTATCAGGATATATAGAACTAATTCTGATACCAAAGAGCAGACCCTGAGTATGTTGTGACAGAGGTTGTAATTGGGTTTGACATGGGATCGGCACACAACAGACAAGAACCTGTCACACTAACCACCTAACTATCTTAAGTTAATGTGTCGAAACCTTTCTCCATCAGTTATTTTATTCATAAAATGATTCTTCTTTCCAAACCAAATATCATTCGTTGCCTTATAATTGTGAGTTGAACAGCCACGCTTTGAACCCCCGAGAATGATGCATTGAAATACCACACGTTATACAGACACGTGGTAACAAACAAGGCTAATAAATCATACTTAAGTATGTTGATTCTGAAGGACAAGATATTACCACAGACATGAACCTAAAGATAATTGCTAATAATATATTAATGGTAATCGTGCTTAACGACTGTAGAGAAATTGTTGCATGTGTACCTTGACCAAAGCAACTGTCAAATTATCAGGAATCATCGGAATCAGTATGGCTAGACGTACTATAAAATGTTACACTTCACAAATGTGTATTCTGATAACATAACGTGAATAACGTCATGATGATAGATTGAATGACTTGAATTACATTAATAACGTATATTCGTCATTGGTCCCTGAAATATGTTTGAAGAAGGCTATCAACACTTCCAGATCAATCCCTTCTTGGAAAGCAAATATGTGGACTAGTGTGCAATGTTTGCATATTATTTACCATATGTGTGTACGATAAGTCTAATTAGTAGGTCAACGTTTCTGGTCCGTGCCTGTTTGACATCCTGACAACCACCTGCTGAGAATATATGAATGACAAACAAAATGAAAGGCAATGTATGCGTAATGTTAGTCATGGGATATGTGTGTAAACATCGAAACCTGACAAAATTGAATTTCTCCACGAATAATTTAGCCATATATTGATGAAATGGAGATATTGATATACGATATATTCATGGATATCGTGCGATATGTATCTTGTAATGCTATATGTCATATTGACATTCATACTACATCAGAAACAAACATGACTTGAGTGCATTACACTTCAAAATAAGCCAGAGTTTGTTACATATGTATGAAAGGAGGCATAAATAAACTTTGATATTTCATCCATTTATACAGTGTGTGTATTTTGTCTCCGTCAAACCATAAAATGTATTGACCTCATGTCAACATAAACGTCCTATAGTGTCCCTTGAGATAATGGCAGAGCAATAACAGGCATATGTATATATATGCTCAGTCTAACCCTGACGCTGACTCTAAAATTTATATATACAAACCATGAACTGCGCCACTGTACGTGTGCTCATGTACAAAATACCGAACGCAAATAGGATTATTCACAATACACAAAGACAACATTAATTCGGAATATATTGCATCGATACCTCATCTTGGAGGCCAGAGACTAATTCCATATGTTAGGCTCATCACTTACTGTAATGGGTGTTCTTCATATTCGTGTCTCCGTAACATCAACGGGATACAAGTCGACATGTTATTACCATACATGTTAAAAAGCGGCAGCATTGCTTCCATAAAATACGACATGTCTGTTTAGAGCAACCCCTTGTGTGATTTCAAACAATATTCTAAACATATATCAACAGCATCCTAATCAGAATCACATTCTACATAATTTGCCAAGGACATCAGTTTCTTAAAAATAAAATTTACGAACACAGGCACTGGTGCCTTAAATTCAAGTACCAGCTTCCAGCAATGTTTCTAATTTCAGGAACCATCAACAATTTCATTTTTGCGTATGAATAACATTTCATTAAGTGACGTGTATTCAACTCATTTTAGTTGCACAAACTGATCATACTGCCACTGGCTTTGATGTCATTTAGTCACAGGTGACATCTCTTTTCGTGACAATTACAACTTTGGTTAGGCATTAAAAATAGACCCAACATTCAAGAGCTTCCCTTGTACAAGTTTAAGTGACAACTTTGAATTCATTAGGGATTCTGTCGGAACATGTTAAGCCTTAATATGGGTCACAATAGCAACAGAACCTATTGGAGGTCACAGAGTGTGGGATAGTCAGTGTTTGTGGTGTTGCTATGGTAGAATGCATAAACTGAACAAGAGATCTGGAATAAACCCATTCTCCCTGGCCTACCACGTCTCGTCTGAAATGTGATGTCGGAAGTGAAAGTTTTGTAGTTGTTCTCACTGACATGGCCTCGTCATAATTACATGGAAGCATTCCGAAATTAATTGTCTGATCAAAGATCTAGGAACAAGAGACATGTCACACAAAGACCCATACAGGGAGGGAATGTTAATTGAATAAGCCATCTGACAAAACCAAGTATCGTTAGTATCTTTTAACCTCAATCTGAAACATGAAAACATGTCAATTCCTTGTTCGCACAGGATTCCAGAGGTCCATAAAAAATGTGTACAAATACAGATATATATTTGCGTCTGGCACATTTATTACCAAGATCCCTATCCCTATATTTCTGAAATAAATAATTATTATCTATTTCCCAGAATGTATATGAGACAATTGGAAGTAATAACATATGGATTCTCTAAAACCAAACCTATAATGATTTAGTTGGATGCTTTGCTTTTCATTTTCAGAATAAAACCACGTTTAATTTTGTCATAACGTTTGTGTATCTATTTTAAACTATTCTATTCTGCATGTCAAACGTATGGAAAACATACATTGGTTTACCCACGAGACAAGACACATCTGATATATGAAAGCACATGTCATCTTAAGCTTTAAGTTTACTAAGGACACAATATGCGTAAAGCTGGACTACCTCATTGATAACATCTGGTATTATTTGAGGGTCAGACATCAAAACAAAACGTAGGAATCCCCATGGGCTCCACTCGCGCTCCTCTTGTGGAACTGTTTTTTATGCATCATGAATAGGAATTTCTGCTAAGAAGCAAAATGAAAAACAGGTCATTTTGCCCAGAAGTCTAACTTTAACTTCAGGTAATCATACATTACGTGTTACTGTTACTCTAAATAATTTCATCGGAGACATAAGATAACAAGGTTGTCGATTTATAATCATTTACATCCAAGAGTCAAGAATAAAGTCCTGTAAAAAGTAACCTTATTAACGCAAACATTGTGTTCGTTGAAATTCTATTGTTTTCTCCTTGCACGCACGCGCATAGCGACACCACGAATAATTATATTACGTGTATACAGATGGACTCTTTCATTTAATGAAAGATACAACGATAAACCCCTTTCCTAATCCACACGAAATCTCTGCCAAGAAATGTTTCCTTCAGTTAAACTCACATATGTGTAAAATATAGACTGATTGATTATGTTAATATTCGTGTGTGTAAACTTTAAACAACTTTCACAGAAGAAGTTCAACATTATCCAAGCGAGCAACACACTCACTACAGTCAAGTTTATGGTCAAATTGATGTTTCTTCAGTGACGGTTAAGGTGATGCTTCACTTTTATGTTCACCGAATGTTTCTTTTAGAGTACCACCACGAGCAACATAACACATCAACAGACAGATTTCTATGAATAAACACTCGTCGGATACTTCTGTAGATAGCAACGACAACCTGATCACCATTTAATGTGACGGACTTATGATGCCAAAACAACTGTAACGTCTGCCGTACTGGCCCTTCGCTCCGGAAAATACATTATCCAAAGATGGCCTATTTAACACTAAAGCTTTGAGAGTGTTCAGAATCATATGGTAATCATGAAGAATTACAGATTCTAATAATGGGATGTAGATTTTGTATCAACAGTCATATGACTGACATCAGTTGCACAATTACTACATACACTTCGGCTGTATTAACTATCTCTGGAAAATTGATACAGACATATGTATGCTATCACTATGAAACACTTTCCTTTGCCATACTGGACAAGGATAGGATGTGCACACCGTCTGGTAGCGTGACAATAACAAATTAGAAACTAGGATATAAGTAACACATTGTGCCTGTGCACGGTAGATTGACCACATGGAATATTTTAGACTCTCATGCCTGTTTCAACTCTGGCAATAATTTTACACAACACTTAACACAGTCAAGCTGTTTGGTTCCCATTTGTAGGTCATTGGACGTCACCTGTGTCATCACGGTTCCAGGATTCTTTTAAGAAGCATCTAAGCAAAGGCCGGACAGCCAAAATGCAGTTTGAGTTTGTCAGTAAAGCCTAGTCCTGGCTAACAACTAGAACTAAAAGTGGGTTTGATGGCTGTCTTTGCTTCCTGGAGATTAGGTGTCCCAGTCTGCGAGTGTGGGTTCGACTCGCATTTGAGATCTCGAGGTTTTATCTACATAATAGGCGAATGCTCCTGTCCAGAGCTGCTGTCATTTTGTATAATTGAATGGTTGTTTTTACTGTACATCTGATATTCTTTCCAGTTTACTGAATGTACATTAAACAAGGCGAAATCGCCACTCCTTCACATTGTTGATATAGTGTGATTTCGGCAAGATCATGAATATCAAGATAGTTCCGTGGACTTGTTATCTTTACCTCAGTATATACGTACAGGATACACTTTACAGAAAATGCAATCATTCGATTAAAAGAGTAATGATTGAATGTCGGAGTTAATCCAGTATATGTATTTGACCTTTTCGGAAAGATTTATCGATTGTTTCTTCTAATTAGCCTTTTATCAATAATGGATGACATTTATTTTCACAACACAGTTTCAAGCACCATACCAAACTGGAAAACGTTTAACCTGATTGAGCCGTGGAATACCTGAAGTGCTGAACAGGCGGTGTTCAAATACGACTAACTCACTCACTCCTCCAATATTGAACAATTAGTCGTCGTTGGCAAAGTTTCCTGATCATTCTAGTTCATATATTAAAGGTTAAGATATACATAGTAGTTGGCTGTTTTCGAAACAAAAGCATGACTTTCTGCACAGATATCAGTGTTTTCTGGTATGCATGAAAATTAACGCTGAACGACAACTATATCAACATATCAGTTATAACTCACATACATGTGAAAATAGTCATAACTCTCAACTCCCTAGAATGCAATTACTGACATTTGACTCAATGTTGGTTAAATGGGTCGAGTCCGGCATATCATATTGCATCGAAAGATCACCTAATACAAACAAAGCCGGAACGTCCAGATGTCTGACTCCGGCACAGTGCCCTGGTTGTCCGGAAATTAGTCTAGATTCTACAATGCTGCCTAACAGTTGAATGATCCAGACAACCAAATGTGAACCGAGTGCAGTGCCATAACACCATTACTTAAACCATGATGGGAGAATTGGAGCTTCACTCGCCCAAGGAATGCCAGCGGGCCTCTTGTACATCCTGAGGTACACTTTCATTGTGTGAAGAATAGTTTCTTCGTATCTAGTACTACTGTTGGAGTCTATGTCGTGTTCGTGTACCCTGCCATGGAGGTAGTTCATAAACGGTATTGAGAAACACGAATAAAGTATTCTCAAATCTCTGTGACACTGCATGTGGGACAACTCTTTAGTTTTGATTACCATCTCATATCTTAGTTGAATCTGCAAAAGCCAGCTCAATAATAGCTCGAGGCTCAACATATTCCTGTAGTTCTGATTTCGGTTTTTCAGACAAAATTGGGTACCATGACACAGCTAAAGTAACAACAATACGCCCGGATATACGTGGAATACTGTAAGAAGGGGCGTAAAGGTCTACCAACTCACTCATAGCATCAACAGTCATCACGAAACACTCTTTCACCTGTACTATATGGAGTTATTTACTTCCAACTAGAAGGGTATCACGGTCCCCAAAAGCTATCAACCACATATGAGCCTCGGGCCTAACTGTGCGTACATGCCCACATGCTCCATATCTTTATTTCGGTCCACTCAAATGTTGTTCCTTACCAGATGAACTTACACAATTTCCGCAGCGGTTTCTGACTTGACAAAATAACGAGCACTTATGCTACATTTTGCAATCTCAATTGTCTCTTGACAAGTATCACCCACTTTTTAACTGGAGGTGCCACTAAATTTGACGGGATTTCGGAAGCAAATTGATATCCTTAAAATCAGTTGTAGCTCAATACGTTTAAAGACTGACAGATAGTCAAATACATATTTCCTGTCATAATTGCCTACTTATAACAGTGAGTCCCTCCTTAGATTATGACTGTCAATGTAACTGAGCGTGAAGACCAATAAGAGGGTATTAATATACACGCACATGTGCATATACCTATAATTTGTAATACCTTGGTAACAGCAATATGTCAGCTTTCACTCAATACAAGGGACGGCGGGGTAGTGGTTAAGTATTCGCTCGTCACGCAGAGAACCCGGGTTCCATTCCCCACATTGGTACAATGTGTGAAACCCATTTCTGGTGTCCCCCGCTGGAATATTGCTAAAAGCGGCGTATAAACCATACTCACTCACGCAATACAATCTGGCAATGATGCATCGCATGTGTCTTTCACACCATCGGATAAGAACACCATGGCATTTTATTCCCAAAACAATTACATGCCTATTTTCCCCTCCTGAAACAGGCATGTTGTTACATTATAACTCATACCTTACATTATAACTTAAGTGGTGATGTGTGGTCCTGTGCATAGAGCTCAGGTCACAAATCAGTTGAAGTTAAGCAACGCTGTACGCGGAGAGCCCTTGAATGGGTCATCGTGTTTGACTCCTGAGTTTCCAGGACTTCAGTCCTGCCCAACAACGAAGCACATGTGATATATGTGGTCTCACCCCAGGCAAGTGAGTTTGTTCAAACTTGCTTGTGTTCACCCAGCAGAAAATGGGTATCCTGTGAGATAAGTCATGTGACTATTAAACCTTCTAGCACCCCACAGGCAGCTTGGATTATCCGGGGTAATAATAATCAAATTCTCATTCCATTCTAGTCAGATGGATACTAGGCACTAGATCAATGAATTATTATTATTACCTACAACGATGACGACATAAACGCGTCGTTAGGGTACTTAGATATCCATTTTCGAGTGTAAACGATAAAGATGATATCGTTTCATTAGTACAGAACACAAGCCAAGTGGGTTTACGCAGTATGATTTGTGTCTCTTGTAAGTACCAGTTATCTCCTGAGACTGATTACAGGCAACAAGGAGAAGACGTTCATATTATATAAACAGGTTAAATGTCATTGACATTATCAATATTAACACTGCATACACTGTCTGATTAAAGGACGGCGATCAGCTTCAAACACCGCAACACCCGCAGGACATGTAGAATGGCAGTAAACACAGACAGAAATGTTCAAGGAACCAACATGAGTGGAGATCTGGCCCCGATTTCTCGAAACAAACTTAAGTCTAGGGTTTGACTTGAGTTCGAGTTTTTACTCAAATTTGAGAAAACGCAGGAAAATGCATTTCACAGAATGAACTGAAATCGGTATTAAACTCAAACTATAGAAGATAATTTGAGTTTGGTGGATAGATTAGTTTAGTTGTTTGGGCTTTTATATTTAAAAAAAGCAGTTGAGTTAAAAATTCAGCTGTTCAAAATTGTGAACTCAGTTTGAGATTTGAGTAAAAACTTAAGTTTGTTTCGAGAAATGGGGGCCAGGACAACCTTGAAACCGGTTATGTATTTACATTGAACTTCTAGCCGCAGCCTTCTCACCCAACACTCTTCGCCATTTCTCGACTATACCTTTCACTAGTGTGATGCGAACTTAAGTCTTTCAATGAAATTCGGAATTAGATTCTTCACAATAAAACAAATGTTTGTCTAAACTTCAAGATTTCGAAAATTTACATTTTTATAAAACTTTGTTTCGTTTTCAAAGACAACCATTGAGCTTACTTTCATGTGTGAATACTAAATACAATAGGTATCTATTACGCATTTTCATCCACATTTGCCTCAGCGCCTCTACACAAAATCCTCTGTCACGTTCCTCGCAACCTCACGCTTCATGCGTGGCCATCCGTTCTATCCTCTAATGCTGCCATGGAAGCTTCCTTGAACACTCGGTGACAGAGGTGACGTCCAAGATCCTCTGCCTGGAAAACAAACTCATTGATTGAATTATTGTGTGAGTAAATGCTATTATGGGTGTATTATGAGTAACAATGTGTAAACATATTTTGAGTCCAGCTAGAATATGTGAGTTTAATCTAAATATGTGTACACGGTAAAAGTAATGGTAATGATTGTGAAATACATCAATTCATCAACCTGGCGTGCTCAAAGACGAACGTTGCCTTACCCATACATCAGAACTTCATTATCCTGCTTTGTAATTTGTTATTGTCACTCCACCAGACTGTGTACATGTGTTATATTTATACAGAATGACGTCTGCTCCAGAAACCGTAAGTATCAAACGTAAGAGGGAATACAGACGTATCATGTCTCAAGATCTATTAAATGAAGCCCTAGTTTTGTGGTAACGTTGCGACTGCTCTTCGTCATAATAGTATTATTTTTTAACAAAGTGTAATTCCCACAGCTTGAACCTATACTACATAATTGTTATTTGATTCTCAACAGACTCTGAACTTCAGTGTAGACTTTCTCTGTACAATTTCTTTTCCGAGAGCTACGCGAAAGGCAATCACACGTTAGATTCGTTGCATCATAACCCCGCCACATTAAATGGTGATCAGCTTGTCCTTACTATCTATAGAGACATCCAACGAGTGTTTATTCATAGAAAGCTGTCTGTCGACGTGTTGTCTTGCTTTTGGTGATGCCCTGAAACGAACATTTCGTGAACAGAGACAGAAAGTATTACATTAGTCGTGACTGAAGAGACAAACTTTTGACAGTATGCGTGATTATAATGAGTGTGATGCACCCTGGCTCATCTTGAACGTGTCTGGTGTTAGTTGTTTCACGTTTACGTTTATTGATCTGTCTCTGTTTGACACATATGTAAAGGTGTTTCACTGAAGGTGTTGACTTTTAAACAAATCATAAGAGTGTTTGTGTGCTGAAAACAGAAGAATTTGTATTCTCACGTTTTCAGCTTTAAATAAAATACCTTGCTATTATAGAACTAAATACTTAAACCATAAAATCATTCGTAACATCATGGGATATCGACAAACATTATCAAAATATTTATTATATTCGTTTTCGATGTAGTTTTCTTTATGAAAAATCGCGACATTCAGGGTTGAGACAACTCGATCAACACCATGACTCGATTAACCATAAGCACAAAACCTTTCACGCACTAGATTCAACACGTCGTATTTTAAGCATGATCGACCGCTTATTACAGCAACACTTTATATTGGATAAGGTTATAAATTTCACCTAATTTCACAACGACCTTGACATTTGCTTTTTTTTATTTTGGTTACATAACGTACCTCATGTATGTATTGTACTAGCCACTTGACCGGCACAATATCTTATGTATCGTTCTCCGCCAAACCTCATTTCAAGCAATACATACTGTAGTCCGCACCAACAATTCAAACTCTACTTGAACTCACACAATCTATTTTTGACAAGCCTTTTTTGTAAATGTGTTCATCTATGATTACTTGGTTCAACTACCTCATCAATCTGTCGCTTATTTCTCCCTATATTGTTATTGTTCATTATCGCCACAGCTGCTTCTGTATTCGAACACTCTCTTTCCGCCGCTGCATCCTCTCCTTATATTCTCTGTTTAATGTCTTCTCCTCTTGAAGATCCGTATTAGAATTTGGTCTTCAGGAGCCGATGTTTGTCGTAAGAGGCGACATAGCGGATCGGGCGTCAGTCCTGGTAGCATGATTGACGCATGCAGATTCGTGATGTAACTGGAATGTGTTAAGCGCGGCGATTAGACATCAACTCAGTCAGACCGTTCCAGCTGTCATTTTTCTATCCTTGCCTTTCTGTTCGTTTTCGTATTCCTTCCTTCCTCGCCTATATGTGTTCACGTTTCCTTTTTCATCATACAGTCTAACGCCTTTCATCACCATCCATCCAGGTTCACGGTTGTGCTATGTTCATATGTGTCGGTCCGCCAAGTAAGCCGAACAGCCAGTTCTTGCCCTTAGGCAAAATGTGTTACTGCTTGTATTTAGACAATCGAAGTTTGCTTAAAATGTATTCAACATATACATACATTTATAACTCATTATACATACAAGCATTCGTATTTAACTGTGCTGTGGGTGGGATGTGTAGTTAAAAGCAGGACATGGGCATTTGGCCAAGAAGAGTAATTCGAGATTTAGGTATATCGATGAGCTGATTATCGTTCAATAATGACCAAATGGACAGTTCCCTTCCGTTTATTTACTCTTCTATTTGCCAGAGCCCAGGGACACCGTCTGGTCGGTTTCATGTTTAGGTCTATGCATAAACACTCACAAAAGGTGACCAACAAATTGCACGACAAGACTAGGCAGTTTTTCCTGTCTAAATTGTTTGTGAAATTAAACAGATGCTTAGATATACAGATAACAAAAACTGTCAAGGATCCTCCTTCCTGTGTGTGTCAATCAACATTCCATGACCCGTGAAGATCCGGGTTAAAATCGGTCTACAGTAACCCATGCTTGTCGTAAGAGGTGTCTAACGGGATTGGGTTGTCAGGCTCGCTGACTTGGTGGACAAATGTCATCGTATCCCAATTGCGTAGATCTATGCTCATGATGTTGATCACTGGATTGTCGGATCCAGACTCGATTATTTACGCACCGCCGCCATACAGCTGTAATATTGCCGAGTGCGGCGTTAAACAACAAACCAACCAACCAATCAACATTCCATCAGCTGCAGGCAGGTGTCTTGTTTTGAGACCATCCGAGCAGGCAGTTCATACCATGATTCCAAGGTGAATCACACATCTCTTGCTCAAAAGTTGAAAGAATGCCATTGTTTGTTTTTTTTTTGTTTTACTTTTGGTGTAAAATATGCATTTCGTAGACATGACTGTGGTGAATGTTTCCAAATCTGATGCACCAGTGAATAATGTAACACGCTTAGTACACTGACACATATTCCTGTGGGATTTTTATGAGATCAGTTGATTTCCCATTTCATCAAAGCAAATCATCTTTACCGCCTGAAAATGCTGACACGCAAAACTAACTGACATGCTGTGTTCATCTCAACGTGTGCATTTGTTTTCAGACACCAGTGCCTTCTATCTGACTGTTCTGCACAGTATCATATTTGGTTTCTGATGTACATACATAATGCGTCTCTTTCATGTTAGCTTTGTTGGCAAAATTTTTATATACAAAAGGCATCGGAATGGCGAGCATGTGTCTGGAGACAAAACCATATTGGACCGCATACTTAACGGCGTTCCTGATACATGACACTCATTACCTGAACTGCATCACGGCTATTACCATCTCTTATGAAGGTTTTGTCAAGGCTGTGTGAGTCCCCCTCAGAAGTTCGTTCTCCGTCTTTCTCAGTAATGAGATTGCTAACAAGTAAAGACTTCAGTCATGGATCTGGAATTAAACAACACTGTCGGACATTATGGAAGTATCTGTGTGTTGGCCAAATGTCATGAACGCCAATAAGAAACGATGGGATGGCACTGGAAGAAAATTGTGACATTCACAGACATCAAAGGCATGTTTTTGTTTCATGGAACCTTCAAAGACGACGATAACTATGGACGAGGAAAACGAAGCTTTGGGCAAATAACAATTGTTATAAAAGAGAACAACTTTATTGCATGTAGAACCCAAGTACTCGACGATACAAGCAACACATGAGAGTTCAGAGATCCTGTCTTACTCATTAGCTGCGGGGAAGTTAGTGAATGTTCGTTACCTTCTTATTACAAACTCATTCCCCTTCAAAGCTTAATGATCTGATCTCTTACGTATTAACATGAACAATTCATCAAATACTGTTTCCCTTTTGATTTTCTGTAATAGTTTCTCCTCCAAAGGTGAAACGCGTGGCTGATTCAGTGATATTAGGCTCTGGCGTGTTTAATGCTCAGGTGCGCCCAATAAGGGTGTCAGAAACATTATGACGCTAGATGCACCCTGATTGCTTCATGTTTTTAAGACGATCTATACATCTGCATGTGGTTTTCCGAAAATGGTCAACTATATTATACCTACTTCACTTTGGGTTCTCTCAAATAATTGAAATGTGCCTTTTCACATAACGCACATACCCGTTTTTAGCACACGTGTGATACTTTTAATCAAAGCTCACAACATAGCCACGTGAATGTCATTGCTTGTAAATGCAGGGGACAAAGAAATATGAGGTATCCTTTTTCTTTACTATTCAAATGACTGCCGGTGTATAAACAACTGGTCTCGCTTTAAAATTCCCTGATGATGCAGTTCTAGAAAGTTGTAATGAAGATTCAGAGGTTTGAAAAAGATACAGCGATGAGATTTCTAATTTCATGTCTTAGAGTAAGAAAAGATTTATACTCTTAAATGTGTTAACAAAACTAAAGAAATGATTATTGATTTCAGAAAATAGAAACAATTTTTGTCTTCACTGTCTGAGTGATAACAAGGAAACTGAAACTGTTGATCAGTGCACGTATCTTGTTACTTATAATGACTCGAAACCTCCGCTTGAATTATAACACTCATGTTCTCTGTAAGAGTGTGTATGGTTTTACGCCACAACAGTATCACGGCATATGATAACATGACGTGTACAACCTATGATGTAAAGCAAACAAAGTATGATCCTGTCGTGCCGGGCCGGGTCGGGTCGGGTCGTCCTGTCCTGTCCTGTCCTGTCCTGTCCTGTCCTGTCCTCTCCTGTCCTGTCCTGTCCAATGGTAGATTTCATCAGTGTGGCCAGGTGTTTATTGATACATGCATGTACTCTGAAAGAACAATGAGATTATAGCTTATGCCTGACTGACATCTATTACATTGGTAATGTACCTTAGTGGGTCGGTGTTCCGGAGCAAATGAGGTCCTAAATGCATCCTGCGTCTGGGGAATTAGCTACATCTAGGAAGGGATTCGTGCGCTAACATTGTTAGATGATCATACTTTCAACCGCTCATGTGTCGAGACAAGACACGTTCTATTAAAATTTGGAAACATTTGCCCTAGGCTGAGCTGTCATTTATATACTGCGTGTACATGTTTCAGTCAAAAAAGAAAAATTAATTTGATAAAGCTTCAATATCTTTTTCCTGTCCAACATGTCTATATGACACAAGAATATAGAGATTTGCTGCCCTGAAAGAGATGCAAGAGTTACATCATGTCTATTTCATCAATGTTTTGCAATGAACTACAAACATGAACCCATTTTTAAACCTGAAAGCTAGTACTAATACACATTTTATGTTCATTAATGGTCAGTTGTTTGCTTTCCGCTGCTGGCATCATTGCATCAAAGCAGAGGCTGCTACAAGCATGGAATATGTTTTTAAACCCTTGACATGATGTGATTGAGATTGTTTCAATTGCTTAAAGTAACACCCCTCTTCAGAATATTTCTCAAAATGTGTACTTTCGACAAAAGGACATGCCTGTGTGCTGCAGTGTCCGTCTGTAGCAAGGTCCCTGAAAATCTTACATCTGCTCCTGCTTTTCTTTCTAATCATAACTAAAGCTTGATCCTTCTCAGCAGGCCTCAAGTTTGCTGAAGCGCACAATTCTTGTGAATTGATGAACTACATAAACTCACATATGTAAAGTTATGGGGTTTCTGCTGAGCATTGTAACAAGTTTCAACAGATTAATCATGAATTTAGGGTGCTTTGGGGACCAAATGCTACTGAGATAAACCTATAAATATATTTCCAGTTTATAGAATCAGCCTAAGATACATGAATTGCAACCGATTATGCTTTTGCACACCATTCCAGGCGGATCAAAATCGCTTAGTTATCTGCCTCGACCTTAAAATATACTGCTTAATGTTTAATATGTGTAATATATATTTGTGCCAACTTGAATCTGATATGTGGTTTACGTGAATAATACCGGATGTGGGCGAAAGGTCGTAAGTTTATCAGGTCCTAAAAATTACTACATGACATCAACGAAATAATGTTATGGTTGTTACAAACCCAGAAGCATAAACGGGCACTTTGTGGGATGTAATCGAAAATGAATCTGACACATAATTGGGTTAATTCCTCAAGTTAATATGCAGTCATAAGTAGATACTGGATAGAGTTTGCAATAATTGTTCTCTCCTTTATAACAAGGGTCAAAAGGACAGAAAGGACTGAAGTCAAAACATGCAGGTCTCATTACTGAGTCAACCATGTGTCGTTTTGTATAGATGTATGGATAATGCTTGAGAGATTGCCTCAATCTGATCAGATGTAAAGAAGTGATATAGCTTAATGGCATGCATGTATCAGTGAAATACGATATTGACAACAAAGCATTTTTTCTTCATTTGCGCAATAAAAAGCTGATATAATCAGGAAGATTCAAGGCAAATGTGTGATTTCAAGAAAAGACATTGCTTGGAACGCATTTGGGTTAGTAAACCTATCCACACACATCTGCATAATGAATCTGTATTTACATGATACAGTATAAATAAATCTACCGCCTTGTTATCACGGTCTGTGACCTCACTGCGTCTTTTTAGTTACAAATGTCAGGTGGCACAGATGGTCTAGTTGTCTATGGCGTAGTTCGTAGTATAAAATAGCATATATAGAGGTGTACCAGAAAACTTTGACCGTGTGTTCGAATCCTGGTTTGAGCCGAATATGCCTCTAGGTATGTCAGACCCTTACCCATTTATGTTGCTTTCAAACAAGTGGAAAACGTCTGAGACTTTAACCCTCTGAGGTGTCGATCATACAGGCATGGAGTAACAGCAAACAAATATCAGCCCTGTGACCAAACAGAACGTTTCTTTTACACGCTAGAAAACCTAGATACCAATACACCAGGCATACATTCACCCCCAGATCTACATTGAAGTGTCCAGTTTACATTATTATAATGCTATGTTAGAAATGATTAATACCATAAGGGACAGTTAGTTGGTTTTTCATTTAAAGACATTAACCATTGCCACGTTTACTGTGAAAGTTCAGTGGTCGATTGGTGACCTTGTGATCTGTGCATCACATTATATCTGGTATCACTAAATCTAATCTACACCTTTTCGTGATGGGGAAGCTATGGCAACATCAGTTGCTTCTTCCGAACGTTTACGAAGTTGATAATATTTCTAAAGCCCCGACTTTTCGTTTACCGTTTTCAGACGTAGCATTGTTGTTTGAGATAACCATAAATGCTGTTTTGTATAAATGGAAAATGTATACATGCTCAACTCATTACACGCATATATTTCTTATCAGTACGCATGAAACCATAGGGTGAATGAAAGGGTTTTGTTTCATGCTAGTCTGAACAGTATGTTAACAAAGGTTAGACAAAAGCAATCCATTCACAATTACAGACAACTAAATATATCGATTACGTTCTTCTAATCAAATGAGAAGAGTACCCATAACTGTAATATTCCTTCAGGGGCAGTCACACATCAACATTGACAATAATTGTACTGAGCTCTACTGCAAATTAGGTTTCAGTTCCTTAATTTCAAATCCGATGGGCACATATAATCACATCTTTTACTCACAAAAACTAAAACGCTGCGTGATACCCCAGTTTATCGTTTGACATCTTTTCTTGTTCCTTGCGTGCATTTCCTTTCTACTTTAAACATTTATAACATATAAGCGGGGATTTCACCATCAGGCAAAGTACAGTCATCTTTTACCGTCATTATTCACTAATCTGAAGCCATCGATAAGTGTCAAACAGGACACGGATAACAACAATTTGAAGTATGCTGCTGAAATACAACATGTTTAGCAGTCAAAAATATCCTTAATGATATGTTTGCGCTCAATCTTGAATGACATTACAGTGTAGAAGAAGGATGTCAAAAGGTTACTCATTTCTGTGTTCTAGTGTATCGACAGACACAGTGTAGGGACTGGGAGCACAACAGCGTATCGGAGTTGACAGGAGGCTCAAGAAGGCGAGCTTCTTCTCACGACGACATCAAAGTATTTCACTCTGGAATCAAGAAAGACTCCGTCTATGTGCTAGGGTCTGCTAAGTATTGCAGGTCTCTAATATCCCACCCAACAATTACTTTGAAGCAAAATGATTATGTCATTGCTAAAAGCGAGGGGGAGACCTCTGTGTCTTCTCAATGTGGGCTGCCCGCTCCAAAATGACCATTCCCATAGCCTGTCTAATGTTTTTTATTGCTTTATGGGTTTATGTAGCCTTGGATCTTTGGGAACACGAATCCATTTGCCACTTGGATCTCAGCTTCACAATCGTATTATAGTCGCTAGATGCCCCACCAATAATTTGCCATTTGATGCACCAGGACTGATTGAAGTCGTTTACAAGATCGTATGTTATTTCCAGGATTCGATTTCCTATCTGATCAAAGAAATTTGACACCAATTAAGCCAGACTATTACATTTTGGTTAATAGATATGCCAAATTTCAAAATCACGGGTCAGCTTTTTAGTTATATTAAGTGTGTCAATACAAGGCAAACGTCAATATGTCCTTGATGTTCAAACTGACATTGAAAAATATTGTTATCAATAATAGCGACGTGTTGTTGTACTTCCTGTTATCAGTGCTTAAAAGGAACAGGAAATGTGATGTAGAAAACGATCCGTAAAATTACAAAATGTTTATATTTTTTTAAGTTTTGAAATGTGTCTGTCATAAAATCACTTTAGGTGATGATCTCTCCATAATATTATTCATGGATATATGATATATCATTCAACAGTCGAGAATTCATCTGCGTTACTAACCGATTGAGCAAAAGACATACACAATGGGGAGGGGAACATGGTCAGTTATACATTGATTTTTCTCAGAGCTGTTTAATTCATGGCCTTCGAAGTATCTGACAACGAATTTAACAGATTCTCGAATAAGCCAAATAGAGGTATTTTGTATTAATTAAATAACCCAATCAAATAAGACAGTGATGAACTACACAATCATACAAATATGTAAAAACGATGAATATCTTTGTCGTTGTTATATGCATTTTTTCACAATACTATGTAGCATCATATGATCTTTAGAGATAGATACAACTGATATGTAAATGGTGAATACCATTCATATGTTCATCACACTATATGTGGCGCCTAATTTAGGCAACTATCTCCAATTTGTTACTGCGCAGATCAATGCCTCATACTGGTTCATACTCGATTATTTACAGACCATCCGTGTTCTTATGCTGTCATGAATCCTTTCCAGAACCATTGATGACACAGTTGACGTCCATGACCCTCTATATGGAAAACAAACATCTTGATTGAATTAATGTGTGAGCAAATCTTATTATTCATGTATTGTGAGTTACAATGTGTAAACATATTTACAACCAGCCAGAATACGTCAGTGTAACGCACGTGTGTATGCACAGTAAAGGTTATGGCATTAACATGGGTAATGATTCTGAAATATATCACGTTATCAGTCCAGAGTGCACAAGCACAAATGTTGTCTGAACAATACATAAGAACTTAATTATCCCACTTCGTTATTTGTTGTTGCCATTCTACCAGACGGTGTACATATGTTATCTTTGTCCAGAACGACATCTGCTTATTTCAAAGACTGTAAGTGGATAAAGTAAGTGCTTCATAGAGATGACATACAGACATATCAATTTCACAAATCTAATTAGTAAAGACCCCTTTATACCGATCTCAGGCATATCTTTGTGAACCAAATTCTAACTCAAACAATCAGAATTAATGCTGCGTGATAACTAGATGATTCTTAACACAACCTGCACTTCAGTGTTTCATAGACTTTCCCTGTGCTATGTGGTTTCCTGAACTAAGGCACAGACCGGCAGACGTAAGAGCTGATCTGGCTTCATAATATGATCTGGCTTCCCATTTAATGATGATCAGGTTGTTGTTGTTAACTATATAGAATCCATGGGGTATTTATTCATACATGTCTGTCGATGTGTTATGTTAATCTTGGTGATCTAAAAAGATCATTTCGTGAACGGAAATGGGAAGGATCACATTAGCCGTCATAGTGGTGACATCATAGTCACAGTAAACTTTCTTTGTTTGTTGTTTAACGCCGCACTCAGCAATATTCCAGCTATATGGTGACGGTCTGGAAAATAATAGAGCAGGTAATCAGATAATCCAGTGATCATGAACATCAATTTACGTACGATGACAAGTGACCACCCAATCCCATTAGTCCCATCTTACGACAAGCGTGGGGTGCTGAAGACTTATTCTAACTCAGCTCTTTAAGGGTTTAACCCAAGTATTCGAGGATGCAAGCAACACATTCAGTTTAGTGAAGAGTTCTTACTCCTTAACTTCTCTGCATTTCGTAAATGTCGTTACCTTCTGATTGCAAATTCATTCATCCTACCAGATGTAATTATCTATACTACTCGAATAAAGTAACTGTGCATTATTTGATGTTATGCTATTTTTAATGCAAAATGATAATAGCATGACTTGTGGTGTGTTCCTTTATCACCGTTTAACTGTTGATAGGATAATGTCGACATTTCTATGATTTGTCACCGAGGATCGTGACACACCCTTAAAGAATTGCGGTGTCAATAGTCAGTTCACAAATTCAATATCACGTGTGTCCACCATTTTCGTTGATGCAGGCTTGACAACGACGACGTATTGACGACACTAAACATTGAAGAAAGCTTGGGGAATGTTGTTCCATATCTGAACCAACGTTTGTCCCAATTCAGCTGACGTCAATGGCTGATTCTGGGCTTGACGTAAACGTCTCTCCATTTCATCCCAAACGCGCTCCAGAGGGGACAGGTCCGGAGAAACAGCTGACCAGAGAGGTACCAGAATGTTCTGCTGTCTCAGGAAATCTGTCATAACACGAGCGACATGCGAATGGGCATTATCTTGCTGAAGCGTGATGAACTACGTCTACGTCTCTGTCCTTGAATGAACGGTGTCGGTGACGTATATATGATGGATATATTGCAGGCTGCCAGAGTCGGATGTTGTGCTTCCGTACTGTTCTGGAACTGATTGGACGTAAGTCAGGAATGGTCCGACCAGTCAAACTAGTAATCTGGAATCGATTCCTAAGATGGGTCAGTCAAATGTGGTTGTCTTGCTGGCGTGACGTCACGAGTGGACGGCCAGTCAAAGGAAAATCTCTTGTGTTACCATTATTTTGTTTCGATGGAGGCTAAAATACCTGGCCACTTCATTTTGGGACATTCCAGTTTTCAGCATACCCACGGAGATGCTGATTGTTTGTAAGCCGTGGCATGACGTACGCGCAGTTCAGAGCCTGGAGAACAATTAACAGTTCTTCGATTTTCAATATCAGGTGTGTGAACTTCAGATACCATGCAAAAAGTGAGTAAGTTCATTGTGCATAACGTGCCACGCGCGATGCGTGACATCAAATTTCATGCAAAGTGCTTTGCTACATGTTCATTTAGGGTTATTTTCAAATAACTTTTATTTTATGCTATTTTAAGTTTTTCACAGTTGCCTTTTCCGTTAGTATACATCAGTTTACATATCAACATAAAAATGACCACAGTTTCCCTTTTGATTATGTCTGACAACGTCTCTTCTAAAGGTAAACTGCTTGGATGTTCTCCTGAACAGCTGACTGCCGGTGTATATATAGCAGCAGACGAGGCTCCGGTTGAAACAAAACACAGAACAGCTACTGCGGTGTGACCGACAGCTATCTATTTATTTAGCAAACACAGTTTACTACTCAGTTTCCAGCTCTGTAAACATTATACACAAATACTATTATAATAATATCTGATAGATGAATTACACCAGCCATATCACATAATATCTATAAATTATACATGAATGATATAGAAAGGAAACAGTAGCTACGGTTAAACTGAAAATATATTAACTAGTGCAAGCTATAATGTATGCTTAGAAGGCCGACACACGACTTGCCAATATATAAGATCAATATATACAATATATGTACACCTAACTTGCCACTGTGTGGCAATGAGCTGGCAGCTTATTAAGCGGTCAGTGATCAATAGGGATATCCTATAAATGTTAAACACTGATATCGCATAAGCAATTGGGAGAAATGGAAATGTTAAAAAAATTAAAGGACATAATTTTATAATTAAAAGTGAAATGATATTAACTTCAGAACTGGTAGAACATCTAAACTTTAAATATACGTATATACAAATTATGAACTACCAGTCAATGACTGGCACTCGTTTGCAGGTTAATTTACAGGCGTAACAGAGAAATATATCTTATGAATGCATTAACTCAATGAATCTATTTCATATACAACCATTTACACAGACATATCTAGTATAAATATTAGAGCAAAACACAAACTAACCTTACGCACATGCAAAATGATAAACTGTTGCTGTACAATATGGACATCCTACTTGTGAAGGTAATATCTGACCACTGCTTGATGAAATAAAGTTTGACTGTAGACAAGTGGACTTACATAACTAGGATAAGGGAAAAGCGCAGACAACGCACTCAGCTTGTCATCAAAGTGAAAGTGGCTATTGTGAACTTAATAGTTATATAAGTGCTGAGATAAATCTATTGTTACTTTCTGTATACTGCTTAAGTGATATAGCTTGTACAGGCACATGATGAGACAGAAACGAGATAGATCAAAACATGTTTCTAAAGCATTTACAAAACAATAATAAAAACATCTCGGCCACATATACACAACGACAGTCTTACAATTAAATTTGCTGATGATGTAGTTCCAGCAAGCTGTAATAAAGATTCAGACCTTAAATACAGAGATGAGATTTCGAATTTTACATCATGGAGTTACATAATGTTGGTAAAGAAATGATAATTGATATCAGAAAGCAGAAACATTCTTTGTCTTCATTTCTGAGTGATAACCAGGGAATTGAAATTGAATATCAATTCAAGTATCTTTTACCTAAAATAACTCAAAACCTCATTTGAAATTATCATACTATTTTCATCTACAAGGAAGGGCGTCTGAGACATTCAATTGTTTACAGGACCATCATGCATTTGTTTTATAAATGAATACATCTACATCATGCATTCTACATCATCACATCACATCACATCACATCATATGAAAGGAAGATTTGATTAGTGTGACCTTTGGTTCATAAAAACATTCATCGCCTATCGCAAAAAAACATTCCCATATTCTGCACAGTCTCTGTGGAGCAATCTTCTTCTATAACGTAAATCGGGTCCCACTTTTTCCTATTTCAAATCTCACATTCCGATATTTCTGTGTCAACATTCCTATAGTTTGCTGAAGTGCACAGTTTTTGGGAATCGTAGTGATATATAAATATATTATTTGTATGATATTAGATTTAAAAGCATCTTAAATTGTTTCAACCTAAAAGATATCATTTGTCAAGGCGGATGTACATGTGATAGTGATGGAACACTTACCGATTGCTCGACAGTACTACGCTAATTTATTTTGACATCTCCGAAATTGGCAAGATGGAATTACCAGGATGTGTTTACTTATACACGTGTTTGCGAGCTAGGTGAGCTTAATCGCCCATTTTTTAAGGAAACCCCAGTTTGGATGCTTATGTAGTCAACAGATACATACTCAACAATGGTACACATTACAGTTTAGACCTCTGAATTACATAACAGGTAACTCCAAACGGAGTACAAATTAACTTTCAGGCGTACAGAAGGTTTTATTTTCCGACTTGCTAATCGACACTAATAAAACTTAGATAAAAATACGAGAGGAATACATTCACTTCAACATGTAAATGGATGTGTCTAGTTTAAATAAGATCACCTGTTGTATTCGAAATTATCTAATATGGCTTCTTCTATCAAATCCACCCACAGCCTGTAATATTCCTGTCGACAAGGTGTGCTCCTGTTGCAATACTAATTACTTGTTACATGCACATGTGCAGACCCAACTGCGCTGTTTTAGTGGCATTAAGACACAGAAACCTCTCAAAGCCATACCTTAACGGGATCAGAAATCTTAGAATGTGTTATGGGATTTTGCGTTCGTTGGAAAACATATTTTTTGGCCTCGAAACACATTTCACTTCTCGGGATTGGCGCAGAGGTGTTTAAAAAAATGAGTGATACAGCTTCAGCGTACAGCTGATGAAGAAAAAGTATGTATGGACATTTGCCATTTCACTACATCATGATATACTTACTATGTGCTTGTGTCTATTTGAGACCCGTGAAGATCCGGGGAAGAATAGGTCTTCAGCGACTCATGTGCTTGCCATAAAAGGCGACTATGCTTGTCGTAAGAGGCGACTAACGGGATCGGGTGGTCAGTTTCGCTGACTTGGTTGACACATGTCATCGGTTCCCAATTGCGCAGATCGATGATCATGCTGTTGTTCCCAGGATTGTCTGGTCCCGACTCGATTATTTACAGACCGCCGCCATATAGCTGGGATATTGCTGAGTGCGGCGTAAATCTAAACTCACTCACTCATTGTGTCTATTTGATTCAGCATTGCTTTCACATCAAATTCAGAATTTATCACAATATTTATATAATAAATGCAAATAAACAAAAAACAAATATTGCTTGTACAGTACAACCAGAAATTATTGAGAATTTAAAGATTGTAAACATTTTTATTTTTTTAACTCATTACGTATTAAATGTGAATATTAGCAGAACATAACTTCAGATTCAAAGACAGGTGAAGAGTTAGTATTTTGTCAAGTCACCATGGGCAGCAATGCAGGCTTCAATGCGGCGGGGCATGCTAGATCAAAGAAGTTAGAAAGTCGTGGTCCATGCTGTCCCAATATCGGACCATCTCTTCTTTCATTTCAGCAATATTTGTCAGATTTTTCTTATTGACACTTTCCATCATAAGTCCCCAAACATTTTCTATTGGATTTAGGTCAGGGCTATAGCTTAGCCAATCTAATAATGTCATATTTTGGGTCCGAAACCAGGCCTGTGAATTCTTTGAACGATGTTTTGGGTCGTTGTCCTGCTGGAAAATCCAAACATTTCCATAGAACACGTGAGCAGACGGAAGTAAATGTCCCTCGAGAATATCTGTGTACCACTCACTGTTCATATTCCCTTCAAATACAGAGGGGCGTTGCCCCTAACACAGATATGCCACCCCACACGTTAAATTTCGGACTGTACTTTGGACGCTGATACAAAGGTTTTTCAGTTTGTTTGGTCCAGAAATTTCAGTGTATTAGGAAACAGCCACACAGAACTTTCATCTGAGAAAATCACATTGTCCCAGTTAAAATTTCTATGCTGTAAGCACCAGTTCAACCTTCGCTCCTTTTGTTCAGGTTTCATGATCGGTGATGGAATTCCTCAACTTTTCTGCCAACCCATTGCATGCAGCTCAGTTCTAATTGTCTCCTTACAGACAGCCACAGTTCCTCTATCAATCATATCCAGCCTTACGTTTTCTAAACTCCTTCGTTTGTTTTTAGAAACAAAGCAATACAAAGCCGCCTCCAGTTACCGACAGTCAATTTTCTGGACCTACCTGCGCCTCCCTGGTGCTCAATGCCATATCCATTTGCAATATTTTCAAAACACGATAAACAGTGGACAAAGGGATGCCCGTTCTACTTGAAATCACTTTAGCTGATCTGATGCTCTTGTTATAATACTCTAAAATCAACCTCCTCTTCTCTAAATCATCCATACTGAGGATCACTGAAAATGTCGTCTGCTAGCAAGTAAACAAAGGGGGATAACTCTCCACAAACTAATGAAAAAGGATTAACGGAGTTTTCTCTCTTGAATGAAACCAAGCACTTGATAGCTGGTTAAGGTTGTTTATACTAGAAATCCAATTAAACATATTCCTAAAATTCTCAATAATTTCTGGTCATACTATAATGATAAGGATATCATAACACACGTTCAACCAAATTGCAGAGTCGGACCATCTGTTGACTAGGCAAAATAAAATTTTCAGTTGTGAATTGGTTTTAATTAATTATGGATTTTGATCAAGAAATCTAATCGTGAAAAGGTATTGTCACATTGCAAAGTTAAACATACACTGTGCAACATCATTCCATCAAAGAACATTTCATTCAGTACATGAGAATTCAATAATGGACAATCAATGAGTGAGTGAGTAAGTGAGTTAAGGACAATTAGTCGGTTTGCAATATGCAGACAGTATCAGTTGCCACGTGTACTGTGAAACGTACCCGTAAAGATCCGGATTAGAATTCAGCAACCCATCCTTGGGGTAATAGGCGACCAACGTGATTGGGTCGCCAGGCTCACTGACTTGGTTGACACAAGTCATCGTATCCCAGTTGCGTAGACTGATGCTCATGATGTTGATCACTTATTTGTCTGGTCCAGATAATTATTTTCAGACCGCTGCCATATATAACATAGGTTATATTTGGGATTACACTTTCTTTGTAAAATACAGATGCTAGTACTTTTGTTGGATTGAGTCCCATCCGGGATTCGAACCCAACCCATACTTGTGGAAGCCGCGGTGGCTGAGCGGTCTAGGCGTCTGACTTTGTGGGTGGCGATTAGGTGCCTGAGGGTGTGGGTTCGAATCCCGGATGAAGCTCAATCCAACTAAAGTACAAGAATCTATACTTTACAAAGAAAGTGTAATCCCAAATATAACATATGTTACATTTGACCAATTTCTAAATAGCATTGTGTATTTCAAGCTGCCATATAGCTAGAATATTGCTGAGTCCGGCGTAAAACTGAACTCACTCACTCACTCATGCTGCTTGCCTGTATACCTCCTAGTTTGAACCTTCATCATGATCTAATCATCAAGGTAACCACAGTGACAAGTCACTACTGTAATGCCATCGATAAACGTTGAATAGGACACCGGTAAAAACAATGTCAAGTATGCTGCTGAATTGCTGCCTCTTTTACAGTCAAAGGTTTCCTCAATGTTATCTTTGCTTACTGCCTTCAGTGACATTACAGCCAAAGTGTAGTAGAAAGATTCCCAAAGGCTACTCGTTTCTATGTTCTTGTGAATCGATAGACACAGTGTTGCGGTTCTGAAAGCAAATCGGAGTTGACAGGAGGCTCTGGAAGACGAGGAATCGTCAGCGTCTTCAACTTCTCACAACGACATCAAAGTGTTGCATGCTGGGATTAAGAAAGGCTTCATCTATGAGCTTAAGTAGTTCAAGTCTCTATAACACATCCAAATTTTAATTTGAAGGAAAATGATTATATCATTGGAAAAACGATAAGGGGGACCTCTATGTACTCTCAATCCTCGAAAATGACCAATCCCATAGCCTATATAATTTTATTGATTGATTTGTGGGTTTATGTAACCTTGGATCTTGGGGAACAAAAATATATTTGCTGCTTGGATCTCAGCTTCACTATCGTATTAGTGCCACTACATGCCCTACTAATATTTGCCATTCAATGCAGAAGGGCTGATTGAAGTTATTACAAAATCGTATGTTATTTCCGGGATTTGACTTCCTATCTGATCAAAGAAAATCTGACTCCAATTAAGCCCGTCTATTACATTTTGGTTAACAGATGTGCCAACTTTCAAAATCGCAGGTTAGTTTAATGTCACACTAAGTGTTTCAATACACGGTAAACGTCAATACCTCTTTGATGCTCCAACTGCCATTCAAAAATATTGTTATAACTTCTACTGACGTTACTTTGTGCTTACTGTTGTCGTAGTTGAAAAGGAACTGGGAATTTGTAGATGGAGAAAAAAGATCTGTACAACTGCAAAGCTACCTCCAGACTTTTTGAAGCATTCATTATTGCAGCACGGAATATAATGCCGATGAAAATTCTTTTCGTAAAACCCACAAAAGGTAAGGATAGGGGATTGGGAACGATGAGGTATCGTAATAATATATCTCAACGATACATTCATGACTGCTACTAAGAAGTACCATTCACCTGTCAGGAATACATTCGTATTCATTGCATTAGCCAGTACAAACGCCGTTTACCGCCAACAGAGTTAAGAACGACCTCTTTAGAATTGTGCCGACCACGTTTACTTCATTGTTTTCGAAGCAACGGATTCTCATGCAAGCCAAAGTGATTCAACCGTTATCAATATTACAAGTTATCTATTGACATCTGGCAGTTTATGATATCAAATAAGATAGTGCTGACCTACACCCGATACCTTAGAAGTGTCTACATAGCAGTTGTTTCGCAATACGTTCTGGCATTAACAATAACACTAACCGCTAACAAAGGCCATCACAAATTATGCCTGTAATAATACATGCTATTTTTCACTCCAACGGAAACAGTCATTTTGGTAAAGTTTATGTGTGACTATACAGACGACACTAGGAATGAGACCAGTTAGGTTAGATAACCATAGAAACAAGCGTATATTCAATAAATGGGACCTTACAATAGTGGAATACTACAAGATATGAGGGTGCAAACTCTATAACTGTGTAACTCTCCGTGTTAAAGACATTCATTTATACAGAGACAGATCAGCTGACTGTATAACTGGTACCACGACACCTATTGTGCCAACTAAACAAGAACAGACGAATATGGAATGCTCAAAAGGGGAGCAAAGGTGTGCATGAAGCCGGTAATGTATTTTAATAAAACGTCCATCTAAAGCGTCCAACCATGCCACATCGCACCATTTAATACTCTTCGGCATTTTCCGGTTCCAACAACTTGTTGCGAACCCGTGTCTTTTAATGAAACTTGGATTCAAATACTTCAGCATCAAGTACAATTTTGATTACAGTTTTCACTTTCAACATGATGCAATGACTATAAATAGACAGTGGATACAAAACGCATCTGTCAGTGATATTTATCAACCTTTGCCCAACGTCTATATGTTAACCATAATATTTACAACCTCATACTTCATACTTGGTTATCCCTCTGTGCTCTTGTGCTGTCATGAAAGCTTCCTGGAAACCTTGCTAACACAGGTGACGTCCAAGGCCATCTATATAAAACAAACTCCTTGATTAAATTAATGTGTGAGCAAATCTTATTATGCGTGTGTTGAAAGTTGTAATATGTAAACATATTTTCCATTCAGCCAGGAGACGTCAGTTTAAAGCAAGTATGTGTACACTGGTAAGGTTATGGCAATAACATATGAACCATGGGTGATGATTCAAGACAAGACAATAATTTTATTTTATTCAAGGCCTCCGGCCCACATACATTACAGAGTTATACATAAGTATTTTTTTACAAGTCATTTGTAACTAATTTTTCAGCAATTCATCTCTTAAATTACTGGAGTGTTTTATAAACAATAGCAGATTTCTAATATTTTGTTCATTACAAGAACATAATAGTGATTTAAAAGCTACATCGGGGTTTTTGACAGATAATACTCTGGTATATATTTCTTTCTAATGTCAGCAAATGATTTACAGATAAAAGTGAAGTGAATTTCGTTTTCTACTGCTTCTTTGCACAATGGACAGATTGTTTGATTCCTCTCAATGGAAATTTTTCTTCCTTCATTTACCATCAAATTTAGCAAACCTAGTCTAAATATTATAAACTTATAACTTAAATATATCGTTGCATCTAAGTACAGATAAATAGTTTTCTTGTAGTAAAGTTTTAAATGTCCTATAACAATCATAGCATGTGCTATTATTCAAACTTGATTGTCATTCCTGGTGAAACATATTAATAGCTCGATTGCGAAAATCATTAATAAAAACATCAATATGACCAACAGTTTGGTTTAACTAGACATACCCATAACCGTGAGAAAATAATAAATATCTTATGCTTGATGCCCAAGTTACTTTGCCAATACTATCTAAGTGAACCAACATATTATAGGACAGTTTTGGAATGCGATGGTTAGGCATGTTAAGAATTTTAAGCCAGTATTTTAAACATCTTATCTGTGAATTTATGTAAAGTGGGTGTCTCCTGCACTCCCCATACACCATAATATTCGGTGTTGACGATCCAACTCCCAAAAATCAATTACATGCTAATAAATATGTTTTTTCTAAACAATCGAAACGTTGAAGTCCCCTTATTTCTGAACCATATAATAAAATTGGTTGTATTTGGGCATCAAAATGTTTAAAAAATAGACCTGGCGTTAACAATCCAGTCTTGTAAATAATCGGTATTAACTAGAAAAGAGCTTTCTTAGCGCGTAGGGAGAGATCATAAACACTTTTTTTTCATATTGAAGGTAGGATAGAAACGAACAATCGTGTAACAATCAACTGTTGATTACGAAGTTGATTACAAGTTGATTACCAAGAAACCATTTATCTTTTTGAGAAATTTGACCATCCCTCCGAAAAATAACTACATTGGTTTTATCAAGATTTACTGAGAGTTTCCATTCCTTGGGGTAATTATCTAGAATGTTAAGTTGTCTTTGTAATCCCGCCACTGTATATGAGAGTAAAATCACATCATCTGGTATGAGAAGCATTAAACTTTCCAAGTAATCTGGAAACAGTTGAATACCATGTTTTCCATAAACAGCGATATCATTATATAATTCACTGATACAAAATTGAAAATCGGATGGGACTGAGGATGCAACCTTGTCGCAAAACCTATAGGACAGTCAAAATAGTCTGTTGTTCCCCTCTCACAACGGACACAGGACACTGTATCGAATGCTTTTTTGAAGTCTACAAATGAAGCATATAATTTATGTTTTCTACGTGATAGACATTTTTGAAAAATAGCATATAAAGTGAAGATATGATCAGTCGTGGAGTAGTTTTTTTCTAAACCCTGCTTGTGTTTCTGGGATTTTATCGCGCATATTTGCCCACTGGGATATCCTATTGTTCAATATTGTTGTAAATATCTTCCCTAATAAACTCATAAGAGATATTCCCCTATAATTATCTGGGTTACTAGAGTGCCCCTATTTATGCAGTGGAATAATGATAGAACGGGACCAGCTAGCGGGAAAAGTGCCGCTGAGAAAAAGGTAATTGAAGCATTTTATGAGAAAAGGCATAGTTTCATATTGCGAACATTTTAACATTTATATAATAACATTATCAGGTCCAGCTGCTTTCCCCTCTTTAAATGTCCTATAGCTTCCCTCATTTCCGTTTCTGTTATTGGAGAACCTAACACCTGTTCATCAACGTTATCATCGTAATCGGAGTTTATGGTATCATCTTCAATTGTAGTGGCATTGTTGTTGAATATATCAGTATTTTTTGTGCGAGCAGAAAACTGTAGAATTTCTATTAACACATTCAGTGATTAAAATATATTACTACTATAGTACTATATAATTTAATATTAGATGTATATATAAGGAAATCACCAAACATTACTGTTTCAATCTCTAATTTATGTTGATAACAAAATGGAACAATGTATGATTAAGACAATGACTAGACTTGACTAGATAAACCGTAAGCACAGAAAGCTACACGCAGTAGAGTTAAACATGTCTTCCACCAAACAAACGCAAGAAAATATTATCGTCATTGGAACACAAAACATCAGAGTATAAGGCAAAATATTTCAGCCACCTTTTAACAACCGTATCTTCGATAGATAAAAATAATAGCTTGTGTATCGATGTGTTGTATTAACACCACCATAACTTATGGATTGTTCTACCGCCAAGCACAATCTCGAGTAACACATACTGACTAATGCTTCCTACAAGTGAAACTCTATTTGAGCCTCTTGAATTGTGTTTTGACAAGCTCTTTTTTGTAAATGTGTTCCTCTTTGATTACTTTTTTCCACTACTTCAGCAATTTGTCGCTTATGATTCCCTATTTTGTTATTGTTCATTCTCGAAATAATTGCCTCTGCATTTCAGTATTCTCTTGTCGCCGCTGCATCCTCTTCTTATATGACCTGCTTAATGTCGTCTTCTCATGAAGATCCAGATAATAATTTGGTCTTCAAGAACCCATGTCATAACAGGCGACCTAAGTGATCGGATCGTCGGATATAGCGTACAATATACTAAGTACATACATAATCCTCACACATACATGCTTTCAAATGTAACTGTGCTGTGGACGTGATGTATAATTAAAATCCATTTGGCATCTAGATTTGGTTTTTGGGAACCATATCGATGCATATGGGATTTTCTGTTTGCGTTGCCTTTTTCATCCCAATGTAAAATGTCTTTCATGAACATTCAACAAGGAACAGTTCATACACCCACTCTTAAGTAACACTTGTTGCAATCGAATATTGCTTAAAACATACAGTAACTTAAAATATGCATGTATTGATAAATCCTTATACATTCATATATTAATATTGAACTCACTATTTCTGATCCAAATGCCTCACTTTTAAACCTTTTATATTTGTCATTAAACGTGGTTACATAGATAAAGTTTAACTTCTATGTTGGAAGAATCTTCCTTCTTGACAAGTGTCGAATGCCATGAAGTTCACTGGGAAAAAACACATGAGATGCTAGCTTGGCTCGGTGATCACATTTATGTAAAATCTGGGGACTTTCAGGCAATGAGTCGTTTCCACATGGACACTTCTTGTGCTCCCCTACATTTGTACCTCTGTATGTACACATCGCGGAATTGTGGCTGATTGTGTGAAATCAGAACATGGGAATTTGGTCAGGAAGTGTAATTCAAGATTAAGTTATATCGATGAGCTGAGTATCGTTCAATAATGATCAAATGGACAATTCCCTTCCACTGATTTACTCTTATACAAGCTAGAGGCCAGGGAAACCGTCAGATTTTTTTAATATTGCTTTCATGTTTCGATCAACACACAAACATTAGGAGTAACAAAAGGCTACATGAGCAGTGGGACCACTTGTTCTTGCCTCACCTGTTTGATATTTAGACCTATGCATAAATATACAGAGATCCAAAATACTTCTTTCTATAAAACTGTAAGACAAGAGGGCTGTTTCCAACTTTCAACAGAGATACTGTCCCTCCGTGTCATACACAACTATTCTATGAGCTGTATCAGCTCTTGCTTAAATGTTACAACAGTCAAGGTCTATTTATAGCTTCATAAAATACAGGTTTTATGGATGATATGACTGAGGTAGATATTAGATATATCAAAATATGACGTAGCAGGGAATGATGTTCAATACAACTCCCCTTTTTGACATAGTCACAAATGATTTCTCGTGCATATGGTGGCATGGCGGTGCCATATATCGCGAACAATGTTACCCTCAATTTTGGTTCATAAACACATGCTTATGATATGACAGGAATTGTACAATCAACCTTTACATACGATTACTGAAAGTATGGTTCAATACAATGGGCTCGAACTAAGTATTCTCGTGTTTAGGGTCATTAACAGAGACACACTCGCGTTCCATAATTTCGTCAAATTGATTCATATCTGAATGTACTGACCATAAAATAACTGAAATAATGAGTGAGTGAGTTAATATGTAATGTCACATCGGCAATATTTCAGACATATCGTGACGAGAACATATTTGACATTGAAATGGAAAATGTGTACATTATAAAACCTGTCATCAAAGGACAGTGAAAATTAGAATATCACAATTACAATAAAACTAGTGTAGAAAGTTAAAACTAATAGCACTATTAGGACAATACAAGATAAAAGCAGGCTATAGATCGCCAACAACCGAAGGTAGATCACCATACTAGGGTCCATGGGGACTTACAGTGCCTTTGCTAACTGCATGGACCCTAGTTGGATTTATACCATCCCTTTAGCCGCTGGCGATTGTAGGAAAAGTTTAGCCGAATTTTAAAGAAACAAATATACTACGTTTAAAAATCGGGTAAGCAAAAATTTAACTTTGAAGTTTTGGGACTTACGTACCTAACTGAAATAATGCGTTTATCTCAGCTCACACACCATTTTATATACCAGTGCATCTATCTGCCTCTCCAACACTTTACATACATGTAATGCATCTCTCTCATGTTAGCTTTGTAAGCAAAATCACTGTTTTTTTATGTAACACGAAGCTTTGGCCATATTTCAGTTATAAAATAGAAACAAATATTACATGTTGAACCCAAGTACTCGAGGGTACGATTTACACTTTAGTGTTGTGATAGTTTAGTGATTCTTTCGTATTCATTACCTTCTAAGTAGTTCGAAAACTTCGCATTACAAATTCATTTTCCTTTCAATCTTAATTAAATGTATCAAATTATAAATTAATATAAACAATTCACCAATTACAGTTTCTAGTTTGATTACATGTGGTAAAAGGCATGACTGACTCAATCATTGAAGGTACCGAAGTTTTATTTGCTCGGTTGCGTCCCCTTGTGGTGTTAGAAACATGTGCTAAACAGAGAATTAAATAGAATTTAAGACTATTCGCTTACACGTGGATTTTACAAAACGTGGAAATATTTGACACCTGCATCAGTTTTGGCTCTCCTAAAACATCAAATAAATGAAATGTGCTCTTCAATTTACAATATTCTATACCCTTTTGAACAAACACAGGTAATGTTGTCACTCTAATCAAAGCACAAACTGATTAGTAAACATCAATGTGTCAAAGATATGAATTGTGGTATGTTCCACAAAGGCTATTGGTGCATCAATTCATGCATATCTCTGACATGCAAAGACATTATAGGTTAGGCTTAACTGACATCTTTTAAAATGGTATTGTACCGCCGTGGGTCGCTGTTCCTGAGTAGAATAACGTCCCCAAATGCATCCTGTCTCTAAGGAATTAGCTCCATCTAGGAAGAGATTCGTGCACTAACAGTGTTAGATGATCATATTATCAGCCTGTTTTGTGTCTCGTCCAGACGAGTTCGTCTACAAGCACAGTCATGGAGCTTTAAACTATCACGCATGTATTTTCGAATAAAGTTCATATTAACGAAGGACCATTGGAATGGATCACATATCAATGCAATACATTCTACGAAGAGAGCGAATGTAGTTCAACATTCTATTGATCTGTTCCTCTGAAGTTTCCAATCTCAATAATTTAAACTTGTTCTTTTGGCAAACGCTACAGTGTCTCTCGCTGATAAAAACATCCAGCATCTACTTGACTCCCCAGATTTCAAAGGCAACCTGCCGTTTGACTGTTTGTGTAATTAACAGTAGATACATACTCAACAATGGTATGCATCACACTTTAATTCGCGACCCGTGAACATCCGGGTTTAGAATAGCTCTTCAGCAACCCATGCTTGCCACAAAAGGCGACTATGCTTGTCGTAAGAGGCGACTAACGGGATCGGGTGGTCAGGCTCGCTGACATTGTTGACACATGTCATCGGTTCCCAATTGCGCAGATCGATGCTCATGATGTTGATCACTGGTTTGTCTGGACCAGCCTCGATTATTTACGGACCGCCGCCATATAGCTGGAATATTGCTGAGTGCGGCGTAAAACTAAACCCACTGTCTCACTTTAATTCGCTGAATTTTATGACCAAAGAAAAAGGTTTATTTTCAGACTTGCGGATCGACACTCATGAGCGTAATCTCGATACAAATACGTACGGCATACATTCACTCCAACATCGTATGTAGTTTAAATACAATCACGTGTTGTGTTCGAAAGTATCTAACATGGCTTCTTCTATCAAGTTCACTGGCGACGTGTAATATTCCTGTCGACAAGTTATACAAGTAAGGCAGTCTATCATTGTCATGTTGCAATACTAATAACCTGTTGCATATACATGTGCAGACCCAGCTGTGCTGTTTCTGGTGGCAAAGGAAACCTCCCAAATGCATACCTTAACGTGTTATGGCGTTTTGCCTTCATTGGAAAATAAATTATGACCTCGAAACACATTTTTCTGCTCAAGATATGCGCGGGATTTTAATGAATATCATGTAGTTCTGTCGATATGCTGATGCATTTGGCCGAACAAAATTCGTACGGTTTCATGTCATATTCAGCATTATCTCAACTTATTTCTATGTTAAATCCAGTTTGAAACAAAATTGATTGCTTGCTTAGGTTAGGATATTAATACACGTATTCAACCAAGTTGCAGAATCTGAACGTTTGTTTCCAGGTAAAATACTGTGTCATAATTTGAGGCGATGTGCTAACGTTCATCCATGTATAGATTACACGCTGTACATTGGACTTATGCTAATTGGTGCTTTTCTTATAGTTGTTTTCTTTATAGATATTGGTTCCAATCAATTATGAATTTGGGTCATGGAATTCATCTAAGTCCTTGTCAATTGCAATTTTACACATACTCATCTTATGTGCACTATCATTCCAAATGACAATACAACCAGAGACAATTAGTCGGTTTGCAATTTAGAGACATTGTCTATTGCCACGTTTACTGTGAAAGGTCAGTGGTCGATTCATGACCTTGTGAGCTTTGTCTCAACCATCATGTACCAATCAGTCGGGTACTAATCAGTCTAATCGAGACCTTTTTGTGACGGAGACGCTGCGGCAAGATTGTACATGTACCTGCTGTTTCTTCTCAAGGTTAACTAAATTGATTATATTAAAAGCCCCGACTTTTATTTATCGTTTTCACACGTACCTAGTTGTCGGATATTGATTACATCTTCACTATAACAGTTTTAATCTTTTCAACTGCTACTGTCTTCTGGACACATGAAACCATACAGTTTAAGTGAAAGGATTTTGTTTCATGCCAGTTTCAGCAATATATTAAGAGAGATAAAACGAAAGCTCGGAAATCTATTCATAACCGCTGACAACTGTAAATATATCGATAACATTCTTCAATCAAGTTGATTAACTTTACAGTACATTTGCGCTTCCATTCTTTAGTTAGAAATCACATGAGCACATATAATCATATCATTTTCTCAAAACAAATTGTAATTTGTTATTGTCACTGTAACCGACAGTGAACTTTGTAATTTTATATACGCGGCTTCTTTAAAACATCAGAAATTAGACGTGTATCCTTATGTATACCTCCATGCAAATGGGGATTTCATCGTCAAGGAAACCACAGTCAGGTTTCGCCAAGTCACTTGTCACTCATTTAATGCCATCGATAAACGTTGAATAGGACACCAGAATGTGCAGTCAAAGGTATCCTTAATGATATGTTTGCGTCCTGCCTTCAGTGACATTACAACCAAAGCGTAGTAGAAAGATTCCCAAAGGCTACTCATTTCTATGTTCTTGTGAATCGATAGACACAGTGTTGCGGGTCTGACAGCAAATCGGAGTTGACAGGAGGCTCCTGCAGACGAGGGACCCTTCAGCTTCTTCAACTTCTCACAACGACATCAAAGTCTTGTGCGCTGGGATTTAGAAAGGCTTCATCTATGTGCTAAACTACTATAAGTCTCTATAACCTATCCTACAATTAATTTGAAGGAAAATTATTATGTCATTGGTGAAATGATAGGGGAGACCTCTGTGTCCTCTCAATGAGGGCTGCCCGCTCGAAAATGACCATTCTCATAACCTATATTATGGCTTTATTGCTTTATGGGTTTATGTAGCCTTGGATCTTGAGGAACACGAATCCATTTGCTACTTGGATCTCAGCTTAACAATCGTATTAGTGCCACTACATGCCCTACTAATATTTGCCATTTGATCCAGCAGGACTGATTGAAGTCGTTTACAAAATCGTATGTTATTTCCGGGATTTGACTTCCTATCTGATCAAAGAAAATCTGACTCCAATCAAGCCCGTCTATTACATTTTGGTTAATAGATGTGCCAACCTTCAAAATCACGGGTTAGTTTTATGTCACACTAAGTGTTTCAATACACGGTAAACGTCAATACCTCTTTGATGTTCCAACTGCCATTCAAAAATATTGTCATCACTTCTACTGACGTTACTTTGTGCTTACTTTTGTCGCAGCTTAAACGGAACTGGAAATTTGAAGTTGGAGAAAAAGATCTGTACAATTGCAAAATTACCTCCTGACTTTTTGAAGCATTCATTATTGCAGCATCGTATATAGCCGATGAAATATTCTTTTCGTAAAACCCAAAAAAGGAAGGATAAATTACCTTCAGAATGTTTTAAGCATTCAGCACAAAATACACCCGATGGACTATACTTTTCGTAAACCCACAAAAGGTGGGAATAGGGATTGCAGGTCGAGGGATTTTTACAATATATCTCAATCATAAATTCATGACTACGGGTGAGAAATATCATTTTCATGACCAGAATGGATAAGTAATAATTGTTAGCCAGTACGAACGCCGATTACCCTCGACTGAGCAAAGGACATCCACTTTGGGGAGGTGGACATTTTAAAGAATATCTTAGTAGGAACTATAGACCGGATATTTCTCAATACGTTTTGTCATTAACACATCGCATGATCATTAGAGACCGTTAACAAAGATCATCACACGTTTATAACCATAACAATTACATGTTACTGTTGTATTCAAACTGAAAGATTCATTTTTGAATAATGGAAACTAGCAGAAATGAGGAAGCGAATTTCATTATTTTGTATCTCTTAATGTTCCTGATGAGTGAGTATAGTTTTACCCCGCACTCAGCAATATCCCAGCTATATTCGGCGGTCTGTAAATAATCAGGTCTAAACCAGTCAATCCAGTTATCAACATCTTGAACATCGATCTATGCATTTGGGATACGATGACATGTATCAACCAAGTCAGCGAGCCTGACCACCCGATCCCGTTAGTCGCCTCTTACGACAAGCATGGGTTACTGAAGATCAATTCTAACCCGGGTCTTCACGGCTCTGTTCCTGGGAAACAGTACAAGTGATTTCCAGAAACCAAAGCAAAAGAAACAGCATGAAGACATAATAGGAACAGTTCATTGTTTAACTGATGGTAAGGGGGTAAACAGTTTCACTTACGAAGTACCACGACACCAACATGCCACCTATTGTGCCAGCTAAAGATGGACAGAAGGTCATAGAGTGCTCAAGAGGAGAGCTAAGGTGGGCGTAAAACTGGTTATGTATTTAATAAAACGTCCAGCGATGGCATTTAAACATCCCACATCGCAACATTTGACACTCTTAATCATCTCCAGTTCTATACTTCCCAACAATCGACCCATGTCCTTCAATGCAACTTGGAATCAAATACTTTAGCATCAAGTACTGGCACTGACATTCTAGTTTTACAACGTTTCTCTTTCTACAATGCAATGGATATAACTGAGAAGGACAAAGGGGATACAGAACGTATCTGTCACTGATGTTTATCAACATTTATCCAGCGCCTATTTACAGCTATCTCCAGTTTGTTACTAACAACCTCATGCTTCATACTTGGCTATCCCTTCTGTGCTCTTGTGCTGTAATGAAAGCTTCCTGGAAACCTTGATAACACGGGTGACGTCCAAGGCCCTCTTTATGGAAAACTCTTTGATTGAATTAATGTGTGAGCAAATCTTATTATGTGAGTTACAATGTGTAAACATATTTTCCATTCAGCCAGGAGACGTCAGTTTAAAGCAAGTATGTGTACACTGTAAAGGTTATGGCAATAACATATGAACCATGGGTAATGATTCCGAAATATATCATGTTATCAGACTAGCGTGCGCAAACAACAAATGTTGTCTGAACAATACGTAAGAACTTAATTATCCATCTTTGTAATTTGTTATTGTCACTCTACCAGACGGTGTACATATCTTATCTTTGTCCAGAACGACATCTGCTTATTTCACAGGCCGTAAGTGGATAAAGTAAGTGCTTCATAGAAAAGACATTCAGACATATCAATTTCACAGACCTATCAAATAAAGCCTCCGTGTTTCTAGTATATTTTGTTACCGATCTCAGTCATATGTTTGTGACAAAGATTCTAATTCTTATAATTAGAATCAATACTACGTGATAACTATATTCCTCATCTCTTATGAAAAATTGACTGTTTCTGTGCAATGTGATTTCCTGAACAAATGGACCAAAAGGGAAAGGACAGCAGTCGAAACAGCTCATCTGGCTTTATAATATCGTCCCATTGAATGATGGTCAGGTATTCGTTGTCAACTATAGAAGTATCCGACAAGTGTTTATGAATAAACAAGATGTTTGTCCATGTATTATGTTCCTCTTGTTGATGCTTTAAAAGGAACATTTTGTGAACAGAAATGGGACGGATCAAATTAGCCATCGTTGTGGAGACATCATAAACATGTAAGCCGAAACTTGATCACAATGAGTGTCATCCTCGCATGGTTCATCTTGAACTTTTTTGGTGTGAATAAGTTGTTTCACGTTTTCAACACACGAACATTACCAATATCAGTCTGCTTGATACATACATGTATTAACTAAAGAAGACTTCCCGTTTGAATAATTAGTTTATCTGTGTGCGAGCGAAAAGAAAACTGTAGAATCTCAAGAAACAGATTCAAAGATTTATCTACATTAATATTAAAAAAACTGAATCCTTGAATCGTAGATGTTAATTCATTGGCAATCACCAAACATTACTGTTTCTGTCTCTGGTATATATAGTTTTTTGTTGGCTTGTCATGTGTGATCAAGCCGACGGATATGACACAATCATCGATCAGCTCCTTGACTAGATCAACAGTAAGCACAGAAAGTTCCACTCAGTAGATTGAAACAGGTCGTTATAAAATCACGACCGCTTTCTTCCACGTCAGCTAAACAGACTCAAAACAACATCAGGGGAAATTGCAAAATATTTCAGTCACCTGTTAACGATCGCGACAGATGTTATGTTTCATTTTGGATTCATCAAGCAGCTTGTGTATCGAAGCATTGTAGCCACCACCAGAACGCATGTGTCGTCCCGCCAACTAGCACAATCTCGAACAACACATACCGCCATGCTTACTACAACATGTCAAACTCTACTGGAACTTTATTACAATGTTTTCATCTATGAATACTTGGTTCAGCTACCTTATCAATTTGTCGCTTATGCCTTACTATTTCGTTATTTTCATTCTTCCCGTACTTCCCACTGCATTCCAATTTTTCTCTTTCTGTCGCTGCATTCTCATGTTAAATTTTCTGCTTATTGTCTACTCCTCTTGCAGGTCCAGATTAGAATTTGGTCTTCAGGCAGGCAAAGGGCGTCGTTACAATCACAATGTCACTGATCTTATTGTCACTCATCTATCTTTGCCTCTTCTGTCATTTATTTAAGTGTTTATTCCTTCCTGGCTCACGTGTTGCAGTGCGACTCCCCTTTGTTACACAGCCACAAATAATTATTACCCTTCGTGTATGTTTGTGACGAGTGCCATTTTCGCGAACAATTTTATCATTATTTTGTGTTCATAAACACATCGTGGGAATCGCACAATCTGCGTTTACTTACAATTACGGAACATATGTTTAATACAATGGGCATGAGTTAAGCATTCTCCTGTTTAGCACCCTCATTCAGAGGCACACTTGTGGTCAATAGTTTCTTCAAATGAATTCACAACTGAATATGCTGACCTTAAAATACCTGAAATAATACATTCATCCCAACTCACACACTATTTCAGATGCCAGTCCATCTATCTACCCGTCCTACACAGTGCATACAGGTAATGTGCATCTGTTTCATGCATATGTATCTCCTTTTATCCCCCTACAACGCGCGCAAATTCGTCTTGCCAGTAGCCAATATAACCTGTTCAATATGTCTTCACCAAACTTGGCACACAGATAGGTCTGGTGGTTTACTAGTGCCCTTTGGTAGTTTGGGATTTCTGAATAAAGTATGGTTTTGTGTTTCCATGGCAATACGTTTGACTTCCACGGAAATTGGTGGGAGTGCTCTTTTCAGGTGCAGAATTTAAAAACCGTTCAGTTCTCCCATTCGTCTCTTTAGGTATTCAAGAACCTAATGACATAAATTAACAGTACCAGTCTGTTGTTAATACAAGTTAGTAGTATGTGAGTATATGATTAGTTCACATCTGCATGTTTTCGATACATCAATGTGAAAAACAATGTTTATATTGCCTTACAGATCTGGATTTATGTGTACACGATCAAAATACTTGCCATAACTTGTTGACATATTCATGAACAGTATTTTACCATTGTGGGGAATATTAGAATGGCGAGCATGTAACTGGAAACAAAATCATTTTGGAACGCATACTCCACGGCGTTCCTCATACATAGCACTCATTATCTGAATTGCACACGAGTATTGCATCTGATAGGATGGCTTTGTCAAGGCGGTGTGACACACACACACACACACACACCTCAGAAGTTCGTTCTCCATCATTTTCAGAAATGAGATTGCTAACAAGTATAGACTTAAGTCGTGGATCGGGAATTAAGCTACACTATCTGACATTATGGAAGTATTTATCACGCCAGTGTGAAATGGTGGGGTGGTTGTGGAAGAAATTTGTGACATTTACATGCATCAACATTTTTGTTTGAGGAAACCTTCAAAGACGACGATGATAATGCAAGTATAACACGAGGCTTTGGGCATATCATGATCTGTTGTTATAAAGGAGAACAACTTTATCACACGTTCAACCCAAGTACTCGACGATACAAGCAACACCTGTGCGTTTAATTATCCTTTCCTACTCATTACCTGTTGGCAGGTCCTAAATACTGCGCATTACACATTGATTCTCCTTCTAGACTTCATTATCGACATAAAATCACATATTAACATGAACAATTCATCAATTATAGTTTCCCTTTAGATTACAAGTGTTAGTGAGTCTAGATTAGGGTAAAAGGCATGAATGACCAAATCATTAAAGCCACAGAGGTTTCACATGCTCAGTTGCATCCCTTTGTGGTGTCGGAAAAGTCTGCACGGCTTCGAACCATAGATGGGCCCCGATATTCTTCATGATATTTAATACTATTCACTTACATGAGGTTTTCACAAAACATGGAAATATATGACACCTGCATCACTTTGGACTCTTGTCCCACATCAAATAATTTCAGTTTACATTAACCTTGAACAAACACATGTAGTGTTGTCTAATCAAAGCACAAACAATCCTTTCAATCTTAATTATATGTATCAAATTACATATTAACATAAACAATTCACCAATTACAGTTTCTAGTTTGATGTGGTTAAAGGCATGACTGACTCAATTATTTACGGTACCGAAGTTTTATTTGCTCGGTTGCGTCCCCTTGTGGTGTCAGAAACATGTGCTAAACAGAGAATTAAATAGAATTTAAGACTATTCACTTCCATGTGGATTTTACAAAACGTGGAAATATTTGACACCTGCATCAGTTTGGGCTCTCCTCGCACTTCAAATTTCTGAACTGTGCTCTTCAATTTACATTATTCTGTACCATTTTGAATACAAAACACAGGTAATGTTGTCACTCTAATCAAAGCACAAACTGATCAGTAAATATCAATGTGTCAAAGATATGAATGGTAGTATTTTTCACAAAGGCTATTTGTGCATTAATTCATGCATGTTCTCTGGCACGCAATGACATTATAGGTTAGGCTTAACTGACCTTTTTAAAATGGTATTGTACCGCAGTGGGTCGTTGTACCTGAGTAGAATAAGGTCCCCAAATGCATTCCTGTCTCTAAGGAATTAGCTCCATCTAGGAAAGGATTCGTGCACTAACATTGTCAGATGATCATATTATCAGCCTCTCGTGTTTCGCGTCCAGACGCGTTCGTTTATGAGCATAGTCATGGGGCTTAAGACTATCACGCATGTAAATTTCATAACTGGTCACGAATCGGTGAGGATCGGGGTATTGGGTCACGTGACAATGCATTACACTTTACGAAGATAAAATCAACGATGTACATGACAACTCTTCTGAATGCTTAAAGCTTGTACTTTTGGCAAAAAGAATTCTCAAACGCCGAAGTGTCTACGCAATCTGCCAAAAAAGCTGACATCTGCTCCAGCTATTTTTGTCTTTCAAATTTCAACTTGATATATTTCTGTATCAACAGTCCTGGACTTTGCAAAAGCGCACATTTTTATGAATCATATAAAATCCATTGTTGCTCAAATCAATATCATTATATGATGATGGCTTTGAAAAAAAAGTGTTAACTTGTTACAAAATAACATACAACATTTGTAAAGGAGGATGGACATGTGATAGAGATGGAACACTTATCGATCACGATAAAGTACGAAACTAAATGAATTCAACATTACTAATTCAATTCATCTCCGAAACTGGCAAGTTGGAATTACGAGGAGGTGTTTAATTATACACATGTTTGAGAGTTCGGTGCGCCTGATCGTGTGTTACTCTGTTCTCATCATCTAATTCACACCAGAACACTTCTTGTGAATAATGTATCCTAATTTAGATAAGATAACACCGTGATATCGGTAACAAGTTGACATTTGTTGCATGTGACCTATGACTTCGTTTATATAGATCAGTCGTGACTATGGATACGGTATTGTGATTTAAAAGAATGTGTATGTGTGTCAATGAAAGTCCAAGTTATAATTTCTTCTTTAATGGACTATTGTATCCTTTAACATGTGACGTATTTGTGAACCTTTTCGACCTGCATTTTGAATTGAAATGCGTTAATATATTGGGTTATTTCGGGGATTATGGTAAAGGAATAAGGCGTGACACGACACTTAAGTGGCTGACACTTCTATCAGCTGTTCAGTGTCAAGTTGCAACCAACCTATCATGAATTTAATCATTCCTTTAGGATGATGTGTGGACCTTATTCTCCCGAGGAATACAGGTAATGGTATTACCAATTAAGGTAGCCGTTTAGCCAACCATATAATTCATTGCGTGTGATAATACCTTTCCACCACGGTCCGCGCTGATCAAATATAGCTTGGATACCTCTGTCCTCGGCCTTCAAATATGAACATAGAGGTTCCATGTCTTGCGCTATGAGTTGTCACTTGATTGTTTGTTTACATGCCCCATTTGTGTGGCAGCAGTACTGCTGTGTGGTGTCACAAAATCTACCAAAACGATTTCAATGCTTATTGTGTGTGTTGTGGAAGGGCACTGGGACATGCTAACCCTTTTTGTGAACAACTTGTGGCATTGCTTACTTTCCATGATTCATTCCTTAACTTTTGACGTTGTTTCCCCTTTAAATCCCAATGTAACCTGTTTCGTTGGTTAATCAAGATTAGTATATTCGGGTTTGTTTTACTATTCTTATCTATATATGTGTTGTTGTTGTTGTTTAAAAATGGATAAATGCTTATTATGAAGAGTATTCAGTTCTTTTCGGGTTGGTAGAACGTCCTAAAGTGAATCGGGTCTGCGATATTTACCAGGAGGACTGGTAAGGTGTTGACATACGTAGAAGCATAAACAGGTTGACTCTAGCATTCCAGAACACCAGCAAATGTTCCTGACGCACGTAAGGAACGTACCGCGGGCTCACCCATCCATTCCCTCTATCCTTCTGAAGCCACATTGTCCAGTGTAATCAAAAATGAAACTTGCGTATAACTGTTTAAATTATTTTTTAATATGCAGTTTGAGGTAGGTTACTTTGTTCGGCATGAGACTGAGTTTGAATCAATAGTTATCCTTTATAACAGGTGTTGTTTGCCCAAAGGACAGAACGTACATGGGCTTTGTTTTTCTGTTCCATCGTGCTTGTCGTCTTTGAAGGTATCATAAATATAACGTTTCTTTGAAGTGTCTAAACGCGCGTTTTTTGCGCCATTTCTCACTCCTGCTTACAACATTTGGCCAACTCATAGCACCTCAGTTATGTCTCTTCCAACTCCATGACTGAAGTCCTTACATGGTGGTCTTGTACGTCTCATTACTTAGTCAACCATGTGTCGTTATGTATGGGCTAAAAAGACAGGGGATGATTGCATAATGCCATTAGTTTAGAGATTTCTGGAATATGATCGATTGTAAAGGGGTTTTATGGCACAATAACATGCATCTATCAGCGAGATGAAATATTCACAACAAAGCTCTTCCTTCTCCATCGGCACGATAGAAAGCTGATATAATCAGTAAGTTTAGGAAGGAAGAGGTGTAATTCCGAGAATATTCATTTTGTAGAATACATATGGGAAAGTAAATTCATTGAAAGTCAACTGCATAATGTGTCTGCATTTACATCGTATTTGGTAAGGAAATCACCCGCTTTTCTATAACAGTCTGTAACGTGAACACAATGCCATTTAGAAAGTGGTCAAATGTAACATATGTTATATTTGGGATTACACTTGCTTAGTAAAGTACAAATTCTGGTACTTTTGTTGGGTTGAGTCCCATCCGGGATTCGAACCCACACCCATTAGGTCAGGTCACCTAAAGTCAGCCGCCTAACCCGTTCAGCCACCGTGGCTTCCATAAAAATGGAAGTCCTACAACTGGTAGTCTAGACCAGAAAGAAAGAAAGTGTAATCCCAAATATAACATATTCGAATCTATGATCGTTGGTTCGAATCCTGGTTTGACCTGATTATGCTTCCGGGTTTGTTAGATCCATACTCGCACTTGTGGCGTACACAAAAGTGGTAAACGTCCGAGACATGCGTCAGTTGGTGCTCTCTTACAAACTCGAGCTGACACAACGTGATATAACTGAAAGACTGTTCGAACTAGCGTAGAAACATACTCAAAGACCCAGAACAAATGTCAACTCGGCTGCCTGTGGGAGGAATCTCAGTAAGCAATTGATCCAGTTTCAAACAAAAAGATATATTGAATGATTGCTATGATTAATGTTTCACACAGCAAGAACATATATAACAGCGCACACACGAAAATAATCGAGCTTGATTGTCTGGTAACTAGGTGTATACTAAAAAATGTGTTTGGTTTCCTTGGTACTCTGTTAGTGTGTTTCTTAGGATTTAACATAAGTTTTCATTGCAAAACTTAGTCTTCCATTTTCAAAATGTTAACATACTCATCTTATATATTATTGTCATTTCGTCAAAGAATATTTGCTACAGTAAATGACAATTTCGGTCATGGAAAATTAGCCGGTTTGCAATTTACAGGTATTGTCCATTGACAATTTTACTCCGTGGTCGATTGATTACCATGTGAGCTGTGTCTCCACCCTCACATTACATGTACTTCTGATATCAGTTAATCTGATCGAGACCTTTTCGTGAAGAAGTTGTTGCACCAGATGTTTCTTCCGAACAATCTGATAATATTTCTAAAGACCGACTTTACGTTTACAGACGCTGTTGTCTGATTTTGGATCACATCTTCAGCATAATTGTTCTGACATACATGCTTCACTACTTGCAACTCCTATAGGTTTATCAGTATGCATTAAACCATACAGAGTTAGTGTGTGAGTTTGGTGTCACTCAGTTACAGTCAGAGGGTAGGCAGAAACCAGCCAACAGAGATACAGTCATTTACAACTGTACTCATTATTTGAGACGCGTCCCCATAAGTGTAACATTTATGAAGAAGTTAGTCATGACAGATAATTCATCATGGAATTCTGCTGTAAAAGGAGGTTTCAGTTCTATAATTCAAAATCAAATGGATGCATCACAAAAAACACCGCTGCTCGATACCACAGCATATCAACATTCATAACACGTGCGAGAAGATTTCATCATGAAGAAAAGCATACTTAGTTTTCGCCCAGTCACTAATCTGAAGTCATCGGTAAGTGTCAGATAGTACACCGGTAACACCGGCAACAACGGTTTGAAGTATGTTGCTGGTGTGCAGTATCCTTAGCAGCCAAACATATCCTTATAAAGTATTTCTGCCTACGGTGACATTACAGCCAAAGATTCCCAAAGGCAATTTTTATGTTCTTGTGAATCGATAGCCACAGTGTTGGGGTCTGACTGTCCAACAGCAAATCGGAGTTGACATGAGGCTCTAGAAGACTATCAACCGCCAGCGTCTTCAACGTCTCACGACGACATCAAAGATTGCACACTGGGATCAAGAAAGGCTTCATCTATGTGCTAAAGTACTGCTAGTCTCTATAGCACATCCAACAATTAATTTGAGGAAAAAAGGTTATGTCATTGGTGAAACCATAGAGAAGACCTCTACGTCCTCTCAATGTATGCTGCTAGCTCCAAAATGACCATTCCCATAACCTATATAATGGTTTTTATTGCTTTATGGGTTTACGTGGCCTTGGATCTTGGGGAAAAGGGGTTAATTTGTCACTTGAATCTAGGCTTCACAATCGTATGAGTGCCACTACATGCCCTACTAATAATTTGTCATTTGATGCATCAGGGCTAAATGAAGTAGTCTACAAACTTTTATCTCATTTTCGGGAATTGACTTCCTTTCTGATCAAAGAAATTGTAATCCTCTAAAGCCTGTCTATTAATTCTATAGATACAGATATGCCAAATTACAAAATCACGTGTCAGTTTGTTTGCCATATTAAGTGTTTCAATACACGGTAAAGATGAATACCTCTTAGAATTTTCCAGCTGGTTTTGTAAGATATTGTTATCACTTCTGCCAACGTTACATGCTAGTATCAGAGATTAGAAGGAGCTGGAATTATTTTGTTGGAGAAACAAATATGTAACATCTTTCATTTAGTTTTGCTGGGCCAAATATGTGAGTGAGTGAGTGAGTGAGTGAGTGAGTGAGTGAGTGAGTGAGTGAGTTACGAGTTAACGTCACATCGGCAATATTTCAGCCATATCGTGACGAGAACATTTTACATTGAAATGGAATATGTTTATATTATAAAACCTGTCATCGAAGGACAGTAAAACAACTAGAATATCACAATTAGATTTAAGACTAGTGTGGAAGGTTAAAACTAATAGCACTATTAGGACAATTCAAGATAAAAACAGGCTATAGATCGCCAACAACAGCCAAAAATGTATCTAAGTGAAATATATTTTTCCGTAAGATCCGCACAATTTGGGGATCGAGGATATCTTTACAATGTATCTAGGGTGGGGATCGGTGGATATCTTTACAATCTAAGGTGGGGATCGGTAGATATCTTTACAATGTATCTAGGGTGGGGATCGAGGATAGCTTTACAATATGTCTAAGGTGGGGATCGAGGATATCTTTACAATGTATCTAAGGTGGGGATCGAGAATATCTTTACAATGGATCTAGGGCATCTTTACAATATATCTATGGTGGGGATCGGTTTATACCTTTACAATATATCTGAGGTGGGGATCGGTGGATCTCTTTACAATGTATCCTTTACAATATATCTGAGGTGGGGATCGGTGGATCTCTTTACAATGTATCTGAGGTGGGGATCGATGGATTTCTTTAAAATGTATCTGAGGTGGGGATCGGTGGATATCTTTACAATGTATCTGAGGTGGGGATCGGTGGATATCTTTACAATGTATCTGAGGTGGGGATTGGTTGATATTTTTACAATATATCTGATGTGAGGATCAGGATATATTTACAATATATCTGAGGTACAACGTATCTTTATCGGGGTATCATCTAATGTGGGGATCGGTGGGAGGAGGATCAGGGTATCACCATGATGAATTCGGCTGAAAGAAGTCATTAACTAGTTCGGAATGAGTTTACATGAATCCCACAACATGACTGAAATCGTAATGTTCCCCCCGTACATTGGTAATCTCAACACTGATCATGAGACGCCCACGCTGACTTCAAGGCAATGCGAAGAACACTGACAACGCCGTTTAAGGAGTTCTCCAGCAAGCCAAATCCATATTTGTTTCAGTTTTGTCCGGAATAATGAAAGCAATGTTGGTTGAAATAGAAGCTTTTGTAGAGACCAAAATATAGCTTCAACAGGAACGTCTAAAGACACCAATGGCAAACCGTCTCTAATACCAACAAGAAACGGGTCATGAAGGTATGGTCACTGGAAGTAGAAGAATAATGGCACTTGTACGCAATGGGTTATGACACTCATATAGAAGGTTAATGACAACCACAATAGACTGGTAATGTCATCCCTGCGACATTGATAATGATGCCCAAAGGATACATTTATGTCGGCACGTAATTATGAACAGTTTATATAGTATATACAGTAATGATGTTACAAAACTCGTAAAACCATTAGTTCTTCATTTTTTCCATTTTCATTGATATATATATATATATAGTTATACATACATACATACATACATACATACATACATACATACATACATACATACATACATACATACATACATACATACATACATACATACATACATACATACATACATGCATACATACATACATACATACATACATACATACATACATACATACATACATACATACATACATACATACATACATACATACACACACATATATATATATATAGATATATATATAAAGAATGTTAAAGAGGAATGTGATTACACAGACATAAGTCTTCATATTCACTGTTTAATGTTCCGAGAACACTTGTCCTTGTCATGCACTCGAATAGTCAATAGTTATAAAACATCTCACAATATGTTCCTCAGAGACGTGTCGTATTTCCAAAGTGGCCTTTATCTCATAAACTACAGATCATACATTTTGTCATTCCTGCTTGACAAATGGTACAGGAATCTATGTCGAAATGACGCTACTTGACTTCATCACAGTATAAACTAGCACCTACCCCAGGGTATGTCTTTTCTATCGTATAACACATTGCACAGATGAAACCAGTGAAGCTCTCACAGCAACCCTCCTCTTATCACCATCTACCCAACACAGCAACGAATTCTTGGTGAAATTGACGCATTTCACGATAAATCACCATTTAGGCTGATGGACGTGATCGCATTTCATTTAAAGCAAACTGATCATGATCATGACATATGTGATTTTCTTCAATCACAGACATTTATAGTTCCAATACGTTCGAATCAGTGTTATAGCAGTACACACATTTAAACAGAGAACTCGAAATAGGCGGAAATGTGAGATTAATCCAAGAGAAAAACGATAATGAGAATATAATTGTTTGGGTTTTCTTTGGAAACAGACTTTTGGAAATTAATCTGAACATAAAACAGGTTGTATGGGGATGAAAAGAGTTCAAGTATTTCATCCTGTGTCTACGTTCTTTACTCATTCATTTCCAAAGAGACGCAATGCAGCCTTGCGTACACTGAATACTGCTGATTCGACAAGCTACGTACTGTAAGGTCGGTACACTGTTGAGAAAACTGTATTTCACAATTTCTCAATGTCGACGCCTCATACGTTCGTTCTTATGTGACATTCGTTGAGTGACAGTGGTTTTCTGACCCCGAACGCAAACAATATGATACACACATCAAACATTAAGACGTATCGTTTTCGTGATTTAAATGTCATATTGGACATCAATTTCCTTTTGAGCTTTAATATAACGAAAAAGACACACTTTCCCTCCCATTCTCCATCTCATGCCCATTTGATTTGTCACACGGGTCGATATCGATTTCATACCATGTCTCACAACCAAACATCGTGCTCAAATATATGCAGGTAGGTTTCGCTCACGGTCGTTCGTTATTAATCCATAATCCACCTACATTATGAATATGCTGCACACTCCAGACACGCGTCAGAATTCCAATCATGAGCTGTGAAAGTGTAAATGTCAAACGAAAATAGACATTGACATATGTACTGTCATTTGTCTGGCTGAAACACCATCATTTGTCTCGCAAGACGTGGTTCACTTCAAAACTAATACTCTGTCAGACACGAGCTGCCTAAAACATTGACCATTTGGCTAAGCCAGGGTAATTCATAGATCAAAATGTCCATCAGTAAGAACAGGAACACAGAAAACATATTGAAAGGATATGAGTTATGTCGCCCGAATGACCTAGGATGTACATAATTCTCTTTATGTCATGTTTGCAAATCTGCTAATAATCTGCTTATCAGCTGAAAAGCCGAGATAAGATGTCATGCTTATCGATGTCACTTCACATATATCAATTAACGCTGAACAAATCAGGCTTGGTCATGAGTGTCGAAACTAGGGCCCGCATACACGTGTCCCTCCTAAGCGATACTACTTGTCTAAACTAAATCCGTTCCAGTATTATCTGTTAATAACACTGACACTCATCATGTGTTAGATCCTGTCTTGAATAGACGATACAATTGATGTATTGTCGACACTCAAGTGCGTGGGTCAATTCCGAGATGCGGTCACTCTGTTTTCGATGTAGAACTAGGCCATCGGTAGATTTAAATGAAATTGAAACAGAGCACAGAATTCTTGCTTCCATTCTTTCACTTCAGATATCTAGATCTGCGTACACTTTGGTGTAAGCAAATATATTATGTGAAGAGACATCGGGTCCTAACCCGATTGTCGATGTGAAGAAAAGAAACACCGACTAAAACCGCTAAGGACTGACTGACTGAGTTTGGTTTTACGCCGCTTTTAGCAATATTCCAGCAACATCACGGCGGGGGACACCAGAAATGGGCTTCACACATTGTACCCATGTGGGGATTCGAACCCGGGTGTTCGGCGTGACGAGCCAACGCTTTAACCACTAGGCTACCCCACCGCCCCAAAACCGCTAAGGAAGGTGTATGGATATGCTCAGACGTATTTGGTTTCCCATGGCAGAGGATGTCATGAATGTCATGATCATGAAGTCAGAACCCCAGACTACTGTGCACCTCGTTTCGCTATTACAGAATACTCGTTGGTACATGTAATGTGAACGCCGTACACACTAGGCTACCGCACCGCCCCCTCGGGCCGACCTGAAATTTTGTCTTGCTGCTGAGTAAACCTTTCCACCCTTAACGTTTTTTTCTGTGCTTCTCGTGTATATACATGTAAGTCATCATTTAACTACCATGCTATACGTGAGCAATCGTTACACTTTCATTATCCTGTCATTATCCTATCTCGTTTCAATATCACTTAGCTACAAATACACCTACTGAATTCTGACGATCAATGCTAAATTTCTAATAAACTGAAGGACAAAAGAATATATATTCCAATTTTGGATTGTGGCAACAGATGAAACAAACAGGATAGGAAATGTCAATCGATCGTGCAGGGTGCAGAAGCTATTGGTTTAATCAGCGCCACATGGTTGAAAGATTCCAGACATTCAGTCTGGGTAAGTAACGTTTGAAACTGTTTGGTCGAATGCAATTGCCACGTGTATACTTTCAGTTGTTTGGTAGTTTATATCAAAGCTCCAAAAGCTGCCACTCACACTCCTGTGGCTCGGACTGTGTACTAAGAAAGACGGGATTTCTGAAAGTAAGGGAGACACCTCTGTCAGGAAAACATACAGCTTACCAGCATAAGCCACCTGTCACCACTGTCTAGGTCAATGAGCAGAGCGTCAGTTGTTATTTACTTGGTATTGAACATTTGGTATAAACCAATATAGCAGCCAGGGAGGCTTTTCATTCATTCAACAAATACATGCAAATACCAAAAGGAGAAGCCGGTTTTTTAAATTAAACACACATATATAACATTTCAGGGGTATCAATTTGAGATAATTTGAATAGGATATTGTCTGCGCAACGTCGATGAACGACTGAGCAAATAAAAATTGAAACCATGATTGGCTTTACCTAAGAAAACAGTAGTCCAAATCGCGTGTATTCACTATTTAATTGAAATAATTTTGATCTGAAATGTAATTTTCGTGGGATGAATCAATCGGTACTCAAGGGAATTCGTATGTAAAACAAAGTGACACATGTACGTATGTCAGAAAGTGTCTTGTCGTGTATCTGAAAACGATTTAAGCATGTTTTGTATTCGTACCTGAATAGGCAGCGGTATACGTTCTATGGACGCTTTAGATTTGGCAAACTGTATTGACGTGTACAGCTTTGAAAAATTATGCTGACTAGATAGTGTTATACTTTTACTTTGTTTGTTGTTATCTACTGACGCTGTCATTAATATTCCCGCCGTATGAGAGGAGCCTGTAACAAATCTAGACCAAACAATCAAATGATTAAAAATTATTATCTCCGATCTACGTGATTGGGATAAGATGAACATCAACCGAATTGTCTGAAAGGCACTTTTAAAAAGTATGGGTTCCTGATGACAAATACTAAACAGGACCTCCATGGGTTAATGTCATCGCAATTAGGGATATATTGCTTCCGTGACGATGTATGAATGTGTTAGAGATGTTTTAACTAAAAGATTTGCAAGTGCTCCAAATAGCTCTAAAACAAAATCCCTAAATCATCAGTCCATACGATAGTCTCACAATACTGTTATTTGGTCGGCATTGTGGAAGGCAATGAATGCAATGCTTACAAATAACAGTCCTGCATAACATCCTTCCTGCTTCCTGAAGATAATCTTCTTACGTCGACAGAGACAAAAATTACCGGTACGACTAAATAACAAACACTTATGTCAGAGAAGCCAGACGAAAATACGTACTTGAAAACAGCCACCTACTCTTCCAGGAAAACGATGCTATTGTCATGATGTGATTCAGGTGGTGATACAAAACAACACGCAGTTAGGGTTTACGGGACTTCGCTGCACAACTGAATAGTATATACTTTGTCAACAACGTCAGAATTGATTTGTTAAATCCTCTTTGACACTGGAATGATAGTTGACATTTGAGAAATGACACATAGTGAACGTGATCTTTAAAAACAAAAACGATCTCTAATATCACGTCATTTACGATGTTGCACGCTCAGCTTATATTCGAATGTCTGAATGGAAACTTCATATGACATATTTTACATCGTTAACTATAAACATCATAACCATTACACTCATTGCAAAATGTATAAATTAAACAAAACGGACATACAAATATATTATATTGATAATAATTCACTCTTTTGTTAATATGATTCCAGTAGATTTTCGAAGTATAGTAATATATTTGCCAAGAAGATTTCGTGTAGAATCAAAATGTGTGTAATTCTATTATGATGTTCGTCTCATATTTGAGTTTACAGTAGTTGAAGCAATATCACGTTGAAAATGTGTCTGAGAGTATTAATCTGGATAGTTGTGACCCTGCAAGTAATCACGGTTTTGGTGTAAAAAGTACTTAATGAAATCAAAGTGTCTCGTCTTTAAATTCGATGTATTTGACGTTTGCCCAAGCCTGTCCTGTAATGGACATCCATCCGACGCCGGGCTCGCCAACTATTGCATGGCCTCACGCTATTCTTCATTGGTGTGCTAATAAACCCCTGTCTCGCAAACATGGCACCATTTCCCATCCATCAAACAAACGTTATCACCCTGTCTTTATAGTTGTTTATTGGGTACAGGAACGTGTGAACCTAAAGACCTCAGGAAACGTCTGACGCTCCCTTAAAGCCTTTTGACGCTAGAAAGTAAACGAAAATTGACGTTTATATTTCACGTCATAACTACAGTTTCTGGCTGATAGAAATCTACTTAACTCAGCTGACGCGCAAAGGTTCTGTAATGGGATATAAAGTGTGCAAGGAAATGGCACTGATCACGTGAGTTAATAGCACGAAGATTATATGCAAGTTCCCCACCTTGGAGTCATTGTATTAAACATTCTATCATGGTTAATGGGGAAAAGACACGCTTGAAATCAAGAAAATGTCCATCCAACACACAGGCTATGTAGAGACTTCAGTCAAAATTTTGAAAGTTAGTCTAATTCATGATGCTAATGGTCTACTTCCAACATTATTCAAAGAAGGTGGAAAACAAACGTGAGACTGACCAAACATTTGCATAGTTCAATGCAGTTGTTAAACTTAATACATTGAATGTGCTTTTCGTGTGACAATCAGTCTATCTAAAAAACATATAATTAATTTGTCCAAAATATTATATTATAATGATGATATTTTGGCATAATGTTGCATATGTCGAAGAAATGTATGCACCTTTAGAAGAAGTAAACTAAGTTTCATTGTATTTAATTCGTATCAGCACTGAAACAGATCCTTACAAAAAATCGCAAATTAAATGTATTCTCTTACAAATGCTTGTTTCTTAAATAAAGGTGTGTGTTTTGTACATGCATGTATATTCCATTTAAAACATGGATGGTATTATATTTACTAACTAATATAGTAAATTGATCTTCTATCTTCTTCTAAGATCTTCTATCTTCTGCAATATTGTGCCATTAATTAATTTATGTACTCATTATACAGACTGTAGTGGAATAAACGCTCACCCAACATTGTGTTTTCTCTTTTAATGTTTCGTCTCCATCATATACACTCGACATTTACAAGACTGTCCCACCAGACACTATAAAGCCAAAGTATTTGCGTCATATCATGCCTTTCAAAGTAGCAAAGTATGGACCAAAGTATATGCATGCAGGTGAATCGTACTAAATACCCCTTTGATATCTTGGAGAACCATTAATGCTTTTCGACAGTTGAGATACCAGAGATTTGACGGATTACTCTGATGCTGAGCTAAGATGACATAGTTGGGGAAATTGTGTTCGTACTTCTCATACTTCTTTGTCATCAGAGCTATACAGAGATCTAAATCCCATGGCTTGAATTACTAGATATTATCAGGCTGAGGGAGATAAGTAAATCCTTCTGTACAGAAGAGTCTTTTGTAATCTTGTTTTTAGTTTGAAGCAGATTTAAGGAGAAAAATATATTTATACTATGGGCTAAAAATTCTCACACGTTCTTCGTTAATTGTTACCAAGGACGTACATGGTATGATCGTTGGAACAATTGTATGTTATTACATTCACACATATTATACATATATGTATAGAAATGACTCCTTCGTGTTTCATCACTTCATAAACTGATTACATCACGTCATCTGAGCATGGGGTTCGATGAACCTTCTCCTCACATCCTTTCTAAAACAGATAAAGTAGGCTTTACAGAACATGCATTCATGACTCCTGTAATGTGAGTTCGGTACATGGTTAGCGAACTTTCCAATTTGTGGTCGTGCCAATGATGATACTATGCCGATGACGACTTTCTAAACGCAAGTGGGCAAATGGGCTTGTAAAGCAATAATTCTTTAGGATTTCTGTGACTACAATTTATATTGCCCAGATAAGCTAATGGAAATTCTTACAGGATCTGTTTCAGAAGTGTTCATATTGAGTCATTTGCTGCCAGGATTTGAATGGTGAATGGAAATTCTAACAGGTGACACGAAGAATTATGTTAAAATGTTGTCATTGAAAGTCAATGATGTATCGACTTCACTTAAACCCCAGTTATTGAAGTCATAGTTGCGAACAGCTGCAGTTATGTTGGTCATTCCCACACTCAGGCTGTACAGTAAGCATATTTACATTACAGCTGAATTCATTTCCCTTTGTTATTAATCAAACTTGAAAAAACATCGAACGTATATAAATTCAGACTTAAACGCCTCCGCGGAAGTCGAAAAGTGATGTGATAGAGTACCACAGTGTAACATAAGAGATCCGCAAAATAGCATGACTGATTGTCCCAAACATTAAGGCAACACAAAAGACCCTTCCATAATCAGATATATCTCCATTACAAAAAGAGTCCGTAGTACGATATTTATCAGTAAATAAATAGTAAATATTTTATCACAATGAAAATAGTGACAATACCTGGTGATCGTGGAAAGGTGAGCGTATTGATGCACAATGAAGCGATTATGAGTGCTCTCATGTCAGCAAACGTGAGTTCAAAGTTTATCATATGTTTGACCGGTATCATCGCTGGATACTTGTGATTAGCAGCTAGATAGTTCGCTTTGTGACGTATTGTTGAGTTGAAGACGTTGCTCACTGCGTGCCTGAGGATGTGACTTAAGCGAATTGTCGCACGGATAATTTTTCTCTTACGGGACATTCAGCCTTAGTCTTCTTGGACATTCATTTTCGCACGGATAATTTTTCCATTTCATTTCCATCATTGTCAACCGGGCTTGGCAGTAATTAGTCATCCTTTAAAGACTCCTAACTTCCTCTGTCCCTTCTATTGTATGCGATATTAATACCTTTAAACACGTAACTTCATGTGGGCCCCAGAGGAGAATTCACAGAGTGTGCATCCAAACCCTCATCCAGCTCTGTGAAATAGATTCCTCCCTTACCGGCACTTTTCAGTTGTTATTAATCGTGCTGTTTGTAGTGGTAGTAGCAGTTACTGTAGCAGTAGCAGTAGTAGAGTAGTAGTGCTGAGGTGGACTCTGATACCATCTCCCTTAATTCAACAATCGAACTGCCAAATGAAGTGATGTGAAATTGGGTTTAACGTCGTGCTTGAGAATATTTCGCTCATATGACGACGTGCATGCGTGTTTATGTGTGTGGGCGACTGCTTGTAGTAGCCCAGACTGAAGCTGGTTTTATAGTGCTAGCCCAATGAGATACCATGCCGCAGTGAAGCATGAATACCTCACTCAGACACATTATACTGACTCCGAGCCGACCAGTCCTTGTTGTACCCATTAATGCCGAGCGCCAAGCAGGGACCAACAAGTACCATATTTTAACGTCTTTTGGTATGACGCGGTCGGGGATCGAGCCCACGACCTTCCGTTCTCCGGGCGGACGCTCTAACCACTACACCACGGAGGCGGTCACTGCCAAATGAATAATAATTACAATTGGAGTATATGATCGTGGTGTTAAGTCATCCATCAATCAAATTTCAGATAATATTAATAACGATCTGCTTTGCATTAATGATTACTATGTGTTTCAATCCAACAAGTAAATCACACGTTGACCATCGACACGTATGTATCTTCTGCTGAGAGGGTTAAAGGGGACAAGAAGACTACATGTCTATGATACATGAGAATTCATAACAAACTGATGTAGCTCAACTTACCATTGTCTGGACCATCATCTTAAGAGCGACATACAGTGAACATAGTCCCTGTCGTCTTCACGTAGATCTTAGATACGGGATGAAAGTACATTTCGCTACCAAGTTGTCGTGGCATGGTGTCAATGGGTCAAGCAGTGCCCTTCAATTTTGTCAATAAACAGTCAGGGGAATACGCTATTAGAAGTATTAGACAAGATAAGAGATCATTATCTTGTCAACGAAGTATGTACATACTCTGACACGATATGTCTGCGTACAATGGGCACAAGTCGCTACCTTGACAAGATATGTCTACTTCACAATATGGCACCTCAACAAGGGATATATCATCATCAATAGTTATCAAACAGCAAGGAAGTCTGCGTGCCCTACATCTTTATACCAGCTAAAATATGCAAGAATAGATGCAACAGAGACGTTTTGCTGCGAGACATTTGAATTTATATGCATAAGATACAAAAGAATACATCTGTTGTTCAAGAGTCTACAATAACTTTCCAAATGTATTCCATTCTTTGATTTCTACATTTCCCAACTTTTGAGAGTGCTATATTTACCTAGATTACAAAACGTGTCTTGTCGCTGTTGCTCAGATGTTATTTAATCGAAATCCACAGCATTCAAGGCCTCGGTAGAACTTTCATACAATTAATAGTGGATTTTAAAGGACTTTCTAAATAAGATGCATCAGTGACACAAAATGTTGGTCGATGCTACATTCATTTTTACTCAGAACCTAACCAGCTGTTTACGCAGATGAAGAACTGACTTACCTTTCACACCACAATTGGAACATAGTACGCTCACCAAAAACGAACATCTGGGGACAGAGTTTATCAAAAGTGGTTCATAAACACATGCTCAAAATCGTACCATGAGTTCTCGAGTGCTTACTAACGATTATGGAGAGGGAATTTTTACATTATTGAAATAACGAATGCATCGAGCAAGGTTCCTATCATCCTTCATGATTGTAATCCAACGATGAAGACTACACCAGATGCGTCCATATATTACCGCCTCTTGTTCTCAGGCATCAGATTATCGGAATATCTTTGAATACGATCATTCATCTGACTTCCATTTCATTGTCAGTCAGTTTGTACAGTCTGAGGCAAGGAGGACAAGTGCGTATTCATATATTTGCATCAAACATGTTATCAGTATATTCCCTCAAACCTGTCTCTGAATTTATCACTTAAACGTCAATTGCGGCTTTTTAACATTATGATTAGACCTTTTTTCTCTACGGTGGCAAGATAAAGGGATTTGGAAACATCTCAACTCCAGGAAATATCCACTTACGTTTCCTGACACGTCTCTTATCACAACGACAAGTCTCCAAATGTGTTGGTTTGGGGGGAGCTTTGTAGAATCCAACTATCAAAAATAGCTAAACTTAGAGTAATATGTTTCGGGCAAAAATTACTCTGGTAAAATCATCTAAATTACCCTTCCTAGTATCCAACGTATTGGTTAATGGCGATCTATTTGGAACGTGTAAACTTTTGACGAACTTGGCCCTAGCCTCGACTGACATGCACAAAAATTCACAAAGCTTTCACGAAAACTTAAATTGCATAAACCTACAGTGTTGAATAAGGGCAAGAGAACAAATTCGTCAACAGGCCCGATATATGGTATAGTCAAAATGATTGTCTTAATTATGAAGATTACTTAAATGTAATGCAGGAGAACATATGTCTTACTTACGTTTAGAACTGGAAACCATAATCTAACTATTAATCCTGAGAGGTGGTGAAGGTGGTCCACTTTGTACACTATCTGACGTAGGTGATGATCACCATTATTCGTTATTATTTTACCATCTTAACATTTACTTGTTAATGTGCGTAGCGCCGTAAGCAGGCAATGTGCCTGGATATGAGCGTCATATAAGCGTACTATTACTATTACTATCTTTAGAAAACGAAGGAAAACAATTTTATACAGACGTTACTACATTCGACCAAATATGTATAAAATCAATTTACTTTTCAATAACCCACTATTAGGAACATTGGATAACTGTCCACATTTAGTAGAATCACTATGTCATAGTCTAAGCCTATCAAGTAACTCTTTTCTTAACGAAATGCAATATATTTTTACCCTAGCGTGTCTGTGCTTATATTTTGTACCTCTGATGCTGCTGATCGCGACCTGAGTATAAATAAAACTTCAGGTCAGAAGAGGTAAGAACCAATTCCAACCGTTCCAATACACAAGACATCCATATAACGCTTCTGTCTTCTTTATCATGCTGGCGTGAGCTGGCATGACTTGAGCCATGAAAAGGCCTTCAATCACAACTAGTTTAGAACAATATTCTTAGTGTATTCTTTAAGCAAACTACTGAAACATTCTACTACTAAATGTCAACAGCTGCAAAACACAAACGTTTGGTAATATAGTCAACGCAACCCAGCGTTACCACTTGGTAAATGTGAAATGTGTGATAATTGTCATAAATTCATTAATCAGGTTATTTGGCTGGATTTCAATAGTCTTAAGGTACGGTTGTTACTTAGTCATAATACGTTTACCAAAGACATACATCGCAGTCCTCAGAGACGGATTTATTTAAAAAAGATGTCCTTTTGGTTAAGCTAACTTGTAACTAATAAATTAGTATCTGTTTTCTGGTTTTAACTTATCGGGTCATGGGGTTATTGTCGTTTGTGGACAATCGTCTCATATAATTGTTGACATAAACAGTTGACAATAAGCGTCGAATAGAGCGGTGTTCTTCTTTAGATTAAGTAACTAAATTGAGCTAAAACTTTCACTATTCGGTATGTGCAGCACATTGTGAAATCAACAACTAAATGACATAATTATGATGCAAATGGTTCACTAATAGCTGCACAAAAAGGTTGTTAAATTTCCCATGTGAAAGTCATGTAACGCTTCCACCAGATATTTCGCCTGCACTAACAGATATTTTATGACATCCTGGAAAACTGGAGAAGAGCATTCAAGTTAAAAGCAATAGTCGACATCCTTCCCTCAGTTGTGGTCGCCGTGGTCTTACTTAAAGTCTAATAAACATTAGAGTTCTCAACAAAGAATGTATATATTGCCAGCAGTATACGGTAAAAGGTCATTGGATGACTTGGTACAATAGATCGCATGTGCCTATTCGATTGATTCTGTGAAGGATTTCTCCCCAAATTACTCTAATCGGGATACATTTATGTGATGTTTAAAAGCATGTTCAGATAATTTGAGTAAAGGGTGCAACCGCATCATTCGTGTTGATCTTGCCTGTATGTCATTGAATTGTGATAAATGGCATCTCGGAAACAGAGTAATATCTCATCTCCGTCTGAAATACCTGTAGTGGTACTTACAGTAGTGGTGTCAAGCCGCAGATGGGAGCATCCAGCGACACTTAGCGCTGATTACTCGGATACCAACTGTCATGCTAAGGAAATGAAGGATATGCCGGGAACATATCCAAACAGACTTAGATAGTATGGCAAGCAGGAAAAAAACCGACAAGCTTCCCTAGATCTTTAACAAACATCCGCTATTTTCTGATTGATGGGTCTAGGTTAGAACGTTTCCAAAGTATCTCAGCTATCACGTAGTCGTCTAAAAGGCAATTAAGCTTCTATCAGTATGCTGTGGTACAAAACTCTTGGAATGACTGATGACAAATCAACTCTCCAGATGGTGGTTCGTTCTCTGAAGAGAATTTATACATGTTGGTCGAAGCAAAACATGTCTACCTCTTAGGTGATGGCTGTCAAGTCCCCTTCTTAGTTTGATTCCCCTTTTCCTCATTCAGTCTTGCCTTTGTTTCAAGGGCAACATGTATCGTTTGTTGTATTATCATTTGGATACCTGCTCGTCCTGATGCATATGTTTGCCATGCTTCCACTGCCACGAACAAATTCCATGGAACTACTCATATATTAAGCGCAAGAACATTATCCAGTATGCATTCCACTATATATTACAAGAGATTTTCTAAAAAGGGATGCTTTCAGGTATCAGTCGTTATTTGAAAAAAGACATTCTATCAAGGAAGGTCGATTACTCTTTTAGGGGCAATTGACTTCTTAATCGGATTAAATTCTGCTTATCATACAGCTGTTATGTACTTGATTTCACTCATTGTTTGTGTCAGAATCAGCGATAGGAACGGACAGAGCGTCTGCAGACAATAAGTCAGCGTGCAGCGGCCAATACGTGTCACAAGTAGCAACAAACTAGTGGTTCTTTCCGGTTTTGTTTTTTTTTGTTAATGCCGGTCACAGAAACGGTGCATCGGTATAGCGGGAGGAATGTATTCTGATGGGGATCGTTCTACGTTTTTGAGATTCAATGATATGCAAGTCAGCGAGCCATCCACCGGATTCTGATCCTTTTAATCGTCTTTTACGAGGAGCTTGGGTTCCTGAAGGCAAATATTATCCCGGATCTGCAATATTAATGTGAACATAACGATGGGCATGTCACTTTTTCATTTTGAGAAAGACATGCAAATCGCCAATGCAGATGGTCACTAATACATCAGTGCTTGTCTGCTATTTAAACTTTGAACGTGATGAGTACATTTTTCACGAATCATAGGCCCACGTTAATTCCTTCCTGCTTCCTGAAATTATGTTCTTACGTCGACACAGATTACAACACCGGAATGTCTGTGAAATCAACTATATAACGAACACTTATGGCAGAGAACTCGATGCCATTGCCATGATGTGAGTCGGGTGATGATACCAAACAACACTCCGTTTGGGTATACGCAACCTCACGTCACGACATAATTGAATATTCTTTGTGAACCACGTCACAATTGATTTGTGTGATCTCCTATTTGGCATTTGCATGAGGGTTGACCTTTCGGACATGACACAGCGTGAACGTGATCTTTTAAATCAAATAATGATCCGTTATATCGTTTCATTCCATGCATACACTGTTGTTGTGGGCTGATGTATTACGTTTGAACGTTTACATTATTTATCATACACATAATAATCAGTTGATGCATTGCAACGAGTATCAGTTGGAGAAACACAGACGTACTAATACATTGATGTCAAAATTGTGCCTGCATGTATTTGGAATTTGTTGTTATCCAAAGGAATTTATAGCAACCTGACTTGATGCATAAAAACGTCATGAATCAAAGAATGTTCAATGTTGCTCCATTGTAAGTTTATGGCATGAGTGCATTACATTATTTAAATTCCTTAAACTACATTTGCTAAGAAAATTCTTTGAAAATTAATAGAATTGCTTTAATTTATGAAGATGTGGGACTTTTTAGGCTTGGTGGAGTTTCATGTAGTTCAAGTAAAATCTTTTTAACTACATAGTTGAGAGTACTAAATCTGGATGGATGTGACCCTGCAAGTAATTAGTACTTAATAAAATCAAAGTGTCTCGTCTTTAAATTCGATGTATTTGACGTTTGCCCAAGCCTGTCCTGTAATGGACATCCATCCGACGCCGGGCTCGCCAACTATTGCATGGCCTCACGCTATTCTTCATTGGTGTGCTAATAAACCCCTGTCTCGCAAACATGGCACCATTTCCCATCCATCAAACAAACGTTATCACCCTGTCTTTATAGTTGTTTATTGGGCACAGGAACGTGTGAACCTAAAGACCTCAGGAAACGTCTGACGCTCCCTTAAAGCTTTTTGACGCTAGAAAGTAAACGAAAATTGACGTTTATATTTCACGTCATAACTACAGTTTCTGACTGGTAGAAATCTACTTAACTCAGCTGACGCGCAAAGGTTCTGTAATGGGATATAAAGTGTGCAAGGAAATGGCACTGATCACGTGAGTTAATAGCACGAAGATTATATGCAAGTGCCCCACCTTGCATACTTAAGGGTTGCTATTTTAAACATTCTACCACGGTTTGGGAGAAGGAGGCACAATTGCATTTAAACAGTTTCAGTTCTACACTCAAGTTTAGTGAACACAGTAGAACAATTCTTTAAATTATCCTTTGTCAGGAATTATTAAAATTATTCCAATCCATATTACGAATCTGCTGCGTGTGATTTGCAGTTTAGTCTTGAAAGATAAACAACACAACACTGACCAAACACCTCAGTAATTCACTGCTACATTGGAATATGGAATGTGTTTTTGTGTGAAGATGAGTCAGCTTAAATGAGCTCTTCTCTCCTTAGATGCTATGTTTTGGTATGATATTTCTATAAGAAATGCAAAGGATACCAACTTGAATACATATCCTAACACATACTAGTTTCTTGAATTAAGAGTCTGTGTTTAACAAACACATGAGCATTTCGTGTAAACTAAGGACGATATTATAATACTAACAATAGAGAAATTTGCAAATGAATATTAAATATCCTATATCAAGTTAGAAAATTAGCATAAACCGAAACGTTCATTTTGCAATATTATGCAATGAATTGCAACTCGCACCATAAAAATTGTTCTCGAGCTCATTATGCAGGCTGCGGTGGAATCATCGTACACCCAACATGTTCAGACTTCTTAATATGCACTCGACATTTACAGATTGTCCCTCCAGACACTGTAAATCCAAACCATTTGCGTCTTGTCATACCTTTCAAAGTATGGATTATACAATATACATGTTGGTGATACGTACTAAATACCCCTTTGATATCTTACAAAACCCTTAATGCTTTTCGACAGTTGAGATACCAGAGATTTGACGGATTACTGTGATGCTGAGCTAAGATGACACAGTGCGGTAAATTGTGTTACGTACTTGCCAAGCCAGTTCTCTTCTAAGAGTGCCATACACAGATCTAAATCCCTTGGCTTGTATTACTAGGTTTTATCGGACTCTGGTAGATAAGGAAATCGTTATGTAAAGAGAATGGAATAGGGCAAGCGCTCAATGTGTCGCGTTTCTCGGAGGAGGGTCATGTAAGTCATCAAAACATGGTGGTCGAACTTTCGAAAAGATGTAGAACTTTCCGAACAGGAAAGGGGTGGTACTAAAACGTCTTTAGGTTTTTATGACTACAATATATATTGCCTGGGTCGGAATGAAGAATGGAAATTTTTTCCGTTTATATATAGGATTTATTTCAGAGGTTTTCCAAGTAATGTGTACAAATAATGACGTCTCAACGCCTGGGTTTGTCTTTGATTATGCAGCAAATTCACTAAAGCATTGGTTTTTTAAGCCATATTCACGAATAGCTGCAGTAACCTTACAGCTGTACATATAATTTCAAATCGGAATTTACAAATAATTGCAAGTGTATAAATGCACAGACACATTTCCAGGCCTTTACGCATACACGGGCATACTGTTTAGACATGTGCTGTAGTAACACTGTGTAACAGAGTGAGTGTGAGTTAATAGGTATCGTCACATCGGCAATATTTCAGCCATATCGTGACGAGAACTATGAATTATCACTGACAGTAAAAATCAATAATATTACAAGTAATAAAACTGTTTACGATGAACAGTAGAAGTACTAGTGTATCACAGATAGAGATATAAAACTAGCATGTAACTAAAAACTTATACATGTACTATTATGCAAGACAATACAATATAAAAACGGGCTATAAATCACCAGCAACTGAAGGTAGATCACTAGGGATCATGGGGACTTACAGTGCCTTTGCTACCTGCATGGACCCTAGATGGCTTTACACCAACCCTTCAGCCTCTGGCGATTGTAGGAAAAGTTTAGCCGAATTTTACAAGAACAAAAATACTTTGTACTTACGTACCCTCTGAGGACTGCGTTACAGAGGCTATTCATAAATCAGCATATTGTCAATAGTAAGAATAATGGCAATGAAACCTTAACACAATCAAAATAATTCTTTATTAAAACTAGAATCCTTTGTACGATGTATCACAAGCATGAATCACAATCAAATAGTCAAGATACCAGGTGTTCTCCAAAAGGTGAGCTTATTGGTGCACAATGCCACGAACCTGGGTCCACTGTTTTACAAACGATTTTGAATGAGCTGAAATCTTTCATATGTAAGGTCGTACTCTCTGATATTTTCATGTAATTAACAGCTAGGTGGTCCATTCTGTGATGTATCGTTGAGGTAAACGGGCTGCCAACTGCGTTCTGAAGGATGTGACTAGCTTATAGACTAGGGCATCCATTATCACAAAGATATTTCATCGTAACAGGTTGTCTCGTTCTTCATGTTTGTGGCGAAGTACGTCTCTGCTATATCGGATATATTCCTTATCGTCAGCATTAGTCATGTGAGACCTTAAAGGTCACATGCAACGTAAAACACAACTTTGCAGATTCTGATACCTTTCGGTATGGACTTACCGAAACAAATCATCAAAAATGCAAATTCAACTTATAAAGTTGAAAAATAACGTGTTGAAAAAACCCGCGCGAAATCGGATCTCAAACGATTCACTAATTTTCCCCCAGCGCTTGGGGGAAAAGTCGTTTCAACAGCTGGGCTGTCCTGCGCTCATAGCACATACGCAGTGAAAGAGGTTCGCGCAACTTGGACTGACTGACTGAGTTTAGTTTTACGCCGCTTTTAGCAATATTCCAGCAATATCACGGCGGGGGACACCAGAACGCGCAACTTGGAAGCGGGTTGTCCGGTCAATACTCGGTGAAGGCTTTGGTGTGAGCTATTTTTCTAATGTTTTGTTGAATTCACAGGCGCGAGCTTTTTATATGTTATTACAGTAAATTACCGATTTTACTGTTTATATAATTTCATTTGTCTATTTCACAACACGTTCTTCTTACCGAGTCTTCTTCGATACTTAAAAGCAATGTCATTTTTTAGAGTTTCTAACGGTGATATAGATATGTCGTTGTCTACAGACAAAACTCAATGTCTGTTTTATTGACACCTATGTGTCTGCCTGTCTGTCTGCTAATGACAATATTCAATACACAACTTCGATCACTGACCACATGCAATTTGAACTTAACACCTATCAGGCTATACACCATAAACAAAACGCATTGATTTATGGCCCGAGTTCGGTCTCCGTCACATTATATAATTACACAAACAGGTAGGTGTGATACTTGTACACATGACATGTTATGATGTCTGTTGATTGCAAAATGTTATACACAAAAAATGAGCATGTATTTACAAAACCCAACATCTGTATATATACACACACAATGAGCCGTGAGGGCATCTGCAAATGAACCAGCCGTTACACTTGAGTGCACACCCACCCGCTCTGACTGGTTTCGGTATCCCGGCTACTTGGTTCCTTGGGAAGTAAACCCAAGTACAAAATATTGCACTTTTGATTTGCGATTGTACGCTTATAATTTTGTTTTATATATTTTTTCATAATCAGCAATGTATATTATATGACATGAATAAGTGATAATTGTGTTTTAATTATGTTTGATTTTTTGGTTGCATGTGACCTTTAATCTTCACAATGATGTTATTATTTACTGTAGCTTTCGGCAAATCCCGACATGCAATCCCTTAAGACAACTAATTTGGTTCGTTAAAAGGAGAGAACACAATAAAGTTATCACACAGGAGTAATCATAAACGCACCAATGTAGTTCAGTTTGCTACTGTGAGGATCATCATCTTAAGTGGTGTGGGTCATTATCTAAAGTGATGTGGTCATAATTTGGAGTGACATAATGTAGACATAGCCCCTGTTGCTTTCGCGTAGCAATTCGATACGCGATAGCAGTAGCAGTACATTTTGTTGCCAGTCGATGGTGGTATGGTGTCAATGGGTCAAGAATGTCTTCTCAATTCTATCACGATATCGGTACTTGAATGCACAGGAAGGAAACATTAGACAAGATAAGTGATGTTCATCTCGTCAGGAAGCCTGTATATAACTCTGGCACGATATGCTTACAGTGGAGGCAAGACATTACCGTGACAAGATGCGTCTCCTTCACAATCTGGGAATCGGTACAGAGGAGGAAGCATCGTCAATAACAACCTACCGACAAGGAAGTCAGCTGGCCGTCGTCTTAATATTGGCTAATAGATGCCAATGGGTTCGTGACATATCGACAAAGCTGTGAGAAATTAATAGATGTTATGTTTCACACCACCGGACGATTAATCTGTATGCAATAGACATTAGTCTAGTTCTGTCATTTGTAAAGTCCCTGTAATCAGAATAGGTTTCTTGTGCATCTTGCTTGATTCCTTTCACCAAAACTTGTAATGAAGGAAACCAGTCAGAGCCCCTCTTCTTATACATAAAGTCTAATACATCAAGTTTCAGGATGATTAAATAACACCATTTCAGTCCATGACAAGATCTAAGGGGATGACTGTCAAAATAGTACATTTCGATCTTATGTACAGCAGTATTCCACCATCTCCAGCCATTGGTGTTTAATTGCTCAAGTTCCGAAGATTCTAATTCTGAAGACTACAACGATTTCAAGCTTTGAAGACCGTGTTTAGGCTTTCACAATGTTTGTGGTGGACACATATTTCCCATTTAATCAGTTTATACAAACTAAGCCAAAGAAATCTGGTGCGTAGGCTACCATAGCACAAGTTGTGCAGGCAAACATTTATGCCTTAAGCACCAACTATGATGTCAATATATTTCTCCTCAAACCCTATTCTGACGTGACTCCGCGTAGTTCTCTGAATATCCTCATCCTCATCATGTCTATATAATTCCTCTCGGGGAAATACAACTTCAACGCAATCATCTTAAATATTACTGCACTACGGCAGAAGGAGCCATTAGCAAAAGTAGAAATCATTTCAAATATGTAGACATATATGTGTATAATCATTGGGCAGAAGTCTAAGCCTATTGATCATGATCCTTCCAGACATTTTAAGATAAAATTCCCTCCGCTGCACTGTGCCGTTTCAGTACGAAACTAAATGTTCGTATTTGTGATATTAATTGATACCACTTTAAAGTGAACTGGAGCAAAGATTAAATTGATCTCTAAATTGATGCGGTAATCGTATTACTCCGTTCGGTTTCAAGTGTTGGTCGAGTAAACACAGCGGAGGAGGCCGACGCTAATTACGTCAAAACTGCTGGCATTTAAAAGGTTACGGAAACAACGTTTTCCTGTTCAAATGTGTCTGATGGGATGACAGTCACTGACGGATATTCATGTGGTTGCGAACACGTATACTCTGCAACCATATGGTCGTAGATTCTACAAGTATGACAAATAGGTTGCGATTATACTATCTTTTGGGCTTCATGACTTTTTTTCATTTACTTTCACATCATATTCAGCAGTATTTTAAACAGTAAGTGACTGGTATTAATGCGATTGCACGCAAAGCCGATCCCGTACTGGATGGTAGTTTGACTCTCATGCATGGCATCTCAGTAAGCTAGGACTATACATGTAGAACACGCACATACATGCACACACAAACGCAGTCAAACAATCAAACTCAATTTCACTCAACAATATCTGGTTTCCTTCACACACTAGCAGTAGATGAAAAAATATATAGTCTTCACATCTAAGTGAATGAGTGAATGAGTTTGGTTTTACGCCTGGTTTAGCAATATTCCAGTAATATTACGGCGGGGACACAAAAATGGGCTTCACACATTGTACCCACGTGGGGAATCGAACTCGGGTCTTTGGCGTGACGAGCGAAGGCTTTTACCACTAGGCTATCCCACCGCACCATCTAAGGTTATAGTAGTGAAGGTATGCACCTTCGACTCATTAGAAAGGTACATATTATAGACCATTCGAACACGTTGCAACCGTGTCTATAAACCACACTTCTATATACACACATGGAAACATTTATTGCAGCTCCCATATATTTCATAGTATCAATATGTGCCACTAACCGTGGGAAATGAACACAATTCAATTAATTATCTGAATAAATTGACCATCCAGGAATACCTAAATGACAAATCTAAACGCGAGAAGAACGAAACTATGCAGTTGTTCATAGAAGCAAACATGACAAATAGTTGACTAACTTTGTAGTGCTGATAACTATGGTCATGTGGCGTTAGCAGGTGCGGTTCGCTTAAATATTCTCCAGAAATCACATATCACTAACCAAGCATAGTGTCAATATCTGGTGTAACGGGGTAGTCCCGTAAGTTCGACCTTTCGGTCGAGGTGAAAATCCTTTGATGTTTGATGTTGTGACAACAACGTTGTTTCAAGGGATTAAGTCACTGGCATTCTACAAGATGTGAAATGTGTTCACTCAGGAAACGAAATATGGAATCTTACTCAATGACTTTGATTATGTTGATTACTAGTGAGTTATTCAATTTCTTACATAAAGTTGCATGCTACAAGAATGCTGGAAATGACAGCTTTCATAATCTTTTCCACAACTTCAGTTATGGCAAATGCACAATTAGACTACAAGTTTCTTCCTACGTCTCGTGGTGGAAGATACCTACGTGTAATTGGTTATATGTACATTGTGAACAAGAGGAAAAGTGGAAAGACTGCAGATCAAGAGTACAGAACGAAGTCAAGGTAAATCTTTCGACTGTACATCATATAACATAAAGCATAATATAAACATTACTTTAATACATATAAATACAATGGATAGTTTAATGTATAATGTGTGTGTGTGTATCAAAATAAAACCATCTGTTATGTTATTTTATTCAAAGACAGCTATCAACTTTATTTATATGTGTTATATAACAATTTACAGCGTGATCCTTATTTTCCGGTGAGCATTAACTGTGCCGTTATAAAAACATTGACTGCTCATTGTCTGGAACAAGTCGAACTTAACGACACACCCCTTCAAACCGACCAGTTTGTTTTTACACCCATCTAAAGGTCGAACTTACGGGACCGGTGTAACCTACGCCAACTGCAATAACATCCCGTACCCGCCTTCTCGTTGCCTGTATCAGACGTTGAATTTGACGTTGTTGAATTACGTTCTATTCCTAAAGGAGGGCTTGTTCCCATGCATCCAAACTTTGTACTGGTTGATCTCTCTGGCGTATCCTGCGACCGTAATGTCCGAAACATACTCTATAGGATTATATCCGGATTGCTGGCGGTCCAAGGTCGAGTTGTTGCCGCCTCTGGGCGTAGGAAATCACAAACGGCATCTGCCTGATGTGGCCTAGTCTTCTCATCCGTGAAAACTGACCTTGTGTTCAGAGGACATTCATGGCAATGTGGTACAACAACCCTGCCTATCATACCATTGATGTACCGTCTGATCGTCACGAAGTTGAGTTTACAGTCATGTGTGAGGCATCCCCATACCTTCAGTGAACTTTGCCATACGTTACTTGCTCCAAGAAGGCCCGTAATGCATACAAAGCGAGCTCAACCATCAGTCATGAGGAAACGAAACCCACTTTTGTCCTACAAACCGTCGAACTGGACTCCAAGCTAGTCGTGCTACTTTGTGACATATGGTGACAACGGACTGTCTATACCCAGCCGATTTTAGGCGATTTTGCACCTTTTTTAGACAAAGGACGATGTGAATGCCACACCGTTTTTCAACACGACACTTGACATGAAAAGATTATGTCTTGTGATTCGTAGAAGTGCTGAATCCTCCCAACGTGTTGTCACTCGTGTTCGACCTGAATGCTGACGGTCCCGAATGTCATTAGTTTCCTGGCCGACCAGCTGACTGTCGATGGATGACAACCAGCATCTCTTCCAGTACCCCTCGATGACTTGCCAGCATTCAGCATACCAATAACTAGCGATCTTTGAGCAGCTGTCAGTTGACGAATTCCGAAAATTGCCTATCAAAAACGAAAGCAATTGATTTTCCAAGCTGCCGAGCTCTAAGAACAGTTTACTGAAACTTCATATTTATTTATTGACGGGTATAAGTCATTCGCGTAATCCTCGGCTTTCATCGTAGCACATGCATCTAACATCGATGTACAGATGATATTCATACATACAAACATTATTATGACATGTTTGAAAAAAGGCTGTATGGTGGTTAAAGCATAGGTGTTGCGTTATTTCTTTCCATTTATATATATAAAGCTACTGTTTTGAGACACATACCTTATGCTGGCTTGAACACCATAATTATTCAGTATATTCAGTGACAGGACACGGCCTTCATTTAGAACTAACTTCCAACAATATTCTGAATACATTGTTTATGCAACCGTGTTTTGACAATAGCTGTATTTTGTATGGATACCAGCAACAACAGATAGCACATCTTTGCAGTCTAAGAATTACTGTCATTGTGTAAGGTTGAAATGTTTCATAGTTAGGAATATCTTCGTCTCAAGTTACCTTGTAGTCAATTAATTAAGCTGTTTTCTGGTTTTAAATCCTGTGCTAATTGGTTATTGTCTTTTGTTAACATTTTTCTTCATCATGAGCCACCTATTGACAAGAGGAGTGTACATCAATAACCAGAACATCCGTTGTGATCGATATGTTGATTAACATTGATTAAATATACTGCTGGTAAACTTGAGCGGTATGTGTAGCAAGCTATAAAAGAACCAACTTATACTTAAATAGATAAGAATCACCTGGTTAATTGCATTGTGCCACATGCATGTCATGTGAATCATCCACACGTGTATTGTTCATGGCATCCCTGAAAATTGGCGAAACATGCAAGATACAATACATCGCAGACAACCATCCCTCATAGTCGCCATGGACAGTTAAGCCCTAAATGAATTCTCAACAATAGATGTGTGTTGACAGTAGAACGGTAATATGGTAACTGACTTGCCACAATATGTAATATGTGTCTTTGTGATTGATTATCTATGATGTATCCCCAAATTGTTTTGCATCATTGTCAGTCACATTTCAGTGATTGGAAAAGAATCGTGATTAATAATGGGAGTGAAAACGTGCAAGTGCATTATTCATGTTGACCTTGCCAATATGTCAAGAAATTATGATATATGGGATCTCGGAAACAGAGCAAGAACGTAATATTTCATCTCCGTCTGAAATACCTTTAGTGGTACTTACAGTGGTAATGTCAAGCCGCAGATGGGAGCATCCAACGACTCTCAGTGCTGATTACTCGGATGCCAACTGTCATGTTAAGGAAATTAATGATATGTCGGGGACGTATCTACACAGATTGAGACAGCATGGCAAGTCAGGAAAAAACGCCAATCGTCTTAACGTATTTCCGACGGGTTTTTTTATTGATGAGTCTGAAGTAGAACGTTTCAAATGTATCTCGTAGTCGTCTGAAAGGTCATTAAACGGTATGTATGTTTTGGTACTGTTTTAACGTACTACTGGAAAGGCTGATACAACCTCTCAGGCCTGCAGATGATATTTAAATGTATTTGAAGGGTCCGTATACATATCGGTCCATGCAAACGATTCAAGCTCATAAGGGATCGTTCTCATGCTCCTTTTTTCGTTTGATCAGCCATTTCCTTATTCGCCTAATCTGCTTTTCAAAGGAAATACTTATCTTTATCATAAACACTTATGGCGCTTATGACGTAACTGACACTCCTGATACACGGTGTTGCACGATTTCCTGGTTTCTTTTTCTCTGGAAAGAAGAAGGTTGGTATTGTACTACAAGTATCTGTACCGTGGCACATACGTACCTCATTTTCCCGAACCATTAAGCATCCTATCTGTATATTCGGTTAGTGAGAGAGTATGGTTTTACGCCGCATTTAGCAATATTCTACAAATATCACGCCTTACACTGGATTCACGTATTGTATCCATGCGGGGTATCGATGAACCAGGTCTTCAGCGTGACGACCACTGGGTTACCCCACCACCCTTATTCGAGTATGTGTTTGTGAATTTCACTTTATATGCTTACATTTCATTAGTCTCTCAAGAGATGCTTTCAAGTATCATTCGTTACTTAAATACACTTTCTCTCACTATCATATCCTATACAGCATTATCAACGATTTCGTCAAGCATGTATCTGATGAAACACTTGCAGGTAAAAGAGGATCATAAAGTATAAATGTTAATACCAAGTATTAGAATAAAGATAGATGTCAGTGCTGACGCCAAGCATCATATGCAAGGACGTTTCTGTCTGTCAAACTCAAAACCACATCCTATGTGCTTCATGCAATACCGTTACACGCGCTGGTAGGTTGTCATGTCTTATTCTGTTAGAATAAGTTTCTTAATCGTATTGATTCTGTCTTTCATAAGTTGTGATTACCTGATTGCATTTATGGTTTGTCTAGGAACTAGTGATGCGACGCCTCAACGCCCGGGGTGTGTGTGGATGGGGTGTTTGGGGGGTAGGGTGTACGGGATGTTGGTAACCAGAAGGAGAAGTCATCGTGCAGTGGTAAATTTGTTCAATGTTGCACAGCTTGTGCTTTATAGTCTGTGGAAAAGGTACGAACAAATTCAAAATGTTGTCGATTTACCCCGCCCCGTTCAGCCAACGACAAATGTACAGCACTGATTGATCCGAAAACATGCCATCGACATCGAGCTCAAACATTTGGTCACAGTACCGAGCTACGGGTCAGAGATCGTCTACATGCATCTCATCTCCATGCTCAATGACATCATGTTGTACCGCCTCAAACACATCGTCTAATTTCTAACGTACATCTATAGTGTACACAAGGTCGAAACTGGGGTAATCGTGGTCGTGTCTGGCGACGTGGAAATCAACATCAAGCCAATTCAATGTCCATCTGTTATTGGGTTCGGCTGTATCACATTGACTGAGCAAATCCCACTCCTCATCGTGCAAGGAAGGGTCACTGGCAAGTTCTGAAAGGACCCGTTGCAATGTGTGTAGGTCAACGTTTTTGTTCTTTCAGGTTGACAACGCCAGCGCTCAACGCTTATAAGCCACTAATGCTCACCTCCAGCAGTACAACATCCACAGAATACCATGGCCAACAAAGAGCCATGACCTTTTCCCCAACTGAACACGTCTGGGACATGATAGAGACGTGTGCGCCAGCGTCATACTCTGCCAACCACGTTCTCTGAGTTGTGTCAGTAGAAGGAGGGAGACAGACAGCCTTAGATTGCCATTTGGAGACTCATTTGCAGTATGTCGCTTCGAGTGAACAAGCGTGTGACAAATCGTAGCAGTATTACGAACTACATACAGAAACATCGACCTTGAAATGTTCCATCATACCCCATCATATCTTTCAGATAGCGATCATTCGTTCCTGCTAGTTGTAATGCATTACACCATACGTTCAGATTGATCATATATGTACAACTACAAATGAAACTAATATCTCTGAGTACGTATCATATTCCACGTTATTTCCGAGAATCCTGAAAATGTGTTTTAAAGTACATCTTGGGTGTACCTAACATCCCTTATAGCGGGAGATTGCGACTTGATTTTATGGGTTTTATTCTACCATGTAGTATTCATCTTTTAAATGTTTAAGATTAAGTGTTATGTAAAATGTCTTATCTATCCCATGTTTGTTATAAGAGGCGACGCAAATAGGGACCGTGTGTTTTGTCTCTGTGTCGGTTGACAGCATACCGTTGTACTCTCGCCTTTAGTTCCGGATTTGTCAAGTCTAGATTCAATCATTTAAGGACACCTGTCACTCTCATACATAATCATACGAATATTTGGAATCATGTGGATGGCGTTTTCAATTGGACATTTGACGCACTTGAGACCAAAATGATATCCAGTTTGATTCTGTATTTGGATTTCTACAATATGTTAGTGTGACAGTTTCTTTGAAAACTTTCCCAGCCTCTTCGAGTATTTGTGACAAGTACCGAACCCAAAGCAGGATAAGATAATGTCTTCATCAACACCTCTACTATAACTAATTAATTGTAATTGTAATTAATTTGTGATATTGTAGGGTAACCTGCTCTTTAATCTTTGCTTTCTAAAAGGGTTTCATTGCTCTAAGTTCCATGTTAGACCTCACATAGACGTACAAGTCAACTTTGTTTGATTTCTAGAGATAGATTGCAGAATATTGCCTCCAGTTTTGAAGCCTCCAATACATTTCATCATTCCTTGATTGCTGTTTTGCTATTCTGATATACACATTTAACTTCCTTTGCTGCAAGTAGGCGACAAGTGTGCACATTTAACTTCCTTTGCTGCAAGTAGGCGACAAGTGTGCATTTGTAAATATTTCATTTTGGCAGTGAAAACGATTATTTGGCCATGCTGACTCAATCTGTGGAGAATATTACAATCATTTGCTCAGGAACATGTGTCAGTGGTAGGTATTGCGTAATGGAACTTGCCACATTTCCGAACACATATCTAGACATAGGACAGGAAGTCTGCAACCCTGCAAGGCATAACAGGCATTTGTGTTGTCTTCATGTTTTTTGCCTTAGACAGTAAAGCATACGTAAATCGTATTCAATCAATAAGCAACGGAAAATTAAACAGAAATAATGTGATTGTAGATACGATGATTCCTCACAAATGTGCAAAATTTGATTTGGATCTTACAAAAATTAAATTCATGAAAATTGTTTATGCTACACAAATTTAACACGTAATTATATGAAAATTACTTCAAGTGGCCCAATATAACTGGCACGGGTTTGTACCTCCGCGGAAGGGTATGGGGAGGCATCAGCGTAGCGCATTTTCAATGAACACATCCTGGTACACCTGCAGGACGCAACTCACAGCCACAGGACAACTCACGTTACCTGTAAAGATAGTCATGTACATATACGACCGTCAGCAGTTACTGTTTTTCCTCAAGACCATAACTTATGCTACTGGCCTCATCTGGTCAAGTATTGACGATTTTCAGGTATTGTCACAAATCCAATCAGTATTGGACATCATGTACAGTAGAAACACTGCATCTATAACCATGTGCATATATAATTACGTTTTGTGGAATATTTTGTTAAAACCTTCTGCACCCTCTAGCTGTTTTCGTATTTTGCAGTCGTCTGAATATTATATGACCATCGTATGATCTTGCCAGCTGTTTCATCACAATTGGAATACCCCACAACAACTTATATTTCAATACAAATTAATTATCAAAAAAGTTGTTGTTTTTTTATTTGGAGATATGACTGTCATGTATCATCTGAAGTAGAGTGTAGGGTCTTATTAGTGCAGTAAATGCATTAACATCTTGTTGGACACAAATAATGTTTTTCACATTTGGTCTCACTTTGACAAGAGAAACTTCTGACTTCATGAATGGGCTCCATAATGTCTACAGACATTACTAACTTCTCCACGACACATATACTGTTGGTTACAAGTTCAAGAACGATTCTTCACTCTAAACAAGAAATTTACAGTGTAGATGTTATTCAATCACATTAGCCGTGAACATGGTCTGACTGATAATTTGTTTTGTTAAACATTTGTTTCAGTCACAGGTTTTAATTGCATGTTATCAAAACATGTCCAACAGACGGGTGTGTTTAGCAAACGTAATGTATGTACATTTGGAAACCAACAGAGTTTTTGTTATTCTTTATCATATCGCGATATAGGTATATAAATCTAGTTCGCTACACGTCGAGCGATGCGAGCTGCAGAGCTTCAATAGTTTGGTGCCGATGCCGGACTTCGACTTCGGTTCCTTCAAATCCCCTAGCAGCTATTTGTAATAATCAAGAACCTTTCGACCAGGATACACCTCAAGAATGTTAGGATGTAGTGTGTTGCGTTGACAATGGCTATATTGGGGCTTTGATCATGAGTACATCACGCCTTCCGTTGTGTCCTACACTTGGTACATTGCACTTAACTATATTAAAGTAGATACGATATACGTGATTATTTGGCACTGTACTTGCATTTAATATACCAGTAGAAATGCCAAGTTCTAGAAATGACAACATCGACGTTAATGACAATTTCATCCATGTGCTTTATATTTTCTTTAGTAATTGATGGATATTAAGCTTTTCTTTTAGCAAAAGACGTATATTAAATGTTCATATGTGACATTATGAAACGTACGTAGGCGCTTGATTTGGATAATAAATTATACATATATTTCACGAGTACATCTTCATGTTCTGAATGCGCAATTGCTATTCTAACAATCTCATAAAGCTCCTTAGGAGCTCCAACAATAGTCATTAATAACTGATAGCGACAAACCTATGAAGATGACATCTCATTGTTATTGCTGAAAGATATATATCTAAGTCGGGTAAATTGCCTTAAGTACTTCACAAATCTAGTTTACTGTTAGGACAGTTATGCTTGTATGGCAAGGATTATTTTATTATGGCCCTGCAAAAAATAGAGGATGGAATATTATTCTACTTGCAGAGCTACGAAAAGGACATACCTACAGATTACCTGCGTCGAATTTTCCAGTTCTGACAAAACGAAACTTTAGCAAACATCGTCCCCCTTAACAGAATAAACATATTGAATGACATCAATAAAGCAAAACGTTAAGATAGTAACGGAACTGACTTATTCCACCAACGTGTAGAAGTTACCCACAAACCTTGGGAGCAATATATCGCACCTGTTTACTGCTGCTTAACGAGCAGCATTTGCGGTTAAGAGCTGACGTGGTAAATCTGTATTAGATTGTTTGTTGAAGGCGCTCTGCAAATATCTACGTTAGGACCGACATCCCAGTGGTCGATATGCAGTTGGAATATATCCTAAATAAACAAATGTTCTAACACAGTCCATGTGTCCTCAAAATATATATCAGATACCATTTCTTTGCTATTTACTTCTAGGTGTTTATGGAAATGGTATGTTCCGGTTATCCCCCTGATGCCATTATGGACGCACTGATGCAGCAGAGCTTTCTACAGTGTAGGTCACCATCTGACCTACGGGCTCTTTACGGTACTAAGAGTGACACAATGTAAGTGCAGACTATACAAAAATAGAAAGCAGTCCATACAAATATCTTTCCCAGGTGGTCATGACATGGTGTCAACATTCCAAACAAATTCCTTCTGGTCATGAATTAGTACAGTATGCACTATTCGGAATCTCTGGAGAATTTAACGGTTTCCAATCTCGCCAACAAAGTTCGTATCTAACTCTAGCACGATATGCTTGCAGTGGACACAAGATGCATCTACTTCACAATATGGGCATCTGTACAGAGGAAAAATCATCACGATTTGATTATCATCTCCGGTGTCTAAACATGGTCAGTGAGTTCATTAGTGAGTGAGTGAGTTAATATTTAACGTCACATCGGCAATATTTCAGCCATATCGTGACGAGAAGTGAGTTCATTAAATATATCTTTCGTTAATTTAGAAGAATAATGTTCACCCACACAACGAAGGGTGCGTTAATAGTACACTTATATCTGTGGTTTCCATGTATGTAAAAATGGAATCATATAATATGTACACATTTGTGATCACACACATGGCACAGCAAACAGGAAAACGTCGTAATTTATGTATGATGAGTAGAAGTGTCTTAAGTATTATCGATTCAAAGATTGTTCAGTTTTAATTTATTTTTTAATAACACAGGACAGGTACTGTTACCAAGTTTCACTCGAATCATTTGACGTCAGATTATCCGAATATATATGGTAAAAATGGCAAAGCTCAAGGCTTTTCTATTTCTACTTTCAGAAGTCAACACACTCAAAGTGCCACGGAGGGCTAGTGTCAATGATGATATATCATAATTGGTCTAAACAAACGTTTAAATCTGATAACATCAGTGCAGGGTATATTCCCTTATCTAACTCAACTCGGTGAAGTGCTTCTGGACTCGATTAGGCCGGCAATGGGTAAACATATCGCCCAAGAGACAGCAGAAATATCTAATTACACAGATAGCGAAAGAATCCAATGTTGCCTGCCATTCCACTGCTATCTCCGAACGACCATTGCTGTGTATCCTTCAAATACCAACGTTCGCAATTAGGTATTATGCATTGTAATGATATCACAGAAGATCACCGTATCTGTATGTATTATACCTTTTGGTTTTCATGTTTTATGAAATCCATGGAGTATATTTCACGTGTGATTTTTGTCGGGTATTTTTGCTCTTTTGTTTTGGTGGTTTTGTTTCAGGTGTTTCATGTACATATGTGTGTGTGTGTGTATTTGTTTTGTTTTGTTTGTTGTCTAAGGCTGCATTATTGCAGCTCTATGGCGGCGGTCTGTAAGCAGCATGAGATTCGATCTATGAAACTTGGATACGACGTCATGAGTCAAGTCAGCGAGCCTGACCATCCGATACTGTTAGTCGCCTCTTGCGACAGGCATGGGTTGTCGAAGACCAATTCTAATCCGGATCTTCACGGGTACGCGTGCATGTTCGTGACTTACTGTTTCATAGATAACAGTAAACATAATAATCCTCGTAGAATGAATCAGTACCTCTAATGCTGATCTCTGAATTTGACAGAGTGGACAGTGTGAACAGACATGGACGTAAACTATCACATTCAAAATTCAAATCATTTTCGTTTATCAAGGTTTAAACCTAAGTTCGGACATTATTCGTCATTGACAGCCATAATATGCAGCAACTTGAAAGAATTGATATCAAGTATCAAACAATTAAGTTTGTACGAAAATTGTGCGCATGACGTCTGATGCGGATGGTTGTTTTTGTTTTCTGGTAGTTCAATTAAATGTAGGGGAGTATGTCTCTGAAATCAGTCACAAATCTGCCAAGATGCGCACGTCATCAGACAAAATATATACCGTTCACGTTAATGATTTGAGGTAACAGTGCTATGTCGGTCATATGTACGTATTTAGAAACACACGAATCTTACTCAAGATTCCTAGACATATTCATTATATGTGAATACCATTTAAAATAAACATAGGAAATAGTACTCAGTACTTCCTGTTACAGATGCTTTCTCTAACCTTAATTGTATACTGGTTACATTTATAGAAATCTTACATCTTGACAGAATGTCATCGAAAAAGACGTGTTCATATTTCATTGAAAACATAACATATTAAAGACGATCTTATAATTAGTTAGACAAATGGAGATACGAGACATTTGAAACGCGTCGTCTTATGTTCAACTTTTCGACAGATAGGAGATCGTTTTAAATGTATGATTGAGAGATTTCGGAAACAGAACATCGTAATTACAATCAGTAATACATGCAGTGGAACTTGTCAAGCTGTCGTCTTCCGTTCTGTATCCAAGTTCACGTCAAGTTGTCAGTGGGAGTGGCCACCGCCCCTTAAAGATGATTACTCGGATGTCAACGGACATCTGACGAAACTTAAGGATATTTTGGGACCACATTCAGACATATTTAGACTGTATAAACCATGAAAAAAAACGAAAACAGGATTAAATCATATTTCCTAACAGACACCCGATGTTTGTGATTGATCAGTCTGTGGTGGATATTTTCAAATACGTCTAAGGTTTTATGCTGTCGTCTAAATGGTCATCTATAGTGGTTGGTTGCAGGCTGTCCTACAGAATTTCCATTGGTGACTGATACATTGGTGACCGTTGTTCTTGTCGTTGAAACTATCTTTTAATATCGATGCTGACAACTGAATACTCAATACAATAAATATGATTTTTATGAAGAGCAGCAAAAGCATTTTCTGCTATCCCAGAAACACTTTAATTACCAGTTCGGTGCAGTTTACGCACATGAACATAAATTTATTATGACATTAAATTGCAAACATATCGTATCCACCGTTTGATGCCTTTGACTGACAAGAAATCTATTTAGTTGGAACAGTTTGAATGTCACCTAACTGGATCATGAAAATCAGTGTGGACACCGGGTGTTCGCGGAAGGAACCTAACCATCCTTCTACTTTGCCAATACAATGTAAATGTCATGATGTTGGCAAAGTACTAGTATGCAAGAACAACGTTCCAATCATGTCATAATGGCATCTCACTTCGTATGGGGCACATTCCGAACGTGTTAGCTGCTTTTTCTTCATCACAGTACCAACTGGATCATGCCATTCACTATATGTGTTTTTCATTAGCGCTTATCTTTTTAATGAATACCGCGTAGGTAGTTTGTGCAAACGAAATGGCATGCTCACAACTATTTTCAAAAACATACGGTGTCAATTTGATTGGAACGTGGACGCCAGGGCAGCTATGAAACAGTTATGCATTTTAGGAAAACATGTGAAGGACGTATACGAAACTATGATGATTGAGCTTTAGTAAATGCCTCAAAATATTTTGTTGGACGTGTCGGGGACTTCTCTTCTGTTTTCGTACATGTCCGGGTGAAGATCCGAGTTAGATTTGGTGTTCAGCAAAGCATGTTTGTCGTAAGAGGCGACTATTGACTTGTTTGACACATGGTGCCGTATCCTAATAGATTGATGCTCATGCTGATGATCACTGGATTGTCTGGTCAAGACTCGATTATTTACAGACCGTCGCCATCACAAGTCGGTTGTAACTCTCTGGGCTTGAAATGAACTTTTTATGAGTGGCACTTTCATAAATACATACATCATGCATGCATATGCAGATATTTCACTTTGTGACAGAATCCAAGCGTCCCCAACAGCCGTACATCAGCTTCCTTCTCACAACGATGCACAATTTTACATTTCATGCCATACCGCATGCTTTTCTTGCCTCATACAGTTACCACCCCTATCCAAAACTAAGCCATTCAACTGCATACCGTTAAATAAAGAAATGTGATACATTTAGTGTACCCGCTGTATGACGTTATGAGAGATTCATGTAGGAGGCAATCGCCGTATACGTTTACAAACTTTGGGTCGGCGCACCTTACAAAGAGGAACTAGCGATGGACAAGGGACTTGTGAGGGATTTCCAGATCCCTTTAGGGCATTTACACAGATGGATGTATTCCATAGATGTACCATTCCTTAAAATAATATCAGACGACTAGCAGAGTGTCGGTGAGGTGATCCTGTATCCACGGAGCGGTGGGGTAGCCTAGTGGTTAAAGCGTTCGCTTGTCACGCCGAAGACCCGGGTTCGATTCCCCACATGGGTACAATGTGTGAAGCCCATTGTTGGTGTCCCCTGTCGTGATATTTCTGGAATATTGCTAAAGGAGGCGTAAAACCATACTCATTCACTCCTCTCATCACCCTTCTCAAACCTGTGCACCATTGTTATAGTTGTTTACTGACAGTGAGATTGCAATTGCTTCTACAAACTAACGACCCGTGAAGATCCGGGATAGAATAGGTCTTCAGTAACCCATGCTTGTCGTAAGAGGCGACTAACGGGATCGGGTGGTCAGTTTCGCTGACTTGGTTGATACATGTCATCGGTTCCCAATTGCGCAGATCGATGCTCATGCTGTTGATCACTGGATTGTCTGGTCCAGACTCGATTATTTACAGACCGCCGCCATATAGCTGGGATATTGCGGAGTGCGGCGTAAAACTAAACTCACTCACTCATTCTACAAACTAACCAACCATGTTCGTGTGCGATATCGAGGAACTAATCAAGACTTTTTCTTTTTAACATTGGGCGATGTCTTTTCAGCATTAACGGGGAAATAATTGTGTGAACTACATGAAAGTACTTCTCATAATTCATAAATACCAAATCCAAAAGAAACATCCAGTCTGTGTGGGAACCTGATAATTAAACAGTTTTCTGCATGACGTATTAGACACCGAAATATGTCCAAATGTTGTGTAAAACTGCGCTGATACACTTAATACGATAGAGTACGATTGCCAAGTCATCTGAGTCAGATTTTAATAAAATGAATAAAATATTAAACTAGTCATATGTATAGCGCCCTTTCCAAGAAAGATTGCTCAAGAGCGCTGATCACTGGTTGGCGTTTGCAAAGAGATGCGTTTTGAGTATTCGCTGGAAGGAACTGAGTGTGGTACAGTTCCTAATGTCCAGAAGGGAGAGAGCTCCACATAAATGGCCCTGCTTTCTCAAAAGCTCTATCACCAAACATTTGGTGATAGAGCTTTTGAGAAGCAGGGCCATTTATGTGGAGCTCCTTCCCTCTGTCTTACAATTTTCACGAAACTTCACGATCGACAAATAATTTAATAATAAAAAACATTAATTTATGTGTTAGAAATCACTCAAACGTCAATGTATACTTGAATCTATATTTGTAATCATGACATGATGGCTCGACCACGATAAGAACATATACACGTTCTTATCATATGTGTCCAACTTGTTAGGGATTCAGGGTCTGTATTTGTGTGGAACAACTCGGAACATTTACCATTATGTTCTGCTGTGGAATCACTTATTGTGCTTCTTTCTGTGTGATCCCTTTCGAAAGTACATGTGTGTAGTGGACTGACATTGTGATTGAAGTTTTAGCACATGAGTTAATTCGATTTTTTATATAATAATGCTCTTGTATAGAAGTGTTGGAATCATGGAACCATCAAGTATGTACGTCTCTAGAAGTAACCCACTTACACTGAAATGTACTGCAATCTAACGGCGTTGATCCTTGTGGCACAAGCTCTGTTGATTGCAACCTCAAACAGGATGCATCGTTATAAACGAGTACGTTTAGATGTTATTTATGGCCCTTTTCCGTGAAAGGGCTCCGGCTGATAATTTGATTTGGTTAGAAAAAAACGTTTACAGCCAGAGAGGTAAATTGCATGATCATGAAATCCATATAATTTTCACGTGTTTACTATAGGTGGTTCTTGTAATAAACATAGCGAATTGGAAGAGAGGAGGCTTGAAGGTCGCAATACTCTATGTATTGACATGAGACAATTACTAACTTCTCATTTAGGTGGTAATCATACAGAAATACACAAATATCGATAATCCAAGTTTTAGGTAGGATACTTCATAAACACACCAAGTGATAACTCTTTTGAATCCTGGACACTGCAATGGTTTCCAGTTTTACTATTCTGATGCGACGAAAATGTTCCGATGGTTTTTACCATCAGGGAGTCGATACATCATTCTGACCAATGTCTGTTTCCACAATTCTTCTTGATGATAATGCCATTTAGATAGAAGGTCACGATCAACGTCAAAAGTGCTGAAACTCTTTGAAGAGTTGCGCCCCAAGGGCACGCTAGTAGCCTATGATAATGGGCTTGAATCCCGGTTCGCGCCGATCAGGTATCTCGGTTTGTCGGCACCATACCAAGACTTGATGCTTTTACCAAGGCGACAAAGACCTGAGACTTGCATCACTTCCAACTTTCCTCACACATTATGCTGACGTGCCATGATTTAACTGCAATACTGCGTTAAGTTCAAGAAACCGGTTACATATTCAGCACACATAAACTTCATCATCACAATTCCAAATTGTGGAATATGTCGATATGTCAAATCGATTGGGAGACTATGGCATTCTATGCAGAAGTGTACTGTGTGTAGATTTCATAAAGATGTTCTTCTTTGTAAGATATACCAACTGTTAGATGCCGTTAAAAAGACGTATAGAAACTCTTTGTAGGTATCATGGAATCAATGACTCACAATCAGTTGCTTCTAAATCTGTATTTCTCAACTTCTTACACTTAATCGCCAACGGCGGTCTAAATCCTACTGGAATTGTAATGTAATTTTAAAGCTTATCGTATCAGGTCTGTCTTCATTACTAGGGTATCCATGTCCTTCCCTTGATAATTTTATCCTATCGGCTTTTGTGGTCATGTACAAATGTTGCACCACGATTTATGGACTGTAAATAAAATACATTTCACATGTGACTTATAAACCCATATACTTGATATCTTGATTATATTTGCACAGAAGATTGTTTGTCTATTATTTACAACGTGTATATTCATGAAATATTCTGAAACATCAGTTTGATTATATAACCTCGCTATCGAAAAGGCAAATATAGACTGGTGTCTTGTTTAAAGTGTATTTTGCAAGGTCTACATGTTTATGCACAGATCAGAAACTGGGCCTAGCTCTAATTATTCATATCAACGACCATACACCATGTCATCATTTCATTATGTGTTTCCCTCTGAGATGTGAATAGTTCAGGATCCCACTTAATTGGTGATAGTAACTGACAGGTCATCATTCGGACCAGTGACCATTCAGTTTACTCAGGACAGAGTGTACGTATGTTTACTACAGACACATTTCAACTTACAGAGCATTACCTCCAAGCATGTCTGATCAGCCACCGTTACAAATACAGAACTATAACTCAAATAAATATTTCAAATTTAATTCATTTTGAATTTCGTTCCATTAAACAAGGTGTGCAATAATTTTGGTTAATGGTGCTAAAGCTTTCTGAGTGAGTGAGTAGGTTTGATTGTACGCCGATTTTAGCAATACTCCAGTAATATCACCGCGCACGACACCAAAAATGGGCTTCACACATTGTGGGGAATCGAACCAGGGTCTTCGGCGTGACGAGCGAACGCTGTAACCTCCAGGCTACCCCACCGCCCTAAAGCTTTCTGAAGTGACCTTTCGACATACCACACACGTAAATACAATTTATTCTTACTGTGATTTATATATCTCCCTTACATAGGTAATTTCTATATTATAGACTTCCAAAAGATGCCAGGCCAACACTGGTTAAATGAAGTAGATATTCTTCCGGTAGGAATGAGTAAATAGACAAGCGGCATCAAAGATTTAAGAAAATAAACATGAGCTCAAGTTTTATCATTTGTCTTTTACATTAAGCATCTACCGTATAATGTTAGGGTACTTGTTCCAGTGGGACGCCACAAACCTTTATGTTTGGCGAAGCAGATTTTTTGTTGTTGATTTTTTTAAGTCTTCTATTTCTTTAGGATTTTTTTTCTGATCCGTTCAAGAAAAAATAATCGGTATGTAAGGTGGTTATATTCCTTGTACGGTGAATCTTATCAAAGCAATATGTGACTACATAGTGTCTGGTTTCTCTCTTGGAGGTTCAAACCGAATAACCGCTTTGGCTGTCCTTACGTTGTTGCTATGTTCAGTTTAATGCGCATATCTAATAGCACTTTGAAACGAGGAGAAACAGCCAGGTAATAAATCACATGTTGGTTGAACATACTTGTTGTTCCGTCTCAAGACATGTACGGAGGGGAAGAGAGAGACGGGGAGCGTTCCGATCAGTTCCTTTGAGACAAGTGCTGTGATTGCTTTTAACATCTTGCACAGTCTGAATACGTCTACGCCTTCTGTCCTGTGGATCCCTCCTCCATTCTTCCTATGACGGGTTGGTCAATTGCGCACCTGTCTGTGGTGTATATTGACGATGACGTAACGTCTATCGAGTTCAGATCCGGCAATCTGGGAAAACATGCAAGACATTGACGTTAGAATTTTAAAGGAAAGCACCAGTATCACGAGCGGTGTGGAGTTCTATTGTAGAACAATTCCCACCTTTCTCAGACGGTTCTTAATAGTGTGGTCCGATACCCTCCCCAAACCAGGCACGTGTCATACAGATTCGGTGGCAGTAGCATGTCAATGATGTTGATGAAGGACTAAGATGCGCAGTCATGGTCCACCACTTCTCGGACGGGTTGTACTGTACAGATCCCATAAGAGACACGAGGCACTGTGCTCTGGTAAACATTCAGTTGACGTTCACCCAAGCACCAATACGTCATACGCCGATTTGCGGTAGTTTGTCTCTGCGTTTTTCCACTTCCAGTAAGTCGATACACGCATGGCAAGTTGACAGCTGTTCGACCGTTTAAAACCACTGCATATGATTGCCACAACCCTATTCCTCTCCAAGGTACTTGAATGAGCTGTGAAGATGCAAGTTAGTCAGCACCTGAGTAAACATGACCTCTATCACAAATTCCAGTCCGCCTATAGGTCATTCCACAGCACGGAAACAGCCCTGCTCCGAGTTGTTAATGAATCATCATCTTTATGCTGACGAAACTCAGTTGTTTGATGGTATTACCATGGGCTATGACAACAGTTCTGACTTGACCAGAATTGAAGATGCCATTGACCATATTGGTTCGTGGATGTTCAATAACAAACTAAAATTAAATGAACACAAGACAGAGGGTATGATTGTTGGCACAAGAAACATGTTAGTAAAATCACAACATGTTGAGTTGAAAGTTGGAAAAATGGTCATTCAGCCTTCTCTACATGACAGAAATCTTGGCGTCCTACTCCAACCTGACCTCTCCATGAAGAAACAGATTCTGGATCTGTGCAGAAAATTTTACTTCCATCTCCGTAACATTGGACAGATCAGACATCTCCTGTCACAGGATGCTGCGGCTGCCCTGGTGAGAACACTGATTCTCTCACGACTTGACTATTGCAACAGCTTGTTGGTTGCAGCTTCACAAGAGTCCATCCAAAGCTCCAACGAATCCAGAACACAGCTGCCCGCATAGTTCATCTCAAAATGTTCTATGGACTTCTGCCTTATTGATTTTATTGAGCATACCCGGGTTTTTTTGTGACATTTTCGTGTAATCTCACACAAAATACTGAACAAAGTTACAAAATTCAAAGCACACACCCCGTTAACGATTATGGGACTATATGGGAGAACCTAACAATGTAATGACGTGATGTCATTATCATTGTTGTGTCATTATCGTATCCCAATTACGTAGAGCGATGTTCATGCTGTTGACCACTGGATGGTCTGGTCCAGACACGATTATTTACAGACCGCCGCCATATAGATGGAATACTGCTGAGTGACATTAAACAACAACAAACCAATCAATGTTGTGTCAAGACACAGTATTGGCCGTGTCGTGACTGTGAGGGCACGATCAAGTATAAATTATGCTTCATATGGAGTATAGAAATGTGCCCGAATTGAATCGTGAACTGTAAACCGTACACTTTATACTTTATAATGTACACAAACAACTTTGCTGCTACATTTAACATATGTTTTTCCTGATTTATTCAACATTTGTGCAATAACAGCTAGTTTGCGTCATAACTTTGTGTATCCTTCAGCACATAAACCAATCGGATCTGATTTATTATGCGCATGTGGTCCTCCACTAGAATTACTTATATTATTCATACATTGATGTCATATACAAACATGGTGCCTTGTCTTTCTACTATTTTCGTTACGGTAGCTTAGTGGTTTAAGCGTTCTCTCGTCACCCGAGGGTGTGGATTCGATTCGATTTCCCACATGGGTACTGTGTATGATGCCCATTGACAAACGTGGCGTAAAACCATAGTCACTCATTCACTTATTGCGAAGAGTGAATTGTACTCAAATTCGATTATTGTAACACAAATATTTCATAATAACGAAATGAAGATTTCTGTACAAACCATTTCGCTTTTAAAACGATTAAATTATTTGTGTATGATAGTTATGTAAAGGAACTCTTATGGCTACGCATTTTCTAATCATCGTTTTGTAGCTTGTGCTATGACAGGAGAGAAAAAAACACTACACTTGTCCAAACTTTAGCAAGCTGCTTCCTGATATTGTGCTAAGGGCAACTTGAAATTGTTTTCGTGTATTGATGAATGAAACATTTATTTGACATCTGCCCAGGAAGGTTTTAAATAAACGGTTTTATGTAATGAGAAGAAAATCACCTTTCAATTTATGACAGAATAGATTGCTAAACCAATTTCTTATCTTGTTCATGTCATAACGTGCCATTTTCTCCGCAGCGTTCGTGAAAAAATATGTCTAATAGGTATGTTAAGATGCGGAGCATCAAAGGAGGACTCTAATTTAAAACTGTTTCCTGAAGCGTTGAAGTTTTAGCCTTCATTAATTGTTGTAAGAGAAGACCTTTTCGACAAGATGATGAAGGGCTAGAAGGTGTTCCAGAGCTAACCTGATGGCACATTAGACACTTTAAAGTCGTTGTTTTCAGTAAATTTGATTCGATGTCATTGCATGTAATAAGAGAAGCTATTTCGCTTCAAGTTTAACCTCACACATCAAAACAATGTTGGGATGCCTAACTTATGTTGACTATACCAACGTACCAATTGCACGTAGAACGATTACTCTGATGTAATATTTTGAAATACGTCAATCGTATTGTTTATTTGAATAGCATTATATCAACTCTACATTTCCAGTGATTATGGCGAGGTGAAATGGGTTTCAAGGTATGGGTTCAAGACTTCTATAACACCGTGTATGCAAGTATCTGGGTGACAAATGCCTAGATTATTGTGCAAATCCACTGAGACTCTATGCTCTAGTTTTGCATTCACAGCTGATTTAGACACAATATTCTGGTTTCCAGTAAGTAGTCCTTGTTCTATCTTCTTACTCCTGTGCCCCACAACAAATATCAAAGGCAGGGATCTAACCACCAACCATCCTCTCTTAGTCCACTGCACCCGGTAGCACCAACGACACGGTATTATGTGACAGTGTGTATCTATGGATCTGTTGCTGCTAATATTGACATAGACATAGTATTGGCATTGTTCTTTTGTCAGAACAAGTGTCAAAGCCTGTTACAAGCTTTTGTATACTGCATACAGAACACAGCTGATATGGATGCGATTCATAAGCCAATTCAAGGTATTGCGAATGTCCATGACATTATCCCCTCACAACATATGTATGATCCCCAGGGAGTAATACGACGTGCCGTTGAGATTGACATCCAGTGATCGAGGGAAAACCAAAGCGCCTTTGAGAAGCTGAGCTGGATATCGGCACTATACAAGTGTTAGCATAATAATAACAACATAAAGCACATGGACGTTAATTCCAATTGGTGTTACAGAATATGACTCGGAGTTCTAATTAATAATGTTAGCATCTGTACAGAAGTAACCTGTTTTCGATCTCACTGTAAAACTCAAATTCTGTTATTGTAATTGTTGGCTGCCCATTCTGTGTGTATACTGAAGGCAAAAAGTAACCGTGTTTCATATAACATTACTTAATTGTTCTATATGTTAATGAAAATAACAACATAATGCCCTTGGGAACTGTGAATTACGACCTTAAATGTCTTCATGAATATGTATTTAAAGATTTAACATATTTTCTGGAATATAAATATATTTTATTGAAGTTTGTACATAGCACAGTTACTTTTTCGGTTTGAATAATCAGTTTCGTGCATATATATATATGTATCTGTATATGTTTTATGTTGGCAGCAAATATTTACATTCGACATCACAGCTTGTTGAAGCGCAGGTTGATAAAACCGATGTAATGATAAGTTTACACTATACAAATATATCAATGACTGAAAATGTCTTCGAACCTGCTGGCTTCCTGCATGCATAAATAGGAGATTGTTATTCCGGGAGAATTATTGCACATGGCATAAACGTGCATGCCATTCAGCCATTTGTTCCAGTGATTTGTGCAGTAATGTAAATGAAAGTTGATAATATATAATCCTTAAGGGCACAGTGTCACGCATTGTCGACAATATTTTGGCCTATATTATGTATATAATTGGATAGTGCAATAAAAAACTATCCCTTACGACTTGCCTGAAATCGATAATTGAAAATTCGAGGAAGCTTCCAAACAGAAAACACTTGCCACATATGGAATGTAAACAATTGTTCCGTACATCGAAAATTGTCGCACTGACTTCAATCACAAGTTGTGCGTAGGATACTCGTAAAGAGCGCTCCAAGGGACATAACTCTTTTGGGATGGCTTGAAATAATGTCCGGCCGATAGAGGGCGCGAGAGTCGATTTAATGCAACGTTGCATTAATTCATTAGAACCTTAATATTGTAGTCTAAATACGTATATTTTTATCCATTTATTTATTTATTTAGAATAAGTTATATGGTAGCTTCCCCGACGGCTGATATTTAGTATTATTGGGAGGAATTCATTATTTATTTTAAAAGACGTGTGATATAGTGCCTTTAAATGATATTAGTATTTGGGGGTTTTATGGGTTTTTGTTTAGGGTGTGATATAAGTCAGTGTGATGAAGAGGCCGTGCAAATATTTGATGATCAGATTTAATGCTGGTTGTTGGCAGAGTTATATCGATAACAGACGAGGAAAACACACAATTATTTGTTTGATGAAAACTGTCTGTGCTGCATACGCTTACATGGTCAATTTGAAATGCAAAAACACCGTGAGAACAATTTTTGTATGTAACCGACAATTCTCCAGTGCAACAGTGTCACGTACAACGGTCTTTAACTGAAGGCTGAGGCGATCACGTTCACAACAACCCTTAACATTAGCTGCCGTCCACTTTAAAACATTATTATCGATTGACATTATGTAAAAACAGAGCACTGTTACATGCTTATTGATCTTTTCTACGTTATTTAACTGTTAGGCTTTCCACCGAAACCTCCTCCAGGTACGGTCGCGGTGAGGTAGCCTAGCTCGTCACGCCGAATATCCGGATTCGATTCTCCACATGGGTACAATGTGTGAAGCCCATGTCTGGTGTCCCCTGACGTGATATTGCTGGAATATTGATAAAAGCGGCGTAAAACCAAACTCACTCACTCACTCCTCCAGTTGCGGCTCTTTTGACATCTGATCACCTCCAGGTAAAGCGGTATCTTTGAAATCTGATCACCTTCGTTTGAAAGGTTCTATTCATTCTTGTACATGCAGATCTACATTCCGATGTATTAATTTTATATTCTGCTCAACGTGAGAGCAATATAACAACAAGAAGGATTGAAAACATCAATAACAATATTTTTCCAGCGTTAGATTGATGTGCACATCAGAAGGTCTTCTGGTTTTCGACATCGCCCTTCATGTATTCTTGATCCCATTAATGTGATAAAGGACAGATATGGAAATCAACGGAATATTATCGACCGCATACTGATCACTTTAGTGTTATGCTCACCTGTCATGCACGATGCTATAATGGGATGGGCATGTGCCCCTTTGTCTAAGGATAACTATGACTGTAATACATTCTACAATATGACAATTTAAATGCACTGAATTTTGATATTTTTATCAAAACACCTTCAAAACAAACAGGCATGTCATGTATATGTATGTGCATAAAGTGAGTGAGTGAGTGTGAGTGAGTTAAAATTTAAAGTCACATCGGCAATATTTCAGCCATATCGTGACTAAAACTAATTCTAAATTCATAATGCATACATATAATATATGAAACCCTGTCAACGAAGGACAGTAAAATTACTAGGTTATCACAATTTAGGTAAAACTAGTTAGCATATATCTTTAAAAGTAGAAATTATATTTCAATATAACTATACAATATAAAAATGGGCTATTGATCGCAACAACTGAAGGTAGATCACCATACTAGGAACGTATGTGCATAAAGAATCAAGTCTGTATTTTATAATTACACAGGTGACAAGCATATAACGCGATTGTGTACATGATTTTATACTGTTCATCTGTACAGCAGTCGGCATCTGGTTTGTGTCAAACAACCCTGATTGTCATGATTGTGTACAACAGCGTCTACAACCATTTCGCAGTAAATTTCTATTTTCAATTTGTGAATGTTATGGTTGCTTTGAAGTTGTATAAATAGATGAACTTGTCTGAATCTTATACATCATATCATCTATTTGCCATAACCAGAATGTACTTACAGGCAGTGTAGGATATTGGGAACCAGTTCACGTCTATGGTGTTGACTCTACTCCTCTAACACTGTTATATATTGCAATATGACCATATTGTTCGCTGTGACGCTGAGCTGTTGGTGATTGCCACTTCAGTCGGGAGCAATCATACTAAATGAGGAGATATTATTTATTAAACTGTGTGTGTATAGGTGAACGTATGTAATTTATGTTAGTTAAATATACGTTTATTTCCACGGTTGCAAATTGTAGCATTAAAGAGCATTTTAATTCATGATCACACGTCTACTTCATGTGCTGGTTGTAACATACAGACATCCGATGTGTTTAACGTTCCGTTTGTACTGACAAAACATTGAGTCACACCTACGAATATAGATAATTTATTATTTTTATGTACAGATCATGTACAAAGATATTCAAAATATATTTAATAACATTAGCTACGTAACATAAAGTCTGTAATGTTTCGTATATCGTATGTCCTCATTTGACAATATTGCAGCTATATCACGTATGGTCTATACCCAATGCAGTCTAGACAATCTAATGACTCATATTGTGAACAACGATGTTCGATGACACGGGCATGACAACTGCAGCAAAATCCGGATTCGGACCACCATAACCTTGCTCGTCTATTACGACCTGCACACATGTTGGTTGTAGGAGATCTAACCAGGGATCCCCACGGTATATAGGGCGGCGTTGTAGCCTAGTGGTTAAAGCGTTTGCTCGTCGTGCCGAAGACGCGGGTTCGATTCCCCACATGGGTACAATGTCTGAAACCAATTTTGGTCTCCCCGACGTTGTATTGCTACAATATCGCTAAAAGCGGCGTAAAACTATACCCACTTACTCACTCACTCACTCATGAAATAACAGTGTCTATAAGTTAATGATCATTTAGTATTTGCAAAATATACGATAGCTTAAAACAGACTGTTGTACAAGCAATTTCAAGGATGTTACTGCACATGCTTAGAGATGATGTCATATCTGTGCAGTGACAGCAATGTACTGATTTAAAAATCTTTGGCTATAAAACACTCATCATCTACATGAACACACATACGTAGACACGAGCGATCATCACTGGGTATGATCTGACATGAAATGGATGGACGACATGTATGATACTGATGAACATCAATGAGTATGACCAGGCACTAACGCAAATGAATGATATTTAAGAACATAAGCGAATTATACATGAAAGAACTATCCATTTCATAGCCTTACACTAACACTGAAGAAGTTAATAGCCAACTCTAACAGCAATTATATGTGTACAAAACGATATATCACCAGCAAACGTCGGGTCATTTGATTATATGTGTATCCCGCCGAGGTGTAATCGGCTCAGGAGGATCAATCGGATCACATGTACACACACCACAAATTAGATTATTGACGGTAATTGGCACGTCATCATCCGGACCAGTGACCAGTGCGTACTCCCTTGGTACAATCTTCGCTGTCTCTTCCGAACACGTTCAACATTACACAACATTGCGTTTCATTTTGGTTGAAACACAAATATTACAAATAGAGGACTGCATTAGGTTATTTGTCTGTGATTTTTATGCATTTGGTTACGATGAATCGTGCTGGAATTAGCTTCTGTTGGAAATTTGGAATTGCATGTATAAGGCTTTGATTGACGGTAGTTACCAGTAAAAAACAGAAATTGTTACTGGGTAGTGGTGTATTTGATACGGGTATCTTTGACGAAATCACATGGATCATATCAGTGAGAATACAAGTGGCGTGCACATGGGATGGGAAAGTTGTGAAAATAGAACCACAGTTATAGAATCCTCTCTGACATTTTAGTTACGCAGACATTACTCTCGAATGGCTCAATAACATAGATTCGTAAATGCACATCAATTCTGCATGTAACTCAAAATGACAACATGTCATCACCATCGCTGAACAGCAGAAATGTCGCCGTCACATGTGTCCGTGGAGCAGCAAGGTTGACATAGGTTCTGGTCTGGGGAAGCTTGTGGATGGTGTGGCTTCCATGTCGGTAGAGAGCACTCTCGACAGAAGTGAAGGAGAGGAGAGTTCCAAAAGCAGCTGCATCAGGTTATGTCTCCTCGTCGTTGCAGATGCTCGGCAAAGTTGATGTTGGTTCATCCCGTACCCGCTTTCCAAGGTTGCTCACAAAACGGAGGGGTGGACATCTTCTGGAGGATGGTCATGATCAGTCACATTCCGAACATAGTTGCCGACGTTGCACGTTGTTACAGTACGTCTCCAATAGGTACAATTCTGGTTCTGCTTGTTCTTGTTATACAGGTAACACTGAAAGGGCCACTAAATACTGCCTGAACTGGTGACATATTCTACTTGCTGAAGTCCTGCCAAAATGGTGATCGAAAAGAGCAGTCAAAGGTTAATAAAATAAAATTTAATACATTTATATTAATTATAGTTAAAACAGTTATTGGTACATTTTTTAAACACGTAAATCTGAGTAGGTAAATAAATTTATCTTTTGATGACACGAAGTTACCTGAGTATATTTTTTAAAGACATTTACTTGAGTAGGTTAATGAACATATTTTTTCATTAAGTTTCATTAAGTTACCACCGCAAGATTAAGTTACATAGCTACTCCCTAATTAGACAGGGTTAATCCATTCTATCAGATAGGGGAGTATGGTGTATTTTCTTTGTTAATTACCTACTCCACTGTCTCACAAATGGGAGTCTCACAATTGGGAGTTCTCACAAATGGGAGTAGACCGTGGATGAATGTTTGTATGCTGTTAAAACGAATTCGCTACAATGTGACTCTAAAATAATGGGTTTCTCTCTGATATGAAAACACAAATGACAGATATTTAGAATTTGAAAGGTGCTTGGACTAATTGTACAATATATTAAAAAGAGGGCTTTTACATTGACTGACGATAAAACGATATTTTTGAAGGCATAGCATACAAGGTAAGATAAGGACATATGTCTTTCTAGTTGTTGTTCAGACCGCTGAGCACAGGAACATTGGGGAATATTTGAATACTTTAGTCAGTATTTTCGTATCTTTTCTGGTAAGTTTTGTTTCCAATATTTCATTTTGATATTTATTATTTTTGTACAATAACAATGCTATTTGCTATATTCATCCACACAAGCTATCATAATCCATGTATTAAATATAGCCAGCTCTATATTTCACGTCCTTTAAAATTGGTGCAATAAGTTCATGTTTCAAGCTTTTAATCATTAGATTCAAACCACCAACAACACACCAAATAGCACGCTAAGTTTAGATACGTGAATGGCCTCCGTGGTTGTACAACAATGCCAAGCTTGTATAACTTGTTAAATCTACCTATGTCAACAGGGGATAGTAGTTCTACAGACAAAGTGACTGTGTAACCTTTCCCCGGACTCAGACAGGCTACTCTAGACGAAAGACTTACCCAATGCCACACTGTTAAAACAGGTTACAGCACCACTCCGTACATTGCCTCTTTACGCTGTTGCACTTATGCCATTCTGTCAGTTACCTTTGTTAGTTTGGTTGAGTTGGTTGCACGTGCACTGAATGTGTTCAAGGGGTGGCTGTCATGTATTGTTGCGCTGTCCTTATCTAGTGATGTTGAGAAACCGCCAATGATACACTTATTTAAGCGTTGTGAACAATAGTACAGCTGCTGATATTCAGAAGGTATGGTATATTCTCCGCCGCCCTAGAGTATTGAATTCTAATAAGGGTATAAGAAAGTAACATAACACATATAATTGTGTCTGTACAGTAAAATACTTGACTTTAGTATATTATTATATGTTTCAAAAGTGCAAAGATTTGTCTCTTATGCCTGTAATGGGGTTCTCATGCATAACATTTCTATTTTTATATGTGTTATAGATTGGTATGAGGTGAGGTTGTAACATAGACGATATATACTGTAAGCCATTAAAAACGCAATTTGACATTCATACTTTCTTTACTCACACTAATTTCAACATATATAAACCTAACTGGCAGATATGTGTTAAGTGAACATCTGTGAATAATTTCATCTGAAAATGTCCAGTCAACAACAACATCAGTGACGCAACAACGACATCAAACAAAGGAGGGGTCACTTGCAGTCAAATTTCGTGTGTGTCCACCGTGCGCTGCAAGACATGCTCGCAGTTTTTGGGGCATTGAAAGACACACATTTTTCAGGAACAGCTGTTGGATGGTCTGCAGCCTCTGATGGTCTGGGTCTGATCATGACACCACCCCCTCCAAAACGATCATGTTCAAGGACACAGTTTGGCGCAAGTCTTTCTCCTTTACGTCGATAAATCTGTTGACATCCATCTGCAAAGGATAAGTTAAACCTGGATTCATCTGAAAAAATGACATCTGGCCATGTCCTGTTGCCAAGATTGGCCCCATTTGCTGTCCATCGCTGTCTGGCAAGTCTGTGGCGATGCAATTAGGTTGGACCACGGTACGGGTGATGACACCGGATGTTGAAGGCAGCAAGGCGTCCTTGCACCTTTTGGGCGCTGAAATGACGTTGACTTGTCCCAATTGTCCTCCTTGCCTAATCATCAGCTGTTTGGAACCGATTTCGCAAGTGTGAAACTCGGATATTTCGGTTTTGTCGAGCTGTTATCACAAGTGGTGCACCAGGTCGCGGACGATCAGCAACACTTCCGCTAGCCCGAAAACCTTGTCTGAGTCGACTTACAGTGGATGGATGCACATTAAAGTGCCTGGCAATCATCACATCTGAAGCACCTTGGCTGACCATACCGATAACCTGATTCCTTTCGTCTTGTGTCAAGTGTGGCATTTTCTCAAAGTGATTGACTTCCACAATTCCTTGTGCTTTTACAGGGCCTGGGTGCAGGTAATGCATGTGCACAACGTGTTTCATGAATGTGGTTGTGTTTACGAGAAATGTCAAAGGTTCAGTTTTAAGTATCAAAGTTCATGTGAGGGGAATGCTCCGGGACTCGAACTCGAAATGGGCCAGAATAACAGCCTTTTATCCCTACATCCTCTGTATCGCAGGAAAAAATCTTCAATAGAACTTTTGTAAGTTTCAGGACAACAAATACCAATTGCGTTTTAATGGCTTACAGTATATTATGCTTGCCTGCATTTTCAGTGTCCTCTTGGTCGTTTAGGGTTCGTGTCGGAAATGAGTAGAAAGCGATGGAAGAACTTGTTTTATTTAGTTTACTCAAGGTGAAGAAGGAAATGGATACCCTAATAAAATGTCTGCCGTGGAATTCTCGAATGGAGCTAATACTAATAATATCGAATATGTGACGCTATGGAAAGGGGGTCAACATGTCTTTTTCGATGACAACAGGTACCGACTCAACAACCGGCGACCAACTAATGTACACTGGAAATGTGTCCAGGGGATGGCCGTGGAAGTTATTTGCATTACTATCAGGCTCTAGGGAAGAAGATTCAGAATTTGGATTTCAGTTTGTGTATTCAAACAACAAGACCGATGAGTTCAACGTGCTGCAGAACATCTATTCCTCCCAGTCATCATGGTTCCAGATGCTTGGAAAGAGATCACGAAAGATGCTCCTGTCAATACACGGAGTTCCATCTGACTATATGACCAACACCAGGGTCGATGACTCTGCAGCAACCACGGTCCATGGACAAACAATCTGCCTTAGGGATGGCAGTCTCATCGCACCAAAGTGGTGCAGAGAACTCTTCCTAACATAGATGTTCTTGTCAAAGAGCTGGAGAGGTTAGAAAGAACGAGCGAAACACATTGACCCAGATGAACCAACAAGAGGACCTCCAGTGACATAGACCAGAGGCTGTCAAGATTTTAAGAACGGTTCCGAGCAAGACTGAAGACTTCTCTTGAACTTCTGACATTTTGTCAACATGGACAAGATGTATTAAGCACTGCAACTGTGATATTTTATGTCTGAAAATATCCCATTAAGACAAAACTACCAAGCAATCATCATCCTTAACCTTTTTCATGTAATACTATTAATGTAGCCATTTGTCCACCAGACCAGACAGGACTGCACCACTCTATCTGAATTTGCAAGTTGTACTTAAGAAAAAACAGTGTTTTTCGGATAAAAAACACACATTACAAACGACTTTCATTTTCAAGAATGATATAAATTTGTGGGATACTTTGGAAGATACTGTGTACGGGCTTTTATGTGTGCGTGTGTGTGTGTGTGTGTGTGTGTGTGTGTGTGTGTGTGTGTGTGTGTGTGTGTGTGTGATATTGAAATAGTTGAAGTATTGCAATTTATGTTTCATTAAGTTCATTCAGAAAACATTCAAAAGGTGCAGACTGAAACCGATCTTCACTTACCCCTGAAATTATCTGGTTCTTAAGTTCTTTAATATGTTTTTCTCTTAATTTTTCAGTTGATTCAAATTGTGAAATACAGAGAAATATATCTGAAGACTATGAAATCGGAGAACTTTCGGCATAATCATTAAATACTATGGGTATCATGAAAAGATAGATCCAAATTGAATTAAGGAAGTCTTAGGATACACCAGTATTTAGATATATAGATTCCTGAATTTCGTATTTTTATATCTCAAGGACACATAGTAGATACGTTCATGAAGAGTTAAGTGTAACATACACAATCATATCTAAAATTGGACTGCTCCCATTTGCAACATGTTCCCGAAGCAATATCCTTGAATAATATGTCGCAGTTGGCAATGAGATTCCCTTAACTGAATTACATTGGACTCGAAGCTATCAAAAGATGTTCATTTTGTAAAGCAAGTGTAATTACCACTATCGACCTCCAGTATACAAACGACTCAAGAGTCATCATTCAGCTTGTTCTGCGTCTTCTTCAAACCCAAACATGGCAAAAACGTGAATGTATTCATTTAGACTTCGGCGACTACACGTCTCTAGAATGATTTCCATACATCATGTTGTGATTTCTATGTCAACGTGGCTTTGACGAATGTCAAAGTGACTTCAATATTGTAATTCAGCTAGACGTGTATGTATTATTTGTCGACAGCGTAACAATTGTTAAGTTCCATATGTATGGCGCAAAAAGGCTGCCAGCTTACGAGCCACGTGGACTTAATGAGTAGAACGGTATGAATAACGAGGTAGTGATGACGACACGGACCTGATTGGTAAAAGGAGACAGAACAAGTCGCCCCAAAGAGTTGTGTAATAACTCGAATTGCCTTGTGAATATATGACCATACTTCACGATGATGCAAACACGTTATCCAGACAACTAGATGACTTAAAACTGTCTTTAAACTACCGCTAAAAACGTAAACCACTACTTGTCCCAGGTTAAGTGCCTGATTGTGATTCTGCTGTAGGCGTTTTCCATCTTATCCTAGGCGTATGCCGCAGGAATGGATCTGGAGAAACAGCCAGTCATGGCAGTAAAACAATGTCATACTGCCACAAAGAGTCTGCCACATCAGGAGTAACGCAAGCATCGCTAAACGGCCTCCTGGACGCCTGCAGACCCTTTCACGACTCTTACAGCTGATCCGATGAAACTTTTGAAACGTATACCGTCTCAATCAGGCTTTCTGAACCTCAGATTCTGTCTGCACCAATGTAGGCGTGATAGTGAGGGTATAGTTGAGTGTGGTGCTGACACCGAGGGTGATCGACGCACAATGGACGTCGGGGAAGGATTCCCCGCACAGTTGCGTACGATTCTGGGTTCTCAACCAAGAATTGTCCTGGCTGTTAGTGTGGTAGTTTAGTATGGATGTCGTAGATGCACCAACCGAATACGGTTGTCTTGTTAACCTGGCGACGCAGATGCTGTTGCTAACATCGCCAGGTAGATTATATTGTGTTTCGTTAACATGTCTGACACTTTAACCCTTCCCATTCGCAGCATGCACGCGTTGATTTTCAGTCGACCATGGTATGGCGTAAGCGTAATGTCCGATTAAACAAATAGTTTTCAATGAGCAATGACTAAACAATTACTGTGTGATGTTCATGAATGTCTCATTTTTCCAACTGTGTCTACCCATTCTCAGGAAACCAACAACTGAAACCAATAAAGCTACTGACCTTCTCATTTACAACAACCGCCTTCACTACTGACATATTGTGTATCGGTTCATTACAACTCGGTCATTTGTGTCTGCTGTCATATATACCACTGGTATCTTACTTTACCACTCTGGATAAGGCCTGTTTTAATAGTTGATTTTAACTATAAGCGCATTCATACAGTTTGCACATCGGTCTTCCCATTTTATATATCAGTGAATAGAAAACAGTACACAATCAATCCTTAGAAGAATTCATCTATACGAAACAAATAAAGTCGAGTGCACTGTTCCGACTGCATAAAGGTCATGTGTTTGTTTGTTTCCATTCGAAGATGCAGTCTATTAACGAGTTATGAAGCATCTTACACGTAATGATTGCACCAGCTATGGCATGGACTTTTGGAAACTTAGATGTCATAATTAGTTGTTATTTTGCATGTAATTTCTGCATATTAACAAGCGCGTTTTATGGCTCTACCTGTATACTCCATAGCTACCTCAATTTCACAGTTAGGACATCATGTATTGGCGAATTTCCGGGTGTTATTGAGTATTTGAAGCACGACGGCGTTAGCCGAGGGTTTCAAATGCAATATTCCCGTGAAATACTCAATAACACCCCGGAAATTGGCCAAATACTCAATAACACCCAATGCAATGGTGTGTGCGATGTTTGTAGGTATTAATACGCAGCGAATAGGTTTGCAATTTCCGTGAATCGAATACCATTTGATCACGTTTTTCAACCTATCAGATTAAAGACTTTGGGTTTACATGGTACATCACCGACGACCGTTCAGTACGCATCCTACATCCACTATGGTTGATGCATGGCTCCTGCGATATAGCCACAGCGAGATGTGTTCTTGCTACAACTGATAGTCCTATACCACACAATGTTCAAACTGTACTTACAATTTTCATGAAAACTTAATCGAACACTTGTGTTAACATATACAGAGTTCTTTAGTCGAAAAAATGAAAGTAGAATTGTGTTAATGTTCTGCAATATCATACACATAAAAATATGTTATCAATATCATTATCTATACGGGACTGCAATAATATTTTAGGAGACGTATGAATAATATAAACTGATGTTACTTGGTACTCTATTTACTACACATCTCGTAAACATGTGGGTTTACAACCAATACAAATATGTCTTAAATATCTGTATGAAATAAAAACAACTATATTAATGTTATGAATTCAAGAGCATTGAAGAACCTTGGACAATACTTCCATTCGTCCAATATTGGCAACATATCTTTTACCCGATTTCCTTCCGATTTTGGATACCTTAAGGCTGGATGTACGATTACAATTTCCCATTGTCATTGGTCAAAACGCTAAAGGCCAAATTAATCAACACAGTAGAAGTTCAATATTGCAATAACATATGTCAGTACATTTAAGTTTATACTATACATTTTCCTATTATGTTTTTTCTCTCACTTATTTGCAATGACGTTACGATCATGCAATTAACTTCCAATTAAACGTTTTGTATGTTAAATATGACATTCCCTGACTACGTCTAAAACTATATAGCATGCACCAATAATAATTCCAAAATGTCTGGGTTGTAATGTGATATATCTAACTGTCAACAGTCGTGTCCATGACAATGATCCTGTCTAGTCAGGTAAAAAGCTGAAGATTGCGTTTATTTAATCAGTTTGACTAATATTTATTTCATGGCCAATGGCCCGAGGATCTAGCACCTCACAAAACTTACATAAAACCCACGAATTACCAAAACAAGCATGTACTAGTATTATAAACTTAATTTTATCTGTTTTTCACTTTACGACTGTCCGAAAAGTGAGCTTTATAGCTCAAACAAGTAAATTACATATTGAGTGAACTCGTTAAAGTCATGGCATAAACCCATAGCTGAGGTACACAAACGTTTCACAGTGTGGTAGTATATTTCAATAGTTTTCTGAAGCTACAAAGACATATCAGTATCTGTGCTTTGCAAGTAGGTATATGGTACCTGCAGGCAAAGGAAAGGTCGATGTCATGTGCTGAGTTTTATGTGTTTTGTTTTATATTGTGTCTGCGACTGTAATTGCCACTCAATATCTGCAACGATAACCCCAAAGGACCATTCATATTGGTAGCTAACAAAATGGCAGTAATATGTTCAAGATTCAAATTTATATTTGTGTGACATATTCTCCACGGCTTAACTGCTTCTAAATAAACCCTCGCCCTGGGCATCCATATTAGTGTCTGTTACAATATTTTCACAAAAGTACACAACATAGTTCTATTCAGCGCCATTATTAAAAGGTCAACTAGGTATGTAGGAATCAAACATAAAAATAAGCAACAATTTCAATTGGTCTGAGTATGATCACAATGTAGTAAACAATGTACAGAATACAGAATAGTGAAAAAAAATTAAGGTGATCACAGAAGTTCCCTAAAACCCACTGAAAAATTTGAATGCAAACCACAGCTTAGCCCAGGTAATGAATGAGACGTAACAGTCAATGTGAGTATACACATATAATAATTCCAAGTGCAACTGAACTGCATTCTTCGAAACTGACAAAATAACCTATTGAACTTCACAAATGCAGCGTTTGTTGGCATTGAAGAAGGCATCCATGTAACCTGATCTCAGTCAAGTGGAACTATGTAGCTGTCGGAGCTTGCTGTTGCTTCCTGGTTCAGGGGTCGTAGATACAGTGGATCGAATGTTGGTGAAAGTGACCCGTTAAATAACAACACCGCGTGTCCATTTGCCGGTGTTGTAACTTACTTTTGTAGGATTGTACCTATATGCAGGCGCTCTAGTAGATTACGAAGTCACTGTTTGCATTTGGAGGTCAAGTAGGCAACAGTAAATTCTGAACAGTACAATGTTTGAACAGTTAGATGATGAGGTGAGCTCCATCTTAACTTTAAGTTTTCGAAATAATTCTATCAACGCCGTTGAATAATTTGCAGATATTTAGATGCTTCAGCTTCATACGAAAGGAAGGCCGACTCAAGCCATAGGCGTTCCACAAAACAAGAGCACGGACAAAGTGCTGACGCATGAAAAGTCAAATATACAAATTAAAACTTTGTTTTCATTTTGTAAAGATTTTAAATGAATTTTCAAACTCATAAGTACACAAACATCAACATATATCCACATCACAGGAGCAAGAGGTCAGCCTTGTATTTATCAAACAATGCGCTGCGCTGACTTTAGAACTTCGGTGATTGTATGACGTCCATTGACTGCGTCCACTTGACCTCGACGCTATCAAATGGTCGATTTCGTGAAGTAGCGAGGCAATATGCCCTTGTAGGCTTTCAGACTAACATGTTCCACTGTGGCCCCTAATTAAGTGGACGGGGATTTTATTCTATTTTTGTTTAGGCTTCAATTGTATACTCTAGACTGCATGGTGTAATAAATCGCCAGCTCCTGTATTATTTCATGGTGAATGCCATTGGTTTACTCGCTTACCAGAGTGATCGATTGCTTTCTGAAGGCCCCAACAGGACTGCTTAACTGCAACCGAACGTCCTTCTGTTAAGCTGCTTAGATGTATTGTTTAAAACACTGAATGGTCACGTTGGAATCCTGTATTTACTAACACAATACTCAATATTCATGATTGCACTCCAAGTCATTGCTGTCACCTTCCAGACTCGGGTGGTCAGAGGGACGTGACAAGCGTCCAACAGTTACACCACATTGAGCGTAAAGTATAATAAGTGATACTGTTAATTTAAAAACAAAACGTTTTCACCTATAGAAAGGTCCCTGAACTCTCAAGTGCCTGTGTTAGGACTACCCTCATCAGTCTTTATTTATCATTACTCTTCCACTATCCATGACAAACGTCACTTAATGTCCAATTGACCCACCATAAGTTTCCATCAACGATGCGACATACTGACTTCCTAATGGTTGATGTATATGGTTTTGATTCGTGTGGGTTTCCGACCCTGTCAGAAGATGCGCCAGGTGATTTCAAATCAAGCTATTTAATGATGGACGGATATTGACCTCCCAATTCAGCCATCACTTCACGCGAAAGAGTCCTCAAAAAAGATGTAAATTGTGTTTGCACTGCAGTTGGTATCCTCGTTCCTTTATCCACAGCGTGTGATAGATACAGTTTAGGGGATCCTAGTTACCATTCCATGTACAAGGTCTTGAAGCTAAGACTCAAGAGAATTCAATCTTTGGGGAAGCTGATTTTCAGGAACCTGTTCAAGACGTAAAGAAATTCAAGTGTACTGTTTCTTGAATAATTCTGAATATAAATGATGTATAGAGAATATATGAACATGTGCTACTATAACATGTACAACTAGCTGTAGGTTAGTGTAAATGATTACAGCACACACTATGAACCATTTAAAAAGCCAATTTAAGCGGTTTTACCTTTGTACATTGCGGTACATACTGTGTGTCTGCTGGTCTAGCGTGATCCCAGGCCAGGCCCAGGTCACTCCAGACAGAGTGATCTGACTTCCTAATGGTTGAAATATGTGGTTTGCCAGAAAGTCAGAAAGTCGTCAGAAGGTCGCACACGTCAATTCAAGCAAGCTCAGATGTCATATGATCATCACGTGGAAGGGTATAATTTATTTTTATTTTTATTGGAGGTAAATTGAAGAAAAGATTTATCCTGGAATACCAGGGTTGCGTGGTTACTGTAATTCAGCAATAGTGAGGTGTCCAAACTGTTTTCTGGAAGATGACAAATACGTACTGTGATGGAATGTAGTCAGTTGCAATTTGTGGATCTGACAGAACACGTAAACAAGGAGCAATATGTCAGATTTCCAGTGAAGTCCTGTGACAAAGACTATGCCTTCCGGGTGGACATTGTGTGTCTGGTACAACGTGTATAAACAGTTTAAAGTGAAACTATTGCATTGTTTCTTTTAAGATTATTTCCTTTATATACTGACATGAATCCAGGTGCGGGCGGGCGCGTGAGCGTGTGTGTGCATGTGCGTGTGACTGTTGCATTAATGCTGTTTTTGTACTGCCAGTCCCCTGGGACCAGAAGCGCACTGTGACATTGATACCTTATTCAGACCCACTTTGACTGGATGCAGACACAATTACCGTACGCAACTTTTACCTATAAATAGTCAATCGCCATAACGAAACATATACTACGACATCGCGAAACATTTAATTCGGATAAATACCCTTACGATATTCAAGTTTATTCAACCTTTTAGCGCATTATTTTATCTTCGTGTGCCTTGTTACGTGATGTATACTGCCCTCTATGCTTACCCCCTACTGGCAGAGAGTTACAGTTACTAGAATTACTTCATACTGGCCATGTGCTTTTTGTTTGAAGCTAGTCATGGACTAAACCTGTGAAGCTGACAAGCGTCTTTGTGTTAAGAGGACACGTAGCATACTTTAGTTAGGATTTTCTTTTAAAAAGATATCAAAGACATTATATTAAACTGAAACCTCTTGAAATTATTGCTTGATACACATGCCTTATAACATTTCAGTTCGTAGAATGATTTTAGAAATCTCTAAAATTTAATTCGTTTGATGAAGACTTTCAAAGCTAATTCTCTCCTGAATCACATTTCTTAATCCCATCAAAGCAAGACATTTTACTCTAAAACCTTCTTTCATTTCACAATTTGAATAAATAAGAACTTTGTCATTTCTGTGGTGAACTGTCAATTTGATGTTACTTTAAACTTCCCCAAAGCAATTATTGTGACAAACTACAGCCGTTGAGAAGAATTAGATATTTCACACCTTTTTATGTTATTATTTACACAATCCGTAGCAACTTTCAAGACCCCATATCAGAAGCAAAATATTCATAACGCATTTCACAGGACACCATCTTCAAAGGGGCTTTTTATTTGAAGATTCCCCATGGCTATTCACTTGCAATCGTAACAACCCGTGTCCAATTTATCATCCTCATATCATTGCCGACATATAATCGTACCCCATTAGGCAGCTCATATTGTCTGTAAACATATATTTTTAACAATGCCCTTGGTGTCATCGTCTCCAGATGTTTCTCGCGAACTATTCCTGGGGCTACATATTTCGTGTTCCCTCAAATAGACGGCTACTTGGTAAATTCCTACGCCATGTCACTTATGTGACTGCCTCCGGCATCGTTCACATTCATGTTGTTGACACCTTATCAGATGCAAATATCACACGTGTTCAAATATGCACACGTCAAAATCCTCGGAAGACAGTCGGAAGTTCAACATGGGGGCATATATGACCTTTCGAGAAGTTGGTAAGTGAACGTAAAGACATGAGCAATAATTAATCGCTACCAAATGCACCCATGAAGGGCCACCTCCTCGTGGTGGGTGCTGGGTAACGCTAAGCGCCCTTCAACCCCGTTGTGGACCCGGGGGGATATTAGGTCCACCAACCTGTTTGCCGTGGGTTGCGCCCCTGTGTCGGTGGAGGACGGGATTCTGGTGGTTGAGGGCAAGGGCTCCAGGAACAGTGTTCCTTTGCCCAACACACCACTTCGGCCCTTACTTCACCTAGACGGATGGTTGAACTGGCCCGGTTCAATCAATCGGCTGGTCACGCCGAGCCCTGTGGTATGCATTTTTTGCTATGTCTTGACTCGGTATACTTGTTTTGAATACTATCTGTGTTCATAAAGTTATTTAATATTCTTGCCTAGAGCTCATGCCCAGAAGGCGGTGGCTCATGGGCCAATCTGGTTTATCCTCTGGATTAACTGGAGTATATCATTTCTGTAACCCTTTGGTGTCAGTTTGCTGGAACACCGCATACGTATGACATCGCTCTTGTTGGCGCTCCATGGTGGGCAGGGACCAGATTTGATGAACCATTATACAATTCACTATGGGTAAACAAAATCCAAAAAAAAACCAAAACGGCAACTTTCCGAATCTGATTCTGAGCTTGACTCTGATGAAGATGATGTGGTTACTAAACTGCTATATTCTGAAAGGGATACTTGGCCACGCTTTCTTGTTCTGGAAGCAAAGGGTGACCGAACACTTGCTTCCTATTCACCATTTTTGTTAGAAAAGGGATTACAAGGTAAAGCAGGTGAGTTGAAAAACGTTACCAAATTACGGTCTGGAGGTCTTTTAGTTGAATGTGTCAGGAAATCGCAGGCAATTAACCTCATGACGTCAACCAAATTAGCTGACATTCCAATTACATGTTCAGCACACAAGACCCTTAACTTTTCCAAAGGTCTCATCCGTGACAGAGACCGAAGTCTCGCAGATGAATCTGTTGAAGACATTGTATCTCAGCTTAGAAGTCAAGGTGTCCTTGAGGCCAAACGATTTACATATCGTAAAGATGATCGTGTATTCCCGTCCAACACATATCTTTTGACTTTTGACACCCCGGTTCTGCCAACTTCTATTAAGGTTGGATGTTTTTCCATGAGGGTGGATCTCTTTATCCCACGCCCTACTCGTTGTTTTAATTGTCAAAAGTTTGGTCATGGGCAAAATTCGTGTAGGAATAAATTAGCTTGTTTCAGATGTGGAGAACCTGATCATGATGGCAAAATATGTACAAACACCATCAAGTGCTTACATTGCAAAGGTGAACATATGGCATCTTCAACAGACTGTCCTGTGTGGAAATATGAAGCCACTGTACAGAAATTAAAACTGAGAAACGACTCAGTTATGTCGATGCGAGGAAAGAAGCCAGACTACTTGCACCTGATCCAACACGTCCATCATATGCTTCAGCAGCCAAAAAGGTAACAACTGCATCTATTCTCTGTCAGACGGACCTTACTTGGGTGAAATCTGAACATCCAAAATCCCTCTCAGAAATTGAACTAAATACAGTAAGTTCCAAACCGGCCACAGATCCAGATAAGTCACCAATAAAGCAAAGAGGAACATCTTCAACACAAACAGAGTCAAATCAAAACAAATCGTCAAAATCTACTAAAGTGGACATAAAGAAAAAACAGATTCAATCTGACAGATTGCCAAAGGCATTAAAAGACACGGTGCAATTCCATAATAAATATGGATTGCTTGAAGATATGGATACTGAAGTATCCACATGTGTGAGCGCTGGTGGCCATACGCGTGGTCACTCACCGAAAAAGAAAGGTAGAGCAGTATCTCCTGTTATTGCTCCTTAGATAATTACACCGCCATGAGCCATTCCCCTAATCTAGTACAATGGAATTGCAGAGGACTTAAAAATAACTTTAATGAACTACAGTTGTTAGTTCAAGACTTTAAACCGTCGGCAATATGTCTCCAAGAGACGTATCTTAAACATACTGATACATTTGATTTACGGCAGTATAGCTGTTATCATTCATTTTCTCCTCCAGGAGATAGAGCGACTGGAGGTTCGACTATATTGGTTAGACATAACATCATTCATAGTGATGTTCACCTGAATACCAATCTCCAAGCCATAGCTATTCGCCTCAGCCTGCACATTGCGTTTACTCTATGCTCTTTGTACATTCCACCCTCATCTGCCCTTCGACAAACTGATCTTCAGAATCTCTATGATCAGCTACCAAAGCCCTGTATCATCATGGGCGATTTGAACGGGCACAACCCTCTATGGGGAAGTACAAGTACAAACAATAAAGGCAAGATTATTGAGGATTTTATATCTGATAACAACTTGTGTGTTTTTTAATGACGACTCAAACACCTATTTACATCCTGGTACAGGAACTTATTCTACACTTGATCTGTCCCTTGCTGATTCAAATGTCTACAACGAATTTGAATGGTATGTTCATGATGACCTTTGCGGAAGTGACCACTTCCCAACTGTCCTAAAATCAATCAAACCAGATGATGACCCACCTTTATCACGATGGAATGTTAATAAGGCCAATTGGTCTTTGTATGGAACATTGTGTATGGAAAAATTAATGACGGAAAATTTTATAAATGTATCAGATCCGATAGAGTTGTTTTCAGCTCAGTTAAATGAAATTGCTGACCAGTCAATTCCTAAGTCCTCTGCAATTCCTCACATTCGTAAACCATGGTTCAACAATGAATGTAAACAAGCAAGAAAGTGTAGGAAGAAAGCAGAAAAATACTTCCGCAGACATCCTACAGTTCATAACTTAAATAATGTTAAAATTACTAATGCCAAGGCACGGCGAGCTTATAAACAAAACAAACGCCAGTCTTGGAGGAAATATGTTTCCAACATTAATTCGCGCACACCCATGTCTAAGGTGTGGAATATGGTCCAGCGAATAAAAGGCAAAGGCTCCAAGTCTTCTGTTAAACATCTTAAAGAAGGTGATAAATTGATAACTGGTAAGTGTGATATTGCCAATAAAATTGGTGAAACTCTTTCCAGAAATTCTTCATCATCAAATTATATCCCTGAATTTCAGAAATATAAAAATCGACAAGAAAAAAAGAATTAATTTTGACTCTAATAACGGTGAAGATTATAATGAAATATTTTCATTGCATGAGCTACGTACTGCTCTCGAGCAAGCTCATGATACTGCAACTGGTGAAGACAACATTCATTACCAGTTACTGAAACATTTGCCTGATTCATGTCTTTTGACACTTTTGGGAATATTTGACCATATTTGGATTTCAGGAAATTTTCCTCCTTCGTGGCACAATGCCATTGTAATCCCCATACCAAAACCTGGCAGGGATCATACAGATCCCTCAAATTACCGCCCTATATCGTTAACCAGTTGCGTTTGTAAAACCATGGAACGAATGGTAAACAATAGATTAGTCTGGTATTTGGAAACGAATAATCTTATCACAGATATTCAATGTGGTTTCCGAAAAAACCGAAGTACTATTGATCATTTAGTACGACTAGAATCCTATGTTAAGAATGCTCTTGTAAATAAACAACACGTAGTATCGATTTTCTTCGATCTGGAGAAAGCATATGATACTACTTGGAAGCACGGAATTTTGAAGGATTTACATGATTTCGGTTTGAGAGGTCGTTTACCTCTTTTTATATCACAGTTTTAAGAGACAGGCAGTTTCAAGTCCGAGTGGGTTCAACCCTGTCTGATCATTATAATCAGGATCAGGGTGTCCCACAAGGCAGTATTTTGTCTGTCACTTTATTTAGTGTTAAAATAAATAGTCTTTCTAAAGTTTTAAATGATGCAGTTGATGGATCACTTTTCGTGGATGATTTTAATGTTTCTTGTTGTTGTGGTAAAATATGCATACAATAGAGAGGCAGTTACAATTATGTCTTAATAAAATTCATAAATGGTGTCTTGAAAACGGCTTTAAATTTTCTAAATTAAAAACTAATTGTCTACACTTCTGTAGAAAATATAAGCCTCATAAAGACCCAGAACTGTTTTTAAATGGCACTCCCATCAAGGTTGTAAAAGAGGCCAAATTCTTGGGTCTGATTTGGGACTCCCATTTAACCTTTCTTCCGCATATTAAATCCCTAAAAACTAAATGCCAGAAGGCACTCGATTTATTGAAAGTCGTGTCTAATTCAAGGTGGGGAGGGGATCAAGCTACGCTCCTACACCTTTACAGATCACTTGTCCGCTCGAAGCTTGATTATGGCTCAATCGTATATGGTGGAGCCTGTAAAAGCAATTTAAAACTCTTAGATTCAGTCCACCACCACGGCCTAAGACTTTGTCTTGGGTCCTTTAGAACCTCTCCCATTGATAGTCTATATGTTGAAGCAGATGAGCCTTCTCTTACACAACGCCGTATAAAATTATCTCTACAATACATTACTAAACTATATTCTAGCGAGTCTAACCCTGCATTTAACTGTGTCTTTAATCCCCTCTATGAGGATGTATACAACAAAAAACCTTCTCTTGTTCCGCCTCTTGGGCATAGAATTAAGCCCTTTCTTTCTGCTGCCGGCATTGAGCTGGAAAATATAGCTCCTTCCCGTCTTCTTTCTTCTCCTCCTTGGCAGCTGGTGAGGCCTGAAGTTGACCTAACTCTGACAAAGTTTAAAAAATCTGTAACTAATGAATTACAATATAAACAAGAATATAATCAATTAAAAACTAAATATAATACATACAAATCCTTATTTACTGATGGGTCTAAGGATAGTGGCGCAGTGGCATGTGCCACTGTCATTGGATCCCGAACAATATCTTCTAGAATACCGGATAACAGCTCTACACAGCAGAAGCAAACGCCATATTAACAGCTCTTAAATATATTAACAAACACCGTAAATATAAACAATATATCATCTTTTCAGATTCTCTTTCGTGTCTTCAGGCTATTAAAAATATTTCTTGCAAACATCCACTTTTATTAGAAATTATTGAATTGTACAATGAACTTGCTACTGGCCAATGCGACATCGTCTTTGTTGGTTACCCAGCCACGTTGGCATTTCTGGGAACACAATGGCTGATATTGCTGCTAAGGCAGCACTCAACAAATCTGTGACACCACTTCTGATCCCATACTCTGATTACAAAGCTGCTATAAGATCTTATATCCGTGATCTGATGCAAAAGTGGGACACCCAAGTAGGTATTAATAAATTACATGCAATAAAACCCTACATTGGTTACACCTACTTGGGTTGTCAGTCCAGATTTGAAGAGGTCATTATGCGACGATGTCGCATTGGCCACACTAGATATACTCACCAATATTTACTGAAAGGCGAAGATCCTCCGTTTTGCATCCCTTGTGATGAAAGAATCACAGTCAAGCATGTCCTGCTTGACTGTGTTGAATATTCCATCACAAGGGATAAGTATTTTAATGTCAAGACATTGAAGGATCTTTTTTATAATGTTAATTATCATTTAATAGTTGAATTTTTAAGAGAATTAGATTTGTGGACTGATCTGTAAATAGTTAAATATTATATTGTTGGTAGTTTCTATTAGTAACTGAGATTGTTAGTGGCTGTACCCTTAAAGGGGGTTGACGTAGCGTAAAATTATTGTCCTCCTGAGAGGGTACGTAAGTCCCAAAACCTTCAAAGTCAATTTAAACTTGCCAGGATTTTTAAACGTAGTATTCTTGTTCTTTTAATTTTGGCTAACATTTCTTCCAATCGCCAGCAGCTGAAGGGATGGTGTAAATCCAGCTAGGGTCCATGCAGGTAGCAAAAGTAATGTAAGTCCCCATGGTCCCTAGTATGGTGATCTACCTTCAGTTGTTGGCGATTATATTGTGCTGTCCCCTAAAGTTAAAATGTTTTAGATTTAATTACTAGTTTTACATTATATTGTGATATTCTAGTTGTTTTACTGTCCTTCGTCGGCAGGTTTTTATAAATGTATATATATTCTATTTAAATTCTAGTTCTTCACGATATGCTGAAATATTCGATGTGACGTCACTCACTACTCACTTCTCACAAATGACTATACTGTCAGCCTTTGAGTACTGTCCTTCGTGCTGGTCAGGGTTTTTTCAAATTTAATGCATTGTCTGTCCAGTTCATTTATATTCTGATTTTAGAAGGTGGTGTTTAATCTGCTCAAATGTTCTCATGCTCAGACGATATAATATTACATGATCATAACAAGTGTTGTTAGGACATTATGATGATTGCCCTTCATAAATATATTGGCGCTGAATACGTCCATATTGCTTTCAAAACTGGCAAATATTTAACTGTGTTTTATAAGTCGGAACGATGAAAATAATACAAACATTCACATCCTTCTGCATAAGTGACAGAAGCAGATTTGTGACACTAAACAGTTATTATACTATTATATGCAAAGTTAACAGTGATTATTTGATTATCTATTTCACGTGATAGTTACAGAGATTCGTTTCTCAAACCCTTGATCCGATAAGGTCACCACACTCATGTTTTTTGCAAATGCAAAGAACGTATCCATATCTGATTCCAAAAGCAACTTGTGAGAATAATCGTTTTTCTTTTCACCCATTGATTTAAAAGTAAACAATCACTGAGAGATTCCGATTCAATCTCTGCTGAGTGTTAAATTCCAAATTGATAATTGACTCCCTCATTCATTTTAAACCAACATCTTGTTTTCAGTTTTTGTCTTCGGTGCCACTGATTACATGCCGGTCTGGCATTCGTCAAGTCTTCAAGATTTGTGTCTGGCACTCCCTGTCCCCTGCTCATCATTTAACCATTAATTACCTGAGGATATACCCCCAGGGCTATTCCCTGCTGTCGTTATGTCACCTGCGAAATTAGAATTTCATAAACTATTTATCGAAATCGAAGAAAATGTTGGAAAAAATGCATTACATGCCTGTCATCTTAGTTGTCTCCTAGTAGTTGACACTTGAATTAATTTATTTACATTTTTAAGTTTCAAACAGTCTAATCAAATGATCTCATGTGACTATGAATTATTGATGCATGAATATAATTGATGTGTTTCCTTTTCAACTCCGAACTGATCTAATTTCCTGCTATAATATGTGACGGTGGCCTTTAAACGACCGCATCTGTACAAGATTTTCTACAAGTTTGACTATGTGTGAAAGTTTTGCTATTGCTTTCTAAATTGCATATAATGGCAACCATGGAACCATACACAGGTAAATGGTTTGTGACTGCTGTTACAGACATTTTAATTCGTTTCAAATTAGACCCGTAATGAAGGATATCCGTTTCAAGTGAGAGTATATTTTGTTACAATTTAATTTGATATTCATATAAAATGTGTTTTGTTAGATAGAAACGTGATAAAAATGGAGAATGTCTCTAAGCATTGTTATATTTGTGAGAAAAACATGAAACTGCTTGTAGGATTTCCTTTGCTGAACTACAAACCTTATACAAGTAAGAATTTGTCTTGTTATAATATAAACCAAATACAACAAAGTGTGTTTTCTTACTGTTGTAACATAATACAAATGGGAAATTCTTTGATGTAATAGAAAACTGATACAAGTACAAAATGCTTTAATAGAAACAGCAACAGGTCAGAGTTTCTATGTTATATAATGCAAGAGTATGTTACGAATCAACCAAAGCAAATGTGTCTCTAAGCACAATGCCAAAGTTGCATGTATATTTGCACTGCTCAACATGTAATAGTCTCACTTGTTAAATGTACGATTTTGAATTGAAGTTATCTGGTATTACCTTCGGCCACCCTGAATGGATGAACTGGGACAACACATGTATCCCTGCACAGAATCCAATCAGCTGTACAGGTTCAGACACCAAACTATTTTCCCTCATCATTTGATGTACCTTCAGTTGTGTCACTACAGAAACTGGTCAAGTAATTAGACTTCAATCGTATATGTCTTTCTCCATGGAGCTGCAGTGCTCGAACATTTCCGTACAATCATGGAAGTGGCACTTTGGGGATTAAGAGCAAATTTGTTGAAACATGGGGGCTTTGTCATCATATGAAATCTAGTCATGATCAGTCAACAAATATACTCTTAATGTGAAGAGATTTTATTCACTCACATTGACTGCCAATCTATCCTTGCGAAAGGGAAAGCTTGTGTCAATTATATATGTTTGTCAGGCATATTGTGCATGGTTTCTATGTGTTATACTGGTGTTGATTATTGTCTGGGGTTGCGTGTTTACCATATATAGAATACCCGTCTGCGATGTGTCTGTGAATATCAGTACGGCCTCAAGATGCTGTATGGGCCAAAATTGTTTTTCCATAATATATTGTTGTACATTATATAGCAATAGGGGCATTGGTACAATTTTAACACTATTTGACAAAACTGTAAATTTAAAGACACTGGGTGTATTTCCCATACTCATTTACTAGCTTTCAGTAAACGTCACTCAAGTAAATATGTGACACTCGTCTCTAGCGGTATAAGCGTTACCAATATGTAAATGTAAAAGATATATTTACTATACATATTAACTGAAGTTGTATGAGGTGGCTGATCACACCAATAGCAGCGTGCTTTCCCAAATGCTTAAAACGCCAAAGGTGTCCGACGGTTAAACGACTTAACGCACGCGCCAATCATGTCGCGTAATGGACCTTGCCCCTACCTACGTCAGTATAACTAAGTGTTGCAGGGCCTCACGCTATCACATCGGGACGGTAATGTATGGCTAATAAACTCGGCATCTCCCATCCTCGCGCCCTCCTTTTCCAATCTGCCGTACTTACTGTACAGTCTCTGTTCAGCACTTATTAACCAGATACATCACTCCTTCCTAGCGCTGTTGCTCCAGATATCACCTGCGGCTTATCCTGGGTCGGTTTGCTAGGCCGGAGTGTGACGTTCAACGCTCAACGTCATAATTACGAACTCTCCTGGATTGCAATCTCGTTACTGAGTGACGTCGATGATTGTGTAGAGAACAAACAGCTTGATTGAATAATGCCATAATCGCATTATATTAGCTGTTTATCCTACGTGTGATGTGGCCACTCTTCGTGCTGGATCCTTCTCTCTGACGTAAAATTACCACAGGATAGGGAAGCTTATCTCGTTTAACGCTATGTGGAAAGTATGTCCATAAATTCAACACTTTTGTATCGCAGGCATACTAAATGTACTTTTAATACAAGTGAGAGCGCTAAGGTAGCCTAGTGGTTAAAGAGTTTTATAGTCACATCAGTACAATGTGTGAAGACCATTTCTTGTTCACCACTGTGATATTGCTACAATAATGGTACAAGCAGCGCAAAACTCAGCCATAACCCTCACTCAAAAATACATGAATATCTGTATGAATACTAATTCATAAAGAAGTCTACATTTAAGAATAACATGTTATGCATAATATGTAGTTAGTAACTAATGTACATTCATGGTTGATAATAATATAGGAATCATGGTAATAGTCTCGTTAAACAGACAAATGCCATTTCCATAATAAGTATGTTCAAGTTTGCTGTTAGATAAAAGATAAGAAAGATAAGGCTAGTAAGCAAATGCTCTTCTCATATAATGATGTAATTATTATGTTCTATATAAACTGCAATGAAACTCAAACACACGTTATTGTTAAGTACATACTTCGAGTTATCCGGTGTTCAACACAACCGCGGAATACTCACAAAATATAGAAATGCAGGAAACGTTTCATAAGAGACAACCGTAAATTCGACGCAACAGTGTCTTAATGTTGTAGAAATGAAGTGAATAGTAGTCGACTTTATTTGAGAACAGACAGTATATTATTTCAAACTCTCAACAAGGTTTTAGGGTCCAATGTTCCAGATTTTTAATAAAAACAGACTGGAGATACTGAGGAATAGATAAATTTGCAAGCAATGTGTAATGTGTGCTATGTACATTTTCTGTGCGATCTCATCTCGGATCAGATATACATGTATGTGATTATCTAAATGTGAAACCTAGCCTCGCAATGGGACAATACAATTTCAAATGTGAAGCAGATAATTACCCGAAGGAGCATCTCAAAGGTAGACTTGCAAATGAAGCACACACATGCAATCTACATGTAATTTATAAGAGGCGCGCCCCTTCAGACTTCATTTCCACGTACAATACGACATTGTCTATATGACTATAACAATGCTCGTTTCTTGAGAAGCCACGTTGGTTGATGGATTTCGATTGCGTCTCACACGCTGATCTTTCCTAGCATTTATATAATTGCAAGACTTTAAAAACCCACCATCCCCGTTCGTTCCCACCGACCATATACTACACAAAAGATATGGAAGCAAGCATGAATAATCAAAAAAATGTCTGTCAACAAACTCGACTTGAAATCAGCCATTTCCAAACACATCGCCAAGAACCAAGATCATGCCATCATGTGGGAAGCCACTACAACCCTGTCAGCTAACAACACCTGGCGTCAAGGAAGCAACAAGAGGCCATATACATCAGGAGATCCAAACCAGCTATCAACCAAGACCAGGGAACACACCTGCCTAGCGCTTGGAACAAGATGACTTATGTTGTCATCTGATCACTGTTGTTGTTTTTACATGTACTTATATAGCTATACGAATGACGAATATTACAGAAGTTGACATCAATGCATTTTGCACCCTTAGAATCTTTAAATATTTGTTAAACTGGAATTTAATTCATTGTACTGTGATATAACGTTGCCTTATAGAGTATGTACTGTTCTTTGTTACCAAAGAGTTTATATTCAAATTCTGAATGATGTTACAGATCGGAATGCAGACAGTGTCATGTCTTTTCTTTACACTTAAGCCTCTTCTACACAACTGTATCAAGAGGATCTCTTAGGATTTTCTCATCAGACGCTGACAATCCTTTGGTCGCCCACCTTGCATTATATATAAATCCATCGCATTCTGTCATGGAAATGGTCACTGCATTAACCTATAAAATATATCTTTGATAACTTGCAGAATACTGGATAGATACTGACAGATGGGATACGAGGGACTTTGCATGGATTAACGCGGGACAACTGAAATAAATTAAATGTGTCAGAATGAGACAGAATGGTGTCTTTGTCAAACAGGAAACAGACATACCAAAATTGATATAATTACCAATAAAAGGTTTGTATGTGAATTTAGCCAGTTTTGGAAATGTATTTCGCAAAATAGGTTTATCCCTGACCTATATATCCGCGATCTTTTGGATACGGATTATCGGATATTCGATTGCTAGTACATAGCATAGGACAGTAGTCTGTCGTGCTGTCCTCTGTGATAATGGATTGGCTAATAATGTTGATATGATCTACACTCCATTTGCTTTGAACATACGTGTAGAGCTACTTAATCCACACTTTTGTAAGCACATACTTCGGACGCGTTTCTAATTGCAATCTTTCGGTTTCAAATGAAATAATGTTTGTGGGTCATGTGTTAAATGTTCATTCACAACCGTGGTACGTTCTGTTCTTTAGATCCTGCTTTGAAATAATGACTGTTTGGGGGTCTGTTAATATAAGTCTGACAAATACTTCTATCATTTTGGGTTGGTGGAAAACTAACCAGTCGAAGTCTTAAAATAATTTACATTAAATAGTCTTCGACAAACGCATAACATGTTGATGCAGATTTTTTTTCTGTTTGTCTGTCCAGTGACAGTGCAAGTCGGTATCGTGTCTTCATGTAGGTGGTGATATTAACGAAAGATCGTAACATGTATGTAAAAGCATGTTTTCTCACTATTTGCCTATTTGAATCAATCATATTCCTGTTACATATTATACATATTCCTGTACCATATTAAATATTGTCAATTGGGGAAAGTAGACTAAAATGAATAATACATTATAAAATAACAAATAAACATTTCACAAATTGTGTAAGCTAAGTCAGACCTTTCATGACAAATATGGCATATTTGTCATGCACTATATATCAATGTTTGCTTGCTGCTGTTTTCAAGCTATATTCACCAGTGTCCCAGATATAGGTCGACAATCCATTAATAATCTCGACCAGAAAATCCAGTGGTTGACATCATGAACAACGGGATACCATCCCTTTTGTCGCCTTTGAAGAAGCATATGTTCCTGAAGACAAGTCACAGCCTGGATTTTCACAGGACTGTAGTTTGGCTCCACTATCAGATATTTTTACTCACCACGACAATGCTATCCAACCCTCAAACGAGACAGATCGCATGAGTATTTAACCAGACCATGCTACGTGAAGCAGCAATAGCGGTTTTCGTTTGTAAAACGTATCCTACTAGATTCTATTTCTTCCAACAAGCTCTAAGCAATTATCCTTCGCTTCACTTCATGTGTGTGTATGCAATTAAAGTTTGTTCTATCTGGTCGAACGTGCCCTGAATTGCACAAGCTACTTTTAGGTTACATTCCCAACTACTATCGGACTTTGGGATTCTAATTCAACAATCACTGCACACAATCTATTTCGACAAAAGGAGTAATAATGTTTGTTCGACTGTCTGCTCACCAATTCCCGCTCTCCCGTATTGGACAGAGGCGTAAGCCAGGAGTAAGATGGGAGCAGATACATGTAGATTAGAAGACATATCGACTCGCCGTCCATGTTATGCCTCCCGAGAAACAGCTGTACCAAACGCCAGGACTGCTGGTTGTAAGTACAATCTACAGTGTGTAAACGAAGATGTCAACCCGGGACATTAATCCTTGTCTTCCACGCCTAATCACTGGGGTAATGTTATTTAGAATCAACTATCAACGCGCTCTTCTCTGATATCGAGGAAAGTTCAATCTCAACCTAGTTTCGGGTAATTATTTGGTGACATTTGTCAATATCTGAGAATTAAGTGATACAGATCAACACTGAATAGGTATCTGGAATATAAGGTCGTAGGAATATAAGGATCCGTTCGTTTTGCAAAGTTTCTTGTCCCAATATATCCCTTTGGGTGGTTATATCATCTACATTGTTGATAGGTATAGAAAGGCCAACAGAACCACTTCAATTTCAAAGTGTAAAGAGTGCGTCACAAATAAATGTTCAAAGGAATTCAAATTATACCCTCGAATAATGTTTATTTTCACCTGGTTTTTTTCTAATTTAAGTGTATATGCAAGTTATGACGTTAAATTACGGTTGACAAAGAAAGTTAAGTAAACGCATGCATTCCTTTCCATTGCACTCAACCATTTCAATTCCAATCTAGGTGTTCATTTGCAAAGGATACATCACAAATATGTATTCAAACAAATGCTATCTGGGCACACGTTTTATGCTTATCGTCAGCTGAGTTCCTCATTTTAAATGTAAATATTATAACTGTAATACACTCTATTTCACATAAATCCGCTTTTTAAAAAAAACCCAATGTTTTCGCTCCTTCTTTTGTTGGACAAAGGGTTTACATTTCTTGGGCAGTTTGTGATGCAGTAGAGGATGATCTTCCACCGGTTTTTGTAAGCATTTGCTTTCCAGAAATTTTGTCTTCAAACTAATTTCCGAGTTTTGCATGTATACTGCCTAGCCTAATCTATGCCATTTTTCTCAGATGATCAGGATGGGCGTTATCTAGGGCGCTATATCACCCTACATCATGTCACCTATGCAGAACAAGTAAATTAATAACTGAATGCGAAAAGCAGTGATTTTTGTGATATTTGCATATTATGCAGTTTACTAGAACATCGACTATGAGCATATGTGGTTCATTCAGAATAAATTGCAATAAGTCTTCTTTAAATAAAATAAACACCCTGCAGGTCAGTTGAATATCCCGAAATAACGATCAATCAAAACTTGGATTTCTGCGGGGATTTTTAAAATAGAACCGACGGGTAGCGCAATAGCAACACGTTTCACTGCGGTTCAAATGCATACAGTTTTGCATTTGGCGAGAATCAATTCTGAATTCGTGATCCTGACGATTAAGCACACAGACTGAGAGTATCACATAGCTGTAACTCCAGTGTGCTGTGATATTGTTCTATAGTTCAAGTTACTGGTTTCAGGATTAAACTCAACTAAGGAACCTTGTCATTTTGTTGTCTGTTTCAGGTATGTCATACATTTACAAATTTCACATATACATGCATGTGTATTGCACTCTCAGGCCAACAGTCATCAGTTATGTGTGTCAAAAATTATATTGAAGGAGAAGGTGTTTTAACTGCGAAACTGTCGAACGGTATATGTAACAATGACTGGAACGATCTGTTCTTTCTTTTGTTAAACTTTGTGCTATTGATCGGGTGGTCAGATTCTGTGACTTGCTTCAATGGGTGTCATAGCTGACGAACGGCGAGGACGTTGACCAAGATATCAATAGTTGGTACATCTGGTAGAAACCCGATTAGTAACAACCTACCGAAATACAGCTGGAATAATTAGGAGATAAACATCATGTGTTGGCCAATTTCCGGGTGTTATTGAGTATTTGAAGCACGGGAATTTATTTGGAACCGACGGCGTCACCCTGAAATTGGCCAACACATGATGTTTATCGACATTGTAAACACAAAATTTACCAAAAGGTCCACACACGTTTTTGTGTCTGCACTCATTGACATCGTGTACGGGTACAGCAGTGAAATGTCATCAGCCGGCCGTTTCGGCTGTCTCCCATGGTAGCATCTGGAACTGCTCATTTGTGACGTCATTCGGACTTTACGTCACAATATGATTTTAATGACGTCATCACAGCTGACGACGTAACAATACAATGGTGTGAGCGATGTTTGTATGTATTATTACGCAGCTAATTTCCGGGAATCGAATACCATTGGGTGTTCAACAACTACAAACAAACAAGATAGATCGCCATTGCGAAATATATACTTCAACACAGCAAAAGATTTAATGCGGGAAAAACACACTTACGATTTTGAAGTTCATTCAACTTTTAATGCAGTATTTAATTGTCGTATAATTTAGTTTGGATTTTATTTTCAAAAACAATTTCTAAAAGAAATCAAAGATACTGCATGAAATTAAAAGCTCTTGAAATTATTGCTTGATACACATGCCTTATAACTTTTCAGTTCGTAAAATGATCCTCGTTTCACAAGGGCGTGTCTCGCTTATAAACAGCGTTAGAAAGACATATAGGTGAGTTTTCGCTGTCTTGGCTGTTTTATCTGTGGTGAACTGTCAATTTGTTGTAACTTTAAACTTCCCCAAAGCAATTATTGTGACAAACTACAGCCGTTGAGACGAAATAGATATTTCACACGCTTTTACATTATTTTTTACACAATCCCTAGCAATTTTCAAGACACCATACCAGTAGCAAAATATTCATAACGCATTTGTCTGGACACCATCTTCAAAGGGGCCTTTTATTTGAAGATTCCCAAAGGCTATTCACATGCAATCTTTACAATCCATGTCCAACTTATAATCCTCGTATCATTGCCGTCATGTAACCGTAGCCAATTAGACAACCCATTTTATCTGTAAACTTTATAGAGTCTTTGAAGGGCATTTAGAAGTGATACACATAAAGACAAGAGTTTTATGGATGACAACTTCTTTATTGTGAAGGGTCAAGACGTTTCGAGGTATGTTCTTACTCCTTCATCAGCTGGCGTGTAAACTTTATATCTTCAACAGTACGCTTGGTGTCATCTTCTCCAGGCATTTTGCTGAACTATTCCAAGGGTTACATATTTCGCGTCACCTGAAATCGTAAGCATCCTTCATATCCATGTTGTTGGCACCTTATTAGATCAATTTCAAACATTACACGTGTTCAAACATGCACGCACCACAGTCCTCTGAAGACAGTAAAAGGTTACCTTGAACGGCATATACATATATCATTTCGAGAAGCTGTAAGTGAATGTAACACGTGAGCATTAAGTACCCACTACCAACTTTGTGTTATGTGTTCAATTTACTGTTAAGATGTATTGTTTCAATCAATACGACTACAAAATAGTACAATGCAAAAAACAATACCTCCATCTCGCAGATAACGAACTCGGCATAAGCAATTGGTACCGATGTATTGGTGTCATGCAAAAGGTCTACAAGTGTTTCCTTGGTCCTGAAAAGTTTCAATACAACGAATCGGACTCAAAAATTATGCAGCGACAAGGAGTTACAACTGACTCTTGTGTATCCGTCGGTGTCCTTCTGCTTCTAATGAGATGTCTCATTGGAATCATCTGCCTTGTTGCATTCCCTGGGTCAGCTCATTTATGTCTGGAAATTTCGAAACTCGAAATTGGACTGAGAAGCACTTGGTCTTTAATGATCTGCTCATGTGAATATATGACATCATAAAAGACGATATAATATACGTGCAACAAGACCAGTTTTTTCAGGACATTATGACATGTAGTGGTCCTTTCATACTGTATATTGGCGCTGAATACGCCCATATTCCTTTCAAAACAGCTAAATATTGTATTTTGTTAATGCAAAATGCATATATTCACATCCATATGCATTTGTGATACTAAACAGTTATTATCCTATTATATACAAACTTTGATCATATCTATTTCACGTAGTATTTGCAGAGAATTGTCTCTTAAATTCATGGTCCGATTAGGTCACCATATGTTTGTCTTTGCAATTGACAAAGACGCACCCAAATTTGATTCCCAAAACAATTTCTGAGATCAATCGGGTTTTTCTCAGTGATTTAAAAGAGTTTTCAAATTCCAAATTGATAATGGACTCCCTTATTCAATTTTCCAGGGGCGGGGGAAGGGGGTTGTCTTCGCGGTGCCATTGATTACATGGCGTGTCTGCCACTCTCTGTCCCCTACTCAACAATTGACCATTAATTAACTGAGGATGTACCCAAAGGTATACTCCCTGCTGTAATTATGTCGCCAACAAAATTTCAATTTCATAAACTGTTTATCGAAACCCACCATGACCGTCATCTGAGCTGTCTCCGCAGTAGTTGACACTTCGATTAATTTAATTTACATTCAAGTTTCAGACTGTCTAATCAAAAGATCTCTTGTGACTTCACAAGCTATATATTGCACTGTGAGTGAAATTCGTGGAAATACATAAGGGAACACTAGTACTTGTACTTTCATGTGTTCCCTTATTCGTTTCTATGAGTATATGAATACATGTATAATTTGTTCATTTGCTTTCAATTCCGAACTGATTTACGATTCTTCTATAATATGTGACCGTGTTTTTTTATTGATATGTACAAGAATTTGTTTTGCATTGACACCTGATAATAGTGAGAAAATATTTTGTTAGAATATAATTTGGTATAATATTATATATCTTTTGTTAAAATACAACCTTGATAGACATGGAGAATGTCTCTTGTTGAAAAGGAAAGAAAATACCAGTAAGACTTGTTCTTGATGTTAGAAAAACATGATAGTGAGAATTTCCTTTGTTGAAATAAACACTTGATACAAGTAATAATCTGCCTTGTTATAATGTATGTGTTTGTTGTAATAGAAACCTTGGAATGCTTTTGTTATAATAGAAACCTGATACAAGTAAAAACATGCTTTGATAAAAACATGATACCGGTCATAGTTTCTTGTTTTATAATGCTGGAGTAACTTCAGAACCACCCGAAGCAAAGGCATTCTCCTAACAATGCCAGAGTTGAATGTATATTCGCACCACCTGTTAAATATACAACATTTAACTGAGATTACCTGGTGTTACTTTCGATCATCCTGAAGGGATAAACTGGGACAAACATGGATATCGCAGCACAGAATCCAATGAATTGTATAGGTTTAGACACTAAATTACTTTCCTTCGTCAAATGAGAACAATCATCATTTGATATACCTGCACTGTCTCTGTAACTCCAGTGCTCGAGCCTTTCGCTATAAGCAAAGAACATTTTTAACATTTAAACACGAGGGCTTTGTCATTGCATGAAATTTAGTCATGATCAGTCAACAAATAGATTCATAATATGAAGAGCTTGTATTCACCCACATTGACTGCCAATGTGTCCTTGTGAAAGGAAAAGTTTGTGTTAATGATATATGTTTGTCAGGCATATGGTGCACAGTTTCTCTTTGTTATACTGGTGTTGAATATTGTCTGGGTTTCCCTGTCTACCATATATAGAATCCCCGCCTGTGAATATGGCCCCGAGACGTCGTGTGGGCCACTGTGCCATGCTATTGTTGCCTTGGTGGTAGCCAAGAAAAAGATACTTCTTCATCGCATGTAAATATCAGAACCTACACAAGAAAATTATGTATGTGCATATGTTGTTGTCCAGACTATCAGATCATGTCAATCACATCAAGCGAAATGATTTCATACCTTTAAGAAGGAGACTGTTTCATGGAAATTGTTTTCCACCATATGTCATTGTGGATTATATAGAAATAGGTGCATTAGTACAATCTTAACACTATTTGACAAATCTGTAAATCTAAAGACACCGGGAGTATTTCCCATACTCATTTCCTTGCGTTCAGTAAACTGCACACAGGAGTAAAGAAAGTGACACTTGTCTCTAATTGTATAAGCGTTACCAATATGTGTAAATGTCATGAAGATATAAACGATATTTACTGATGTTATATGAGGTTGGTGATCATACCAAAAGCAGCATTCCCTCGCAAATAATTAAAACGCCAAAGGTGTCCGACGGTTAAACGACTTAACGCACGCGCCAATCATGTCGCGTAATGGACCTTGTTCCTACCTACGTTAGTATGACTAAGTGTTGCGAGGCCTCACGCTATCACATCGGGACGGTAATGTATGGCTAATAAACTCGCATCTCCCATCCTCGCGTCCTTCTTTTCCAATCTGCCGTACTTACTGTACAGTCTCTATTAAGCACTTATTACCCAGATCCATCACCCCTTCCTAGTGCTGTTGCTCCAGATATCACCTGCGGTTTATCCTGGGTCAGTTTGCTGGGCCGGAGTCAACACCTTGTGACGTTCAACGCTGAACGTCATAATTACGAACCCTCCTGGATTGCAACCTCGTTACTGAGTGACGTCGGTGATTGTGTAGAGAACAAACAGCTTGATTGAATAATGCCATAATCGCATTATATTAGCTGTTTATCCTACGCGTGATGTGGCCACTCTTCGTGTTGGGTCCTTCTGTCTGACGTCAAATTACCACAGGATAGGGAAGCTTATCATGTTTAACGCTATGTGGAAGGTATGTCCATAAATTCAACACTTTTGTATCGCAGGCATACTCGCAAAGACACTTTTAAAACAAGTAAGAGTGGTTAAGTAGCCTCGTGGATGAAAAGTTTGACAGTCATATCAGTACAATGTGTGAAGACCATTTCTTGTTCACCACAGTGGTATTGCTACAATATTGATACAAGCAGCGTAGAACTCAGCCATATCACTCACTCAAAAATACGCAAACATCTATGTGAATACTAATTCATAATGAATTCTACATTTTAGAATCACATGTTATGTATGATATGTAGTTAGTCACTAACGTACATTCATGGTTGATAATAATATAGGAATCATGGTATAAGTCTCGTTAAACAGACAAATGCCATTTCTATATCAACCAACTGAGTAGTTCATGAGGCTAAGCAAAGTGCTCTTCTCGTGTAATGACATAATTATATGTTTCTATATAAACTGCAATGAAACTCAAACACACTTTTATGTTAAATAAATACTTCTTGTTATCCGATGTTCAACACAACCGCGGAATACTGACAAATAAAGAATATGCAGGAAACCTGGCATTAGTGACAACCGTAAACTCGACGCAACAGTGTTTATTATTGTAGAAATGAAGTGAATAGTAGTGGAATTTATTTTAGAACAGACAAGTATATTATTTTAAAACTCTAGATGTTGCAGATTTTTAATAAAAACAGACTGGAGATACTGAGGAATAGATAGATTTGCAAGCAATGAGTAATGTGTGCTCTGTACATTTTCTGTGCGATCTCATCTCGGATCAGATATACATGTATGTGATTATCTAAATGTGAAACCTAGCCTCAATGCGACAATACAATTTCAAATGTGAAGCAGATAATTACCCGAAGGAGCATCTCAAAGGTAGACCTGCAGCTGAATCACACGCATGCAATCTACATGTAATTTATAAGAGGCGCGCCCCTTCAGACTTCATTTCCACGTACAATACGACATTGTCTATATGACTATAACAATGCTCGTTTCTTGATGAATGAAGATTATACTCCGAAACCTCGTGTCCCCTGTAATCCATCCAGGGCCCATGCAGGAAGCAAATGTACTGTAAGTCCCCATGGTCCCTAGTATGGTTATCTACCTTCAGTTGTTGGCAATCTATAGCCTGTTTTTATATTGTATTGTCACTTATAGGTAAAATATTTTAGATTTAATTACTAGTCTTAGATTTATTCCTGTGATAATCTAGTCATTTTACTGTTTTTCGTTGACAGGTGTTTTATAATGTAATTGTGTTTATTGTTAATTTATAACTTTTTAAGTCACAATATGGCTGAAATATTGCCGATGTGACTATAAATTTTAACTCACTCACTCGTGTCCCCCTTATTACAGAAATTGACATCCATTCATGTTGCAACCTTTAAATCTTTAAATGCTCGTTAAACTGGAATTTCATTCATTGTATTGTTATATAATGTTACCTTATAGAGTAAGTTCTGTTGTTTGTAACAAAAGAGTTTATATTCCAATACTGAATGATGTTGCAGATCCAAATGCTGACAGTGTCATGTCTTTTCTTTACACGGAAGCATCTTCTACACACCTGTATCAAGAGGATCTCTTGGGATTTTCTCATCAGACGCTGACAATCCTTTGGTCGCCCACCATGCGTTATATATAAATCCTTCGCGCAATGCAAAATTCTGTCCTGGAAATGTCCACTACATTAACCCATAAAATATATATTTGATAACTTGCAGAAAACTGGATAGATACTGACAGATGGGATACGAGGGACTTTGCTTGGATTACTGCGGGACGACTGAAATAAATTAAATGTGTCAGAATGAGACAGAATGGTGTCTTTGTCAAACAAGAAACAGACATACCAAAATTGATGTAATTACAGATAAAAGGTTTGTATGTGAATTTAGCCAGTTTTGGAAATGTATTTCGCAAAATAGGTTTATCCCTGACCTATATTTCCGCCATCATTTGGATACAGATTATCGGAGATTCAATTTCTGGTACATAGCATAGGACAGTTGTCTGTCGTGCTGTCCTGTGTCATAATGGATTTGTTAATAATGTTGATATGATCTTCACTCCATTTGCTTTGAACATTCGTGTAGAACTACTTAATCCACACTTTGTAATCACATACCTCGGACGCGTTTCTAATTGCAATCTTTCGGTTTCAAATGAAATAATGTTTGTGGAGTCATGCCTTAGATGTCCATTCACAGCCGTGGTACTTTCGGTTCTTGAGATCTTGCTTTGAAATAATGACTGTTTGGGGATCTGTTAATATGAGTCTGACAAATACTTCAATCATTTTGAGTTGGTTGAAAACAAACCAGTCCAAGTCTTAAATTAGATTAAATAGTCTACGACAAACGCATAACATGTTGTGTATTAACACAGATCTATGTTCTATTTGTCTGTCCAGTGACAGTGCAAGTCAAAACGTTGAAGTGGGTATCATGTCTTCATGTAGGTGGTGTTATTTTGATTGTAGTCGTATGGTTGATATTAACGAAAGATCGTAATATACATACATACTAACATTTGTATAGCGCCGATATCCAGCTCAGCTGCTCAAAGGCGCTTTGTTTTTTCCCTCGATCACTGGATGTCAATCTCAACGGCACGTCGTATTATCAATCTCAACTCCCTCGGGATCATACAACTCTTGCAGCCACTAGGCGCACCGAGTTAGTGTGGCTTGCCCATCCTTACGAGGTACCCATTCACAGCTGGGTGGACTGGGACACATAGTCACAGTACTTTGTCCAAGTGTACTGCACGTTGCTGTACTCTCAACTAAGTGTTTGCACGTGTTCATGTGGCCACCATCTGGTCATATACCAACGGATTCGTGGGCTCTGTTAGGTGCACAGGGTTGTGTACTGTACACTAGAGGTTGTGACAACACTAAAAGAGTCTGCACACAAAGTTGACTCCAAGGTTTTACACCTGGTCAGAGGTGGGCTGGATCCCGTCACCTCAAGTTCGCTGGACCACTAGCCTGGCGCTTTAGCCAGTTCGCCCACCACACCATGTATGTAAAAGCATATTTTCTCACTGTTTGCCTATTTGAATCAATCATATTCCTATTACATATTATACATATTCCTGTACCATATTAAAATTTGTCTATTGGGGTTAGTAGACTAAAATTTATAATACATTATAAAATAACAAATAAACATTTCACAAATTTTGTGAGCTAAGTCAGGTCTTTGGTGTCAAATATGGCATATATGCCATGCACTACACATCAATGTTTGTTTGTTGTTGTTTAAAGCCACATTCACCAGTGTCCCAGATATATGACGACTGTTTGTAAATAATCTCGACCAGACAATCCAGTGGTTGACATCATGAACAACGGGATACCATCCCTTTTGTCGCCTTTGAAGAAGCATATGTTCCTGAAGACAAGTATTAACCTTGATTTTCACAGGACTGTAGTTTGGCTACACTATCAGATATTTTTACTCACCACGACAATGCTAGCTAACCCTCAAACGAGACAGATCGCATGAGTATTTAACCAGACCATGCTACGTGAAGCAGCAATAGCGGTTCTCGTTTGTAAAACGTATCCTACTGGATTCTATTTCTTCCAACAAGATCTAAGCAATTATCCTTCGCTTCACTTCATGTGTGTGTATGCAATTAAAGTTTGTTCTATCTGGTCGAACTACTATCGGACTTTGGGATTCTAATTCAACAATCACTGCACATAATCTATTTTGACAAAAGGAGTAATAATGTTTGTTCGACTGTCTGCTCACCAATTCCCGCTCTCCCGTATTGGACAGAGGCGTAAGCCAGGAGTAAGATGGGAGAAGATACATGTAGATTAGAAGACATATCGACTCGCCGTCCATGTTATGCCTCCCGAGAAACAGCATTACCAAACCCCAGGACTGTTCGTTGTAAGTATAAACTACTGTGTGTAAAAAGTATAACTGTAATAATCACCATTACACATATATCCGCTTTTAAAAAAAACCCAAATGTTTTCGCTCTTCGTTTTGTTTGACAAACGGTTTACATTTCTTGGGCAGTTTGTGATGCAGGAAAGGATGATTAATGAAATCTTCCACCTTTTTTCTAAGTATTTGCTTTCCAGAAATGTGGTCTTCAAACGAATTTCCCACTTTTGATGGGACTAAAACATATTTGTAATAATGCTTTAAGCGAAAAATACCAGAAAATTGTATTTTCATTATTTGTTAAGGTGGAGCGATTTCTTTTTCAGTGTAAAATTCAATATCACATGTGTTCCACCACCACGAAAAGAAAATACCTCACAAGTACCAGGGCTATTCTGAAATACATTACACACTTCTACCATACCAGTGTTTATTGAAATAACAAGTACTTTCACCAGGTCCATTGCCATGTAAAATATTCATGACCCGTGTGTTAGATGTGATCATCATGGCAACAGCTAATTTGAACCCATTTCCCCAAACAAATACAATGAAGTTCACACATAGGAAATTGGTAATTGTCACATAAAGGAAAACGTTCAACCGTTACATCTTTGGAAGCCAATATATGTTAATCTTTCTTTCGAAAGCATATGAGGCTTCGGTAACAGAAACATTGAAACAAAACATGCATCTAGGGAATTGCTTGGGGAGAAAGTGTGAATCTTGATCACAAACCAGTATATCAGTGTGTACATTTGTATGTGTGTGCGTGTGTTTGTGCGTGTGCGTGTGAGCTGCAGTTAACGCCGATTTTAACAACAACCTATCGCAACCTACCACGTTCTTTGGGCAACAAAACCCGAACCGATGCAGTTCGCACTTGAAATTGCAGAGTCTTAAGATGAAATATTTTAGAGGCACAGAGGTCTTTTTGAAAACAACATGAAACCCTTGAATATGTTTTGGCCTGTTGTCTGTCAGTTTGCATTATTTGCGTAATGCGTTGTGAATGATACGTCGTGTAGCGTTTATATGGAAACAAAGACATACACGAAATATCAATTTATCTTTAATACTAACCCGTTATCTAAAGGAAACATTTATGGGTCATTGAGCAAAGCTCCGAAGTCTGGGTCAAGCATTGAAACGTTGTTGTGGTCTCTTCCCGTAACCGTAGTTATCATTCCAGAATTTAAATGGAGTTTGTTTTTCTACATTCCTCGTTGAAGGGTTAGCAGATCCGTGATCCCACCAGTCAGACGTTAAAAAGTATGAAGATTGCCAATAATCAGACTCGCACATACATCAACACCGACAAAGTGCGCATAGACCAGAAAAGGGTTTAACAGTGTAAATAAAAGAGGTCGGAGCAGTATATCAACTAATTCAATATATACTCTCCCAAAAAAGAAACGCATCATGAAAATAGCAATTTCATGTAGCAATGACTTGAAACGTGATTCATTTTGCAAAAGGTTTTGCTCTGTTTATGAGTCCTATTGTGTTTATGGTTTGAAACATCACAACAAAACGCACCATCCGTAAAATACCCGTATTTAACAGAATGATTTTCAATTTCGGCGTGTAGTGTCACAGAATACACAATTCAAATGCAATGTACGTGAAAGTTGAGGATCAGATAGTCTCAATGATGGGCATAAAAAGTTGATCGCTGTCTGTCGATTATTCACTGTATTTGGAATATTGTTGACGAACGCAAAATGCCACGTCTAAGTGAAGCCAACCGTCATATCGCCATTGGTTTGCTTGAAGCTGGCCAACGTGCAGTTGCCCGACGCATGAATGTTCACCAAAGCACCATTTCACGGCTCTGGGAGAGATATCGCCGGCAGAATGCGGTAGCAGATGCCCCTCGTAGTGGGCGACCTCGAGCGACCACTGCGGCGCTGGATCGCTACATCCGGGTACATAACCTGCGTCATCGAACAGCTACGGCGACCAGTACCGCTCGACAAATTCCCGGATTGAGGAGGCTTTCTGCACAGACCGTCAGGAACAGGTTGAGAGAGGCTGGTTTACGTGCCAGAAGACCTTATTTTGGCCCTGTGCTTCGACAACAACATCGTCGACATCAGGTTCAATGGTGCACCAACGTTCAGGCCTGGAACCTACCGAATTGGCGTAGAATCTGGTTCAGTGATGAATCACGATTTCTATTGGAACGACGCGATGGAAGAATGCGGGTGTACAGACGTCGACGTGAACGTTTCGCCAACGCTTGCGTTCCCCAGGTGGACAGATTCGGCCGGGAAAGTGTTATGATGTGGGGAGAGATCACCTGCCGTAGGAGAAGTGATTTGGTGATGATCCAGGGCAACCTGACAGCTCAACGGTACTGTGACGAAATCCTACGCCCACACCTCCTTCCAATCATTGATCGCCAGAGGGAGTTGTTTCAACAGGACAATGCCAGGCCCCACACAGCACGTCACACTAGAGACTTCCTCCAGAACCACAACATCAATGTGCTCCCCTGGCCCTCAGGATCACCGGACTTAAACCCGATCGAACATCTGTGGGATGCCCTGGACAGACGGGTACGACGCCGTAACCCTCAGCCCCAGACACTTCAGCAACTCGCACAGGCACTACAGGCAGAGTGGGCTGCGATTGGGCAACACGAGATTCTGAGACTTATTCGTTCGATGCCGAGGCGATGCCGTGCAGTTCTGGATGCCCACGGTGGTCACACGAGGTATTGACTTCAGCGCCACCACACGTCTCCATGTGACACTCAAACTGACTTTCCTCGAGTTGGTGCCAAAGACGGATAAGTCTGCATTCCCAGTGTGCAATTTCGCTATATTTCATTGACTCATAAAGCCTACAAGATGTTTCAAAATAAACATAAAAATACAGTTGAAATTCCTATATGCGTTTCTTTTTTGGGAGAGTATATTTGTATGTCTGTAATGAGTGCGTCCACGCAGTGTTGTTTTGTGATCTCTCTGTGGGCGATTGCATTCTGCATGACCGTTTTCATTTCCGGTGTGTGTGTTTTATTGCTCTGTTGATTCATCTTGCCTTGGATGTCTGTCCGCGCGAGTTACTTTATCAATAGGTTCAGTTTTAACAATTGTATAAGCCTGTATACTGCCTAGCCTAATCTTTGCCATTTTGCTCAGATTATCAGGATGGGCGTTATCTAGGGCGCTATATCACCCTACATCATGTCACCTATGCAGAACAAGTAAATTAATAACTGAATGCGGAAAAGCAGTGATTTTGTGATATTTGCATATTATGCAGTTTACTAGAACATCGACTATGAGCATATTTTGTTTCATTCAGAATAACAATTGCAATAAGTCTTCTTTAAATAAAATAAACACCCTGCAGATCAGTTGAATATCCCGAAAAAACGATCAATCGAAAACTTGGATTTCTGTGGAGATTCTTAAAATAGAACCGACGGGAAGCGCAATAGCAACACGTTTCACTGCGGTTCAAATGCATACAAATGTCTCTGAGTAGGAACTTCGAGTAGACATTATACGTTGCAGGTTTGCATTTGGCGAGAATCAATTCTGAATTCGTGATCTTGACGATTAAGCACACAGACTGAGAGTATCACATAGCTGTAACTCCAGTGTGCTGTGATATTGTTCTATAGTTCAAGTTACTGGTTTCAGGATTAAACTCAACTAAGGAACCTTGTCATTTTGTTGTCTGTTTCAGGTATGTCATACATTTACAAATTTCACATATACGTGCATGTGTATTGCACTTTCAGGCCAACAGTCATCAGTTATGTGTGTCAACAATTATATTCAAGGAGAAGGTGCTTTAACTGCGAAACTGTCGAACGGTATATGCAACAATGACTGGAACGATCAGTTGATTCTTTTGTTAAACTTTGTGCTGTTGATCGGGTGGTCAGATTCTGTGACTTGCTTCAATGGGTGTCATAGCTGACGAACGGCGAGGACGTTGAGCAAGATGTCAATAGTTGGTGCCTCTGGTAGAAACTCGATTAGTATGTTATAAACAACCTACCAAAATACAGCTGGAATAATGGGTGTTCAACAACTACAAACAAACAAAATAGATCAAGGCATAGGGAATTCCTTGGCGTGTACACGTTGATATGCTGAACATTACACCATTGCCCTTTCTTCATTTATTTCAGTTTTCATCTTGTCCAATTTGTACATGTCTCTAGCGGTACAAGTAATTGCCTTCTGTCCACAGCATGACACTTACAAATGCCATTAAGAGCATTATAGGTCACCTGTCAACTGACCACTAGAACTATATCATGAGCATGCGTCAATGAATCACTAATAGTGACCGTAGCAGGTGTTCACAAATCTTAACATGTAACTTAAGCAATGCAGTGCTTATCCTGAACTATCGGTAACACTCCCGACGTTAACCTTGGATACAACAGTAAGTGTTCTTTTTTGTCTTGCCTTGTCACCAAGTCACCGACTCTGACCTGAAGATCCGTTCAGTTTTACAAACAACTTTTGAAGACCTATATTTCTTACACGAAACTCTCACCTATAATTAAGGGTCAGTCGCCATTGCGAAATATATACTTCAACACAGCAAAAGATTCAATGCGGGAAAAACACACTTACGATTTTCAAGTTCATTCAACTTTATTATTCAGTATTTAATTGTCGTATAATTTAGTTTTCAATTTTATTTTCAAAAACAATTTCTAAAAGAAATCAAAGATACTGCATGAAATTAAACGTTTTTGAAATTATTGCTTGATACACACGCCTTATAATTTTTCAGTTCGTAGAATGATCCTCGTTTGAGGAAGAGTTTCAATTTTCTTGCTGAATCACATTTCTTTATCCCTTCAAAGCAAGACATTCTACTCTAAAACCTTCTTTCATTTTACAGTTTGAATCCATAAGCACTTTGTCATATCTGTGGTGAACTGTCAATTTGTTGTAACTTTAAACTTCCCCAAAGCAATTATTGTGACAAACTACAGCCGTTGAGAAGAATTGGATATTTCACACGCTTTTACATTATTTTTTTTACACAATCCCTAGCAATTTTCAAGACACCATATCAGAAGCAAAATATTCATAACGCATTTGTTTAGTCACCATCATCAAAGGGGCCCTTTATTTGAAGATTCCCAAAAGGCTATTCACTTGCAGTCTTTACAATCCATGTCCAACTTATAATCCTCATATCATTGCCGACATGTGACCGTAGCCAATTAGACAACCCATTCTATCCGTAAACGTTATGTCTTTAACAGTACCCTTGGTGTCATCTTCTCCAGATATTTTTGTGAACCATTCATTACATATTTCGTGTCACCTGAAATCGTAAGGCTCGTTGGTACATTGCTACACCACAGCACTACTCCAGCATCCTTCACATCCATGTTGTTGGCACCTTATTAGATCAAATTCCAACATTGCACGTGCTGAAACATGCACTCTAAAGACAGTTGAAAGGTTACCTTGAACGACACATATATGTCCTTTCGAGATGTTGTTAAGTGAATGTAAATTCATGAGCATTAAGTACTCACTACAAACGTTCTGATATGTGTACGACTTACTGTTAAGATGCATTGGTGGAATTAATACGACTACACAGTTGTACAATGCAAAAAACAATACCTCCATCTCGGCAAAAAAGAACTCGGCATAATCAATTGGCACCGATGTATTGGTGTCATGCAAAAAGGTCTACAAGTGTTTCCTTGATCCTGAAAAGTACCGATACGTTGTAACATTATGCAGCGACAAATTATTATTGTCAACCAAGGAGTTACAACTGACTCCTGGGTATCCGTCGGTGTCCTGCTTCTGATCAGATATCTCATTGGAATTATCTGCCTTGTTTTTCCCTGGGTCAGCTCATTTAATGGTCAGTGTTTAATGATCTGCTCATTTGAATATATGACATCATAAAAGACGATATAGTATGCATGCAACATGACCATGACAAGTATTGTCAGGACATTACGACAGTGGTCCTTTCATACTGTATATTGGCGCTGAATACGCCCATATTCCTTGTCTTCGCGGTGCCACTGATTACATGGCGAGCTGGCATTCATCAAATCTTCGAGATTTGTGTCTGTCACTCTCTGTGCCATGCTCAACAATTGACCATTAATTAACTGAGGATACTCCCTGCTGTAGTTATGTCACCTACAAAACCCCTCAATTTCATAAATTGTTTATCGAAATCAAAGAAAATATTTTTTTAAATTTACCCACCATGACTGTCATCTGAGCTGTCTCCGCAGTAGTTAACGCATTAATTAATTTAATTTACATTTAAGTTTCGAACTGTCTATTTAAAAGATCTCTTGTGACTATCAATCACAATACAAGTGTTCACTTATTCTTTCCCAGGTTTCTTCACAAGGTATGGATTGCACTGTGAGTGAAATTCTGGAAATACATGAAGGAACTCTTATACTTTCATGTGTTCCCGTATTCGTTTCTATGAGTATATTAATATAGTTTGTTTATTTGCTTTTCAATTCCGAACTGATCTACGTTTCGTCTATAATATGCGACCGTGTCTTTTGAATGATATGCACAAGACATCACAGTGATTGATATTGTGAACATCGATCCGTCCCATTCTGGACTGGAATAACCACACGGTTATGGAAATAAAATGTGAGCTTGACTGTTTGACGACACTTTCTTGATTATATGTAATAAGAAGCCAAACAACTTTTCACAGGTAATCTTTTTTTTGACTATATATCTCTATAATATTATATATATATATATATCTCTTGTTAAAATACAACCTTGATATACATGGGGAAAGGCTCTTGTTGAAAAGGAAAGAAGGTACAAGTAAGAATTGTTCTTGATGTTAGAAAAACATGATAGCGAGAATTTCCTTTGTTGAAATAAACACTTGATACAAGTAATAATGTGTCTGGTTATAATGTAAACGAAATACAACAGATTGTGTTTGTTATAATAGAAACCTGGGAATGCTTTTGTTATATCAGAAACCTGATACAAGTAAAAAAAATGCTTGATAAAAACATGATACCGGTCATAGTTTCTTGTTTTATAATGCTGGAGTACCTTCAGAACCACCCAAATCAGAGGCATTCTCCTAACAATGCCAGAGTTGAATGTATATTCGCACCACCTGTTAAATATACAACATTTAATTGAGATTACTTGGTATTACTTTCGATCATCCTGAAGGGATAAACTGGGACAAACATGGATATCGCAGGACAGAATCCAATGAATTGTATAAGTTTGGACACTAATTACTTTCCTTCGTCAAATGAGAACAATCATCATTTGATATACCTGCACTGTCTCTGTAACTCCAGTGCTCGAGCCTTTCGGTACAAGAAAGGAAGCGGCAGTTTTGGGATTAAGAACACTTTTTTTTAAACATGAGGGCTTTGTCATTGCATGAAATCTAGTCATGATCAGTCAACAAATATATTCATAATATGAAGAGCTTGTATTCACTCACATTGACTGTGAAAAGGAAAGTTTGTCTTCATGATATATGTTTGTCAGGCATATGGTGCACAGTTTCTCTTTGTTATACTGGTGTTGAATATTGTCTGGGTTTCCCTGTCTACCATATATAGAATCCCCGCCTGTGAATATGGCCCCGAGACGTCGCGTGGGCCACTGTGTCGTGCTATTGTTGCCTTGGTGGTAGCTAAGAAGAATATACTTCTTCATCGCATGTAAATATCAGAACCTACACAAGAAAATTATGTATGTGCATATGTTGTTGTCCAGACTATCAGATCATGCCAATCACATAAAGCGAAATGATTTCATACCTTTGAGAAGGAGACTGTTTTATGAAAATTGTTTTCCATCATATGTCATCGTGGATTATATAGAAATAGGTGCATTAGTACAATCTTAACAGTATTTGACAAATATGTAAGTTTCAAGACACTGGAAGTATTTCCCATACCCATTTCTTTGCGTTCAGTAAACTGCACACACGAGTAAAGAAAGTGACACTTGTCTCTAATGGTTTTAGCGTTACCAATATGTGTAAATTTCATGAAGATATAAACGATATTTACTGATGTTATATGAGGTTGGTGATCATACCAAAATGCAGTGTGCTCTCGCAAATAATTAAAACGCCAAAGGTGTCCGGCGGTTAAACGACTTAACGTATGCTCCAGTCTTGTCGCGTAATGGACATTGTCCCTACCTACGTCAGTATAACTAAGTGTTGCAGGGCCTCACGCTATCACATCGGGACGGTAATGTATGGTTAATAAACTCGCATCTCCCATCCTCGCGTCCTTCTTTTCCAATCTGCCGTACTTACTGTACAGTCTCTATTCAGCACTTATTACCCAGATACATCACCCCTTCCTGGCGCTGTTGCTCCAGATATCACCTGCGGCTTATCCTGGGTCAGTTTGCTGGGCCGGAGTCAATACCTTGTGACGTTCAACGCTCAACGTCATAATTACGAACACTCCTGCATTACAATCTCGTTACTGAGTGACGTCGGTGATTGTGTAGAGAACAAACAGCTTGATTGAGTAATGTCATAATCGCATTATATTAGCTGTTTATCCTACGTGTGATGTGGCCACTCTTCGTGTTGGGTCCTTCTCTCTGATGTAAAATTACCACAGGGTAGGGAAACGTATCTCGCTTGACGCTATGTGGAAAGTATGTCCATAAATTCAACACCTTTTTATCGCAGACCCACTCGTAAATGCACTTTTAAAACAAGTGAGAGTGGTTAGTTAGCCTAGTACTTAAAGAGTTTGATAGTTCCCATCATTACAATGTGGGAAGACCATTTCTTTAACACCACTGATGTTGCTACCACTTTGCTACTACTTGTAAAAGCAGCGTAAACCTTAACAATATCACCCACTCAAAAATACGTAAACATACGTAATTCATAATGATTTCTACATTTGTGACTTACATGTTATGCATGATATGTAGCTAGTCACTAACGTACATTTGTTGTTCATAATAATATAGGAATCATGGTATAAGTCTTGTTAAACAGACAAATGCCATTTCCATAATAATCATGTTCAAGTGGGCTGTTAGATAAAAGGTAAAAGACGACCAACTGAGTTCTTTATGGGGCTTAGCAATTGCTCTTCTCATGTAATGATGTAAATGTTCTATATAAACTGCAATGAAACTCAGGCACACGTTGTTGTTGCATAAATACTTCGAGATTTCCAATGTTCAACACAACAGCGAAATACGGACAAATAAAGAATATGCAGGACACGTTTCAATAGAGACAACCGTAAATTCAGTATCTAACTGTTGTAGAAATGAAGTAAATAGTAGTCAAAATTATTTTAGAACAGACAAGTATATATTATCACAAGCTGTAGCCAAGGTTTCAGGGTCCATGGTTTCAGATTTTTAATACAAACAGGCTGACGATACTGACGAATCGATAAATTTGCAAGGAATGAACGATGTATGCTCTGTACATTTTACGCACGAGAAGAGTATATCCAAGATCAGATATACATGTATGTAATTATCTAAATGTGAAACCTAGCCTCGCGGCGACAATACAATTTCAAATCTGAAGCAGATGATTACCCGAAAGCGTATCGCATAGGTAGAGGGGCAAAGGAATCACACACATGCAATCTACATGTAATTTATTTGAAGCGCGCCCCTTCAGACTTCATTACCACGTACAATACGACATTGTCTATATGACTATAACAATGCTCGTTTCATGAGAAGTCACGTTGGTTGATGGATTCCAATGACGTCTCACACGCTGATCTTTCCTCTCATTTATATAACTGCAAGACCTTAAACACACCCACCAACCCCGTTTGTTCCCACCGACCATATACTAGAAAAACGACATGGAAGCAAGCATGGATAATCAAATTAACATATGTCAACAAACTCGACTTGAAATCAGCCATTTCCGAACACATCACCAAGAACCAAGATCACGCCATCACGGAGCAGACACTACAATCATGTCTGCTAACAACACCTGGTGTCAAGGAAGCAAAAAGAGGCCATATACATCAGGAGATCCCAACCAGCTATCAACCAAGACCAGGGACAACACCTGCCTAGCGCTTGGAACTAGATGACTTATGTTGTCATCTGATCACTGTTGTTGTTTTTACATGCACTTATATAGCTATATGATTGAAGAATAGACCCAGAAACCTCGTGTCCCTCATATTACAGAAGTTGACATCAATTCATTATGCACCCTTAAAATCTTTAAATGTTTGTTAAACTGGAATTTCATTCATCGTGCTATAATATGATGTTGGCTTATAGAGTACAAACTACATATTCTTGTTTGTAACCAAAGAGTTTCTATACTCCAATACCGAAGGATGTTGCCGATCCGAATCCAGACAGTGTCATGTTCTTTTTTTACACGGAAGCATCTTCTACACACCTGTATCAAGAGGATCTCTTAGGATTTTCTCGTCAGACGCTGACAATCCGTTGGTCGCCCACCATGCATTATATATAAATCCATCGTGCAGTGCAAAATTCTATCATGGATATGGTCACTACATTAACCTATAAAATATATCTTTGATACATTGCAGAATGCTGGATAGGTACTGACAGATGGGATACGAGGGACTTTGCTAGGATTACTGCGGGACAACTGAAATAAATTAAATGTGTCAGAATGAGACAGAATGGTGTCTTTGTCAAACAGGAAACAGACATACCAAAATTGATGTAATTACAGATAAAAGGTTTGTATGTGAATTTAGCAAGTTTTGGAAATGTATTTCGCAAAATAGGTTTATCCCTGACCTATATTCCGCAATCGTTTAGATTATCGGAGATTCGATTTCTAGTACACAGCACAGGGCAGTTGTCTGTCGGACTCCCCTGTACCGTAATGGATTGGCTAATAATGTTGATATGATCTTTACTCCATTTGCTTTGAACATACGCGTACCGCTACTTTATCCACACTTTGAAAGCACATACTTCGGACACGTTTCTAATCGCAGCCTTTCGGTTTCAAATGGAATAAATATTGTGAGTCATGCCTTAAATGTCCATTCACAGCCATTGTACCTTCTTTTCTTGAGATCCTGCTTTGACATAATGAGTGTTTGGGGGTCTGTCTAATACGAGTCTGACAAATACTTCTATCATTTGGAGTTGATGGAAAAACAAATCCGTCCAGGTCTTCACAATGAAATAGTCTATGGCACACACATAGCATGTTGTGTCTTAACACAGAACTATGTTTCATTTGTCTTTCCAGTGCTAGTGTCAAAACGTGAAATTTGGTATAATGTCTTCATGTTAGTCGTATTACTTTGGTAGTAGTCGTATGGTTGATATACATGACTGATCGTAACATGTAATATTTTCATTCCTGTTACATATTATACATATTCCTGTACCGGTGTAAATCCAGCTAGGGTCCATGCAGGAAGCATATGTACTATAAGTCCCCATGGGCTCTTATATGGTGATCTGCCTTCAGTTGTCGGCAATCTATCGCCTGTTTTTATATTGTGTTGTTCTCTTTAATAATATCGTTTTATTGTGCTAGTTTTACTTTACTATCTGTGATACACTAGTAAATTTGCTGTTCTTCGTCAACAGGCTTTTAATTTCTAATTTCATTTATCTATAAAATGATAATTAATTCTTTTTGTCACGATATGGATGTAATATTGTCGATGTGACGATAAATATTAATTCACTCACTCACTCACCTTTCCTGTACCATATTAAATATTGTCAAATTAGACTAAAATTAATAATCAATTAATTGAACAAATGATTAACATACATTTCATGAACAAAGGGGTACGGTCCCTTATGTCGCCTATGAACAAGCATATGTTCCTGAAGACAAGTCACAACATAGAACTTCACAGAGCTGTAGTTTTGGCTCCACTATAAGATATGTTTACACACCACGACAATTCTATCTAACCCTCAAACTAGACAGATCGCATGAGTATTTAACCAGACCATGTTATATGAAGTGGCAATAGCGGTTTTGTGTTTTGGATTCTATATCTTCAAACAAGCTCTAAGCAATTATCCTTCGCTTCACGTCATGTGTGCTTATGCAATTAAAGTTTGGTCTCTCTTGTCGAACGTGATCTGAACTGCAAAGCTACCTTTAGGTTACATTCCCAACTACTATCGGACTTTGGGATTCTAATTCAACAACCACTGCACACAATCTATTTCCGACAAAAGGAGTAATAATATTTGTTCGACTGTCTGCTCACCACTCCCCGCCCTCCCGTATTGGGCAGAGGCGTAAACCAGGAGTAAGATGTGAGAGGATACATGTAGACTAGAAGACATATAATCTACTGTCACCATGCATTTCTCTGATCTCGAGAAGGGTCCAATCGCAACCTAGTTTCGGGTAATTATTTAGTGACATTTGTCAATATCAGTATCAATTAAGTGATACAGATCAACATTGAATAGGTTCCTGGAATATAAGGTCGTAGAGTTTACAAGGATCCGTTCGTTTTGCAAAAATTGTTGTATCCAATATACCCCTATAGTTGGTATGGTTAAATAAAATGTAAACTTTTCATGCCACGTTACTCGTTTTTGATTAAAGATATGTACTGTTGTTCCTTGATCTTTCTGGCTTACCATGTCACACTATTTCGAATGTCTGGATATCTCGATATTACAACATGGCCCCGTTATGTCGAGATACAAGGATCCTCAAAGAAGAGCCCTTATGACACAACGCTATAACAATGAAGTAATCATTGGGACAAGACGCCAGGTACTCAGGGTGATTCCACTTGGCTATCAAGAACAGCCTATCCGACCTATTGGTCCTTGCCCCCTGGATCGGATCACAATAAGCCCTCATCAGTCAATTACATGTGTCATACGACTACATTTCATCGGGTGGTGCTCGTGGACTTTGTTCGACTGTTCGTCATCGTAACCAGACAGAATGGAATGTTGTTCACACTATTAACCACTGGATTGCCTCTTTAATTTCAGACTCGATTATTTGCAGATCAGCGTAATAACGCCATAATGTTGCTATCCCGGAATTTTGTCATTTAACTAAAGGAAACAATGTCTGTGCTGAGACACAATGCTTCCTTTATACAATGTTATACTTTCAAATAATATTTTCAAATGATTTTGTGGTTATGTCATCTACATTGTTGATATGTATAGAAAGGTCAACAGAACCACTTAAATTCCAATGGTAAAGAGTACATAAACAATCTTCAAAAAGAATTCAATTTAGACGCTCGAATAATGTTTATCTTCACCTGTTTTTTCTAATTGAAGAGTATATGCAAGGTGGGACGTTGCATTATTGTTGGGAAAGAAGAGTTTGAAATCAACCCTTTTAAATCAACCATTTAAATTCCAATCTGGATTTTCATTTGCAAAGAATACATCACAAAAATGGATTCAAAGGAATTTAATTCAGACACACGGTTTCTGCTCATCTTCAGCTCATTTCCTCATTTTAAATGTAAATATTATAACTGTAAAAATCACTATTACACATAAATACGGGTTTTTAAAAAAACAAAACAACAATGCTTTTGCTCTTCATTTTGTTTGACAACGGGTTTACATTAATTTTGGGCAGTTTGTGATGCAGTAGAGGGTGATTAATGATTTACTTTCCAGAGAATTAATTTCCGAGTTTTGATGGGACTAAAACATATTTGTAATAATGTCCTAAGCGAAAACCCCTGAACATCGTATTTTTGTTAAGGGGGAGCGATTTCTTTTCAGTGTAAAGTTCAATCAGACATGTGTTCCACCAGCACGAAACGAAAATACCTCACAAGTAGCAGGGTCATTCAGAAATACACTGCACATTGCTACCGTACCAGTGTTTATTGAAATAACAAGTACTTTCTCCAGGTCTATTTCCACGTAAAATATTCATGACACGCGTGTTGATGTAATCATCATGGAAACAGCTAATTTGAACCCATTTCCCCAAACAAATACAGTGAAGTTCACATATAGGAAATTGGTAATTGTCACATAAAAGAAAACTTTGAACCGTTACATCTTTGGAAGCCAATATATGTTAATATTTCTTCTGAAAGTATATGAGGCTTCGGTAACAGACACATTGAAACAAAACATGCATTTAGGGAATTGCTTGAGGAGAAGGCGTGAATCTTGATCTTGATCACAGTCACAATATTCCACCTATATGGCTGTGGTTTCTAAATAAATGAGCCTGAACCAGACAATCCAGTGTTCAACAGCATGAACATCGATTTGCGCAATTGGGATACGATGACATGTGTCAACCAAGTCAGCGAGCCTGATCACCCTGTTAGTTGCCTCTTACGACAAGCATGGGTTACAGAAGACCAACTCTAACCCGTATCGTAACTGGTTAATCTTCATCACAGACTAGTATATCAGTGTGTACATTTGCATGCGTGTGCATGTGGGAGTGCGTGTGCGTGTGCGTGTGCGCGTGATATTTTAATAACATTCCGGTCACATCACAATCTGCCACTTTCGCTGGACAACAGAATCCGAACTGATGCAGTTCGCACTTGATGCAGTCCCTACAATTTGTTTTTGACTGCTGTCTGTCAAATTGCATTAATTGTACAATGTGTTATGAATAATAAATCGTGTAGCGTATATATGGAAACAAAGACATACAACGGAATATCAATTTAACAATTATAGTACAAACCATTACCTACAGCAAATATTTACCGGTCATTGAGCAACCCTCGGACCCTCGTGCAGCATTTAACTTGAATTTCTTTTTCCACATTCCTCATTCAAGGGTTAGCGGATCTGTGATCTCACCAGTCAGACGTTAAAAAGTATGAACATCGCCAGCAATCAGACTCGCACATTCATCAACACCGACAAAGTGGCACAAAGACCAGAAAAGGTTTAAACAGTGTGAGTAAAAAGAGGTCGAACCAGTATAACAATTAATTCAATATATATGTATGTCTGTCATGAAGCTGACAAACTGAGTCCGCGCAGTGTTTTTTTCTGTTTTCTGCATTCTGCATGACCGTTTCCATTTCCCGGTATATTTATTGTATTGTTCTTCTAATTCATTTTGTCTTGGATGTCTGTCCGCGCGAGTTACTTTACCAATAAGTTCAGTTTTTACAATTGCATTAGTTTGTAAACTGCCTAACCTAATCTATGTCATTCTGCTCGGATTCTCATGATAGGTATTCTAGGGCACTTATATCACCCTACATCAGGCCACCTAAGTAGAACAAGTAAAATAATGAATAAAACATACGAATGCTTAAAGCAGCGAATTTTGTGATACTTGCATATTATGCAGTTCTCTACAGAGGAAGAGAACATAACCTATGAGGATATTTTCATTCATTCAGAATAGCAATTCCGATGAGTCTTCGTTTAATAAAAGAACCACCCTGCAAATTAGTTGAACATCTCGACATAACGATCAATCAAAACTTGGATTTCTGTGGAGGTTTTTAAAATAGAACCGACGGGAACAAACACGTTTCGAAATGCGTACAAATGTCTCTGACCAGGAAATTCGAGTCGACATTAAACATTGCAGGTTTGCATCTGGCAAGAATCAATTCGGAAACCGTGATCTTGACGATTAAGCATACATACTGAGAGTATCACATAGCTGTAATACTCTGCTGGACGACAGCATCACTTCAGTGGTACTGGTTTCAGGATTAAACTCAACCAAGGAACCTTGACATTTTGTTGCAGGTTTCAACTCTGGCATACATTCACATATGCATGCAAGTGTGTTGTACTTTCAGGCCAACAGTATTCAGTTCTGTGTGCCAAAGATATTTTGTGCAAGGATAAGGTGTTTTAACTGCTAAACTATCGAACGGTACATGTAACAGAACGGTCTGTTCTTTCTTTTGTTAAAGTTTGTGCTTTTGATCGGGTGGTCATATTCTGTGACTTGCTACAATGGGTGTCATCGTTGACGAACGGCGTGAACGTTAACCAATACATCAATAGTTGTTACCTCTGGTAGAGACACGATTAGTAACAACCTATCAAAATACAGCTGGAATAAGGGGTGTTCAACTACAAACTAACAAAATAGATCAAGGCATAGGTAATTCCTTGGCGTGTACACGTTGATATGCTGTGAGGAACATTACACCATTGCCCGTGTTCATTTATTTCAATTTTCGCCTTGTCCAATTTGTACATGTCTCTAGCGGTACACATAATTGTCTTCTGACCACAGCATGACACCTACAAATGTCATTAAGAGAATATAGGTCATCTGTCAAGTGACCACTATGGTCGATAGAGGAGCTCGACATGACATGCCTTTGTTTTTCCTACATGTTCTTCATAACGTTGGTTCGAATACCTTTCCTATCATAAGAAAAATGTCCTGTCGAGTCTGTTCCTCGATTCTGACTATATCATGAGTATGCGTCAGTGAATCACTTATAATGGCCGGAACAGATGTCCATGCACAAACAAGCCTTGTCACCAAGTTACCGAATCGGACCTGAAGATCCGTTCAGTGTTATGAACAGCATACATTGTTGAGGACCTATATTTCGTACATGAAACTCTCCTATAATTAAGAGCCAATCCCCATTACGAAATATGTCCTTCAACAGCGCAAAAGATTTAATTCGGAAAAATACACTTACGATGTTCAAGTCTATTCAACTTGTTAACGTATTTGTTGTAACTTTAAACTTCAGCACAGCATTTTTGTGACAAACTACAGCTGTTGAGAAGAATTAGATATTTCACACCTTCTTATATTATTTTTTTACACAATCCCTAGCAATTTTCAAGACACCATATCAGAAGCAAACTATTCATAACGCGTTTGTTTAGTCACCATCATCAAAGGGGCCTTTTATTTGAAGATTCCCAAAGGCTATTTACATGCAATCTTTACAATCCATGTCCAGCTTATAATCCTCATATCATTGCTGACATGTAACCGTAGCCCATTAGACAACCCATTTTATCTGTAAACTTATATGTTCCACAGTGCCCTTGGTGTCATCTTCTCCAGATATATTTGCTAACTATTGCCAGGGCTACATATTATTTCGTGTCACCTTGAAATCATAAGGCTCGTTGGTACATTCCTACAGCACATCACTACTCCAGCATCCTTCACATCCATGTTGTTGGCACCTTAGTGGATCAGATTCAAACATAACACGTGCTCAAACACGCACGCGCCACAGTCCACTGAAGACAGTTGAAAGCTTACCTTGAAAGGCATATGTCCTTTCGAGAAGTTGTTTAGTGAATGTAAACACATGCGCATTAATTACTCACTACAAATTTTCTGATATGTAACCTACAAAATATTTTTTGAGTTTGCAATCAAGAAATTTCCTGAATAAAAGCTTCACAGAAATACAAAATTCTTCTGGAAACACAATAAGAGAGAGTGAGAATGTCCTATTATAATCTTTATCAACAGCAGGAAATTGCAGATATTGACTTAAACCAAGGTTTTAAAGATATTACTTTTCCAATCTTAAATGATGATGCAGCATCACTATTAGGTCAAATTAATCTCAATGGCAGAATTGCTTGAAGCCTTAAAAAGAACTAAAAAGGAGAAAAGCCATAGTCCTGATGGCTTTACTTCTGAATTTTTATTTTTTTTCGGTAAAGATCTTAACAAATTATGCGACCCGTTATGCTTTTGACACAGGTGAATTATCCATCACTCAAAAACAATGACGTATTACTTGTATCCCTAAAGGAAATAGACCTAAACAAGTTATTAAAAACTGGAGACCAATCGCACTCCTTAATGTTTCTTATAAGTTAGCTTCAGCTGTGATTGCTCAAAGAATAAAAACTGTCTTGCCACACTTGATTAATGAAAATCAAAAAGGATTTATGGCAGGTCGATATATTGTCGAAACTACCCTGCTTATTTATGACACTGAAAACTATCAACTTCCAGGCTTGCTTCTTCAAGTAGACTTTTTTTTAAATCTTTGATACTGTAGATTGGAGATTGATTGATAAAGTACTAAGTATTTTTCAATTTTGGCCAAGCAATTAAGAAATGGATAAACATATTCTACAAAGATATGAAATCTTGTATCCTTGTAAATGGATTTGCTATGTCTTTCTTTCCGATAGACAAGGCGACCCATTATCACCATGCATCTTCTTACTGTGTGTAGAAATCCTTGCCATTATGCTAAGAAATAACAAAAATATAAAGGGTGTAAGAATTGGAAATATTGAACATATTCTCTCGCAATTTGCTGATGACACAACTATTATTCTGGACGGAACTGAGAAATCCTTATATACAGCATTTATGAACTAACCTTCTTTGATAGGTTTTCAGGACTAAAAGTTAATATTTCTAATGAAACCATGTTTCACCTATTTTGGGATTGTAATTTGATAAATAGATTGTGGAGAAAAGTGGAAGAGTGGCTGATGTCTGATGCTGGAATAAGGATTAATCTTACTCCATAAATTATATTATTTGGATTAGAGGAAAAGCGAAATGATCCTTTGAATAAAATTTTGCTTCATATTAAACAGACAATTTTTCACAACCGAAGGTATGCAATAGTACCAAATCAAAAAGAATATTTCTAGAATTTGCTGCCAATACTATTATCTATTGCTTTTATAACCTGTTCATATGATAAATCTACACAATTTTGGTCATCGTTACATGCTTTATTTGACTAATATATCATCTACTTTGGCTATACTTAAAATTTAACATATTAAATGTATGCAAAGATTAGGTCAATATGAATGAATCTTTATAGCTGTATAGACTTTGCTGTTAGCTTCTTTATATGATACATATTCTTTCTCTGTATATTCCGACTCTAAACCTTTTGTTGATTATATGTGACATGTGGTCTGCACTCTGAAAACATATCCAAATAAAAAAACGGTAAAAAAATATTCTGAAATGTGTTCGATTTACTGCTAAGATGCATTGTTGGAATTAATACGACTACAGAACAGTTCAATGCAAAAAACCAACAACCAATACTACCATTTCAGAAATAAAGAACGTGGCATAAGCAATCTACACCAATGTATTGATGTCATGCGAAAAGGTCTACACGTGTTTCTGTTGGCAGTCCTGAAGAGTACCAGTACAACTAATCGGACTGTAACATTATGCAGAGACAAATGATTATTGTCAACCTAGGAATCACAACTGACTCTTGGGTATCCGTCGGTGTCCTTCTGCTGTTGATCAGATGTCACATTGAAAACCTCTGTCATGTTGCATTGCCTGGGTCAGTTTATTTATGTCTGGAAACTCCACATTGAGTGGAGGTGGTGTTTCATTATCTGCTCATGTGAATATGTGATCTAATACAAAGACGATAAATAAAACATGAGCATAACCAGTATTGTCAGGGCATTGTGATAGTGGCAAACCTTTATCCATATGTGACGTCAGTTACTATACTAATATATACAAACAGGGATTATTTCACGTAGTATTTGCAGAGAATTCTTTCCTAAATCTATAATCCGATTATAATCCGACAGGTTCACGAATTTTTTATCGATGCAAGTGCCAAGAACGTATCCATATTTGATTCCAAAAACAGTTTTTAGAACAATCGGGTTCTACTCAGTGATGTAAAAGAGTTTTTAAATTAAAAAATGATAATGGGCTCCCTTATTCGATTTAGACCAACATCTTGTTTCCAGTTTATTTGTCTTCGGTGCCACTGATCGAGCTGGCATTCATCAAGTCTTCGAGATTTGTGTCTGTCACTGTCTGTCCCCTGCTCAAAAATTGACCATTGCTTAACTGAGGCTGTACCCAAAGGCATACTCACTGCAGTAGTTTTGTCACCTACAAAATTTCAATTGCATAAACTTTTTATCGAAATTGAAGAATATATCTGAAAAACTTTACCCAACATGCCTGAGTTGCCTCCGAAGTAGTTCACACTTTAATTAATTTAGTTTATATTTAAGTTTCAAACTAACCAAAAGGTCTCTAGTGAATATCAATTATCCGATGTATGAATAATGTTGTTTTTGTTTTGGTTTTGGTTTTGGTTTTGGCTTTTCGACTCCTTGCTGATATGTGAAAGCTTCCTTTAAATGAATTTCTTTTTAAATAATGCTGCAGTAAATTAAGAAGTACCCAAAGCAAAGACATTCTCCAGACGATGGCATTGTAAATATATAATGGTATCTCCTGTTATATAAACAACATTTAATTGAGACTATCTGGTATTACTTTCGACAACCCTGAAGGGATAAACTGGAACAAACAATGTATCGCAGCACAGAATCCAATCAATTGTAAAGGTTCGGACACTACATTACTTTCCTTTGTCAAATGAGAACAGTCATCATTTGATATACCTTCATTTGTCTCACAACACAAACTGGTTTAGTAATTAGATTTCCATCGTATTGTCTTTCTCTCGGCAGCTGCAGTACTTGAACATTTCGTTACAAGCATGGAAGTGGCAGTTTAAGATTAAGAGCATGGGGTCTTGGCTACTGTATGAAATCTAGTCATGATCAGTCAACAAATAGATTCATAATATGAAGACTGCCAATCTATCCTTTTGAAAGGAAAAACTTGTGTCAATGGTATACATCTGTATGTTTGTCAGGCATATAGTGCATGGTTTCTACTTGTTATATTGGTGTTGAATATTGTCTTGGGTTCGTGTTTACCATACAAAGAATACCCGTCTGCGATGTGTCTGTGAATATCAGTATCGCCCCAACACGTTGTATGGGCCACTGTGATGTTCTACAGTAATCTTGGTAGAAGCTACCACTACAGAGGCGTCTCTTGCTTCCACGACATTGCCGACCGTCCGTCGCATATAAATATCAGAACCTCCACAAGAAACTTATGTCTGTGCATATTTTATTATTCAGACCATCAGACCATGTCACTCATATAAAGCGAAATGATTTCATAGCTTTGAATAAGAGACCTTTTTTGAAGAACATTGTTTTTTCATGTTATATATTTGTATTTTATATTGAAATGGCTGCATTGGTGCAGGTTAAAGCTACATGACAAATCTGTAAATTTAAAGACACTGGGATAATTTCACATACTCATTTCCCAGCTTTCAGTAAACTGCACATACGAGAAAAGGAAGTGACACTGGTATAAGCTTTATCAATAAGTGTAAATGTCATGAAGATATATTTACTATACATATTAAATGATGTTGTATGAGGTGGCTGATCACACCAAAAGCAGCATGCTCTCCCAAATGCTTAAAACGCCAAAGGTGTCCGACGGTTAAACGACTTAACGTACGCGCGAGTCATGTCGCGTAATGGACTTTGTCCCTACCTACGTCAGTATAACTAAGTGTTGCAGGGCCTCACGCTATCACATCGGGTTGGTAATGTACGGCTAATAAACTCGCATCTCCCATCCTCGCGTCCTTCTTTTCCAATCTGCCGTACTTACTGTACAGTCGCTATTCAGCACTTATTACCCAGATACATCACCCCTTCATAGCGCTGTTGCTTCAGATATCACCTGCGACTTATCCTGGGTCAGTTTGCTGGGCCGGAGTCAATACCTTGTGACGTTCAACGCTCAACGTCATAATTACGAATTCTCATAGATTGCAACCTCGTTACTGAGTGACGTCTGTGATTGTGTAGAGAACAAACAGCTTGATTGAATAATGTCATTATCGCATTATATTAGCTGTTTATCCTACGCGTGATGTGGTCACTCTTCGTGCTGGGTCCTTCTCTCTGACGTCAAATTACCACAGGATAGGGAAGCTGATCTCGTTTAACGCTATGTGGAAAGTATGTCCATAAATTCAAGACTTTTTATTACAGGCATACTCGTAGTGACACTTTTAAAACAAGTGAGAGAGGTTAGGTAGCCTAGTGGATAAAGAGTTTGACAGTCATATATCAGTACAATGTGTGAAGACCATTTCTTGTTTACCACTGCGATATTGCTACAATATTGGTAAAAGCAGTGTAAAACTCAGCCATAACACTCACTCAAAAATACGCGAACATCTACATTGTGTATATGAATACTAATTCATAATGAATTCTACATTTTAGAATCACATGTTATGCATGATATAAGAGTTAGTCACTGACGTACATTCCTTAATCCTTAATGACAATAATATAGGAATTATGGTATAAGACTTGTTGTACTCTTGTAGAAATGAAGTGAATACCTAAGTGGACTTTATTTTAGAACAGACAAGTATATTATTTCAAACTCTAGACAAGGTTTCAGGGTTCAATGTTTCAGATGCTTAATAGAAACATACTGGATCAGATACTGACGAATACATTGTAGATACATTTCAAAGGAATGAGTAAAGTATGCCCTGTACATTTCGGATCTCGGATCAGATTTACGTGTATGTAATTATCTAAATGTGGAACCTAGCCTCGCAGCGACAATACAATTTCAAATGAGAAACAAATAATTACCCGAAGAAGCATCTCAAAGGTAGACCTGCAAATGAATCACACACATGCAATCTTCATGTAATTTATTACAAGTGCACCCCTTGATACTTCATCTACAGGTACAATACGACATTGTCTAGATGACTATAACAATGCTCGTTTCTTGACCAACCACGTTGGTTGATGGATTTCGATTAAGTCTTACACGCTGATATTTCCTCGCATTATTATAATTGCAAGACTTAAACACACCCATCATCCCCTTTCGTTCACACCCGCCTAACGCTTGGAAGTAGAAGACTTATATTGTCATGTATTTATAAAGCTATCTAAATGAAGAATATACTCCTAAACCTCGTGTCCCTCATATTACAGAAGTTGACATCCATACATTTTCAGCCTTTTAATCTTTTAATGTTCGTTTAACAGGAAACTGAAATAAAATGTTACCTTTAATGGACAGCCCTGTGACCAAAATTTCGAGTTGTTTGCTTTACATACACACCCACCTCTACCAGACAATTCATTGTCAAACAGAGCAGCTGTGGCTGTTTCATCTTCAGTGTCGCAATTATCGGCGCATGAATATTTAGGTATGTCATGATCCTAAAATTGTGGATTCCCATATAAAATTAGTCTTCATTTTTATCATTGGTTTCTAAAAACCATACATCTGTTACAGTGTTTCATCAAAGCATTGACGGCAGGCACAACATGATTTCGTGCACTCCTCCCTCATTAAGTGAGAGAGTGAGTGAGTTTAGTTTTACGCCGCACTCAGCAATATTCCAGCTATATGGCGGCGGTCTGTAAATAATCGAGTCTGGATCGGACAATCCAGTGATCAATAGCATGAGCATCGATCTGCGCGATTGGGAACCGATGACATGTGTCAACCAAGTCAGCGAGCCTGACCACCCGACCCCGTTAGTCGCCTCTTACGAGAAGCATGGGTTACTGAAGAGCAATATTCTAACCCGGACCTTCACGGGTACCTCCATCATTAAGCAGATAAGTACCTATAGAAAGTAGTATCGAAGTATGCCCCGAGCATTGTTATAGAACTCGACGTACATAAAGTCTATCATCGTGTACAATTGTATTGCCACCAGTCCGGTCCTTCTATGGATACTTCTAGCCGTGACAGTCTGATTTCCCTCCTTAATTCAGCTGCAAATACAGTGTAAACCCTGTCAAGAGTTGGTGTTTCACAGTCGAACCCGGACGTGGGCAAAATTCAGCTTCAGTTAGACAAACGCCTTGAAATGTGCATGCCGCAACATTGCCGATAGGTCAGACTCAATGCAGATTCATCAATAGCTCTATCTAATGTTGGTTCTTTCATTATCAGTACACCCACGATGTGGCGCCTCTCATAATGGAAACAACAGTACAGCAAATAGTATATACATTTTAAAGTCAAAGTACTTTGTGACATAAATTGTCTGAAGTTGTTATTTTCCTGAAGTAATTGAAAAATCGTTCTTAATCATTAATTTGTGCATGAGTATTTTTGTGTCTCAGTCAATAAACACAATTTTTATCTCTTGTTTTGAAAATTCCATATACAATTCTGAAGGCAATTGGAAGAACATTCAATTCCTGAGCAGCGGATCGGGAACAAGCAGAATTATTTGTAGTTTCAATGTAGGAATAACAAGATGACGTTTGTCAGAAGTTCCCAGATGGACCAGGTCCTACACATTCGACGAAGCTAGCTGTTACATTTACAAACGTCCATCAATTGAATAGATCTGTCCTTGATATAACCTTTGTGTATTCCAAAGATACTTTACACACGCACTCACACGCACACCCACACACACACACACACACACACACACACACACACACATACAGACATTGTATAGAGTATGTATTCTTATATGTAACTAAAGAGCTAATACTCCAATACTGAATGATGTTGCAGATCCGAATCATGACAGTGTCATGTCTTTTCTTTACACATAGGCCTCTTCCACACACCTGTATCGGGAGAATCTCATTGGATTTTCTCGTCAGACACTACACTGACAATCCTTTGGTAGCCCACCATGCATCAAATATAAATCCATCGCGCAATGCAAACTTCTATCATGGAAATGGTCATTACATTAACCCATAAAATGTATCTTGGATAAATTGCAGAATACAGATACTGACACACTGGATACGAGGGACTTTGCATGGATTACTGTGGGACAACTGAAATAAATTCTATGTGTCAGAATGAGACAGAATGATGTATTTGTCAAAGAGGAAACAGACATACCAAAACTGATGTAATTACAGATAAGAGGGATGTATGTGAATTTAGCCAGTTTTGTAAATGTATTTCGCAAAATAGGTTTATCCCTGACCTATATTTCTGCCATCTTTTGGATACAGATTATCGGAGATTCAATTTCTGGTACATAGCATAGTTGGACTCCCCTGTACCGTAATGGATTGGCTAATAATGTTGATATGATCTTTACTCCATTTCCTTTGAACATACTGCGGCGCTACTTTATCCACACTTTGAAAGCACATTTTTCAGAAGCGTTTCTAATCGCAATCTTTGGTTTCAAATGGAATAAAGACTGTGAGTCATGCCTTAAATGTCCATTCACAGCCATGGTACGTTCTTTCTTTAGATTCTGCTTTAGAATAATGACTGTTTCGGGGGTCTGTCTAATACGAGTCTGATACATACTTCTCTCATTTGGAGTTGGTGGAAAAACAAATCAGTCGATGTCTTCACAATTAAATAGTCTACGACAAACGCATAACATGGTGTGTCTTGACACAGAACTATGTTCTATTTGTCTTTCCCGTGACAGTGCAAGTCAACATGTTGACGTTGGTATCATGTCTTAATGAAAGTAGTATTATTTTGGTAGAAGTTATATGGTTGACATAAATGACTGATCGTACCACGTATGTGAAAGCATATTTTGTCCATGTTTGCTCATTTGAATCAATCATGTCCTCGTTCATTCCTGTTACATATTATTCATTTTAAATATTGTAAATGAGGGAAAAGTAGTCTGAAATTAATAGTACATTATTTTGATAAATAGTTGATAAATATTTCACAAATTTTGTAAGCTAAATGGGGCTTTGGTGTGAAAGATGGCATATTTGCCATGCACTACGTAGTCGTTTTTGTTTGCTGTTGACTAATGTCATATTCACCAGTACCCCAGATATATGACGACTGTCTGTAAATAATCTCGACCAGATAATCCAGTGGTTGACATCATGACCAACAGGATAGATCCTTTTGTCGCCTATGAAGAAGCATATGTTCTTGAAGACATGTAACAACCTGGATCTTCAGATAGCTGAAGTTTTGGCTCCACTATAAGATATGTTTACACACCACGACAATTCTATCTAACCCTCAAACGAGACAGATCGCATGAGTATTTAACCAAACCATGTTATATGAAGCGGCAATAGCGGTTTTCGTTTTTTGGATTCTATTTCTTCCAACAAGATCTGATCAATTATCCTTCTCTTCACTTCATATGTATCTATGCAATTAAAGTTTGGTCTATCTGGTCGAACGTGACCTGAACTGCACAAGCTACTTTTAGGTTACATTCCCAACTACTATCGGACTTTGGGATTCTAATTCAACAATCACTGCACACAATCTATTTCGACAAAAGGAGTAATAATGTTTGTTCAACTGTCTGCTCACCAATTCCCACTCTCCCGTATTGGACAGAGGCGTAAGCCAGGAGTAAGATGAAGATACATGTAGATTAGAAGACATATCGACTCGCCGTCCATGTTATGCCTCCCGAGAAACAGCTGTACCAAACGCCAGGACTGCTGGTTGTAAGTACGATCTACAGTGTGTAAACGAAGATGTCAACCCGGGACATTAATCCTTGTCTACCACGCCTAATCACTGGGGTGATGTTATTTAGAATCTACTATCAACGTGCTTTTCTCTGATATCGAGGAAAGTTCAATCTCAACCTAGTTTCGGGTAATTATTTGGTGACATTTGTCAATTTCTGAGAATTAAGTGATACAGATGAACATTGAATAGGTATCTGGAACATAAGGTCTTAGAACGTACAATGAGTCGTTCGTTTTGCAAAGTTTGTAGTCCTCAATATAGCACTGTAGGTAGTTTCGTTAAATAAAATGTAAACTTTTGAAGCCATGTTACTCGGGTTTTTTAATTTCAGATCTGTGCTAAGATTGTTACTTGATCTTTCTAACTGACCATGTCACACTATCAAGGATGTCTCAATATCCCATTATGTCAAGATACAAGGATCCTCATAGAGGAAATTGTGATAATGGTTAAAGAATAATTTAAGCCTCGTTGATATTACATACACAGCGAATACGCAGCGGCCCTTATCACACAAAGGCTATGACATTAGAATTATCATTGGGACAAGACACCGAGTACTCATGGTGATTCCACTTTGGCTATCACTGACTGAGTTTAGTTTTACGCCGCTTTTAGCAATATTCCAGCAATATCACGGCGGGGGACACCAGAAATGGGCTTAACACATTTTGCCCATGTGGGGAATCGAACCCGGGTCTTCGGCGTGACGAGCCAACGCTTTAACCACTAGGCAACCCCACCGCCCCCTTTGGCTATCAAGGACAGCTCATCCGACCTATTTGCTCCTTGCCCCCTGAGTCGGACCAGGATAAGCCCTCATCAGTCAATTGCACACGTCATTTCATCAGGTGGTCTTTGTTCGATTCTTTGTCGTCGTAACTAGACAGAATGGGGTCTTGTTCCAGTGATCAACAACATGAGCATCGATGTACGAAATTGTGATATGATGACATGTGTCAACCAAGTCAGCGAGCCTGACCACCCGATCCCGTTAGTCGCCTCTTACGACAAGCATGGGTTACTGAAGATCAATAACCCGGATCATCACAGGTCAGACGCTCGAATAATGTTTATCGTCACCTGTTTGTATGATTTAAGTGTACATGCAACATCGTACGTTAAATTACTGTTGGAAAAGAAAGGTTTGAAAACGCTTGCATTACTTAACAGTGGACCCAACCATTTCAATTCCAATCTAGGTGTACATTGCAAAGAATACATTACACAGATGTATTCAATCTAGACACACGGTTTATCCTCATCTTCAGCTGAATTCCTCATTTTAAATGTAAATATTATAACTGTAATAATCACTATTACATATAAACACCTTCTTTTTAAAAAAAAGAATGTTTTCGATCTTCGTTTTGTTTGGCAAAGGGTTTACTTTACTTGGGCAGTTTGTGATGCAGGAGAGGGTGGTAAATGAAATCTTCCACCTTTTTTCTAAGTATTTGCTTTCCAGAGATTTTGTCTTCAAACTAATTTCCGAGTTTTGATGGGACTAAAACATATTTGTTATAATGCCCTAAGCGAAAAATCCCGAAAATTGTATTTTCATTTTTTGTTAAGGGGGAGCGATTTCTTTTCAGTGCAAAATTCAATCACACATGTGTTCCACCACCACGAAAAGAAAATACCTCACAAGTACCAGGGCTATTCTGAAATACACTACACATTGCTACCGTACCAGTGTTTATTGAAATAACAAGTAATTTCACCAGGTCCATTTCCATGTAAAATATTCATGACCCGTGTGTTAGATGTGATCATCATGGCAACAGCTAATCTGAACCCATTTCCCCAAACAAATACAATGAAGTACACATATAGGAAATTGGTAATTGTCACATAAAAGAAAACGTTGAACCGTTACATCTTTGGAAGCCAATATAATGTTCATCTTTCTTCTGAAATCATCTGAGGCTTCGGTAACAGACACATTGAAACAAAACATGCATCTAGGGAATTGCTTTAAGAGAAGGGTGTGTCTTGATCACAAACCAGTATATCAGTGGTATGTGTGTGTAGGTGTATGCGTATGCCGAACTGATGAAGTTTTTCTTGAGTAATTCGTATTGCAGCGTCTCATATCTTAGAGGTATCCGAAGCTTTCTTAGGCCTATATGTATCTAAGGGCGTTAACAGATTTCTTTCCCAAACCTTGGACCAATGATCTTAAAATAACATGAGTGTTTTTGCCTGTTTTCTGTCAGTTTGCATTACTTGCGCAATGTGTTATGAATGATAAGTCGTGTGGCGTTTTTTGGGAAACAAAGACATACATCAGAATATCGATTAAGCCTTACTACAAGCGGTTATCTAAAACAAACACTTTTTCGTTACCGTGGTTATCGCTCTCGGCGTTGTAAAACATATAACTTGAATTTAGTATTTTTCTACATTCCCCAAGGGTTAGCGGATCTGTGATCTCACCAATCAGACAGTGAAACCTACGGACATCGCCAACAGTCGGACTCGCTCATACATCAACACCGACAAAGTGGCACAAAGACCAGAAAGGGTTTAACTGTTTAAGTAAAAGAAGTCGAAGCAGTATAATCATTTAGTTCAACATACATGTATGTATGTCTATAATGAAGCTCACAAAATTAGTGTACAAAGTGATCTTTTGTGATTTCTCTGTGGGCGATTGCATTCTGCGTGACCGTTTTCATTTTCCGGTGTATTTCTTTTATTGCTCTTCTGATTCATCTTGTCTTGGATGTCTGTCCGCGCGAGTTACTTTACCAATAAGTTCAGTTTTAACAATTATATTAGCTTGTATACTGCCTAGCCTAATCCATGTCATTCTGCTCAGATTCTGATGATGGGCGTATTCTAGGGCGCTTATATCACCCTACATCAGTCACCTATGCAGAACAAGTAAAATAATCAATAAAACATAAGAATGCTTAAAGCTGCAAATTTTATGATATTTGCTTATGCAGTTTCAGGCAGAGAAGATAGCATCGAATATGTGCATATTTTGTTTCAGTCAGAATAACAATTCCGATGAGTCTTCTTTTAATAAAAGAAACAGCCTACAGATCAGTTGAATATTTCGAAATAACGATCAATTAAATCTTGGATTTCTGTGGAGGTTTTTAAAATAAAACCGACGGGAAGCGCAATACCAACACGTTTCACTGCGGTTCAAATGCATACAAATGTCTCTGACAAGGGAATTCGAGTTGACATTAAACATTGCAGGTTTGCATTTGGCGAGAATCAATTCTGAATTCGTGATCTTGACGATTACGCATACAGAGTGAGACTATCACATATCTGTGATACTCTGCTGGACGACGGCCTCACTTCAGTGTGCTGTGATGTTTTTCAATAGTTCAAGGTACTGGTTTCAGGATTAAACTCAACTATGGATGTTGGCATTTCGGTGTCCCTTTCAAGTATGTCTTGCATTTACAAATACAGCGTATGCATGTATGTGTGTTGTTCCCTCATGCCAAGATAATCAGCTCCGTGTGTCAATAAAATTATATTTAAAGATAAGCGGTTTTAACGGCAAAACTGTCGAAAGTAACAATGTCTGTTCCGTCTTTTCTGTCTTTTTTAAAGTTTGTGCTATGTATAGGGTAGTGAGATGAAGTGACTTGGTTCACTGAGTGTCATCGAAGCCGAACGGATCCCGGAGAGGGACGTTGGCCAAGATATCATTCGTTGGTACATCTGGTCGAAAGTCGATAATTTACAATATAGCTGAAGTATGGGGTTATCCACAACAACAACAACAAAAACAGATCAAGGCATAGTGTATTCCACGGCGAGTACACGTCGACATGCCGTGATGAACATTACACCATTGCCCCTGTTCATTTATTTCAATTTTCGCCTTGTCTAATTTGTACATGTCTCTAGCGGTACAAGCAATTGTCTTCCGTCCACATCATGACACCTTCAAATGTCATTTAGGGGATACAGGTCATCTGTCAAGTGGCCACTATGATCGGTTCTCCTAATCACTAATATTGACCGTAGCAAATATTAGCGAAACTATTTCTTAGATAAGAATCTTAGGAATTCTTCATTGCTCAACCTTAGTTTCCATCACACAGACGAATTCGTTGGCACTGTGACGAAGATCCAAACGTTGAGGTGTCAGTCTGTACACCCGTGTGCAAATAACAGTATCACTGCTTTTCCATATCTGGTGACTTTCAGATGAGTATAATCGTACATATTGTCGACAATATGCTTGTTGTAATCGGCACAAGCCAGCAGCCATATGTGTACCGCTTTCAGTATCTGGGCATTATTTAAATATTTAAAGATCGTGTAACAACCAAACTGTTAGGACGGTGTCTACTCACAAGAGCCATCCTGACGCACTACAGGATTACAAACTAGTTGCTCTCATTTTGGTTCCTGGTGTCAAATCTAACGTCTGAAAATATGATTTCTGGTAACGTAAACCTGTATAGAAATATGCTGTGAAGTATGAACACCAAAGTATTTACACAGAACCGACAGTGACAGAAATGACTGATTACATTGATGTCGTAACAGTATGTAAGTCGCACATACGTGCCCATGCTAACATCCACATTATTTAATCAGAAGATACTCATAATTTGTTATAACTTAAAATGTGCAAGTCTCAGAATTAATCAGATCAGTCTCTGTTTTCATTCACGGGGCAAAAAGTGCAAAAATAGTAATGAAAATTATATGACTGGATCACTAGAAACCTTTGATGACACTGGATATCCGACGAATGGCTAAGGATATACTGAAGTATCGGTAACACGCCTCACATTAACTTTGGATACAACAGTAAGTGTTGCATGCAGCAGTACCCCAGACACACGGCTACTGTATATCCATATTACCTAATATTGGTGGAGGTCGTTACAATTTGATGTTCTAATATGATAACGTTTATGATTGCAGTTGGTAGTATAATTAATCTGACAATTTCCACTATTTATAAAAGTAACTTTCGTGGACATTATTAGGCTCTATAGGCACCGCAGACCCGCTCTTTTGACATATTTTACGTATTACGATCATGTGTCTCTTTGTGCAATGGCAATAGTCTAACTATTTCACAGCTATATGAGGTCAGGTTCCACAATGTCAAGCGAGTGATGATTATACAGAGCAACTTCCACGCCGTCGAGTAAAAACAAACCATGTCACCATGTCGCCAAATCTGACTAGAAGACCCGTTCAGTTTTATCAACAGCGTATGTTGTTGAGGACCTATAATTCTCAAACGAAATTCCCACAAGGGAACTCGAAAAATGAAATTATGTCTGTAACTTCATAACACGTCCTGTTAATTCGAAATTGATAACCTACATTTTTGATACATGGGTGTAGTGGAATTAAGTACAGTTGGCTGTTCACTCCCAAAATAGATGGTTCGTGTGAAGATATTTAATCGTCGTGAGGCATTTATTTTTATAACGACCGCTTGAATATTGACATTGCTGGTGAGCGTGATACATTTCAAATTCGTGTCGCTACAACGTCGTTTGTGAGAAGTAAGACGGAATCTTCCGTGATTTTACTTGGAAGCTGGTCCGTTGGCATGTAGAGTTTGATACATGTAATCGTTACTGATTTCACAATTCCTTTGCTTAAAACAGATATAAAGTTTCTTTTATTTAGGAAGTTCAGGAAAACCCGTGGATTTCAAATGACTAGAGATAAACTGTTTAGGTAGTGGCACCTACGTAATGCTCGTGTACTGCCATAGTTCATAATGACAGAATGTGTTTTTCTGCTTCGCTTCAGTAGTATATATGTTTTTGCTCGATCTTTGTTTCATAAAGAACTCATAAATCTGAGGCATGCATGGTTGAGTCTTTTTGTCAAACTCTGATGATTTGGGGTTCGAATGTTAATGATCCTGTGTTGTCGGCACCCTATCTATTACCGTGGGTTACAAATGAAATTTTGTCTTACACCATGTATGTTTTGTTTGGTTTGTAATTTTTTGGTTTGTTTGTTGTTGTTGTTGTTGTTGCTGTTGCTCAGGTAAATAATTTACTAGTCTTTGTATGTGTTAATGACGGGTTCCACTAGTGTGGCATGGTGTACAGACAACTGAATCGAATCACTATTTCATTATAAGTCATAAACACATGCCTATAATCAAGTCGGAATCATATTTTCAAACAACTTCTTTCCTGTTGGTATTATATTTAATGCCCTCTGATGGACAAAAGACCAATATGCGATGTGCCTAAAAATAATTATATATAATATTTATTAGGATATCATAGTTATATTTTGAACCTTCAGTTCGTAATGTTTCAGCAACCAATTTCAGCCTTGTAACATTTTGATAACGTTTGTTTTGGTTGACATGATTTCCATGTCACGATATTTTTCCTGTATATTTACGTGAATTGACGTAAGCGGTAGAATATTTTTTGTGATGGTTTGTTGTTCCGTAATAACATCACCAGAAGCAAATTTACAATTCACACTTCTACGTGTCCGAAAGAGGTTTCTGGCATATTGTTATCAGGTAAAGCCTCTTTCACAATTACATGGCCATTTAAACAGAAGGTAACCAGATCACTGAGTCAACATCGCAAGAAACCAAACAATAATCTCATCAATCTGTGTCATTTTAACACACAAGCCTGAGATTATATTTTTTGTAGGATACAATCAAAATATCATTAAGCCAAGTTTACACACTCTGAGACTTGTGCACGTAGGGACAAGTTGAAGATCGAAATAGAATAATTTGTGAACCTAATACAAAAGAAACTAACAGCAACAGCGAAAAAAACTACACACCAAGGGATACTTCAGCAAATACACTGAGGCAACAATTATTGATTTTGTCCCTCTACTTCTGACGCTTATTTGTGTGATTCCAGCAAACACAAAGAAATGTATTGTCAATGTATTTTTCAAGAATGCTTTTGTGAATAATTTCCGTTGAAGTTGTAATTCGCGAACGAGAGGGGCCGATGAAGTAAATGCAGCGAGTAGACGACGAAACAGAAAAGTCAAAACGAGGCAGTCTGGACAAAACTAACATTTGAGGAACGCTTTAGAACTCTCATTGCAAATATGTCCGTCAAAAGTAGTGCAAAACATTGTTTTCGATTTAATAGCAGGTGACGTTTGCTGCAGTTCTTTTTGCTACCTTGACAAAAAGTTGCTAAATTGCTGCATATGTTTTTTACTACAAACTACTCATGGCACTTTTGTCGCACGTTTTTAATCAGACACCTGAGGTTCATTTCCTGTCATAAAGTGTTCAGCAAGTGTTGATTCAAACAGCGTCTCTTACTCAGTCAGCGGACTGTACAGGGCCGGAGTAAGCGAGCTGGGACAAAAACCGCTTTGAATAGTATTCCATGTCACATGTTTACTAGTTTGTTAAATCTACCAACTCACCTATAAACGGAATAGAGAGGAGAACCAGGTTTCTGGTGTGTCCAAGGGAATGGTAGTCTACTGGTTAAAGTTTTGTCTGTCAGTATGCATCCTCCTGGGAAAATATGATCTCACGGTTCTGACTGATGTCAAGATACGTGCTTACACCCACACATAACCTGTGGTATAAAGAGGTAATTATCTGACTCGACTGATGTCAAGATCCTCCTACGTGCTTACGCCCACACATAACCTGTGGTATAAAGAGGTAATTATCTGACTCGACTGATGTTAAGATCATCCTACGTGCTTACACCCACACATAACCTGTGGTATAAAGAGGTAATTATCTGACTCGACTAATGTCAAGATCCTCCTACGTGCTTACACCCACACATAACCTGTGGTATAAAGAGGTAATTATCTGACTCGACTAATGTCAAGATCCTCCAATGTCCTTATACCCACACATAACCTGTGGTATAAAGAGGTAATTATCTGACTCGACTAATGTCAAGATCCTCCAATGTCCTTATACCCACACATAACCTGTGGTATAAAGAGGTAATTATCTGACTCGACTAATGTCAAGATCCTCCAATGTCCTTATACCCACACATAACATGTAGTATAAGGAGGTTCTAATTAAATGGTAGTGCCGATGTCTTTTTAATTAAACATATTCGAGAGATTATACATTCACATACAAGGACTGTCGGGTCATGCTAAGATATTTAACGATATACAATATATTTTTACGGCTGAAAGCAGTAGCAACATCGATATGAAGGAGACCAAATTTTGGGAAGGAAGGAGACAATGGACAGGTTTAAGAGACAAAGGATAATGTACATGCACTGTACGTACATCATGTTTCAAAACTCAGAGACAATTTTTGGGAGAAAGTATTGCTTGTCTTTGCCATAAATGTACTTTACAATAACATAGTTATGTATGAACACTTTCGATAGCTCTTCCAAATTTTGATTAACCCTAATTTACATATTCTTTTGGATCATTTATATTCAAGAACAAAGATGTATATTTTCCCCTGTAGAAGCATTGTTTAAGCATAACTATGCTATTGATTTTGGTACCATTTGCAAATCGTTTCTATGTATGGTACTTCACGGTTACCTCCGAGGTTATCTGACTCGATGTGCTTGTTATACCCGTAGATAACCTGCTGCATAAGGAGGGTCTTAATTGAATTGACGTCAGCCCAACTTACTCTGGTCATTCAGTTTCGATGATGGTCAATTTGCGTTGTATAACAGAACTCTATCACGTTCCGTCTGCTTGCGGAGATATAACGGTGATGCGTCAGCCCTATTTGCTTATATTTCAGACTTGACATACTCATGAATAGCAATGGAACGATGTTTCAATCCACGTCGATTGTCACCGCTTATCTCGCTCTGCACATTTTCATGTTCCGATCCTGCGTTTGATCGGAAGTGAGTCTACTGCCCTAATTCCTACTTTGACGACATGCACGTCAACGGATGTAAGTGTCTGTGTTTCATCAAAACTACACCAAAGAGCGCTCTTTTGTAAGGACAAACTTACCATACTGAAGGCAGAATTGATGTTTTACGAGCAGGCCTGTTTATTATAGCTGTCATTCCAGTGTAACAGTCTATCAGCCTTTCAAGCCATTTCGTGAACATATTGGGTGCCATTATCATGCATGGTTATAGCTATCAGCATTGCAGCAGTTAATGGGATGCGGTGAGGTTTGCACGTCGTGATGTCCGACTTGAATTGGGATAGGGCCAAGCCGTCGATTACCGACACAGCTGTGTGAAAGGGAATACATTACTGATGATAGATATATACTCATTTACTCAACTAACATCCACACAAGTCAGTGTATATATATATATTTGAAATGATCTACAGCAACTCGTGGATGACACATGTCATCGTATCCCAATTGCGTGGATCGATGCTCATACTATTGACAACTGAATTTGCCGGGCCGTCATAAAGCTGAAATATGGCTAGGTGAGGCGTTTAACTACAAACTAAAATACTACTACTGCTGCTGCTGTTACTACTACTACTACCACTACTATTACTACATCTACTGCTACTGCGAGGAGGAGGAGGATGAGGAAGAGGACTATTTGCAGATGTAAATAATCGGGTAGGGTGATCTTGGTAGGCTGATTTGTTAGACACATAATCGGCTTACGGTCCTTGCCCGTCTACACGGGACCCAGAGAGCGAATCTGACCTCTTCCGGGGAACTCTAACAACCCACCACTGGGAAAATGTGTTGACTCCCAAACCCTGCAGTATTCTGCATTACCCAGTGTCAGAAGGGCTGTGTTCATGGCAGCAAACAGCGAATAGTGGGTGCAGGCGTTATATCTTTAATTACAAGAAATCAGACGACACCCGTGTTAACACCGTCAAACAAACTTAATCACTGCACCATCCTACCATTGTTACTTATAATTTACGCCTAATGTTATCACTGTACTGATATTATTATTCTCAGTGGCATTCTTTGAACAGGGCCATCAAACGACCAATAGTATCTAATAATGGTCGAGAACTTACCTTTAATAAAGACTGATTCAATACATTTACTTAATGGTGTCTAGTCACAATAACCGATGCTGTATGGTATATCTCAACTGCATGTTCTGCTTTGATGACGTTAGTGCCAAATCGTCATTTCAGGCGGTTTATCTAATAGAAAACACGTCTAGATGGAAGACATGCACCATGATGACATTTTATGTCTCATTTGGCAACACCGTTAGTATGTATTTGTAGTCTCTGTGTCGCCCTATTCAGTATGATTGTTGCTCTTGACTATGTAGATATTGACACTTAGCACATGTAGTCTGTCACTGTCAACTTTCGGTCCCTTGGACAAGCCCAAGCCTTCGCCTTCAGTTCTGTATTCAGCCCCCTAAAATACTAGTACTTATCTGCAATTGACCTTTACATCAAATTTTTATGAAATAATATGCTGTTATGTAGAATGAATGAAAATGCGTGAACTTGCGTACTGAATGGGTATAACTTTCCAACACGAACTTTTCCAGGTGTTGTTATTGAACCGTGAACCGCTCGCAAAGTTGTAACTTTAGATGGGGCTAGTTGTAAATAATCCAAGTCTGGACCAGACAATCCAGTGAATGATTCTGAGCAGCGATCCATGATGTTGGAGTTTGAAGACACGCTGTCAACCACTTCACTGAGACCGACCACCCAATCCAACATCTCAACATCTCGGAATCCCTTCGGGAAGTGATTAATACACATATGAATTTGACGTCGCATTTAAGTTAGGGACCACGAATACGTGTACACTGCAAACACGCTGTCAAAAATGGTGACAAACAATCCGCCAAATCGCAGAGACTGTCAGGCTACATTTGGATGAGGAGAGCCTGGATTCAGTCAGTCTCCAAAGCCATCCTTTTAGATGATCCTTTTGTGGAACGTAATGTCATTGATACCAACACTGATGTGTCGAACACTGATGAGTAGAACGTACTATACGGTTGATTCACAGTAAAAGGTTCTGCATGTTCGTCATTAAGTATGATTCTAGTAATTGATGGAAGAAATTAAAAGTGAGGAAATGAAAGGAATACAAATCCGAAACCAGATTCTTTGGTATGAAGAAGGAGAAAAAACCTTCAAAATATTTCTGCAATCTAGAAAATAGGAATTTCTCAAAAAAATCAATTAATAAGATAATAACTAATGATAAGAACGAAATCACTGACAGCAAATCAATACTGAATGAAGTAAAACTATTTTATAAAATTCTCTATGCTTCTCAGGAACAATATAAGGAAGAAGACTGCTTAAAGGATATTAAAACTCCAACTTTAAACAAAACACTAAGAGATTATCTTGAAAGAGAAATCAGTTTGGATGAAATTAGCAATGCTGTTTACAGGATGAAGAATAATAAAAGCCCAGGGATTGATGGATTTCCTATTGATTTCTTTAATTTTTTTTGGGAAAGAATTAAAAAATTGGATCTATAGATTTATTAAAGAAGTATCAACAAAAAATGAAATGTCTTTGGATATGAAAAGGGGTGTTATCACCTGTATTCCAAAACCCCAAAAAGATAGAACATTACTTAAAAATTGGAGGCCAATCACTTTACTTAATGCTATTTATAAAATTATCAGCTCCTGCATTGCACATAGATTAAAAACTACTTTAGATGAACTTATTCACTCTAACCAAACTGGTTTTATACCGGGTAGGACTATTAGTGAAAATACAAGATTGTTATATCATATAATGTTTGAAACAAAGAAACAAAACATTCCTGGTTTGCTGATTCTGATTGACTTTGAAAAAGCGTTTGACACTGTTTCAAAAGATTTTATCAACCTGGTTTTACATAAACTTGAATTTGGCCCTGAAATGATAAGATGGATAAATATATTAACCTATGAAACAACATCTTGTGTTATCCAACATGGTAATCTATCCGAGTTCTTTGCAAATGAAAGGGGATGTAGACAGGGAGACCCACTATCCCCATATCTTTTCCTTTTTGTGGCTGAGATTCTCGGTTGCATGATAAGAAATAATGAAAACATCAAAGGTATTGTCATCAATGATAATGAATATAAACTGGATCAATATGCCGATGATACTGAACTATTTCTTGATGGAACTGAAGAGAGTTTGTACTCTGCTATTGACACAATTAATAAGTTTCACAAAATGTCAGGCTTGAAAATTAATTTAGACAAATCAAAAGCAATCTGGATTGGATCCAAAGCTAAATCTATGGATAAAATATGTAATGATCTGAAAATTGAATGGGTAATTGGTGAATTTGATGTGCTAGGTATTAAATTTACACCAGATCTTAAAGACTTATGGGTAATCAACACAAGAAAGAGACTGGAGGGAATAAATAGACTCTTAGCATCTTGGAGAAAAAGAAATTTAACACTTATTGGTAAAATAACAGTAATAAAAACTCTAGCAATCTCCAAATTGGTCCATATTTTCAATTCCTTGCCAAACCCACCAGCAGAATTTATCACGTCCCTTGACAAAATGTTTTTTAAATTTATTTGGAATGACAAGAATGACAAAATAAAAAGGAATGTAATTAAAAACAATTATGAAGAAGGAGGTTTGAGAATGATTGATGCAAAAACATTTATAGACGCTTTGAAATTATCTACTTTAAGACAGTATTTCAAAAGAGGTGATAAGAATAATCCATGCAATATACCTTTTAAAGACATATTTAATTTTGGAGCAAATTCTGAAACTTACTTTAAGATTGAAAATCCTTTTTGCCATGATGTGCTAAAAGCATGGCAACTATTCCACAAAAACATTATATTGACCCTAATAACATTAATGAAATTTATCCCAACCATTATGGTTTAATCATAATTTTAAAATCAATTAAACTTCATAAAGAACTGGGCAGATAAAGGGATTATAAATATTAGGGATATGTGTGATGAAACTGGATTATTGTCAATAGAATCTTTAAAAAAGAATTATATGGTATCAAAGGCACTTTTTAGATTATGAATATTTACTACTACATGTATTACCTGACTCTTGGAAAAATACTCTTAACCACTGTCATTTAATACCAGTCAGGGATTTAAATATTAACCAATGTCAGATATATCTAGTAAAAACATCTAAAGGCTGCAGGAATTTTTATGATAAACTTAATTCCAATGATATACACCCAAATATGTGTAATAAATGGCAGCTGCTATTTCCTGAAATAGACTTTGATTGGAAAAATATATTTACAGCATACAGAAAAGGATTGCAAGACACAAAACTTTTAGATTTTCAATATAGATTTCTACAAGGAGTTATTTATACAAAAAGAGGATTGCTTAAGATGAAAAAGGTTGATAGCAGTCTATGTTGTTTCTGCAATGATCTAAATGAGAGTGTTTGTCATGTGTACTGGGAATGTCAGGAGACACAAACTTTTTGGAAAAACCTGCAAATTTGGCTTAACAGTTTACACCCTCATCCACTGCTATTATCAAAACATATGGTTTGGTTTGGTACTCTACATCATAATATATTACTAAATCACATCATCATTGCAGCAAAAAGACACATTTACGTATGCAGTATTAAAAATACGCATCCAAACATAACTCTATTTATAAAACTTTGAAAGAAATATTCTTTGTGGAAAACCATATATGCAAAGAAATAATAAAATAGAAGATTTCAATCATAAATGGGGTCTTCTCTTCCCAGTACTTTGATGAATTTAAAATGTACCCAATTTACCTGAGGTCATATTTCTCTTTTATTGACTTATAAATGTGTATTATAATGATATTGATACCTGTACATCATCCATCTGTCTGTACATCACTGTTCTACATATCATGACATTGTAATCCTGGGAACCAATAAAAAAAAAAAAATAATAAAAAAAAAAAAGTATCAGTTTGCGGTTAATTAGAAGCGAGCGGAGGGGTAGCCTAATGGTTAAAGCGTGTCCTCGTTACGCTAAAGATGCGGGTTCGATTCCCCACATTGGTACAATGGATGAAGCACATTTCTTGTGTCCCCCGCCGTGATATTGCTGAAATATTGCTAAAAGTTGTGTAAAACTAAACTCACTCACTAATTAGAAGCTCGGTTAACTCGAAGTATTAGGTAGATCCCTTCATTGTCAAATCAAAGCTGTTTGTGTTTGCTTATCCAGTCGACTCTGATGAAAAATACTGTCCGGAGTTGCAAAGAACTTCCCATTTACAACCTGGGGTACTCTGGACAAAAGCCCCCCTGATACAACTTACTTGTGGTTTAATGAGATGAATAGCATACTTTATCAGGCTGTGGGCTCTCATCAGTCGCGTTCTTAACACATGTCGGAAATGTAAGATCGTGTCTTCGCATCCCACTACAGGTTATCTATTATAGGTATATAGACACTGTCAGTATGGCATTGGCAATTTGGCATAGCTATGGCTAGGTAAACCATATATAACCACACACAATTATACCGAGCAACATCTAAGAAGCCATCCTATTACAAATAAAGCCTGATTTTGGTAGTGATTCAACTGGCTCTTTACCATCTGAAATCATCAATCATTGAGCGAATTGTCTAGATATATTCACTGGGAATTGAAGATCCCTCACTGGAGACATGATACCAATTTAGACGTTCGGGAAGACTTGATTGGCAGCAGATTGAGGAGATGTCTCGATTTCCCTTGACAAATGACCATTATCAGCTCAGAGTGCATGCTTTGACCACTGTCCCATTGGTCGCCTGAAGCCAGTATCAGTAACATGACATCGTAGTCTGTATGTTCGTAAATGACCTTTGTCATAGTATAGGTGAAAAAGGACCCGGGATCATCGGCTGTTCATTGATATGCAATGCAACTGTGTATTTGCCTCAAAGCGCATGGTGTTTTCGCTATGCCCTCAAGCGGTTCTTTTGAAACTATCGCAACCTATGCGTTTTAGACTGTACAGACAGTAGACATTTATCTATTAAGTCGATGGAACTACTACAGAGTGGGTGAGTAAGTGAGCGAGGATAGGCTAAGAAGTTTATTTAATCAGATATATCACTGCGCCTTTCAGACCAAGCAAACATCTGGTGTTTGTATATGGTGAGTGAGTCTAGTTTTACGCCGCACTCAGCAATATTCCAGCTTTATTTGGCGGCGGTCTGTAAATATTCGAGTCTGGACAAGACAATCCAGTGATCAAGCATGAGCATCGACCTGAGCCATTGGGAACCGATGACATTTGTTAACTAAGCCAGCGAGCCTGACCACCCGATCCCTTTAGTCGCCTCTTACGACAAGCATGGGTTACTGAAGGTTCATTCTAACAGGGGCCTTCACGGGTTGCACATAGAACTCTGGTGTCTTCTTCCACATGGAACAGAGCAGGTATGATTATGTTACAGAAATCGTCTTATGATTTTTGACAATAACATGTTCAGCCGACGTCAACTCACTAACTCATTGTCTCATCCCATAGTTGCATCGACCTACAATGTCTACAGTTTGCAACTTATAGCCTACATAGTGCCAAGTAACCATTAAGTACACATAACTTGAAATCAAATTTAAAACGAATACATTGATTCATATATATATCAACCAAGCATTCACTTGAACCCCAGCTACGTCATGAGTTCATACTAGAAAACATATTCCAAAAGACGGTGCTTGTTGCTACCCTGCTGTTGTTCGACATTACAAGTATAACATAAAGACTCAATCTCTCGGAGGAAGCATACGATGTGCACGTTATCCAAGTTAAACTACGGCATGCTATATCAAATAGATAGTACTCTAAGACCGATTTAGTCCTGACTACTGAAAACACACACACACACACACGCACGCACGCACGCACGCACGCACACACACACACACACACACACATACATACATACATACATACATACATACATACATGCATACGTCGATATATTATTATAGCAACCTTAAAAGAGAATCTTCAAAACTCCACTGATCCACATTGCACACATTACAAATTACAGTATTTTCCAATGCCTTCCAATTCCCGGATCTTGCATACTTTAATTATATGTGAGGTTCGGGATCTTTGTAAGATACACTGGAAGCTTCAAAGGACTCCTAGCGTGTCAGTTTGCCCGAACGTGCATACGTGCGATTAGCTGAAGTCTGTGACCTTCAACATAACCCATTGGGAAAAAGAAAACAGCGAATTCCCTTGTAATCACAGACCGCACATCTATTCATTCGTTTAAGTAAGCAGGTTGTTCTTTGACAGCAAAGATTTCCAGAAAATTACTTGCGAGTGCATCATTTGTCAGTAAATACTCATCAGTCATAAGGAAATGACCAATGCATTCAACATCGTTTATTGTATGTGTCTATCTCCGCTGACCGAGGGTTAAGCCGCGGTCAGAGAGTTAATTGATAGGCCCACTCCGTTGGCCTTTGCATCGACAACCGTTATGACAGGGACGGGTTCAGCCAGGGTTGATCTACAGTTCCAGGACGTAATCGCTGGATGAACAGCTCAAGGGTAATTGCAACAAACTCTGGTCGTCAATTACCAACTACCATAAAAGATAAATGTGAAGAATAAGAAGTTTATAACGGCAAGGAGAGCAAGGATGATTCTGTGTTATCAAGATGGGAGATGTGGTGGCCATGTGGCTCTCATATCAGGCCTATCGTGGACAGTAACAAATCAGAATTTAAGTTGTGATCGATGGAGCAAAATATCACGATGGTGGGATCGTAAGTGACGTTGACCTGTGCGAGCAACCTTGACTTCAGGTTGATTATCTCATACATAATACTCCACAGAAGCGACATGTCGTGCTAACCAAATAGTACATTTTCATTCATTTGTGTAACAATTTACAAACAGATATACAATTTCCTCAATATTTAGTTTCAATGATGTGGCATCAGATCACGAAGATGGTAATGGTGTCACTATAATAGAATCATTAGTTCAGCTTGGAACGAACTCTGTTCTACATCACTGCGTCCTAACAGTCGTAATTGTGTATCGAACTTGAAACACAGATCATGAAGAGCAGGCAGCCCCTGGGCACAAATCACATCATCCTTTTATCGTATTAATACCGGCTCTCGTTGGCCTGTGTGTCAGTATCCGTGTTTATATTTACAAACAGGCATGCATTCGCATAACAGTTTATCATCTGAATCAGTGCAGTCAGATGTTCATTTCAGGCATCAAAGAGCATGGCAACGTTTCTCTCATGTATGATTTTCCGCTTCACTGCCTGTAATATAACGCCAAGTGAAAAGTAGAGGTCATAAATCCGGAAGATATATCGTAGCGCATCGTACTAAATTATCAACAACTTCATATGACGGTCTAACTTTGAAGATGAGACCATTACGACCCCGCAAGATATGGCAATGCCTAAAACTCTACACCACAGTCAGAAGTATCGTATTCACTGACACTAAGTCCCTCGGTAAGTTATTACTACATCTGCGTTGGTCAGTTTTATTAGTGTAGGTCCCTAGTAACCGTAACATTCTAAGGAGGCGACGAAATGGAACGGTTGGTCAGGCTTGGTCACTAGGTTGTACTACAGTTGTACGGTATGATTGGTGGTTAAAACGTCCATTCGTCACGCCAATGACCTGGCTCGAATCCCTCTATGGTACAATGTGTGAAACCCATTTCTGGTGTCCCTCGCCGTGATATTGCTGGAATATGGAGGAAAACGTTACTCACTCTCACACTTATTGTACTACAGGGTGGTGTTAGAAACACGAATGTAGTAATCTGGTGTGAAAATATTAATAACATCAGTGTTTTGAGAAGCGTATTCAAAGATATAATTCTTCAAAGAAGGAATCGGGTGACCGATGCAGGGAGGATTGCCAGTATCACCAGATTGGAGATTGATGACAATAGAATCTGGGTGGACGCAGCTGTCATCTGATTTTGTTGTATGTTCAATATTGTCTCAGCTATATTGTGGCGTGCAGGTGTTGTTACTGGTAGTAGTTCCCACAAATACCAGTTCTGTCCGTTGAGACACATTGAGACGGGGCCCAAGATCGCCTTCAGCTCCACTGGAAGACCCTATATCCACTACACTACAATGTTAAGTGTCATTGAGGACCGATTTGCTTGGAACATCTTCAATATGAGATCCCAAATAGCACCACAGCCCTTGATCTCTTGCCAGGATGTATACTTACTATTGTCCAATAATGTACATTACACGTAACAGTTTTATTCATGAATGTTGTGCCCCTTCTGAACAATTTAAATCTAAATGCAATTATAGGTATGTACTTCAGTTCTTTTTAACTATGTGTCATATGTTTGCAGTAAATTACGATGTCTTTGGAATCGGCAGTAGCCATTGATCGTACAGTGAGACGTGTACAGTATGCCACAAGTTTTCCGTGGTGTGATAAAGAAATATTACATTCCATTACGTATCATCATATGTCCATATATGTCTTGAAATATAATTCTTGTTGCCATCAAACTAATACCAATTAAAATGAAATAGTAAGATTATCATTTATGCATACTATTGGTTCACGCAAACCATCACGGCATTTCAGTGTTATCAGCGTGTTTGGTCCTTTCACTATACATTGTCTGAGATCTGTTGTTGAAGCGTTTGTAATTCTTTACACTGACAAGCCAGCGCTTCACTTGCATTAGTTGTAACTATTTATTGTTCGTGATACCCAATCCGGAATACAGCTATCGTGTCTATCCAAGATGATGCCCTCGGGAGACATTGTAATTACATTTTTTGACACTACTTAAAGGTAATGTATTTGAAGAAAATAAATGTTGTAATACAATTCCTTTCTTTTGCGATTTTTGTCAACATAAAAGTGCCACTTCACAGAACGCTTGCCGCCTCTACCCTCACTACGACATTTGTTTAATGTTGATCTGCTGTTGATATATGTCTTGTTATTGTTAGGTCAGACTTTTGAGGAAGATTTAAGTCTACTGTCTCTTTAGCTGCCTGAACCATCAATCAGCGTGAAGTAATCAACATTCACTGAGAGACTGGAGAATGGGCTGTATGTAGAACTGGTTGGAAGGTACAGAAGCCTGGCATGGACTTTCTGCAAGAGATATTGGGTGATTGGGATACTGTTCCAATGTCCAAGATTGATTTAATGGAGATGTTTATGTGACTTTATTTATCAAAAGTTCGTATACTGATTGTCTTTCTCTTGGTAATTCATGGGAATGGTTACAATTCATAGTGAAGAGAATAAGTTCATAGTATACGCTTAGAGACAACTTCCTGAAGTTTGTAAACGTTTTGGCACAGTAAAAATAGCCTCTTAAAACAATGCAGAATAAAACTCACAAGTGCATTAATAACTATTTATGTGATTGCCTAACTTCATTGGTAAAAGAATCATCATGTTATTAGTCTTAATGTCCTGGGAATATAATTGCAATGCTTTTCAGTTGAAACTTAAAATATTATGACCCGTGCTGTGTCTGTTTGATGTTTTTGAAGTTTTTCAGCCAAAGCCATTAGCGGAAATATTAACTTCAATACTATATTATATATCTCATTTATCTTAGACGATTCAAGATAAATGTAATTTCAAACATGAATGAATATTTCAGATCATTATGCTTTAAACATTAACCGATTAGCTCTTTTCCGATTTAATTTATTTTGTAGTTGGACAGATTGATGTGTGCAACATGCTTTGATGTAAAAGGATTCAGAATAAAAGCCCCAGTCATTAAACGCTGCGGTTTGCAAACTGTTCAGGAGTTGGCTTTATCAAGGAAGATCATATTGCAGCTTTCGTTTTAAATGTGGTTATTATTTACTGCACAAAGAAAGCATATGCATGCAGTGAAAGCATCAGATGCAGTTGATTCATATTATGCTTTGCCTGGAAGCCAATTATGTCACCATGGGTCAATAGCATTTCTACCACCTTGGTCTATCTAGAAATCCATGCCTGAAACATGTTTTCTTTTCTCTGCACACAGGCGCTTATTAGACGCAGCGTTTTCTTAAAACAATTTTGAATTCAGTATGATTTAGGTGCTAGAATACAACCATCAGTAATGTATGCCTTTTGCATGTTGCTCTCTCATACATGGACTAATTCGCAACTATTAATACCGGTTGCTGAAGCAAATGGATCCCTTCATCCACATCATACTTCACCTCATTTACAATATCAGGAACATAGATATGTTAATCTATGGGAATGAGTCGTAAGGACACAAGATATTTTGACAGCTACACATGCAAATCGTGTTTTTGTAATTAAAAATATAAGCCTAAATATATTAATGATACATGATATTATTTTGACAAAAATGTCATTTCTTTTTCAGCAATCTGAAGCGTATTAGATTTTCAATCATTTTGTAGGAAAACTGCAAAATCTCAGGTTTCAAAATATCAAAAGATGGGTCCTTAAGTTAACAAGAAGAAGAACTACTGGTAACCATTCAGGTGCATAATAACACTGAGAAATGTAAGGCCTATAACTTGGAGAGATCCTTTGATGTCCTCATCATCTTCATTTTAACATTTGTCGATGTTCTGACTGCTTCGTTATCTACTTCTAAAACACCACATCTCAGATAGACTGTTTGTGGAGAGGACAGGTTGTCTGGCTTATCGCTTGTCTTCCTACTTCCGCCATTAGAAGATTGCACACAAACCTTCATTATCACAAGTATCCTAGCACACGAGGACACGCAAGTGTTCATTACACTGTCTAATGAAAAGTAATATCGTCTATTGTGTGAAAAACATATAGATACGTTCTTTTATGACGGAGTACGAGCATTAAAATTACAGACAGAAAGAACGACACGTTAAACATGTCATAGGACAGATTTGATATTCATGATAACACGGACGAAAAGAATATGTTCGTTCGTTCCCAAGAGCATTCAACACAGAAACACTTGAAGAGGTTAGGTTGGGTGTCACTTAAATTCATATCGTGATATTATTTACATAACCAAAAGAACATTGCGTGATATGAAACAGACAATTGATGCTCGCAACTCCGGATTCAATGGCAAGCGTCAACCAAAGCAACGAGCCAGAACACCCCCAATCACGTCACATGTCTCTTACGACGCCTGTGGGTACGCTGAAGAGCAATTCTAATCCGGATCTTCACGGGGTAAGAAATTATGAAGTTTACGAATTGGTCCCCAGGCTAACGAAACAACACATATCTCCCCATAGGCTAATACGTTCCGTATTATCTTGAAACAAGATACTATCTGTTGAAACGGGCTTGAAAATCCTTTCCCAAAAGACAAATTGCTGTTTATGGGCGTTGTATAAAAATATCCCATTATATATATAGCTGCAAAACCATATTTTCATTTTCATCAGACGGTTGAGTTGGGTTAATCGACAGGTGAAATTTGAATACGTGCAGTGATCATTTAAATTAATAAATACTTAGTGTAAACATGATTATTTAACTGGGTTCAATTCATTTTACTCTGTAAATATTAGATTTGTACTATTGATGAATGAAACCCTCAGGTATAGATAAGCATTCTGTCACTCCTGCTTGTTGTAGGAGTGGGATCTGTGACCCTATTAGCCGTAGTACCGTGTTTTGACGAGAAATGGACCTTTGGGGTGCCTCTTGGCAAATTTTAGCCCGGACTATGTTTGCCCCGTCCGCTTCACCAGTACATGACCCTGACGTGATGCATCAGATGGAGAAACAGCAGAAAATTAAGTAAAAATTCACTCAAATATTTTTAAGCAATTTCAACGACCCTTTCAAGTTTGCAGCTCAATGCTGACCATGAACAATCTAGTGTAAGATGCTTGATGACTGTACGGGTGACAAGTTGCCAAGTGTGCCACTTTCACAGCTGGTCCTTCTTTGCTGGGGTAAAAGAATGGTGCGGGACTCTCTGACTGGTTCAGTGACTTGTCACTCGGTCAAAGTGTGGATCGTTTAAAATGTTTTCAGAATTTCGTTTTCCTGGTTCAGATTGGAATATGTCAATGGTTGACGTGATATTGCTGGAACATTGTTAATGCATTTGACAACATTCTCTGTCTCGCTTAGTATTCAACTGTATCATCTCCGTAAATCATTTATAGGGAACTATGTGTCACAAATGACTGACATGATACAAATTGGAATCCCCAACGCTAAATGTACCGTTCGGATGGATTCAATTAAGGGAACAATCGATGGATATCAGAACATTTGATCGAGAAAAAACATTAATTTTAAAGGATTATTTCACGTCGGTAACTACATTCATTTCCTAACAATGGCATGTTTATTAAGAAATGGGATCAACTCGTCTCATATATTCCAATTACTACAAACATCATGTGTTGAACAATTGTCGTCAAAGCAGGTTCATTTACCTCCTTGAAAGTGTATGAAGCTGTAAGAAGCATGGCGATTCACGGGATTCCACCATTCGCAACTTGATACATGTGTTCACAGGCATATGCGAATAATGAAACATGTTTTATTTGTGCAAACAATGTCATTTCCCCTCATCCGTTTGACAGTAGCTTTTCAGCCATGATTGGAGAAAAGGATCATTATCGCAGTTGCCAAGCTGCCAATGTAAAAATTCCTAATGCACTTGCTACCATGCCAATTACGGAATTTATCTGACCATGGTCTTATGTGGGTTCACAATTAACGGACCTATTCCAAACGTAGTGTCATATTCTGACTTTTGTTTAAGAACAGCGTGTCAATAATGATATGCTATCTGAGACTGATGCAGAGATTCGAGACATAATTGGCAGGCAACCATATTTAAGGATAGTTGCAATTAATCGTGGCTATGAATCACTGACAACTATAAAGACTATTTCCCATATATTGCATGCAGATAGCATCATGAATGAGCTACGATTGATGTTGCTGTCAGAACTGGCTACGTGTACAGAAGTTCTGGTTCATGGGTTACGTTGAGACAGAAACTGGTCTTCAGTAAACCATGTTTGTCGTAAGAGGCGACTAACGGGATCGTGTGGTCAGACTCGCTGACTTGGTTGACACATGCCGTCACGTCCCAACTGCGTAGATTGATGCTCATGCTTGATCACCAGATTGTCTGGTCCAGACTCGATTATTTACAGACCGCCGCCATATAGCTGGAATATTGCTGAATGCGGCGTTAAACAACAACCAATCAATCAATCCCAGAAGGGGAAATGAACATGGTCTGGATTGACCATAGATGACCCTTTCCTTTTTTCAGCTGTAAAATATTCAGAATGATTTCATCATTCAGGGGTGGATTCATACCTGAGTATGGGTGGTGCTAAGCTTATAAGGAGTGTCACAAGAGACTGTTTGACCCAATCAAAGGATACACTAAAGGCTCCAGTACGTATATTTACTTAGACACTTCATCCACATTATCAACACATACATGAAAGAAATACGTAAATCGTGATGACGCCTTACATGTATATGGATGTCATCCCTAAACAATTGTCTCTAATTTCTTGTTAAATTATGCCATTTCGTGTGTTTCTAGAGTTACCCTCTGAACGGTTACTTAGTAAGTCGGACAGGGAGAGGATCATATAATAGCAGAACCTTTGCATTTCATCCATCGTCTTGGAAACGTTTGTTCTTTTTTAACAATTACAGTTGTTTACAAAATGCATGTAATATGACTGACGCATTGACCTTGATTTATGAATTTAAAGTTGGGGAAACAGTTTAGTTAAATATAGTAGCATTCCTTTAACTTCACCTCAACACCGTCTACTAATCCTTAGGTGAAGTAGTTCTGTAAGTTAGCATGGGTTCTCTTTGTCTTCAGCTTCTTGTCCAGCCACGGCATGGTCAGTGATTATGTATACAGCATGTGACCAGATCTGTAGTCATATATACTTTCTCTATCTGGTCACTGCTGCATCTCAACTCTGCATGATTATCACAACACTGTACCTATTGTGATAAGTTCATTTAGATTTCTTTAGTATTCATATTTATCATAAAAAGAAAGTATCTGATATTTTACTCTTACTGTCTAGACGTTGGTCATTTTAGTTCCATGTATGTAGGAAAGAACAATTGGCAGTATCATCCACGTTATCTAGATTTAATGTAAATATTGTACATTTGATATCATGACACATTGGCATATATTGTGATCAGTAATAATTCCAGGAACCAGTTAAATATAGTTATTTGATTAGAGTGATTACTTTACCTTACTAATGTATATCGTTCGTAAAAGTAAGCAATATATTACTGTAGCATTTCTCTACACTACGTCTGACTTAGCAAATTATTATGTACTTAGTTCTACAAAGAGTACTGGTAAATGTGCACAGTTTGAGCAGGTATATCACGGAAGTAATGGTACAGTATGAACAAGTGTGTCACCAGAGAAGTACTACAGTTTGAGCAAGGGTTAATGTGGACAAAGATAATCAATTGATGCTATAGCGTTTGTCACTTTTTCGATAAAATGTCCTAATACCGTTATCGAATCCATCTGGGCTTGTTTTTGTTACACAAAACACGATTACTATAGTAATCAAGGATATGGACGCTTTTAATTTAATTAAGAAAACTAACTGAAGGCTTCTAAGGTATTGTAAAAGTAGTTTCAGCAAAATAATCTTTGTCATACATTGGTCCCTTGGTATTTCGTCGTTGCATCTTAGTCAGTAATGGCGATATTACAAATGCCTTTCAGGTAGCAGTAAATTACAAATTTCCCAAGAGAATAAGCTTTAAAAATCATAAGACTTTTCCGGCAAGGTAACTTGGTATCTAAATAGGATCATTTCAGCCTTATCATAAAAGCATACATTTTGGTTTTTTAGTTAACAAGGACGTGACATTTCCGACAACCCCAAAAAAAAAAAAAAATAAATAAATAAATAAATAAATAAAATAAAATAAAATAAAAATGATGTCTTAAGTTTCCAGAATATTCCATGACACGTTGAAATAGAACATATCCATATCATCATGTTCTGATGAGGATGACATATTCGTATATTATGCACGTGTTTATCAGTATGCAGTGTTTATGTATAGTTGACCACATGTACAGCACAATGAATATAAACACATTCTCATTAAACTTTCTACAGTATTCTGAACTTCTTTTTCGATATGAAATTTCATTTTGGTTGATACTAGTTAATGGTTGTCCCCCATTGTACAACGAGACGGTGTTCTTTCCACAATGATTTCCTGATAGGTGTCAAGAATAGTTTTGACCGTATGCCTTACAGATTAAGATGTACGAAATAACACTGTATGTTGACTAGAATGTGTTTTCTCACACATAATGATTCTATGATTCTCGTCTTTTCTTTTGTCATTTTCACATTGTTTGCCTATGTACATATATAGAATGAGCAGTATTCTATATTGTATACTATCCAGCTACACTGCTACTTGGCTATGTAATTCAAATATTAATTATTATCAAAATATACATTTGTGTGAAGGTGTAAATTTCTAATAAGGGTTCAAAAACGACAAACTAGATGTAAGAAACAAAATTGCCCCCTTAAAACCGAAAACCGGTTATTGATCAGGAATCCTTTTCAATTGTTTCGATGAAAGAAAGTAAGGGAGAGTAACCCAACGTAGGGTCATCACGGACAGACATACGTATTGACACAGTTATGAGGTAATGCCAGATACCTACAGCCTGGCTAAAAGTATTGGATAAGTATTTACGTAAGTGGGTATTACATATTTTCTGATTTTGCGAAACTCGTTTTCTCGGAGATCAGTTGCCAGGCACGAAAGCAATTACGCGTCACTGTGTGTTCTCGGTGGTGTGGTTGAAGTGATTTTATGAAAGCTATTTCATATATATTTTTGGCGCCCTTTTTGCTATTCCTGTCATTCAAGTTAGCAAATCTTCGATTATGAATGTCAATACCAAACATAAAATGCTCAGGAATTGTCAGGACAAGAGTTTATATTTCTGATTTCTAAGAAAAAACATCGACTGCCTCCAAGGTCGTCCGTCAACCGGTCGCCCAAGTCAGTATGACTTCTCCAGATTTACTACATTTTACTTCAATGCTGATTGGTATGTGATCTGATCTTGAACATTTAGATTTTAATTATTTATACCACTCCCGATTACGTTATATACATGAACATACGTAGTTCCATGTTTGATAGCATTAAATGAACATTATTTTCTGTACAAACTCGTTAAGCCTTGAGGTATAAATTACACATTAATTCCTCCTTGACTTAAGTCCAAACGGGATTCATCCACATTAAATAAATATAAGCCATCCATTACATCTGTTTTATTCAAACACAATTCGTGGGTGTTTCAAAAAGGATAACCCAGACGTGTCAAATACACTCACTCAACTCACCGACGTTGAATAATTATATATCTCATGTGTGGGTGTTTTTTTATCGGAATGAGACAGAAAAAAAACAACCCAATGACATCTCATTGCTATTGAGGTTCACGTTTAGAGAGACATCAATACTAGGAGTCGGGATGCCCGTATTTTTCCAGTCCTCTGTCAGTGACAAATGTTTTTCCCTGAAGGGCATGGGATTTCAATAAAATCGACTTGTCAGTTATTACGTAACAAATGACTCCTTAGGGTAGATCATCGACATTCCTTGACTTCAGACTCAGCTTTGTTCGTTTTATTAATGTAATTCAATGCCAGACAGAGGGGTTTTGTGTCTTCTTGGGGTTTTTTCAGATGATGGACTGTCTTTGTTTTTGTGCTTTCAAAGATTATTTCTCGACAAGCTAGGTTATTTATATCAGTACGATAATCTGAAGTTAGTTAGGACGTTCACATATTCATGATTGTTAAGAAAAGTATTTTTCCCTTGAAATATGTTCAAAGTTGAAAGCAATGAAATGTCAGCAGGAATTCAGCGTTTCGTTCAGGCTCTGTGAATAAATGGAACCTGTAAGACTAATGGAACCTGTACCTGATCATATTACAGAGAAGTTGATAAAATACGAAATCATGAAGAATGATATTTGACACTTAAGCAGTGTTTAATGATTTCCATGGATGAATAATGCAGCACTTAAAAGTATCATCGACAATATTCATGGCTGGTAGTGACATGCCCCGATTTGACGATAGATTTGTTAATGATGTATTGGAAACATTGGAAAATCTTATAAAACGAATATATACCCTCCCAAAAAAGAAACGCATATAGGAATTTCAATTGTATTTTTATGTATATTTTGAAACATCTTGTAGGCTTTATGAGTCAATGAAATATAGCGAAATTGCACACTGGGAATGCAGACTTATCCGTCTTTGGCACCAACTCGAGGAACGTCAGTTTGAGTGTCACATGGAGACGTGTAGTGGCGCTGAAGTCAATACCTCGTGTGACCACCGTGGGCATCCAGAACTGCACGGCATCGCCTCGGCATCGAACGAATAAGTCTCAGAATCTCGTGTTGCCCAATCGCAGCCCACGCTGCCAGTAGTGCCTGTGCGAGTTGCTGAAGTGTCAGGGCAGAGGGTTACGGCGTCGCACCCGTCTGTCCAGGGCATCCCACAGATGTTCGATTAGGTTTAAGTCCGGTGATCGTGAGGGCCAGGGGAGCACATTGATGTTGTGGCTCTGGAGGAAGTCTGTAGTGTGACGTGCTGTGTGGGGCCTGGCATTGTCCTGTTGAAACAACTCCCTCTGGCGATCAATGATTGGAAGGAGGTGTGAGCGTAGGATTTTGTCACAGTACCGTTGAGCTGTCAGGTTGCCCTGGATCATCACCAAATCACTTCTCCTACGGCAGGTGATCGCTCCCTACATCATAACCCTGCCCCGGCCGAATCCGTCCACCTGGGGAACGCAAGCGTCGCTGAAACGTTCACGTCGACGTCTGTACACCCGCATTCTTCCACCGCGTCGTTCCAATAGAAATCGTGATTCATCACTGAACCAGATTCTATGCCAATTCGGTAGGTTCCAGGCCTGAACGTTGGTGCACCATTGATCTCGATGTCGACGATGTTGTTGTCGAAGCACAGGGCCAAAATAAGGTCTTCTGGCACGTAAACCAGCCTCTCTCAACCTGTTCCTGACGGTCTGTGCAGAAAGCCTCCTCAATCCAGGTATTTGTCGAGCGGTACTGGTCGCCGTAGCTGTTGGATGACGCAGGTGATGTACCCGGATGTAGCGATCCTGCGCCGCAGTGGTCGCTCGAGGTCGCCCACTACGAGGGGCATCTGCTACCGCATTCTGCCGGCGATATCTCTCACAGAGCCGTGAAATGGTGCTTTGGTGAACATTCATGCGTCGGGCAACTGCACGTTGAGACTGGCCAGCTTTAAGCAAACCAATGGCGATATGACGGTTGGCTTCACTTAGACGTGGCATTTTGCGTTCGTCAACAATATTCCAAATACAGTGAATAATCCACAGACAGCGATCAACCTTTTATACCCATCATTGAGACTATCTGATCCTCAACGTTCACGTGCATTGCATTTGAATTGTGTATTCTGTGACACTACACGCCGAAATTGAAAATCATGCTGTTAAATACGGGTATTTTACGGATGGTGCTTTTTGTTGTGATGTTTCAAAACATAAACTTCATAGGACTCATAAACAGAGCAAAACCTTTTGTAAAATGAATCACGTTTTAATTCTTTGCTACATGAAATTGCTATTTTCATGATGGGCATGCGTTTCTTTTTTGGGAGAGTATAGAAACGATTTTGTGCAAGTGGATGTTGTCTAAAGTCCTCCAGCCGCAACTTCAACCAACGTGCACGAGTACGTAGTCTGGTCAAAAATAGTGGTCAAACATAGTACCTGCTATGATTATACATGTGTGTGTGTAGCTGGCGTTCACAAGCCAAAAACATCATTGAATGCCAACAAAGATAGAAGCAACAAATATTTCCAATATTTCGTTATACTTCTGCTGCTGCACGCTGCAACGTAACAATATATCCTACTACCAGACGCAAGTTAGAAGTGCCAATCTCAAAAGTGACAGTATTTGCAGGGTGCAGGATACTGAAAGTCTGGGTTCCGTAGCTATTTGGTTTGTTTTTTTATGATGATAGACATTGCATACTTCTGTATCGGAAGGGCTGTGTTCCGGGTTTTCCCCAAATGTCAGTCAATTGCAACAGACTGGTGTGACCAATGCTAAAGAGAAGCGAGAATAGTGAGGAGTGGGATAACTTTGTACTTGGTATGCAAACCTGAGATCTCGAAGGCGAGGTAAGCATAGTTGCCAAAGTGTATTATGTCAAAAGGGGTAGAACATTCATTAAAAGAAATTATTTCATTGTATTTATCGAAAAGGATTTTATTTATCGGTCTAGTTTGTTCAATACATCTGAGGTTGTAAACGGTTCTGTTTCAAAGAATTTTACTTTTATCATTTTCCATGGCATCTACATATATCTGTTCGTACCATGAATGGACCACTGAATCGTAACCACATACATAGCAAAGAAGGCAATAAAGGATCAAGTCAAACCATTTTGTCGCTTACGATACAGCGTTTGAGCTAACGGCCAACTGTCAAGATGTTGATAGGTATCATACAATGTATTGCATAAGGTCGGTTTCAAGTGGGAAATGACTGAATCTGAGCCAAGCAACCAAGGCCTTCTGTTTCACTTTTCATCCAAAGGTTGTGTCCCTTCACACACAACACATAACGTCGATGCAGTGGTCCTTCAGACATCTGAAAGTGTGTCGATTTGATATGACACTTCCCTTGGTTGACACATTTCGGTACCGTCCAGCAGTTACAAAACCATCACAAATGTCAATATCAATACTGAGATTATGTCCTGCGTGGTGTCCTGGTTTAAACATACTTTAGAATGCCTTGTTTCCGTCATGTGTTTGTCATGAGCTTTGACATGGTTTACATGCATCCCGATGCTGTAAGGTTATAGGTTAATCACAGTGGAACACGGTGAATGTGTATGCATTACTTTAATTTACTAACATAAGAATGTATGTTGTGGAAATACCCCATACTTACATGCTGGACATACTCATGCATAACGATCTTATACATGCTACTTCTACACAATGTACGTACGTGCACGTGTGGGGTGAGGTAAAATGGGGACTAAAGTTACGTTTGAAGAATGTTGCGACATTCGTGAACGTGGTGTCATTTATTGCGGTGGCCCATTAAGGTGGCATGTCGCACGCAGTGGATACCCACATAGACTCCTAACCGATTAATCTTGTTTTTGTTCCCCTTGTGATGAGCGCCAACTGCGGGATTTTAAAACACGTTCCAACAGTTATCCATCGTCTCTCTCCTCCATGCTTTTGAGAACCGATCCATATGTACATGCAATCACAGTCTTTTACAATCGGAGGGAACACTTGAACACCAGATCACACAGTCTGAAGCAATTCCAGTCATTAGGACTGTTCCGGTCGTTGCTCAAAACATATCTGTCTAATTGTTTCCATCACGACTCCTAATTTACACTCTCCTTGACGCATCTTCTACATATATGCGCTAGGAGTATGGTCAGAGGAGGCTAGCGCGTTATAAATGGACATATTATTATTACTTTTATGTTTTACAGATAACAATTTCAAATGCAGCATAGAGTGGTTTAGTGGTCCTGGCACAGTCAGACTGGTAATTCTCATCAACAGCCTAGGTCCCTTGTTTCTTCTAAACGCAGACAAGAGAGCGAAACTGACTTCCCCTATGAAGTGCTGCCCAGTTGAACCCAGAACCCAAAATAAATTTCCTGAGAATAGCCAGAATTATCCAGAGTGTCAGAAGAACCCAAACAAGATCCTGATCTGCACCAAGAACACATGAGGTAACAAACCAAGGGTACGGAGAACAATGGGGATCCTGAAGACAATGTACTTGGGATGCAAGCATGACATTTGCCATGCTTATTTCTCTCTCACTGGGACAAAGATGTCAATGATATAGTAAATTTCATTCGTTTTATGAAAAAGGACAAGGTGAGATTTGTTGGCTTCGATACGTTTGATACTGTATATGGGCCTATTCCAAAGACATTTGTATTTTTCATTTCCATGACATATTCTGGATGGACCTCGGAGTCAAAACACAAGCATGTTGAGGGCGACAGTAATATAAGGACCGAGCAACGAAATTATGTCGCTTGAGATACATGTGTCTGTGCCAACGAGTGGGAAGTGACTGGTCATGAGCAGTAAAGCCTTATATATTTCTTTCCAGACCAGCCGACTTCATCAAAGAGAAGGCCTCAGAGCAGTTTGCTCTTCTCCTCAACACACTGCAAGTAAATCTGGACAGTTAGAGAGTCGTCTTTTCCAAAATAGAATATGTGCCGATCAGACATTTTTGTACGTCCAGCAATAGACAACCGTCACCTTAAATCAAAATTGTCCCAAATCCTTAGGTCCTTTTAGAGAGCTGTGCAATGCCTTGTTTTCTCATTTTGACTTGAGTTTTGAAATGCTTCATTAGAGTATCATCAGGCAAAAACGTTAATCCAACTACGCTCTCCCATTAGAATTGATAAATATAACCGACTGAGGGAAGAGCTGGAATGGTGAGCTCTACTGCCTGACATGATTTGTCTTGTGAGGGTGTCCAATTAACAATACCAACAGAATATGAGAGGATAGACTACGCATATGTAGTTGAGGCTTTGACTTTGTTACGAGTGTTCAGTTCTGAACTCCAGATTTTCGTAAGTCTTCATTTGTATTCAGTCCTAGTTTCTCTGGGACATGATGAATCTATTTTGTTGGGTCGTCAACACGTCCAAGGCATCCATGCAAAGGAGAAGAGCAAGAGGTGTTTCGAGGAGATCTAAGGTTGATGATCCTTCACTCTGAAAGTTTAATGGATTTATATGTAATTAGTGACAGACAGGTGGACATGGGTTCTGAGGAAAGCACAAGCCCTCGCAAATCCATTCTAAGTTCAGTTGACCAGCAATTCATTAAGGACTTGAGTAAAACAGGTAATCGCTCAGGGAAACCGATACATTCTACTGACCTCAAAATCCATTCGAATCATAAGCTTTTCTGTAGTGAATCCAGCACCATGAGAGGTTATGATGGTAATTTGTTGCCTCTTTAATCATCTTTTGAAGCCACAATCGGTCCATGAAACCTCAGCATCTCCTTCTGGTTCCTTTCTGCTCCATGTAAACAATGTCATTGGAGGTGCAGTAAGATGACAAAAGACCTGTAGAAGAAACTGTAAATATGTTATACTGTGTATTCAAACACGTAATAAAGCGGACGTTTTGGGGATCAGCCAAATCGACTTTCTTTGGAGAAGGTTTGTTTGACCTTAGAACCAAGGATGAACCTCACTGTATCCACGAGAGAACTTAAACAATGAAGTAATGATGTTTGGACACAAGGGAACAGTTTCCAATATCGGTTTCGAATATTACCAGTCCCTGGCTCCTTATTAGATGTCATGAAACACCACAAAGGTAAACTTAATGGTCAATGTACATTATTATTGTACTCCTGTTCCCATGGTTCCTTGCGGTTACATTTACTATTAATAGACCACAACTTCTTCCCATACCATTTACTGGAATCCATGGTGGGTCGTTTCTCATCAGTGCCATTTGTGCTATCAGTTTACTGTAAATTTGTGTTTCAATTGTTTGGAAGAGTTTATTTGGTTTAACAAAAATATTTCTCTTCTCTATCTTTTTCGTTGTATCCAGGTGATGGCCAAGAAGGAGATTTTTTAAATGACTATTCATTTTGCCCTGAGGAATGTAATTTTAAGCAAAGTTGTATCCAGGAGATATCTATTTTTTGCCCTGTTTTAGTTAACTTTTCTCAGAACAGGCTTCTCTTTTGATGTTTCTGTTTACCCTTTTATGGTTCTTTGTCAATGGAAACATTACCATTATTAATAGAGTATTGTATTAACCTCTTTGGTGGACGAGGGCACGCATCATTCACCGACCTTCCGCTCACTGGGCCGACGCTCTATCCACCAGACCACTGAGGCAGTCACTTACACCAACGCCATGTCAGCGTAATACAGAATTGCTTGTTACTTGTCGAATGGATCGAAGTATTTCAACTGGTCTTTGAATGGCACTTAGACCTGATACACATAAGGGTGAGTATTTTTATGGATGTCAACTTCTTTATTATGAGGAACACAACGTATATCCTGATGAAGGAGTAAGGATATAGTCTGAAACTACACGTATGTGTTCCTCATAATAAAGAAGTTGATATCCATAGAAACTCTCTTCCTGAAGTATTTGAAGTTATGCTTTATACGGATGTTTGCCAAACTAGAATTTTGATTCCTTAGAAAAAATAAACTTCACTTATCAGTTATTCTTGACTTTAAATCTTAAGATGTACATCCCAATACGCTCGACCAAATTCAGGCATTCATACTTCAATTAAAGAAATTGTGTGTCAATGTTCTGCTGCTATTTCCTAAATTTAAAGATACAAAGTGGAACTTTCTTTGATTTTATAATGCTACTGAGCCTAAATCGTGTCCGTAATTATCAGTATTCAAGGATTATTACTGTATGCGAAGCCCTCAACTTATTGATACAGTTAATGCAAAGAATCGCCTTTTCTCGCAATTGTGGCAGCTGAAGGTGATTCCAGACAACTGATTATTTACAAAAAGGACCTGTTGACACAAAAAGATTTACTACTGTGTTACATTTGTCATTAGCTAAATACATTAGATTCGTCGAAAAAAGTATCCATATGCTAAATTGTTAGACAAATGTAAAGAATTCACATAAATTCTAATTATTTCGAGATGTAAGTGATGGTTTTGTCAGCACTCAGGGATGGGAAATTGGTGATCATTGTCCCTTAAATCAGTGCTTGAGTATCCTAATACATGCAACCTGTCTCCTATCTCAAACGCGTATACCAAATACATTAATCCTAGGTTGGGCGGTTGTTCTTTAAGGCAACAGGTGATCATTACGCAGTTGCATTAGCGAGAGGATACTTGCTCGGCGAATACCCATCCGTCATGAGGAAATGCCCAATACAATCGACACCATTCACTTTAGAGTCTATCTCTGCTGACCAAGGTTAATCCACGGTCATGGGTTAATCGATTGGCTAACCCTGTATGCTTTGGGTTGGTCACAGTTATGACAAGGGATGGAATTAACGTGGATGGATAGAAACGGATCGTCAAGGGCAGATCAAGGGTTCCATCAACTGTCAATTACCGTCTACCGTGGAGGAGCGGAGGAGTAGAGTTAAGATGCCTTCCCGGCGAAATGGATGGCGATACATGCACATGCCTATACATCAGACCAGACCATATCGACGACAACTGATGTCCCATTCCTGGAATTTACCAAATATTTGACATTAGATTAAACTCCATACTATATCATCATTTATTATCCCCTGTCGAAAATTCCACTGGTTGATAAAGTACATCTTTACGTATTTGTTTTTATAGTTTTAATAGTTTGGTTTTTTGTCAAGGTCAGCGTAAGTAGGAAAGTGGTGTTACAACCAATTTGACAATTTATACCATGTAAACGCCTTGATAACAACCAGAAATGTTAGATAGCATTAATAATCTATATTTGACTTACGTATAAAAAGTAATATATTATTGATTACACTGGTATGCTATTCAGAAAAAGTCCTGACCAAGCATTAACACTGGGTTCTCCTTAATGTTAACCCTTGAACTGAATGGTATCAGGGCTCGCACAAACTTCGCGCTACAATGATTGTAAATCACATTATCAAACATAGGCTTAAAATAGTCGTAGCGCTAAGATCGCTTTGTGCAAGTGGACCCTGGGCAATATCTGGGCTAAAACAAACAAACACAAACAATGAAAAGACTGCTCCATCAAGACTTGGATTGGGAAATATGGATTAAGTATATGAATTTTCCTAGATGATCTACAATTAATCGCAAATCAAATAGTCAATGGAGTATGCATCAGACATAACAATGATGAGAACATTTTGAAAAATAAACAACAAAGGTTTCAGGACTACCCTGGAAAGGTCAGACCACTGATTGTTAATACGGGTGGGGCAACTGAGTAAGAATGACAAGGTGGGGAAACTCATGGTCACTAAAAGTGTGTTGTTCCAACAGGACACTGCACCTGTGTGATCGTCTGTTGTCACCTTGATGCAAGAAACGACTGTAGCTATAAATATATAAAACATTCTAAAGGGAAGAATTTTATGGATGTCAACTTTTTATTGTGAAGAGTCACGACGTTTTGAAGTATATTCTTACCCCTTCATCAGGTGGATATTTATTCTTGGCTTTATGTGTATCACTTCTAAATGCCCTTCAAAGACTCTAAAACAATCTACTTTTTCCTCCGATGTGGCAGTCATACTTCTACCTCTTCTCAAACATGAACATATGTCTGCTGTGGAGGACTTTTATACCACCAGATAAAAGCCTGGTAAAGAATCGTGAATAAAGAAACGGTTATGATTATTTTGAATCATAACGTTGTTTTGAACTGCAGGGCCTAGATTTTCGAAGCTCTCTTAGCGCTAAGATAGTCGTAAGTGCCATACATTAACATTAACTTACGACTATCTTAGCTCTAAGAGAGCTTCGAAAATCAAGGCGCTGTTTCTTCAAACAGTATGTCCTAAAATCAGTAAACCAAGTATAAATGGGAGGAACAATGTACATCATGTCCTAAAATCAGTAAACCAAGTATAAATGGGAGGAACAATGTACATCATGTCCTAAAATCAGTAAACCAAGTATAAATGGGAGGAACAATGTACATCATGTCCTAAAATCAGTAAACCAAGTATAAATGGGAGGAACAATGTACATCATGTCCTAAAATCAGTAAACCAAGTATAAATGGGAGGAACAATGAACATCATGTCCTAAAATCAGTAAACCAAGTATAAATGGGAGGAACAATGTACATCATGTCCTAAAATCAGTAAACCAAGTATAAATGGGAGGAACAATGTACTTTATGAACGCTGCACAAACCATCATGTCCCAAACCAATTATAAATAAGAGTAACTGTGCAACTAGAAAATAACCAGATCCAGCTTACATGCACATCTCGGAAAGCCTCCGTGAGCGCTTTGATTTTAGGGAACACTTTCATCTTTTTTAGCTGAAGTGTGCTTCTCATTTCGAAGCTCAATTTGATATCCGTACATCAACGATTCAATTAGTGCTATGTCATATTAATTTCAATCTTGAGTGAACATTTCAAGTGTTTTTGTGTTGTATCACTCATAACATAATTCATATGATTCATGATTCAGATGAGAGCAGCAGCAACCAGACAATACTGAAGAGCGAGGATCCGCGTTGATGAGAGGAACAGAAGTCAAGGGCGCAACAGCAAACTGTGTGGAGTTCTGTCACTTTGCTGTATTCGGATCGTCTAACTGTTTGTTCACATTTCGCTATATTAAATTATCCATAATCTGTCAGCATTCTAACAACACTCAATGTTTTCATTCACCAAAGTGACAAACTTTTCTCTCTGTGTCATACGGTCTTTCAACACCAAGCCCATAGTTATACAACTGAGATTCAAGTCGGGTATATACTCATCTCTGTGCACTAATTGTAAGTTGACTCCGGTGCCAAAATTCATCTATTGATTTAGATAAAGTGAGGGTTTTTATTGCACCAACTTATACCAGCGGCGATAAGATGCTCAAGTTTCCATTTCGATTAATGCCAGCATATAGATTGAAATGATATGATGGAGAACTGTAACGGTCGACTCTAATTACGTATGTATTCCAAATACGGAAACGGTTGGAACATACACGCAATAGGGTACACAAGTACTTGATGCACGACTGATATTACATGCTTATTATAAAGTTTCAAAATCATCACAGCATACAACGTTTCCTTTGATTCTACATCTTGGAATGGACATGCTGCAAAACGGAGCTCGAACTACATTACCAGAACTCAGAACGTATTTGGTAATATAATCGTGTATATTCACCCAGCATGGGTCATTATGAACTCATATTTTGTCTCCAGAAAGTTATAACGCCACCGACGTGAGGATAGGAATCACCTACTCCATCATGCAATTGACAACATATCAATTACAATATGTCTGTCGACATCAGAGGAGAGCAAACACTTTGCTCAACAAAACAAATATAAAACGCCTCCGTTAACATGTCCATTGGAACCCTTTTTTTTTTTTTGTCTGCCGGTAGTGAGTGAATGATATATTGTCTCTGAGACTATCGGATTCCGATAATATCTACATTTCCCATCTTGGATAACAAATTACTCCTTTGAGATTGGAGTCAGCATACTTCGATCCGTCTTAAGATGTAGTTCCGACTTATTGATGTAGTCTGATATAAGGACCTTAACGTCACAACACATCCCTATGTTCATGATGAATTGTGTTGCTTCTCATCCTGTTTAATGCTTTCTGTACAGATCATATATCACTGGATGTTTTTGTGGGACTGCGTTAAAAAGACCATGAAGCCTCGATTCGGAAATAGCCTTTGATTAATGCAATGTCAAAATAGAAATAATGTCCCAATATATTTTTATGATGACGTTGTACTTTTCCAGCATGCTTATTAACTGGATTTTAGGACCATGTGGCATAATCAGAAACGGAAATAGAACGTCGGGTCGAATAAATGTGCATTAGAACGCCCTAATGATATTAAGTAATGAGCATTCTTACAACTAGATATATCAACATAAGAGGAACCTGGAATCGAACACACACACTACAGATAATGACACAAATAAGGGTAACAAATCTGCCTCCAGAAGTGCAGCTTCTGATTGGTTGTCGTGCATAGTTGATCAGAATTACATGTGGAAAGAGTAAAACGATCAAAATCTTTAACTAATTCTTTATCTAGGTCAAAAACGCTGTAAATATTCAAAGTTAAATATACTATTCCATGTTACATCACAATGTACAGATGGATGTAAATGTTTATGATTAGGCATTAACTAATCTGACAGACGAAGGCGTGTGTCTCATTCAGCAAGATTCATATTTAAGAAGCTGTCTGTAAATGATAGAGTCTGGACCAAACAGTCGAGTCTTTGAGATCATGAGCACCGATGTATCTCACCCAAGTCATCCGATACTGACTATCTTGTTCCTTTTGCAGCATGAAGACCAGTTCTATCCGGATCTTCAGACAGGTAAACAAATTTGTGTGCTGCCCACATTTTTTCCATGTAATTGTTACCGCAGTTTTGCCTCTTTCAGCAAGCGGATCTATTTCGTCGATTATCAGAACTGGTTATTCTTGGATGTTAACGTTTTCTTTAGTATGAATCGGAGGGATTGTATGATCGCAACAGCATAGAGAAAATCTATTTCGCCATTTCGAATATTGAATGTTTCAACAACATAATCCAAATTCCTCGTCAAAGCGAAAATACAGAAAAGAGATGCAGATGGACAAAGTTCAACCATTTCAGAGTCAATAATGAATATTTTATTTGAACATATATGTAGATATTGATTTTAGCGGTTCTTTTAGCAACTCATCAATTGCATCACATCAATGCAAATGACACTCATTAGCGATCATTTTTTCTCGATGGTTATGCTTTTGATAAAATGCTTATAACCTTACAATTTTACCCGTTTGAGACAGTAACCAAAGATGCGAACACAAAAGTTCTATTTTGTTTTAAAACACGAGGTATGGATATTACTACTTCATGTTCATAACGCTTCAAAGTATGATATTCTGAATGTATGTAAAATAGCATTGATAACACATACCACATTTGTATAGTAGATATTAAAAGACTACCAGACCAATTATTGAAGAAGCGGAAAGAAGACACCAATGTGCACTGATTCATATCTTGATTTGAATAGTGCAGTTACATACTAATCAATAAATAAAATATGACTCTATGAGAGACGTTAAATTGATATGTCTCTCATCTGATTCATCACGAAGACAGGATTACATTTGTTAACGTCTGGCTGATGGCTACGTTTCACGTGCTATCATCATCTGTACATTCAGTTATCCTTCCAAGTCAAGCTCAGTTACCCAGTGTGTATCTATGTGTGACATATGACAGTGTTTAAACTTGTAATTAGTTACGCTTGGATTGATAACTAAAAGGGTCGGGTAATATAACCACGCATTAAGTCTATCAATGTATGCCGTGGTATGTCTGGGGTAGCGTTACAAAGGGTTTGTCTAGTCTGACTAACAAGCCCTAAAACTCCTTAATGACACTGCTAATTACCCCATCCCGACTCATGATTTGTCCAAGACTTGCCTCTGATGCCGATGTAATGTTGGAAGTGATCACAGTACAGACAACGTAATTGAAAGAGTGTAGCAGCACAGGGTATCGATCTACGTGGACATTGTAGGAGCCATTAGATTGAAGACCAAGCCAGAAATGAAGATGTCAATGTGTGTTGAGTAGGAGAGGGCTCTTACGTGCAATTAGCTAAGACTTGAATGTGAAGTCGATGGGACATTGTGCATATCTGGCGAAGTCTTGACGAATACACTGTTGGCTTTCCATGGGTTTTGATGGATATTTACTATCAACACAGGGTATTTCGGGACCAAAGACCTTGACCTTTTCCATACAACAAACATGGCACACTTCTCCAGTTGCGGTTAAGGGCCGTCGACCACGATATTGATGCTCTCTTTATCTGTCTTTTTCTTTCTGCCAAGTCGTCGCTTAACGTCAACAGAAGTGTTTTTAATTCTTACCCAATCCTTATGAAATATGAACACAACAATTCATTATACCCAGTAGACGGGCAATTAGTCTTCTATCTGACCAACGCAGTTGTCTTGTGAGACAATCTTCATCGCTCCTGAACTCAACATGTCATGCAGCAGGGATGCAATTGTATAGAGTGAGTAAAGCTTAACGCCGGTCAATGATTACCTCTAGAGTTTACACTTCCCCTGCATGTCTAACAAATTAGACAATCTACGTGCATGAACATATTACCAACTACTTGTACATGCAAACGTTTTTCAACTGTCGACACAGCCGTCGATTCCACATGTGTGTATGCGCATTGATACAGATCATTATTGAATGTGCTGTGCTTCAAGGCTGCTCTCCACTTCAAGCCGAGGTCCAGACATTGAATTAATGGCTGACCTGTATGCTTGTCTTAATGTGACCTGCACAATGTTCAAGCTAAATATGACTAGTAAATGTGATGAGGTTTAGCAAACGATTATAGCCGATTATTTGGAGAAACGCTGTTCGTGATAATGACTGAATGTAATCATGAGTGCACATAAGTTAGAAAATCTTAACTAAATATGAAACACCTTGCAATGCTGGAGAAGCGTCGAGCGCGAACGTTGATTTCGAACGAGTATGAGTTTTCCAATTAGAAATCTTGTTCTTTACGCACATCATGCAATGGTTTTGAAGCATTACAAACAGAATTAACATCGTCATGTATGACACTCTCAGCCCAATGTGACGTGTTTTCAACAGTTTTGATTGTGCTCCTGACATGTTTTATAACACTACTTGAGCAGGTGATTAATTAATAGTAACACTTGGATAGAAAACACCAGCTACAATTGTTTCGTACATGCATCTTAGATATGCTCGCCTTAAACAATCATGATACATATACCAAGGACAGTACCCTTGAAGATTTGGGTTAGAATTGGGCTTCAGCGCCTCATGCTTGTCAGCTGATGGGATAGGGTGGTTAGGCTTGCTGACTTGGTTGACACTTGTCATCGTATCCCAATTACGTAGATCGAAGCTCATGCTGTTGAGCACTAGATTGTCTAGTCCAGACTTGATTATACACCGCCATATAGGTAGAATGTTGTTAAGTGCGACATTAAACACCAAACAAACAAACAACACCTTGGATAGACATTTGAGTATCAGGCTACCTTAAACAATAACCTCACTCACTCTCAAATCTCCACCTTATTAATTCCAGCTGAGTATGGTTTTACGCCGTTTTTAGCAATATTCCAGCAATATCACGACGGGGGGCACTAGAAATGGGCTTCACAAGTTGTACCCATGTGGGGAATCGAACCCGGGCCTTTGGCGTGACGAGCGAACGCTTTAACCACTAGGCTACCCCACCGCCCCATTAATTCCAGCAGTATTATTGACAGTATAATTGCAACACAATACATCACCGAACACGCATATAATATTGCATTATATGGAGAAAGAAAAAGTTTTTTCTGCGATTGTTAAGACGTAAACGACGCCTATTGTTGCAAATCATCCATTGAAATGATCTGCGATTGCATATACATTAAAAGAATACAAAATGAATGTGAAGATTTCCGCTTTCCAAACAGCCAATGCTTTGGTATTTCCACCCCAGTTCTTTTTTTAATCCTTGTAACAAATATCGTGTTTAATTGAAAGTAACTTTACAGCCTGTAAATTACCACGTCAGACAAGACTACAGATTGTGATTCTATTATCTGTGTAGTCCATCGATTCAACAGGCAGTTTTAACACCATTTTCCCTGCCATTTGTCTCCTTTTCTAAGGGTGTTGACGTGTGGCCAAAGCTAATAGGACACAAATTAAACTCTGACATCCTCAACACGACAACATCGGTGTTTCTTAGGAAATCTTACCGAGGTCTATTGAAAGTGCCACGACCTGTTTGTCCAAAGCCCAGCTACCTCTGAATAACGTTAACGTAGCAAGGTTCCTTAGAGACCAAGTAATCAAGGCGGCCTATGACAACTCTGCTCGTGTTGGCCGCCGCACCATTCAAGCCAAAGTGTTCATTCAACATTTATACTGATCATTCTTTCATTGAAATGTTTCTATCATTAAGTAAATGTTCATCATGGTTGTGATGAAACCGACTTAATTAAGTTCACATGCTCTTTTCGCGGCAACGTTGTTCGTATTTAACAAATTAGTATAAGAAAACAATGTTTCCTCATCACATTTAAGATTTAGTGAGTGAGTTGGGTTTCACAGAAGATACTGTTAACGCATAGAACAAATCGGTCAGTTCAGTACAAACGAGAAATACCGATGTTCTATGACAGTAAGTTTATACTACAGATGTCCTGTCCTTCCTTCTGTTACAGCAACATATCACTTTAGCAATACCAATAAGAAGATGACCTCTTCAGGTCTTATTTCCCTTCATCTACATCAACAGCATCTCAACTACCAACAAAGGAACGTGTGGAAATCGATTGATCGTTATGTTTCTGTGTCAAAACACATCTGAGTAGGATACCGTCTACTTGACATTAGATCTTAGTAATCAGTCAAGTGCTCTCTCGGATGTAAATACAATTCCCTTTACCTCTTACCCGAACTGGTTCTCTTTAAGATCAAAGACGTTTTACACTCACCACCGCGGATGTCAGTTGCAACATATCTTTGTCCTAATTGTGTAAATGTTTCACCAATTTTGATTGCCAGGTCCATAACCTGGACCCGGTTTGAAAAGGTCACTTCACATTTGTACGCTTGCCAGTCCAAAGGAGTCCTGTGGCAACTTTCATACAATCAATCACTGCACGGAAGGATTTCAACCTCAACACCTGACACTGTCAGCTGATATAAGTCGATCTTTGTTTAACAAACGAAAGTCTCATCACGTATTTTATGCGTTATGAATGAATATCCATCATTTAGGATCACAGACAGAACCGGCGTCACAGTTGGCTGAGTTGAGGTCCGTTGTTGAGCAATGATCCACAGATCGCATACTCCTAGCTCAGATAATCTCGTTAATGTCCCTCGGTACAATACCAGTTTCGTGTTTTTTACTTAAGCAATGAACTTCCAATTCGTGTGATACTTTGCATGTTTTTCTTAGAGTGATCCTAAACATCCAGCTGTCACTGACATAGTGTTTTTAAGAATTTCTCGCGCAGTTCAGTAAATAGCCAATCCTATCAAACGTGTCATCCGACGGATGATTGCATACGAAGAGCGAAACCAATTGGTTGATCCATCACATTACTTTCATACTTTTTACCTGGGTCTTTTCTTCACGGTGTCTGAACACTATGAAAGAGCAGAAAGCAGTTTTTACTGAAATAAGCACAAAACAATTTTAACAACGAAAGCTTCTCAATACATTAAACTAACAATCAAAATACGCAATGACCACTGTGTAAAGACTTTTCAATACATTCTGTCCAGCTATTGTATAAACGATCGTTTAAAAGTATTCATGATTATATCGCTGCTGGTATGTACATATAGGGGCGGTGGGGTAGCCTAATGGTTAATGCGTTTGCTCGTCACGCCGAAGACCCGGGTTCGAATCCCCACATGGGTACTATGTGTGAAGCCCATTTCTGGTGTCCCCCAGCCGTGATGTTGCTGGAATATTGCTGAAAGCGGTGTAAAACCAAACTCAGTCAGTGGTATGTACATACCGCATAATCAACATGTTATAACATAAATTCAGATCACATCATCAAATTCAGGCACTTGAAGAAACTGCTACTTTCTTTACAAGCGCAATAGTGCAACCATCCTTTGAAACCTGCCTTGGGTGCATTGGCACATATATATGATGCTGTGGCTTTCAAATTCTGCCTTCTCTCTGTGAAGTCTCATCGGAACCTTTGTAATTCGTATCTTAATCGCTTGTGTTCGTCTTGATCATTTCAGAGAATAATGTCATTCCAAACTCCTAGTTAAAACATCTCCATTACTTTCCCGATCCCAAAACGTCCATGTAAGAAGATAATTAAGATACAAAAAATCTCTTTAACTTCTTACAGTTTCATTGCAGTGTGGATTTATCTTCAAGGTGCATTGCCTTTTATTTCGATTCTTAAGAGAAATACGGTTAAATCATCGATGCAATTAACCTGGGAAAAAGCATGTTTTCACAATTACATTGCATGTACTCAACATTCCCACATATCACCACATTAACATCTATATGTTCCTTTCTAACTGCATGGAATCTTTTCATCCAACAAATTAAAACGTGTAAAACTCAGTCATCGCCATTAAGGGAGACAGAATCACACGTTTTTAATGAATATTATGTATTCCTGGAAGACAGTATTGATGGAAATATAATTGGTACGATCTGGCTGAATAACACATGCAGGTTTTCTGTCTTAGGGATCCACCATTTTACAGATTGAATATTTTGTCAGGTACAGTTTTAATACACCCCTTTTTGCTGTCACAGTAAATAAAGAGTTCCAGTAATTTATAACATGTCCTGAGAACACTTTTGTTTTTAGAAAAATCATACTAAAAGAAACTGGTGAATGTTTGTAACATTGGGTGGTCTGTCTGGTAATTACAACCTCGTGATTCTTAAGCCTGTTAAACCACCAAAGAATTAACAATGCAAAAAGGTCTGCATGCTATTTCTGCCTTGTTGAGCACAATATTACTGTTCGTAAACATGATACAAGACAGGTAAATCTGTAAGATATTTGATGGAAGCACGTCTGCAGTTTTCTGCCGTCCCTTTAATTGGTAGCACGTGTTAGAGGTCATCTTTACGCGTACCAGAAGAACGATGGAATTCGATATCCTTCATCTGGCATTCAACCATGTGCATGTTTTATTTGCTAAGTGTAACCGGATTGACCTTTGCACATAACTAATTTAACGACATCAACATGAGGATTTAAACCGATGCAAAAGATTCGAAATGTCAAAAATTATTTCGCTGGCTTGTTGCAAAGTGAGAGGCCGTGTCAATTAATGTTAAAATGAGTTGTTGGTTTTTCAATATTAATCACGTTGCTGTTATTTTGGGAAATATTAACTCGTTCGATGTTCAGAGGGAAGGAGATTGAATGCCGCTTTGATAAAAAAGTTGATCTATATATCCAGTTTATTCTAAGATTAAGAAAGCAATGGAAATTTCGTTTCGCTCAAGATTTAGACGAAAATCACAAATGATCACATCCTTCAGCGATTCAACCTCTTAACATTGATTTCCTCCTTGACAAGATGACCAGCTGCACCTGTCGATCAAATGACAGAAAGAAAATTGTTCAAAACGAAAGTCCGTGTCCTCAAAATGGCTCAGAGCTAAATGGCATATTGTTGAAATCATAACATCTCATACCTTTCTTTTGTAAATAAGTTCATATTTCATTCACCTTCACAATCGTTTCCAGCCTCTTTTCTGATCTTCCAATCTCTCTAGCCCGACAGTCCTATGGCAAAGGTGTCAATCGCATTCTTAATTACATCACCACAAAGCCATCATTGTTTTACAACGGTTGCGGCGCCTACAATCTAATTACCATGTAGAATTGAGAAAAATTAACGCAAAATGTCTTTCATCTGGCGCGTACGCCTACCTACAACCAAAACTCGTTGATCTTAGGCGTGTGGTACTGTATCTGCGAACTGTTGTAAGCGTGAACTTCATTCGTCTTGGTTATCAACTCATCAATTGACTCAATGTACAACACAAGGTACAATAAGCAGATCGTTAATTAGTTGAAGTTGTGGCGAATTATTGAGGTCATTTATATATGAAGAAAGAGCTATTGGGTTAATGGATATATACTCTGAAAGCAAAGAAATGCAATCCTGGTATTTTCAGATGTATACTCACATGGATTGTAGAGATAATCAACAGATCATAATAAATTGCTCTCATTTGACACATGCCATTGTGACTGACCGCGGTTGATCATGGCACACATGCCAAATTCTTATGTCAGAGACCCGTGAAGGTCCGGGTTAGAATTGATCGTGAATAACCCGTGGTTTGGCGTAAGAGGCGACTAACTGGATAGGGTGGTCAGATTGGCTGATTTGGTTGACACATGTCATCGTATCCCAATTGCGATGATCATGCTGTTGATCTGTGGATTGTCTGGACCAGACTCCACCATTTACGGACCGCCGCCGTATTGCTGGAATATTGCTGGGTGCGGCGTAAAACTAAACTCAATCACTCACTCACTTAAGTCAGAGTGAAGGTAATATGAAGGTGAAGGTATTTTGTACGGCAGCAATGAGCGTCTAGAACTGTGTGGCATCGTTGTGGAATCATCATGGATCCAATGTGGCATAGAACCAATGAGATTACGAATTGTTGCCTGGGGAATGTTGTCCTGTCTTCCTGAAGTACTTGTGCCAACAGTTGGAGACGGTTGTTGCTGACGTTACCGCAGACGTCAAGAACATCGTATAAATGTTTAGATCTGGAGACTTTGAGAGTACTGGCAGTACTTGGATGGTGTGGTTCTTCAGTAGGCCGTTGTCAGTCATGTTCAAAATGCAGATTGCTTGTTGCATAATTGCATAATGGAAGAACGTGTGGCCAAAGACTTTCATCTTAGTAACCTTGTGTCGTTAAACCGCTCTGGACCTGTACAGAGTCTGTTGCTCCGGTATGAGAGATGGCGGCCTACATCATTACACTCCCTCCACCTGTAAGCAGTTGCGAGTATAACGTTCCCTACGACGACTGTAAACAAGACGTCCTCATAGCCCAACAGTTCTTGTTGCACGTTCATCCCAAGTGGTTGCGTATTGGCCTTTCCCCTACTTGTTCGGTATTTCATGGCCAGCCCCTTATTCTACAAGCAAATATCACTTCTAATGCATCAGACATGGGAAATTCATACTTGTATAAATATCAATAAAACTGCGTCAGATATTTCCAATTTCTCTACTTTTGCGCTTCTTTTTAATTCATAATGCATATGCTGTTTATCCTTATGAATACAGCTATACATGTTTTTGTATAACGTTAGATATACAGATATATTATTCATATGTAATGTATATATAATGACAATTAGTATCATGAATGATTTTGATACTATGATATCTAACAAAAGGTTTTACAGAACTATTTGCGTGTAACATGTTCTGTTCGTTGAAGGATGAAATGGGTTGGCCTTTTTGTATTCATTTCACAACCTTTCATTCGAGCATGTGCTCTTCCTAATGTGCTCTTACTGAAACTTTGTGAACCCGTGAAGATCTGGGTTAGAATTGATCTTCAGCAACCCATGCTTGTCGTAAGAGAAGACTAACGGGTACGGGTGGTCAGACTCGATTGGTTGACGCATTTCATCGCATCCCAATTGCGTAGATCGATGTTCATGATGTTGATTACTAGATTGTCTGGCCCAGACTTGATTATTTACAGACCGCCGCCATATAGCTGAGTGCGGCGTTACACAATAAACAACCAACCCAACCATTACGTTGTTTGTTACCGATAAATATTTTACAAAATAAAAATTAACTAACGTTTGAATACACACTAGGCTGGAGATATTGTCCAAATCATATGATGGGCTCTTCTTTAAGCAGAGGGCGGCGGGTAGCCTAATGGTTAAAGCGTTGGCTTGTCACGCCGAAGACCCGGGTTCGAATCCCCACATGGGCACAATGTGTGAAGCCCATTTCTGGTGTCCCCCGCCGTGATGTTGCTGGAATATTGCTAAAAGCGGCGTAAAACCAAACTCAGTCAGTCAGTCAGTCTTTAAGCAGAAATGTCTTACACACACGGAAATGTTTTTGTCACGTATACCATCATTGCACCTGTATCTAGTATATATTCTGAGATCGTAAATCCAGGATGAATTATAAAGCGCTGTCTTGCAACGATTTACCTATATTTCGTGCTCTTGACCCGACTGGGCATTCAGGGGAAGAATGAGTCCCCAGTAATCCCTATTTGTCGTTTGAATGAACAGGGGATCGGAGCCAGAATGTTCAGTGATGATTACATGTTAGGTTAGTTTCATCCTGACTGATGACTCTGATCGATGCTCATACTTTTATCACTGCTTTGCCTGGTTCAGAGTCCGTAATGTACAGTGTTGAAATACTGTCGAATGTATCGATAAACAAGGTTCACACATCATTATCTCCTACTCTAGAATATATTACTCTTGGTTTAATTCACCCATCAGAAAAAAGCCAAGAAAAGGTGAACACCGAGTCAGGGAGAGCAGGCTCGAACCAAGAATACAATGTCAAGTACAAACACACACAAATCACGATCTTACTCTGAAAATTGCAACCATCGTTGTTTCCATTTTTAAATCGATTATTCTATTTTGTACGCTTAATCATAATAATATCACGCAACTTTGTAGGATGCAGGTTACCATTGGTTGACAGAATATGTCACTGTATCATGATTGATGTTTTCAAATAGTTCTGTACTCCAACAGAGATAGAAATAAATGATGTAATTAGTAAGAAGATCATTCATGTAGGAAGATTATTCAGAAATCAATTTTGAGAGAAGCGTTCAACATTTAAAAACTTTTATTGATCTTATTCACCTCATACAAATGTTTCGCATTAATAGTTTTATAATTTTAAGAAATACGTTTGCATTCATGAAAGTATTTGACATACGCCTTTTCTTGGATTTCTCAAAGGTTTCGCATACATTTTTAGAACAAATTGTCTATCGAAAAAGTGAAGGAATTTACTTTTTTGTATGATCAAGCAATACGCAAATTCTTGATCTGAAATGAGATCAGCAATGTTTCCATCCCAAGGGATCCGAATTTCAATTATGTACGCATTCTATCAGATATTTGATAAATTGTTGCATTAAATTGTATTTATACCCTAACTGGTGATTATTATACAGCAATATTAGCGAAACTAGTTTCCTAAAATAGCATTATTCCATGGTGTAATAAGTCTAAATACATCAACCACAGCGCTTTTCTCAAACATTAAGGTTCCAGTTGCAAAACTGACAAGATGAAGATTCCTCAGAAGATAGATTTCTCAGTATTATGTGTGTATAGTAGCTGAAACACACAAAAAAGCAATTATTTCTCAGTGAACACTTCGTTGACTTCCCTCATATCACCATTGTAAACCAAGATAATTATTCTTTTACAACCCTTTCTAGCTATGTAATTTCTTATCAATGCTACACACATTCATCTTAGGTACTTCATCCACAATAAAGAGTCCTGAATTTTCACATTTACATCTTAGTTGCCTTGTCAGTCAAGTGCATTTCAAACCGTGAAATAACAATAAAGTTAATAACAGCCAAGACACAGTAGGAAATTGTGAGCCAAGACACAAACATATGATGTTTCACAGATCATGAAAAGATGGGTTGTGAATTAGGAGGAGTAAGAGGACTTTCCTATCCATCGACATGAATGAAAACAGGCCCTTTATGATTCCCATCAGACTGAAAGTAGTTTGAATATTTGTTTGTGGATATCTCATCACGCAAGGCATGGTATTTCCACTATGTTCGATTGACTAGGTAACATGAAACTTTTGACTCCACTTCTCCTTCCAGTTCGTCTTGTTTTTAGATGTCAATTTCATTATCCTGACAATTGTCGTGAAACACATCACACGAATTGAATTTCGTGTTCATGATGGTTGATGTTAATCACTGCATGTTTCATACAAGTATCACATAATAGCATTTTCATATAACTTGATAAAACAGGGGACCGTTTCAAGTAAAACATTTCCGCAATAAAAAACACCTTTCGCGAAAGATACATGACGCTGATTATTATCTGATTCAGTAATCCAATGAATGTTTGGTAGAAAACATTGACAATGTTGGTTCTTCAAGTCAAGAGGATGGGTTTCAAGTCAAACGAACAGGTTTGTCGATACTTAGAAGGTTTCCTTTAACGAGGTTTGTTCCATACCATGTGCCCACACGTGTCGCATTGAAACGTGATCCGTTCAAGGTATTAGAACGTTTTATCAGTAAATGCAATGAAATCAGACCAAAAGAATATTCAACACTTTATTCAGATTTTCTAGACATTTAATACAAGAATGTCACTGCAACCTGACGCACTATCTGATGCCGATGTAATGTTGGAAGTGATCACAGTACAGACAACGTAATTGAAAGAGTGTAGCAGCACAGGGTATCGATCTACGTGGACATTGTAGGAGCCATTAGATTGAAGACCAAGCCAGAAATGAAGATGTCAATGTGTGCTGAGTAGTAGAGGGCTCTCATGTCCACTGAGTTAAGATCTGAATTTGGCTTGAGTTGTACAAGCTGAATGTCCTTTTTTCTGAAAATAGTGTTCGGTTTTCGTAGGGCTTCAACAGATATTTACTTTCAACACAAAGTATTTCACGAGTAAACGCCATGACCTTTCGTAGGACAACCGTGACACACTTCTCTGAATTCAATAAATAGCTGTCAATGGCTGAGATCTAGGATGTGTGTCAGGTCATCATGAAAATGACCATGCGATCGCTTCCACATTCCACTTTCGTGTCGTGACAAGTCTCAGTTGCAAATATAAGGTAGATATGTTATTGGTTCAGTAAATCGGAACTGTCTTCCTGAAAATACACCAAAATTGCATATTACAGTTTTCAGGGCGTGTCAATGTCATGTGGAAAGCAATTGATGTGTGATATGCTTACAACAAAGAAGAAACTCGTAAACCAAGGTAAGTTGCTGTCTAGGCGAACCGTCATTTGAACCTAAATTCATCAGGTGTCTGATTATTTGCAAACGTTGATCATTTCATTTTAATTGCATGACAACAAAATGTATAATACCTATAACGTATCAATTCGATGAAAGAAAAATGTATCCTCGATAGACATGCGGTCTAATGCATATAACGATACTACCGATGAAACCTGATGTTGAAGTCCTGCCTTAGCTCATGGTTAATGAGAGCGTTTGTGCGTTTGTGCATATACATGACATGAATGTCAATGGCGTTCCTAGAAAAAGTGAAACTCCAATTGGTTTACGCAATGTTGTTCTGGCACTGCACTCGGTTCACTCTTGGTTGTCTGGATCATTCAACTGTTAGGTGAGTGAGTGAGTTTAGTTTTACGCCGCACTCAGCAATATTCCAGCTATATGGCGGCTCAACTGTTAGGCAGTATTATTGAATCTAGACTTACTTACGGGCAAGACAGACAGCTGGACGTTCCGGCTCTATTTTTATTCGGTGACCATTCGATGCAATACGATATGTCGAGATCGCCGCGAACCATTTAGCCTACATTCAGTCAACCATCATTAGCATCACTTGTCAGTACAATAGAACAGCGTTTTCATTTTAATGGCACTCTAGGGAATTGAACTCTCGTGATCGAGTGAGCGGATGAGTGAGTTTAGTGTCACATTGCCGAGAGCAAATAATGCAAGTAATACGCGGTATTCTTTTCCACTGACGTTTTGCATTAAAGTACATGTCGTCAATGAACAAATTAACAACGTAACACATATGTAAGAATTCAACGTTACAAGGGCAAATGATGCAAGTGGTTATTCTTAGGATTTACATACATGTAAATGGGGATTCTGGGGGATACGTGTATGTTTAATGTCACAACGTCATCACCCAAACTATCGGTTTGATCCATTAATTACAACAATATGCAGTTTTAAGTTGTGCTTGAATATTTCAAAAGATATTTGTGCTACTGTCAGGAGACAATACATTACGAGTGAATCATGGTATCTCACTCATCGGTCAGTACCGTAGCTCTGTGTGTACGGAGGAGGCGTGGAAAACTAGGGTCGAATCTGGATCAGAAAAACCGTGGTTAATGTCCCCCGAAACAATCCCAGATGAATTTTCTAAGTCAACATCGACGCGGCTTTCTTTACATTTAATTTACCAATTTACCTTATCGGTTCTACATATATGCCTGTAGAAGTTTCATTTCATCCTACGTTAACAGTGTAAAACATCATACAATAACGCATGTGCTAATAAACGTTACAACACTTTCTTGCTATGGAGTCGGGTAACGGAATTCGGCTAAATGCCCTAATGTACATCTGACGTGTTGGTTCCTAGTAACATAACATTGCATAAACGTGTTATATGTCAATGGATTACTAATCTAACTAATATGCTAAACATTATGGTGGAACTGATAAGACACATATACATTAAAACATTAAATGAAATATTTGAACCACGCAGTGATCTGTGTGGTGTAGTAAGGTAAACACAAACGTCCTTAAGAAATATCAGTTTGCTTATGACATATCCTGTGGCGATAAACAAATATTTGCTTTAATACAATGTCAATAAATAGTACACAACATAATGACAATAAACCTCACTTGTTTTAAATCTAAGTAAACTACCATACTACGCAACTATCATGCTTCCCATTGTGTGGGATCTATCGATTTCACTGCCACTGCAAACACTATTAACACTCCCAATTATCTTCTAGTATATGGGTGTTGATTTGTCTGCTAAGCTAACAGGGCACATATTAAACTATGACCTTCTCAACACATCAGACGACGATTTCTTAGGAAATCCTATCCACGTCCACCGAAGGTGCCAAGATGTATTATTCCCAACCTACCAAAGACCAATACGTCTGACTGATTCAAAGTCCTTTGAGACGACTGCTTTGCCATCTAATCAGCACGGCCAATGGTAGCTTGACTTGTGTGAACCACAGCACCCCTTGAGTCAATACTGACAATGCGCTCGTTAAAGAACGTCATAGGCTGGCCATAACACATCATTAAATTCACAATACCACCGCACGCACGGTTTGCCAGCTTTGAGAACGGCTATGACAGGCTAATAAAGGTTTACAACGCTTAAACCTTGTCTCGAACTTCATATTGTATGGAACAACCCTGCAAAATAATATAGCAACACGACACGAGCTTTTATTTCGATTTCCAGCAGTATTGTATTTAGATGAAGTTTTATTAATTCATATATTACTGGAAATACCTTTTTGGGCCAGAAGGTACCTATTTCTAGGTCTTGTTCTCTTCAGTATCATTTTTGTATTTGAATATATCGTTTCATATTTCGGAAATCGATAATAAATTCATGGTTTACAAATATCACAGACATCTGCAGCGTGTCAGCCGTGATCCGAAGTACAAACACAAAGAACGTTTGGATATCGATTGATCCTTCTGTTCCTGTGTCAATATACATTTGAGTAGAATAACCTCAGCTTGACATTAGATCATAGCAATCAGCCAAGTGTTCTCTCAGATAGTAACACAATTCTAATTACTTGCACCTCAAACCGTTCTCTTTAACATCAAAGAAAGTTTATAATCTCTGTCACAGAAGTCAATTGCAACACTTCCTTGTCTGGCCAAAGTGTCTCCTTTGTCGTTTGAAAGCTTAATGGTCAAACGTTTCATCTTTATCCACCTTGACATCATGTCAATATGAGGTTTATCATTGTTTGCACTTACTGTAATAATGCTGCAATAACATCATTTAAAGGTGATTCAAATAGTAACAATGTAGGAATATTTTCTTTTTAATATCTTTGTTGTGTCTTCACAAACGACTGGTTACAGTGCACAGTCAGAGTCGATGGTACGATTCAGACTTTATTATGTATTATTAATCACCATTGAAAAGTGTTGATTACAAGGGTCCATGGCTGTAGACAAACTAAATTCATCACGTGGAGCCTCATGAAACGAGAATGCTGATGGGCAATAAATATCCATTCATTCGCCCATCAATCAATCCAGCCAGCCATTCTTTCGTTCGTTCATTCATAGTGTTTTAGTTAATGTACATACATACATACATACAGTTATTGTGGCATTCACATCCTTACGAGGTACCCATTCACAGCTGGGTGGACTTGGACACATAGTCACAGTACTTTGTCCAAGTTTACTGCACGTTACTGTACCCGCAACTGGGTGTTTGCACGTATTCATGTGGCCACCATCTGGTCATATACCAACGGATTCGTGGGTTCTTTTAAGTGCACAGGGTTGTGTACTGTACACTAGGTGTTGTGACAACACTGAAAGAGTCTGCACACAAAGTTGACTCCAAGGTTTTTTACACCCGTTCACAGGTGGGCTCGATCCCGTCACCTCAAGCTCGCTGGATCACTAGCCTGGCGCTTTAGCCAGTTCGCCCACCCCGCCCCGCGTGTTAAGTTAATAGAAACGTCCGGCTTCTCTGCACACCTCGGTCGTCCCCCTCCGTCAACATGGCAGGTCTCTGAAGTTAATATTCATCCACGCGTTGGAATCATAGACATCCTCTATCAGTAGAGACTTACATGAAACAATCACTTTCAGTACATTACATGAAACATATGTGTCTGGACTAGACTTGTTTTGGAATTGGCAATTGGAAGATATGGTTATGTGCAAAACGTCAACCCAAGAGTATAATAATGATGAGGTTTTGATATTTGTGTTTATTGCTCTGTGTGCCGTGTAGCGACAACGAGTGGCTTTCACCTTCACTACGACATATACGCAAACTCATGATTTGCCTTCCACTGACAGCGGTTTCCATTCAAAATGAAATCTTCATGAAGGAAAAGGATATCCATTTTTATTGTCGATTAGATCGAGTTGTGAAATTCCTTCAAATACCACGTGGATCATATTTCGTCTGCCAGACATGCAAGCTAACTCGTCGGTGGCAATTTCAGTCTCTGAAAAAGGAAATGAAACATCTTATATTATTTTGGGTCTGACATTGTAATCGAAATTATACACTGTGCATAAATACGAAACGGATCCTATTAGTCTGGTAATAGTATATAGTATGACTAAACTATATAGTAACACGTACAATGTATTTCTGACTAACTAACTGATGTTAAAAGGTACCACAAGTGAATAATACATAGGATACTTCTTCTTAATTATCAAATAAAATCTGCACGGTACACGGTACAACTGACTTGTTTATAACGATACTCATATAACATTTTAAATAAGGGCCATGACTATCAAAAAGATCATTTAACGATCGAGTTTATGAACATACTGAAAATTCCAGTATACTTCAAACTGGCTTCTCATTGGTACCATCTTCGCTGAACAAAACAAAAAAACAACGAACTTATATCTTGAGAGGCATGTGTAGTGGAAAAGTTAATACAAGATGTCAATTTCCAAGAGAGAAGTTAAACGTCCATGTGAAAGTACTGAAAAATACCAACAGTGCATTCCTTGTTGAATGTGTAAAATGACCTTTGTTGTTGATATTGTGAACAATTTAGAAAGAACAATCTATGTAAGTAACTTGCTTTTATGATCGACATCCTTTTTGGGTCTTGTACACCAGATTCTGCAGTCGGTCTCATTGCACACCATGAATGCCTTTCAGGGATTAGCCCCTGTGTAGACAACAAAGGCACCTTCTATGTTGTTGCTAATTCCTGGGGTAAGTTACAGACACGATTATCAAACGGCTGAGGAGCAGACAGAAACGCCCCGTGTGCGATTGAAAACTCAGAAGCGGAAGGTGACTAGCTGGGCCGTTTCCTTGAAATAGTCAGCCAAACACGAGGACGACGTTTTGTGCGGTATTTATACAGCATGATTAACACCCGGTTACATGTGCCTATATAAGCACGTAACAAGCGGTCGAAATTAGATATAAATTATCTAATTATGCCGAAATGAAAAGAGTCCCAGCTTAGTTGAGTAGTACCCTTGTGTGATATGTGTCACTGCAGCCTCTTCCCCAGTTAAAAGGAAGGTACTGAAATAACATTATAGCAACGTAACCATACACACTTGTAACGTCACATTAGGCGTATGGGAACCCTACATGTTCGTGTAATGAGACCACTTGAGAATGAAGTCCGTTTTACAGTTTTATACGAAAAAACGATAACTACCGAGCAACCAGTATGTCGCGAATTAACAATGTACGGTTCTCGCAACAACTGAAATGACAAATACGAAAATATCTGGTTTGACAAGATTAAGATTCAGGATCGAGAGACATTCTGGCTCGGGCAATACTGCCTGCCTGTGACAGTGTACTAGGTAGACATTTAGGTCTATTTACAAATGCATAAAGTACTCAAAGAACATGTATGTGTCAGAAGATACGTCTTTATGATTATTGTGTTAAGCAATGTGAGATTTAGATGAGAGTATAATCCATAACAAAACACTATTGTAGCTATGGAAACTGCTATCGCAGTTTTTGTTTATCTAATTTCGTTTCCTTTTTTCTGTTTGTTTGTCTGGGGTTTTTTTGTGTTCTCTTTTGGTTTTGCTTTTTGTGATTTGTTGGGGGGGTGTGTTTTGTTTTTGGGGGGTTGTTGCTTTCATAATGGAGCTTGATGTGACAGCAGCAAGTGGAACTGTACATTTCCTTCACCGATCCCATCCAAATACATCAACCACTTTTCCTCTTTTGATATATGCAACATTTAAGCTGTACCATAAGTGTTTATCAACACGGAACTGAACGCTTCAGATTGACTAAAGACTACTCTATAACTTCAATAGCTTGTCTCTGTTATGAGCACGAACAATATTAAAAAGGAGGGATCGCAAGATGCTTTACAGAACGATTTTATCTAAACCTTCATTAAATGTTATTATGGGAGTTGTACAGCCAGATGGGATTCGCCAATGAGTGCATTGATTGCTCGTCATCGTGCGAAAGATTCACTTTCGATATCGGCACGTTGTGAGAAACACGTCCGTTAAGAGTTCTCCTACATGTATTTGATTCGACTCTTTAAACACTCTCGAGATGTCCAACCTACAATATGCATGACTGTGAAAAACAGACACGTTGGTGCATTTCCACAGGAGTGGTAAAACTGTTTATAAATCGTCATCTAGACTAAAATGTAGATTTATCAATAAATTCTTATAAACTTCATCTGTTTTTGTGTATTATCATTGCAACGAAGCATTATTAATTATTGGTACCAACTGTTTACAGAAAGCTAGAGACGGCATTTCACGTATGTATAAGAACTACGCACTACATAGCCCATTATGAGAACTTCGCTTTTTTGTTAATATTCACTATTCACTAATAACCTTCACTAGTCTGTGAAATACTCTTGTACTCCATCAATTGAATGCTAGCGCTGAACTTATCAACTCCAAATATTCAGACGCAAAAGAGGTTTTCTGAGGTGTTATCAGTCTTATGTTCTTCATTGAACAATTTTATCAGGATTACATGAGCTAAAACTTATATGTTCCCGTAAAGTCCTTTACTTTATGTGAAATATCGCTCGAAAGCTTCTTTTCGGAATCCCGACATCTGAAACTAGTCTGTCTTGGGAACAAATCTTTGAAACCAATCTATTAGGCACACAGTATTTAGACAAAGTATGGATGCTGCTGCCAATGTACTATTCCCAAAGAGTGAAAATGTATTCTGTTTCAGGCTGAAATCGTATAACAAATTGTCATTAGATTTATTGATAGTGATGCTCCTGAATATGTTGGGATCTAATAACCGGATTCCCATCGTTGAAATTGCCAGTATACCATACAAGAGAGGCGCAACTCACGAAGCCGATTTGAAACGTATAGGATGGCAGGCAATGAAACACAGGATACGGGATGAAAGAAGACGTTTCAGCAATAAGGAATATGTAGGAATTCGTGATTCAAATATCAGGTTATCGTGGCCAGACGTTATAGATATTCCGTCTTCGGCTGATTAACGAACTGAAGAAGTACCTTCGCATCGTTTACAACTCAGGTGTCGATCATATTGCAGAAATATTACAATCATTACCCTGCAGTTGCGGACGGATTGGATTTGGACAGCATATTGCAATGCGTCGCATGCGTTAAGAGAACATGTCCCATTGAACGGACAATCTAGTTGGTTCGTAACTGTTCAGCAATGTGTATGTAAATAAATGAAGTGAATTTTACAAACCCACCAGTAATCAATCTGGAGCAATGAAACCAGGTTTTAATAGCACGATCGGTTTTCCGAACATTCGGGGTACGATGGCATGCGATGAGCCAGGTCTGATCAGCTGATCCACATTTGTGATGGCTCCCATGACTGGCATAAATAAAGTACGTGGGACATGTTCCTTTTCTGGTACTTTACAGTTCGGTTTGAGTCATGCCAAGGCATGAACTACCATTTTTAATTTGCGCTTCATCGACTGTATACACAGCATCTTCAATTGTTACACTGATGTGCGTGAAAAAATTAATCAAGTGTTTTAAATGGTGTACGTTTTCCTACGAAGACATTACGGAACCCTGCATGCTGATGCACTGGTAGATTCGAGTGTGTAGCCGTATCGTCCTTAAATTTACAAAAAAAGTGCACGGAATTGCCTGTTTTTGTAAAACAAATGTGAAGAATGGCGCCTGTCTAGGATTAGAACTCCTTGACGATTTGAAGAGCAAGGCCAACGGATGATTTAGAATGAGTGAGTGAGTTAGTTAATATTTAAAGTCACATCGGCAGTATTTCAGCCATATCGTGACTGAAACCATGATTTAGACATTATAGTGGTCGTATCAAGATGAGAGATGTTTCTCCTTATTAAATCCTGCAATGTACGCAGTCCGAGGGACTAGCTCGAGTTTTGCCCACAGCAAAATAAGGATGTTTGAATCTCTGTCTCCACAAATCAGAACTTAATTTGAGGCAATGTTGGTGCCCTTATATGAGGAGAATACACCCTGAGTGACTTCAAAACAAATACCCAAATCATATTAGTGTTTTATTAGTTGTGACGTTTTTGTTGTGACGCGGCATGGACCAAGATGTCCGCGCCGCGTGTTACACGTTACTCAATGCAGTCTCGGCCAGCATTCACTACAGATGTAGTCCTACCATCCCACTACACAACATAACTTTAGCGACGATAAATATATTAAGCATAAAGCTGTCCTTATTTTGTATGAACTGAAAGTGTATTGAATTATACGCATGTTGTTTACAGTGTAAGCATGCACTATTACCACCATTACATTGCTAAACAGTCAAATACGGAGCGGCGGTATTTCACTACATGTTACCCGAGGTATAACATTACATTACTGTCCGTCGGTAAATATTTCATAGCTACCGGATTTACCATCACATTGCTACAAAGTGTATACTAGTTCATTACTTCGCTCTGATACTATATTTTTAGGGGTGGACGGTTAACCGGTATATTGCAATTCGAACTTCACAATACGATATATTGCGGTACACTTTTCGCGAACCGGTTCGTTCACCCGATACGATCGGTAATTTTCGTGATATAGTCAAAACTACTAATAGCATTTGTATTTCCTTTATATTATCATACATTAATAGTTTTGAGAATGTTCATTGTTCATATAATTGCATTTGCGTGACTTTTAAGCCACATATATATATATAAAATAGATTGGTACCGGCAAACCAAAATGGCGGACGTTCCAAACTTCAGAGCGATGTCTTCAATTTTGAAACATTTTCAACTGATCTCTTGTACTATCACATCTGAGTCCTGACAGTGGCAAGTAGCATCGTTTCAAAAGAAAGGAAACAATAATTTAACTACCTTAAACCATGTGTTATACTTTCACAATATATTGCAATACATATTGCAATATGCCAACACATATCACAATATATCGCAATACGAAAAATTTGGCAATACCCAATATAGACTGCTGAACGGGTGCTATGTTGGTATCAGACAAAGCACAATGGCCTGATAGCCTAAAGCTTGGATGGTTAGGTTTCCAAGGGAAATGGTGGGAGAGTGCTTCAGATTGCAAATACCGATAAAGCATAAACCATACAGCTGGGACTGATTTCTTGAGACATTAGAACGAACACAAGATATAACTTAAATACTGTAGGTTTACTTTTTTATTTTGACATTGCACATTTACCATGGAGAAAGAAACTGTCAAACATTTTGGATTATTCTTCGTGTACATGTGTTGCATGCAAAACCTGTGTGATCACGCATATATACACAGCATAAAAAGTTAAGCACCCCCCTGATTTTTCACAGAGGGGTGAACTTCATGGAAGCATGGTATGAAACTGAGAAAAAGAAGAGAAGCAAAACAAATTTTAATTAAAGAACAATCATCTGGTCATTTGGAACAGAAGCTTTGTAACGGTATGAGCACTAAAAGTGCATGAAAACACAGAGTGAAATTGAAATTGAATTGCATCCAAAAGACATGTGTGTTTAAGTATCGTCAGTTCAAGGTCTTGGGGTGTGCCACCCGGTTAAAGCAGCTTAAATAAAGTGGATCAGTGTCCCAGGAATCACAAAAACATCAGTAACGTGTGCTGCCACCACGTGCCTGAATAACTGCAGCCACTCTTCTTGGCATACCCCTAACCAGGTTCCTTAATTGTTCCATCGGTATCCGCTACCACTCCTCGTGAAGAACTGCCTCCAGTTCCCCCAGGTTTTTGGAGGAGGATTCCTTCTTTGTACCCGACGCCCCATGATGTCCCAAACATGTTCGATGGGATTCAAATCAGGAGACATTGATGGCCAGGGAGTTCGTGTCACAGCATTATTTGCCAGATGTTGGTTTACAGCATGTGAACGATGAGGTCGTGCATTGTCGTCCATGAACAAGGGTCTTGTGGCAAGTCTGTGGTCATCGAAATGATCAATAATTACAGGATCCAGAACCTCCTGAATGTAGCGAGCGCCTGTGAGTGAACCTTGTATAGTCACCAAATCCAGTCTACAGTCGTAGGAGAAGCCTCCCCAAACCATTACGGATCCCCCGCCAAATGGTACTCTTGGCAAAATGTTCTTGGGGGCAAGACGTGTATTCCTAGTCCTCCATACGCGGGTTTCTCCCATCCACAACATGCAGGAGGAAACGACTTTCGTCGGTCCAGTGTATTCTCCTCCATGATTGTAGGTTCCACCTCTGCCTGTGCTGACACCATAACCTACGCTGACGCTTGTGGTGATTTGTGAGCTGTGGACGCCTGATGACCCTTCTGGCTCTTAATCCAGCAGCTTTGAGGCGGTTTCTCACAGTCTGGTTGCTCAAGCGGCGATGAGGTAACCAGGCCTGTTTCAGAAGGGTGCTTGAACCAAAAGGCTGGTGTCTCACATGCCGTAACAGAGCTCTATCCTCCTGGGGCGTGGTAGCTTTGGTCTTCCAGAACGGGAAGGTCCTTTACATCATTTGTTTGCGCATGCTTCCTCACCAGACGGCTTATTACGGTGTAGTGGAATTGAGTTCTTCTTGCAATTTCCTTGTAAGAAAGTCCTGCCCGATGAAGTCCAATGATCTGCCATCTCAATGCCTCGGAAATTCTCCTTCGTGCCATTGTCAATCAGAAGTGCAAAAACAGTGATAATGAAGTCGATACCGATCCTTAAATACCCAATGCTTGTGGTTGTTTGAAACTTTGGTGCGTGCAACACATGGATGGCGGGATTCACGTGCATGTGGCTGCGTTCGTGAGAGACATATTTTCTAATAAGTAATACCTTATTTTATCACCAATATACCACTCGTTGATTTGCCATCATGAGGACTGAAATTTTGTTCCGACATATACCGATACTTCAGCTTTAATTTGAGGGGTGCTTAACTTTTTTTGCTGTGTAATATGTTATGCTTGCACATATGTAAGACAGTTTGACTACATAGAAGTATAGATAAATGTATGGTAGATCCTCAGTATTCTTTGGTGGTGTAAACTGTGTGTACAGCCAGGTGAAGTTTTGACTACACCTACGTACTTGTCTGGTGAAAATAGAGGCGCATTTTGAATAAAGTATGTTTGCTGAGGGACGACACTCCGTCACATTGTCAACCAATAAGCTTATCTGTATGTCAGAACATGTTATTTGTTTGTAAAATTTTGTACTAAAACCTTGCTCAAGAATCACTTTGGCACCCGTGAAGAGCCACCTCCTCGTGGTGGGTGCTGTGTAACGCTAAGCGCACTTTAACCCCCAGTTGTGGACCCGGGGGTATATTTGGTCAACCAACCCGTTTGCCGTGGGTTGCGCCCCTGTGTCGGTGGAGGAAGGGAGTCTGGTGGTTGAGGGCACTGGTTCCAGGAACAGTGTTTCTTTGTCCAACACACCACTTCGGCCCTAACTTCACCTAGACGGGTGGTAGAATGGGCCCGGTTCTACCAATCGGTTGGTCATGTCGAGCCCTGTGCATTACTTGTATTTGCACAAAAATTATATTATGTACTACATTTTTTACTTTAGGTCTTGGCTCATTTTTATGTTTATAAAACATCACGTGATTTTGAAATATGTACTATTTAAATTGCCTAGAGTCATGGCTCATGGGCCAATCTGGTAGATTGATTACTTGTGTAATCTTTCTGCTGGAGTATATCATCCCAGTATCCTTGGTGCTGCGAGTCGGAGAACCACTTGTATATAGCATCGTCTTTTATGACACTCCGTGGTGGGTGGGGAGCTGGGATGATGAACATTTTATACATTAACATGGAACTTGAAACACACACACACACACACACACACACACACACACACACACACACACCCGACAAAAAAACGTCAGCTTGATAATGATCAAAGCACAAATGATAGTTATAGACCATTGAAACAGGTAGACTACTGGCCAAGATTTCTAGTGATAGAATCTCCAGATAAAACACCAATTAAACTCAATCCGTTTGTTGTTTCTAAAGCAGTGTATGGTATTGCAGGAGACGTTAAAAATATCAAGCGAATGAGATCTGGGTCGTTACTCATAGAATGAAGTACACGACAACAAGCAACTAACCTGCAGTCAATTGATACGTTGGCTGGATCCCTGTTTCAGTGTCAATCCATCGTACACCAAATTCAAGTAAAGGCATAGTCAGGGATCGAGATCATCTTTTGGAGGACATGACGGAGCTTGATATCATGCTTGAACTCAAAGATCAAGGTGTTACGTACGTAAAACGTTTTACGAGGTGTCAGAATTCAGAAGTGGTTCCAACGAACACATATTTGTTCTCATTTGTCTCTCCAACAGCACCAAAATCAATCAAAGCCGGGTATTGCAATCTTCAAGTTGAATTGTATATTCCAAATCCATTGAGGTGTTTTAAATGCCAGAAATTTGGTCATGGGATCAATTCTTGCTCAAACCCTATAACTTGTGCTCATTGTGGGGAGCAATCTCATGTCACAGAAGACTGTACAAACAACTTTTAAAAATGTGTCACTTCTTCAGGTAAACATTCCTCCTCATCAAAAGATTGCCCGGTATGGAAGAGGGAAATGGAAGTCAATAAAATAAAACATTCTCAAAACATCACCTATGCTGAAGCTAAGAAACTTGTTCCTTCTGTTTATCCAAATGACTCTTATGCTTCTGTTATTAGCAGACCACTCACGACCACAGTCTCAGTTGAATGTCAGACAGAGCTGACATGGATAAAATCTACGTCTCCTGAACCCATCCCAAATCAAGAATTGTGGAGAATCAGCTACGCAGACTACAGACGTGTTACAAGCTACAGTGACGTCATCTCAACCTCAATCTCTGCCTTCTTCACAGAAGGATTCCGCATGTCCAAAGACTCAACTAGATAATAGAAAGTCCTCCGACACATGCGTTCATTCAAAATCCAAATCAGATTCGTGTCAATCAAAAACTGTACATGGAACTCACAAACAAACTGTGAAAGGAAACCAAAAGCTAAATAGAATCAACCAAAGCGATAGACTCGCTAAAGGTTCAAAAGATGAGATCCAGCTTTTTAACAAGTTTGGGTCCCTCGAAGACATGGATACATCCGAACTTATCCATCATCGGTCAGGGAGTTCATCGCCTCCTAAATCAAGGCGTGGTAGATCACCAATAAATGCACCCAAATCATGAATCATTCACAAATTATAGTACAGTGAAATTGTAGAGGGTTAAGGACTAATTTTAATGAATTGCAGCTTTTAGCCCAAGAATTTGCACCCCGAACATTTTGTCCGCAGGAAACGTATCTGAAACAGACAGATACTTTTAATTTACGTCAGTACGATGCATATACATATTTTTCACCTCCGGGTGACAGAGCCACTGGAGGATCTTCAATCCTTGTTAAACAGGAAGTTATTCATAGCCCTGTAACTCTTACAACTAATCTCCAAGCTGTTGCAGTGAGACTTACTCTTCACGTTGCCTTTACATTATGTTATCTGTATCTTCCGCCTTCTTCAACACTCCACCAATCTGATCTTCAATCTCTCTATGATCAACTTCCGAAGCCGTGCATTGTAATGGGTGATTTGAATGGCCATAATCCACTCTGGGATGGTACAAATACTAACACTAAAGGTAAAATACTGGAAGATTATTTATCAAATAATGACCTGTGTATATATAATGATGACTCAAGCACGTATCTGCATCCTGCAACCGGCACCTACTCTTCTCTGGATTTGTCTCTTGCAGACTCTAATCTACTTCACGAATTTGATTGGTCAGTCCACAATGACCTTTGTGGAAGTGATCACTTTCCAACTATACTCTCAGAAAATTCTCCATCTGATGTTCCTTCTTACACAAGATGGATTTTTTATAAGGCAGACTGGTCCTTGTTTCAAACTGTATGCACATCCAAACTAAGATCCGAATGTTTCAGTGATAGTGCTGATCAAATTCAGGCATTTTCTGACGTTTTAAATGAGATAGCTGCAGAGTGTTGACACAATCCTCTACAACTCCACATGTACGGAAGCCGTGGTTTAATGCAGACTGTAAACAGGCTAGAAAAGCGAGGAAAAGGGCAGAGAAATATGTTCGACATCACCCGACTGTCCATAACTTAAATAAATTTAAAATACTAAATGCGAAGGCACGTCGTACCTTTAAACAAAACAAACGGCAATCTTGGAGGAACTATGTCTCCAAAATTAAATCACGCACGCCAATGTCTAAGGTATGGAATATGGTTCAGAGAATAAAAGGCGAAGGTTCAAAATCTTAAAGATGGTGATAATTAAATTACTGACAAATCTAAAATTGCTAAGAGAATTGGCGAAACTCTTGCCAAAAATTCTTCATCAAATTATGTTCCTGAGTTTCAGAGGTATCAGAAACAACAGGAAAAGACAAACCTTAATTTTGAATCAACTAACGGTGAAGATTATAACGAAGTGTTTTCATTACACGAGCTACATACTGCTATTGAGCAAGCTCATGACACCGCAGCGGGTGATGACAATATACATTATCAGCTACTGAAACACTTGCCTGAACCATGCCTGATCACCCTTTTAGATATATTTGACCAAATATGGACATCTGGGAATTGTCCTCCTTTGTGGCGTAATGCAATTGTAGTACCCATTCCAAAACCTGGCCGGGATCACACCGATCCATCAAATTACCGGACGATATCTTTAACCAGCTGCGTCTGTAAGACCATGGAACGAATGGTAAATAACAGATTAATTTGGTATCTTGAAACCAATAACTTAATTACAAATATACAATGTGGTTTCAGGAAAAATCGTAGCACTATTGATCATTTAGTACGATTAGAATCCTATGTTAAGAATGCGATTGCAAGTAAACAACTCGTAGTATCAATTTTCTTCGATTTGGAGGGAGCCTACGATACTACCTGGAAACACGGCATTCTAAAGGATTTACATGATTTTGGCTTAAGGGGTCGTTTACCTCTTTTTATATCTCAGTTTTTAACAGACAGGCAATTTCAAGTCCGAGTGGAATCAACCATGTCTGATCATTATAATCAGGATCAGGGTGTCCCACAAGGCAGTATTTTGTCTGTAACCTTATTTAGTAATAAAATAAACAGCCTTTCAGGGGTTTTAAATGATTCAGTTGATGGATCACTTCTCGTGGATTATTTTAATGTTTCTTGTCGTGGTAAAAATATGCATACAATAGAGAGACAATTACAATTATGTCTCAATAACATTCAGAAATGGTCAATTGCAAACGGTTTTAACTTTTCTAAATCTAAAACAAATTGTATACATTTTTGTAGAAAATACAAACCGTATAAAGACCCAGAACTATTTATAAATGGCACACCCATCAAGGTTGTAAAAGAGGCCAAGTTCTTGGGATTTATTTTTTACTCTCATCTGACTTTCTTACCACATATTAAATATTTAAAACTAAATGCCTGAAGGCACTCGACTTGTTGAAGTTGTGTCAAATTCAAAGTGGGCAGGGGATCAAGTTACCCTCTTACATCTATATCGATCACTGGTCCGTTCCAAACTTGATTATGGCTCGAGCGTATATGGTGGAGCCTGTAAAAGCAACCTTAAACTTCTTGATTCTGTCCACCTCCAAGGTTTAAGACTTTGTCTTGGGTCCTTTAGAACTTCTCCTATTTATATTCTCTACGTTGAGGCAGATGAGCCATCTATAAGCCGTATGAGCCGTATAAAACTCTCTTTACACTATATTACAAAACTGTAATCTAACAAATCTAGCCCTGCATATAACTGTGTCTTCACTCCCCTCTATGAGGATTTATACACCAAGAAATCTTCTCTTGTTCCGCCTCTTGGGCTCAGAATTAAACCGTTCATTTCTGCTGCTGGCATTGTCCTTGAAAATATATCTCCTTCTCGTCTTTTTTCTTCTCCTCCTTGGCAATTGGTTAGGCCACAAGTTGATCTAACATTAACGCATTAAGCCCGAGAGACACTTCACTACTCAACACCTGGAACCCCTCGCTGATTGGGCGGCTCGCTGTTGCGAGCTAATTAGTGCTATTCACACCTGATTTCCTGGCAGGTTTCGGGGATGACAGGAAACTGTCTAGTCGTACAAACAAGCTCTGATTGTTTAATTGTGTTGTAAAGATACAAGTTAAAAGAAAGCAGGTGTGAATACATATCATGTATGGCAACGTTTCATGTAATTTTATTGCAAGTTTCTCTTTGTACCTTTGGCGGCTTGTACATTTATGTTTTATCAACATATGTATGTATTCTTTGTATGTAAGAGATGAAACATACATAAACCCATTCTGTCTCTTAAATCATTGTGTGAGGTTTAATTTTACAAAATATCTATGACAATGACATACTGTAATTTACATACATGCTTTATAGTCTTCTACGATATTTTTTGCCGATAGATTTCTACTGTATACTGAATATTTCAAGGAAAGTATTACTATTACGCTAGTCTGTGACTCCTTCTTGTACTTGTATCCAAATTTGGAGCAGTAGTTTTGCTTTAGCATAAACCTAGAAACATTAATGTCGTGATCCTCTGCAAAGGATGTGTTTTCACGCTCTTGTGGACAGGTGTTCATTTCTAGCAAATAGCCGGCGAATGACATCTCTGATGACCCTGATGTCAAAAGAATCTAACTTTGGATGCCTACCTTTTTTTGTACAAGGTTTTGTTTATTGGTTATTTGGTTTATTTTTCACAATTTTAGCACGATGTTCATTTCTTTTTTCATGCAAAGAGCAAAAGTTGTACCGTTTCATGTAATCCAACACCTTATAAATCGGTTTTCACGTTTTCTCTCTTTTTAAAAAAATTCAACACATTTCTAATTAAACGTTTAGCATCATCTGAATAAGCTTTCGTATTGACAGCTAGAAGTAGTCAGTCAATGACGAATGATCCAAACGGTCTATCACTGTGCAGGTGCACAGGTAACTATCATGAACTGCGCGTGCATTTACCTTTATGACCCAACACTGCCGCTGTTACAGGTCATTGGCTCCCTCCCTCTGCAAGCAGTCTTCGTTCTGCTGTTTATTTTGTTGACAGTTACATAGACAGATTCTTTAATACAAATGCATAAAATCGGTGATTTTGAGATTAGGTTGGCGTCTGGACAAAACACCACTTGCACAGTTTGAGATCGACTGGGTCATTGGATGAAGAGATATTTACAAAAACGGGTCCACATGCATTTTTCATGCCAAACTTATAGTTTTAGTTGTAATTGTGATATTCTAGTTGTTTTACTGTCCTTCTTCGACAGGTTTTATATATATACATATCTTCCGTTTCAATGTCACATATGTTCTCGTCATCCGATATGGCTGAAATATTTGCCGATGTGACATTAAATAATAACTCACTCACTCACTCAAGAATCACTTTGCGGAATGAGTATAAATGTTAAACAAGATATCATGTCATTAACAGCATTTGCTACTCAGAGAACTGAGTTTGCCCCTCTGAAGTCCCTAGTTTCATTCAGAGCTTAAGGACATACATTTAATTTGCTATTAATTATGAGTTTACCATGCTGCCGATTTGGCTCAGACAATAAGAGGGTGACACGCCAACGTAAATATACTTAACGGTCAAGTTGACGAGGACATTCAACAAATAATACCCCAAGAGACACACATACCATATGAACCAATTCAAAACAGGAACGTTGTGTTTACAAGGTGTGACCTTGGTGGACTCTGGGTCATCGTATCCCATGGGCACGTTCATCTCAGTCATTAAGCTTTCTGTTGTTGAAGTAATTCTAATCCCTGGCATAAAATACGTATTGCTATATAACTCTCATATTGAAAAACAACGCAAATGCCTCATGTACATCTACAAGGCAGAAAATATACATATATGTATAGTTTGATTGCATTTTTCAAGTTTCACGCATGGAAATTCTTCACTAATTTCATTATAAAGCGAAATGTACTAGTATCACAAATCCTTATTTACAGATGGGTCCAAGGATGCTGACGCAGTAGCTTGTGCCACTGTCACTGGGTCCAGAACAATATCTTCTCGACTACCGTATAATAGCTCTATTGTTACAGCAGAAGCAAACGCAAATATATCAATAGACACCCAAAATATAAACAATACCTAATCTTTTCTGACTCTCTTTGGTGCCTTCAGGCTATTAAAAATCTTTCTTGCAAACATCCACTTTTATTAGAAATTATTGAATTGTATAATGGCCAATGCGACATCGTCTTTTGTTGGTTACCCAGCCATGTTGGCATTTCTAGCAACACAATGGCTGATCTTGCTGCCAAGGCAGCACTAAACAAATCTGTGACACCACTTCTTATCCCATACTCTGATTACAAAGCTAGCATTAGAACCTACATCTGTGATCTGATGCAGAAGAAGTGGGACACCCAAGTAGGTATCAATAATTACATGAAATAGAACCCTATATCGGTTACACTTACTTGGGTTGTCAGTCCAGATTTGAAAAGGTCATCATACGACGATGTCGTTTTGGCCACACAAGATATACTCATGCATACCTATTGAAAGGTGAGGATCCTCCGTTTTGTATCCCTTGTGATGGGAGAACCACGGCCAAGCACGTCCTGCTTGACTGCGTTGAATTCTCCATCATAAGGGATAAATATTTCAATGTCAAAACAGTAAAGGACCATTTTTAACAAAGTTAATTATCATTTAATCATTGATTTTTAAAAGAGATAGATTTTTTTAAATGAATTTTGATATATGTTTTGTAAATAGATAAAGTTTTATAATTGGTAGTTCAGATTATCAACTTAAATTGTTAGTGGCTGTATCCTCAAAGGGGGTTGAAGTAGCGTAAAATTATTGTCCTCCTGAGAAGATACGTACGTCCCAAAACTTTAAAAGTCAATTCAAATTTACCAAAATATTTAAACGTAGTATTCTTGTTATTTTAATTTTTGTCTAACATTTCCTTACACTCGTCAACAGCTGAAGGGACGGAGTAAATCCAACTATGGTCCATGCAGGTAGCAAAGGTACTGTAAGTCCCCATGGTCCCTAGTATGGTGATCTACCTTCAGTTGTTGGCGATCAATAGCCTGTTTTTATATAGTATTGTCCAAATAGTGCTATCAGTTTTAACTTTCCACACTATAGTTTGGCATGAAATGCATGTTGACCCGGTTTTTGGTAAATATCTCTTCATCCAATGACCCAATCGATCTCAAACTGTGCAAGTGGATGTTTTGTCAGACAACCTAATCACATTGTAAGTCACCGATTTTATGCATTTGTATTAAAGAATCTGTCTATGTAACTGTCAACAAAATAAACAGCCGAACGAAGACTGCTTGCAGAGGGAGGGAGCCAATGACCTGTAACAGCGGCAGTGCTGGGTCATAAAGGTCAACGTTCGTCAATGTAGGTCAGCTATGCACGTGACAGGTATGAAGAGGTGTCACAGGTCGTCAATAGGGTAAGGTGGGTGCCAACCGTTAACAATTATACGGAGTTTGTTTCTCTGAGTTGTTCAACATTAACCACAAAACCCAGAATTATTCTGTAGGTTAAAATCTTTAAATTTGTAATGTTAATGTCATATTTTGTTTATGCAGTACCTAAGTGGAAATGCATTTAAAGAACACAGAAAGTATATTTACACTAAATGATTAATCGGACCACCTATGGTTAGAACTCAACCACTGTTAAAGCCCCGTTCCCTCGGACACAAGCACACACAATCATGCACGCTCATTGAAGAAAAGATAGAATGAAGACAAAATTGGTATGTTTTGATGTCGTTCACATTCCAAATTAAACAATGCATTTCTAATAGCTTTAAGCATATAGATAGTTAATATTTATATTTTCATGATAATCTTATGTGAAATGAGTGTTTCATGTTACTATAAGTCGTTGGAATTAGTCAGTGCTGTCATTGTTAAAAGAAGTTATATTTCTGTGAGCATATCTAGCTGGATACTATTATTATCTGTAAATATAATAAAAGAATTAAACTTCATCAAGTACACTCCATTCTTCCACAGAGGAGTCATCAGTGTCCAGACGAATGACAACTGGATTAACTGTTTGCTCCTTCAAGCCATCTTTGAGCCAGTACTCTTTCTCCACCTTCTTGACATGTTCAACACATGCATGCCAGCGTGTAATGTCAATGTCACATATTATAGTGTTGACAATGTGCTTGACATCATTCAACTTGAATGATTGATTTTTCCGGGCCACTGTACTTTTAAGGTCTCCCCAGATAAGTTCGATTGGGTTGAGATCACAGTGGTACGGTGGTAATCTCAAGACCTTATGGCCGTGTTGGCGTAGCTTGTTGTCAATTTTATATGTGGGTGGAGGTTTGTTAGGTTAATCAAAGAGTACAACTGTGGTTTAGTGGCCTAATTGAAAATTGTATATTGTTATTTGTTAGCCATTGCTGCATATCTGACTTCTTTGTGTTGGAAGTTGGGCACCTATTGTTTGGATCTCGAACACTGTGATAGGGAGCATTGTCCATGACAACAAGACTTTTGTAAGGCAGAGCTGGCAAAAATTGTTCCTCAACATACTGTGTAAAAACCGTTGAGTTCATTTCTGTATGATAGTCCCTACCATCTGTGCTCTTTGACCGGAATACCAGATCACACCCAGTTAGGAATCCACGGTGGAAACCAGCATGAAGAACGATTAAACGTTCACCTTTGCCTGTTGGTATTTTCCTACCATCACTGGGATCAGTGGGTAACCACTGTCTGGCAGCAGTATAGTTTGCATTGACCCAGGTCTCATCCAGATATATGGGTTCGAACCCATCCTCTCTTGCCTACTTAATTTCTCTCAGATAGTTACACTTTATTTTCACAATATCAGATCTATCACACATTACAAGTTTCTGGTTTGCTACCTTCTTGTACTTGTATCCAAATTTGAGCAGTAGTTTGCTTAGCATAAACCTAGAAACATTAATGTCGTGATCCTCTGCAAGGAAATGTTTTAACTTTCTTGCGGACAGGTGTTCATTTCTAGCAAATAGCCGGCGAATGACATCTCTGATGACCCTGATGTCAAAAGAATCTAACTTTGGATGCCTACCTTTTTGTACAAGGTTTTGTGTATTGGTTGTGGGTTTAGTTTTCACAATTTTTAGCACGATGTTCTTTTTCATGCCAAGAGCAAAAGTTGTACGTTTCATGTAATCCGACACCTTATAAATCGGTTTGCTACGTTTGCTCTCTTTTTAAAAAAAATTCAACACATTTCTAATTAAACGGTTAGCATCATCTGAATAAGCTTTCATGATGACAGCTAGAAGTAGTCAATTTGAATGATCCAAACGGTCTATCACTGTGCAGTGCACAGGTAACTATCATGAACTGCACGTGCATTTACCTTTATGACCCAACACTGCCGCTGTTACAGGTCATTGGCTCCCTCCCTCTGCAAGCAGTCTTCGTTCGGCTGTCTATTTTGTTGACAGTTACATAGACAGATTCTTTAATACAAATGCATAAAATCGGTGATTTACAATGTGATTAGGTTGTCTGACAAAACATCCACTTGCACAGTTTGAGATCGATTGGGTCATTGGATGAAGAGATATTTACCAAAAACCGGGTCCACATGCATTTCATGCCAAACTATAGTTTTAGTTGTAATTGTGATATTCTAGTTGTTTTACTGTCCTTCTTCGACAGGTTTTTATAACATATATATCTTCCGTTTCAGTGTCACATATGTTCTCGTCACGATACGGCTGAAATATTGCCGATGTGCCATTAAATAATAACTCACTCACTCCCTCAAGAATCACTTTGCGGAATGAGTATAAATGTTAAACAAGATAACATGTCATTAACAGCATTTGTTACTCAGAGAACTGAGTTTGCCCCTCTGAAGTCCCTAGTTTCATTCAGAGCTTAAGGACATACATTTAATTTGCTATTAATTATGAGTTTACCATGCTGCCGATTTGGCTCAGACAATAAGAGGTGACACGCCAACGTAAATATACTTAACGGTCAAGTTGACGAGGACATTCCAGCAAATAATACCCCCAGAGACACACATGCCATATGAACCGATTAAAACGGGAACGTTGTGTTTACAAGGTGTAACCTTGGTTGACTCTGGGTCATCGTATCCCATGGGCGTTCATCACAGTCATTGCTTTCTGTTGTTAGAAGTAATTCTAATCCCTGGCATAAAATACGTATTGCTATATAACTCTCATATTGAAAAACAACGCAAATGCCTCATGTACATCTACAAGGCAGAAAATATACATATGTGTATAGTTTGAAACGTCATCCAGATGACATAATTACAGCCACGTGTGGCATCACATCAACTGAGATTACTGACAAGCACATCCACTGGGAGGTATTTTTATGCGAATCGCATTTTTCAAGTTTCACGCATGGAAATTCTTCACTAATTTCATTATAAAGCGAAATGTACTAGTATTAGCAGTAATGGTCGTGGTGGTATGAGCATTTTTAGTACGTTAGGTGAAAGACATACATGTAATTTGCTAGAAACTATTATTTTACCCCACTGTCGATTTGGCTCAGACAATAAGAGGGGACAAGCCAAAGTAAATATACTTAACAGTCAAGTTGACGAAAGCCATTCCGGCGAAGAATATCCAGTGCCACACACTTGCCATAGAAACCGATTAAAACGGTTAAATAGGAATACACATATCCAACTCTGCAAAAACATACCAAAGTGTAACAGTTTATGTGTCAGTACCTTGAAGCTAGCCACTGATATAAAACAGAGAATAACAACGATGTTGCGAAGAGATAGGAGATGACAGAGCCCGAAGAGGGGGATTCCTTTCAATATTTTGTCAACGTTGAGTATGGGAGGTGGACAGCAACGGTGTTAAGCATGGCTTAAGCATGGCTTTATTCATGGGAAAGTAAACCTAGCATTTATTGCTCTCTACTGTTCAGTTATACAGCCCGTCCATCGAAATCAATACACCGCCATCACGTGCACTGCCAGGGGAGAATGTTCTCTATTCTGAACTAGCAAACTTCACATTTCCGGAGGCACTATAACTACCAATATGCACTTCATGCTCCTCCAACGTCTTCCCAAGGAGATGGAAGTGTCGAATTTGCAAGTCATGATATTAAGCCAAGAGGAAAATTATTTTTGTATAGTTATTGAATGTTCAAGGTTGGACATGGAAACACAAATTCTTTTTCGCCATTCCTTTCGTTTGACATTCCATGTAGTGAAGTTGCGTGTCATTTTACTTATAGACATCCTAAGTAACGGTAATGTGATCGAGTGAGTGAGTTTGATTTCACACTACTTTCATCTATACATAAGTAACATCAAAACGTCTCAGATTGATGTGGAAGGCTGGCCTGAAGTCTTGCAGGTCTTCAAGGTTTGCCACGTCTTTGATCGCTCGGATACCGAAATAGATTAACAGGGAGCATGAAAACATAATAGTTACGAATATAGTGTGAATGAATCACTGAACCACCAGGTGTAATCGACCAGGTCAGCTGGTGCTGCTCCACCAGTAGCACCCGCCACTGAAAACGTAAGTGGAATTCAGGCATGTATATGTGCAGAAGTGGATATCATCAGGCATCATGTTGAGAAGCAATATCTATTGGTAAAATCATTTTAGTGCCTACCATGAACGTTCTGGAAACACTTTAAAAGACATTGGCGGCGAAATAGTGATCACAAAGAATACTTTTAAGTACAAGGAACCTTTTCATTTGATTTGAACAAACGGTGCATGCACTCAAGCAACTGAGAAATGGAAACGTCATAAGCTGGAGCCGATTGTCTATTGTTGAACAGAAAGGGGCAATTCGCGACTGATAAATCGACATCATTCCTCTTGTTGTACAGCTTGATACCGAAGCTGCCATCATTGTCAGATTTCTTTGCACAAATAAGACAGTGAATATGGTTTCTGGGCTGCTTCTCTGATTTGATGGGGTGAAGGTGCTAATTCATCTTAACAGCTGGGCACTGTTCCGACCAACATAGAAACGGTTTCGATGCAGAGCAGTAATGTGGTAATGTCTCTGTTGCAGTCTAACATTTCTCTAAATGATGAAGTTTGTTTGTGAATCATAAGCATGATCATCTGATTATTCATCATTCCATCAATTTACAGACAGCTGCTTCATAACGTATATGAATCTTGTCAAATCAGACTTGCTGATAGAAAATAATAATACTTATTTGGCAATATCTATATTGTTAGATATCATTTTTGTACATATTCAAGCGTTGTTTTCTTTATCTTGTAACATGCTACGCAATCGTAAATTGTACAACGTTCAATTTTATACGATATTGATATTCGACAAGCATCTTTCTGTTAATCACAATTTGCAGCCTCCAAACAGTTTTACGCAAGGTGGAAAATAGTTGTAGTTTTATACATTAAATCACAATGTTCCTGTAATATTGTCGATGCAATGTAAAACTATAACTCGTGAAATACTCAGTCACGATACTATACAACAATACGGCGTGGTCTGTCATCATAAGTCTTCTTGCTCAACGTTTCAATTTCTTTGCACTGTATTCAGCGTTGTGTTGAAATTCGAAGGGCGTTGTGGTTGTAGAGAAAAGTTGACATGGAACCCATAAAATGCTGACCTCCCCAGCATATCAACAATAGTTCTTGGTGGGAGATTATTACAAAGTCACAATGTTACAAAGATGCCAGGATCACTGCCAGCCACTTTTGACCGTCACTAACACGGCTAAGTTCCTTTGAGACAGGGACTCATTTCACCAATAAAGGGAACCAATGGTTCACGACTTGGGTAAGCCACACCGCAGAAGTCAACATTCACAGTGAGCTCAGAAACTGAATGCCCTTTCCTGACATTGTAACATGAGTCATGATCGCAGGCACGTTTCAAATGATGATGAGATCTCTTTGGTGTCAGTATCATTGTCATTAGTGCACTGATCACGGTGGTGATAGTTTCTTTTGAAATTTTATTTCGGTTTAAAATGATCAGAGTTCCCACAAATCCATCGTCCACAAATTCTTGCTTTAAAGAAGCACCGACAAAGAAGATGTGTGACATGATGAATAATATATGCCAGTTTCCTGTTTTGTAGTGTTCACATCGTTTATCATAAATGGTATTTATCTATGGTGTGTTCTTACCACTTGTGCGGGCCACACGACGTGATTGCACTGAAGTTGTCCATTGTCACGTACATACACCTTATACTCCCATCCTCGCAGATCTACAAAGAGCTGAAGTGACAGAGATCGTGGGCGTAGACGTCGTTTCCGTTGTGATGAAACTTTCGAGTATGTGCTGGTACTGAAAGACCGAGAATCATTATTGGCGTAAATTGGGATTCGAACAGTCAATCAGCGGGTCCTGACAGATCACGACAAGAAACACATCGATGTGACCTGTTGTGCCTTAGACTATTGAGCCAGCAGTTATTTCTTCGAAGTAACAGGGAAACGTTATATGATGATACCATTGATATCGAGGCGACTGCCAAAGTCTAAATCTATCATCAAACCTCTTGTGGGCACCAAAAGTCCTTTTGCCAAAGATGATACATCTCTATTTTCATTAATCTTACCGTCACCAATATCCCACAAAGCTCCAACTTGCCTTTGTTGTCCCAGGATGAAAGATTGGAGAAGCATGGCAGTTGACACAGTCAGGATTAGTAGCCGACATCTACGCTTAAGTTAAGCATTTTGCCCAACCAGCAATAGATGTCACTCAATCACATAAATCTCTCTTTAACACTATTAGATTAAAAGAACCCAGATCCAGTTTCGTACATAAACCAGTTAATGCAAATGAATTATCGATTTTTCATAACCTCAGCTTGCCGCCCATGATGTTTTTATATATAATGACGACGCTCATGTGAATGACGCAATGCACAGTATTGCAGTTAAATCATCACGAGCCAGCTTCATGGGAGAATAAGTCCCGAAACACGTCAAATCGCTGATTTTATCAGACCTGATCAGCTTATTTTGATGTGACCTCCGGATGTAGTGTTGACGAACGGAAAGTCACAATCAGAATGAATCCGAGTTTCGAACCCTTTAAAACAGGATTCTGGCATGCCTAAGGGATCTAAATCTGCACGATGAACCCCTATACTATTAAGCAACTGTTCTGATGAACATACTTGAACCCCTCGGTTTTTAGTATTTATCTTAAAGCGGGCCATGCATGTTTGGATGGACACAAAAACGACAGAAGCCTGTCCACTTAAGAATTGAATGTCAGTTTGTGTGTTTGCACTGAAAAATGAACGATGTCAAAGCGGTGTTCAAACTCGTGTGAACGAGCGAGTCTACGAGCGAGTTCACGCGCGAGTTTGAACAACGCTTTGACATCGTTCATTTTCAGTGCAAACACACAAACTGACATTCAATCTTATAATTTCGCAATTTGAAGTATACACATACGTTTTCCACCCACTTGTAGATGATCATTGTTTAGTGTGTTTTAATACCTGTAAAATGTTGTAATGCCATTCGGTTCAAGAACGTACGTATTGCAGCGATGTTTGTATACACAGCGATTTTTCTTTACACATGTATCCCAACCCTTGAAGAAATAGTTCTCAAAGTATTCGATCTTTAAAATATAACAACAAATTCGTTATGAGGTTTGAAACTGCTTTAATAAGTATAATCAATAACAGTATCAAACAGAAACAAATATCAGAAGCAATAACAATACCATTTTAACAAACTGGCATTGTACCTTTTCACTTGTAAATACCTTGTTTGACCGGGTAATAATACACTGACCGACTTCGAAGTTGCGCGGCGTGGCGAATAGGAAACAGATCTTGTTGTATTCTATTTGTTTGTGATTGTTTATTGTGAAATTTATTGAGCAGTTGTTAAACAGACCTCGGGGCAGAAAACCGCCGGATGAACCCGCAAACTGCGAGACATTAAACTCCTGTGAAAAGGAACAATGTTCGGCAATCCGTTTGGTAGTGACATTGCCAAACTTGGGGTGACTTGAAACAGGTTCGTTCGCGAAATTGGTATCACCAATTATTGGGGGTCCTTGAAACCGAAGCGAAAAACGTTCACACACGTATGAACGGTGTTTACACAAGTATGAACGATTAGAGGGGTTCAAGAGTAATGAACCTTGAAATTTAGATCACATGACCGCTCTCTCAACCAACCAACGTTCGGGAATCTGTGTAAACTTGAAAGCACGAAATTATATCAATATAATGAACATTTTATAAATCACTATCAGATATATATATATAGAATAATACTATGTGTTCGTGTTAAGGTAAGCGTATCTTGCTTCACTTGTCATAAACGAATGCAAAGGGTAGTAAATTGTTCATCTGAAAAACGGGAACATTAGTGACATGACGAAAACAGTGTATTGCAATGGTCATTACTTTCTCAAATTGCGCATAACATTAGAAGTGTCATCTACACGTCTATCATAAATCTTTTGTAATCATTTTTAGCTAAGTGCATGTGATATAATAATAAATAAAGATAAGCAGTTTTGGGATATACATGTATTGATATAGTCAGAATCGTACAGTTGATAGAAATATCTTACACTTGTGGAAATGGTTCAGTCTCTATATATCGTTATTTCGATAGAACATATCTGTCAGATGTGGGGAATATGTTGAAGTTTTGGTTGTGGGACTGAACAGTTGTCTCCAGTGATGACAGTTATGTAATACCTGTTGTAACATGCGGACAAGACACATTATGTAAGCAAATCAACTTTATTCTACAATGGACTGAAATGGTATCTGCTTGACATCAGCACCTTCTTTAACCACTGTTCAATAATAAGCACAGCAGCACGTTTTCAAAACAACACCCAGGCTTTTTTTTCATCCACACAGCCACATGCTCAAAAATGTGTGGTGTGGCCTGACGCAGGTTTTCTGGTCCACTGAGTGACCTTGATAATTGACAGTTACATCAAATCTCCTTGTAATTCAATTTCCCATCAAATATATGACAAGACGCCTTTCAAACGGTGAAGGTTTATGGTCAGTATGTTCCTCTGTTTCAGGTTTAATGTAGAATCTGTTGGGTGTTTGTGAGTAGCCATGAACACATGTACAGTACACAGTCAGAAGCAGCGTTAAATCAAAACCCACCCACCACCCACCACACACACACACACACACTCCAAAACAGACCACGGATTGCAATACTTTGAAAATCTTTGCTACATTGAATGCACAAGAAAATGGATAAACCCTTCTAGTTTTGTTACAATATTTTAAATTCCTGCAAGACATTGCACAATGACAAACTCCAATTGACAGATTTACGAAATTTAAGAATGTTTTCTACATCAAAATACATCCTTGAACATTCCATTTCAATACTTGTACACTCCGTAAAATATTACAGTTGTTCCTTTTTGCAATTTTTGAATTCATGACACCAACACATTTAGAACAGCTGTGCAAAGAAGAAGTGCATGTCATACAGGCGTCACATTATCTCTATACAAGGGACAGTATAATTGACGTATGCCATAAGGGGATGCAAGAAATATCATTTCTTCTTCGAAGAAACGTCATGTTTTATAAATAAGTTGTGTTTTTCTCAAAATATCTTCAATTTCCATCTTTTTAACACAATTTCAACATGCGAACACAACATTGAAACATGTCCTAAACCGCACAACACTCTTGACGTTGACTTTGTGTCTTTGCTTCATCCGAAATGCGACATGGGATGACAAGACATTAAGTCAAGGGGTGAATAGCACCAAGAGTGGCAACTATGTTCCACTCCTTGATGATATGTTTTTTAAGCATAGTATGAATCAGAGCTTCTATTTGGACTAGCACAAGAAAATACCTGCCAACACCGGCACCTGTTTAATCCGGCACACTGTCAAAACCGGCATAAAAGTTGGGCCCCGCCATTGTACAGCGATATTAGCGTCATTAACATTTTGTCTAATCCGGCACCTGTCTATTCCGTATTCCGGCACGGCTTTCCGGTCCCAAAAAGCAATTTTAACTGTATCTAACTCTGTTTAAACCGGCATGGGTATTAACAATCCAGTCAAGGACCCATAATCCAATACACTAATAATCCTCTTGGCACGCTAGATAATCAGGAAGTAGTGATTGCGCGGTGAATCAAACGCTCTAAGCTAGCATGGGTATGAGCAGTTCAGTGACACACTGGCTACTAAGACTGATGCTGCTAAAGATGGCAAAATTAAAAAGAATAATTATCTGTCATCAGCATTGTTTTAATTTGTTGCACAATTACAGTAGATCAAAGGCATTATAGAGATAAAGAAATTGACGAGTGTAAATGGCAGCCATGTTGGAAAATGATCGTCACTGTGTAATCCGGCACCCTGTCTAAACCGGTATTTTATTTCGGTCCCGTGGGGTGCCGGTTTAGACAGGTTTCACTGGACAAGGAAAACTGAACAAAAGCTTTAGTTTAAGCTTAAGGCATGTCGATGATCCAGTATCTTTCAAAACTAGTCAAATAGTTAATCCGTTTTAACCCAAAATATAAGGAACCAGCGAGATCGTCTCTTTTTGTTGAAAATGTCCCCGTGCTGATTTAGGTGACCAATAGACTTCGTTTGCATGTTTTTGTGACTATTGGCACGATACGCTCAACCTTCACCATACACCTGTCGTCCAAAACCATTTGTTTTGATAGTGATTCCTAAACACATTTTCATAATACAACAACAGCTTGGTGTAGACATTACTCATGATTATGGAAAGGGTTTTAATATTTTTTAATAATAATTACAGTATTTGCCTTGATGATTAATTTATGTGCGCAGTTGCATCCTTTGGCTGTCACCAGGATCGGTGTATCTACTGAATGGGATTATACTCCTTGGTTATGATGTACCATGTCTGTGCTGGGGTGTTCACTTCATTAGCACACCTGTATTACTTGCTCACTTTCATGTATCTACACTAGCAATCTGACACACTACTACATCACTGAAAAAGAGTTCAAAGCTGCCAGTGTTATTTGACCATCCATGTACGTTTTACAAACAATTTTAATTTCACACAGTGTTATGAACCACTTTGTGGTGCGGAGATGCGTCCCTCATCTGTACTGAAATGAAGAACAAGTGATAAATCCAAATCGACACGTAAAGGATGATGTATGTGTGTTCGTGTCAATCATATACATTATAATGTAATAACATAATAATGAATCATATTTAGTGGCCGTATTTAAGTGAATGACGACGCAAGATGCGAGCTAGCATTGATTTGATAGATAATAACCGTACTTCGTACATGACGAAATAGTTGAACACTATAAGTTTCAGGACAGAGACGCATTGAGATCTTTCTGTTACATTAGTCACACAAAGTAAAATAATGCGTGTTCTTCGATGTCTTAACAGGTTGCACTTAACGTTGTTTGGCCACATATATCATTTTTACTTTGATATGGTACGTGAGCGACAGAAGTTTAGAATCATGAATGTAAAATACACATATATGTCTGAACAGTATCATATCTCTACCATTTAATCTCAAACAGACCATCGGATCGGCATTGAATTGTTGAGACAAAATTAATGTACAATACAATCGTGAATGAATCATTTAGCTGCATTCATCTCCTTAGTGTACAGATTCCAGACATACAAAGTGTTCCATGTCGTGTAACGCTCAATACAACATCATGTAATTGTGGGCGTCCGATGGCGGTGGCGACAGATGTAATCAGTTACAGTTGGTAGTTACAGACAAGCCTGTGATAACCATGTAACCGATGAACATAAGATAGCGTATTCGCCGATGTATCAGTAAGAGACTAAAGTTATTCATGATGCAGTACAATGAAAGAAACACTTTTTGAAATGTACTGATTTCGTTAATAGAGAGTTATAGATTCTGTACATCATTAAACAGATACTCGCAATAGATTTCTGACGTACAATGTGGCTTGGTTTTCTGGAACATCGAGAATGTCTGGTTTGTTTATAGGCCGACTTCAGGAGTACTGCAGTGCAGCATGCAACAAATAGTTACAAACATACAAGCTGTGTGATCTGGGCGATGATACCATTGAGGTAGAACATGCTTACTCTTTCACGTACACTTGGTGTCGTTAATGATTTTCAATGAACAATTGAAATAATCATCATGGCGATTTTGCCTTGAATACACTGCAGCGGATAATCGAGATTGGTTATTCCCCGACGTTGATGTTTTAGATTCCATAAACACTTCACAATTCTAAACTTTTGACATATAATTCATTGAAATACACAATGCCATTTTAGAAAGTGGTCAAATGTAACATATGTTATATCTGGGATTACACTTTCTTAGTAAAGTACAGATTCTAGTACTTTTTAGGTTGAGCCCCATCCGGGATTCGAACCTACACCCTCAGAGTCAGGTACCTAATCGCCAGCACACAAAGTCAGACGCCTAGACCGCTCAGCCACCGCGCCTTCCACAAAAATGGAAGTCGGACAACTGGTAGTCTAGACTGCGGACTTTGTGTACCCCTCTGATAGTGTTAATTGGCACGGCTCCCACGACCGAAAGCTATGAAATACACAATGCCATTTTAGAAAGTGGTCAAATGTAACATATGTTATATTTGGGATTACACTTTCGTAGTAAAGTACAGATTCTAGTACTTTTAGGTTGAGCCCCATCCGGGATTCGAACTTACACCCTCAGAGTCAGGCACCTAATCGCCAGCACACAAAGTCAGACGCCTAGTTAGCTCGACTGGCTAGCACAATTTGGAAACTATTTCGCACACAGCTGCAGGTTACAGCTCAGACAAAGCGTGAACGTGTTTAAGAAGAAAGCTGTCGCAGAGAACAATATTGTATCGAAATATAATAACAATTAAGAATGTCCTGTTTTACATCAGTGACATCCTCTGAGTTGCCGAGACATTGATGTACCATCTCCCATTTCTATGAATGACATCAACTTAAAATCCTCTTTTGTTGAAACCATTGAATAATGCGCTTTATCATGTGCAGTTTGCGGAAGGATCGGTGGCTATGATGACTTGTCACGCTGAAGTCTGCGGTTCAATTCCCATTTCTAGTGTGGGTCATTGTAATAGTTAGAGAGTGGCTAAAACGGAAAAAAGACCATATTTGACCAATATTATAATATTCTGTACATCATGAATGTCAGTGAAAGAGTGTTTGTCTTGTCAAGCGTCTTTCAATACCTGGGGACTTTTTTGAATTATTAAAACGTTCATTCACTGGGTTGATGATGGAACATCAGTGTTAACTGTCCGACGTGCCAAAGATCCAGTGTTTCACAAATATTTTCTGTTTAACGATCACTTGCCATTATTCCAGTTTTTCGATGGTGGTCTGTAAATACTCGATCTATATGACATGTTTCAGTTACACATGACGGAGTATAGTGAAGATACAGCCATGATACTTTTGAAATGCATTTAAAGCTGATATCAGTGAGAAAAAATATCAATTAACATATATCTACAATGAACAAACTGAAGATTGATTATTTCATCAACGCCAGCTACCAGTGACTCGTGACAAGATTAGTGTGTCATCGGTCATATACAGCTATAACACAAATGCTGTTTGATAATATGGATGTATCTGACGTGAAAATATAAGCGACTGGTCAGTGAAAGATATCCCATGAGATAAAAGCAAATACAATACCTAAACAAAACATATTTGAACGGATACATTCCTTCTATAATTAGCCAATCTCGTACTTTTAATGGAGCTGGCAAGAACGGCTGTCCTGACCTTTAAATAAATGCACCGCAAATACCTAACCCTAAAGAACTGAGCATTTCTTTATTCCACTAATAATCCATCTATCGATTCCAACGTTTTATAGCATCATGGCCAACGACGATCCTCCATTCGGTATTCCAGATTGATTTGAAAAGGTGCCGAGATCCCCGCAGATTACTTTTTTGTGATCTAGTCAAAGGTAATTGCCTTACCTTGCATACATCATAACGCCACTCGCGTCAATACTAGGGATGAGCTCATTACAGAAAGTCCAAGTCTGACAAGAACAGATTACTTTATATGCGCCCGTTACTGACGAACTTTAGAAATAACCGCAAGTACTGTGCTTAATTAGGATTTTTGATTGGAGGTTAAATGTGAATTGTCCTCCAGACATTGATAAGTGAAATTTTCCTCCTCATTTCATGGTAAATTATCTTTGATATTCCCGACAGAGGACAGAAAAATGATTTTTCAACATGTTCTCTACCGGCAAGAGGCTCCACGGAAATACCTGCACTGAACTCCACTTGCTGTCGATGGGGAAAACAATCGCACATCATTCAGAGTAAACATATTTTTGGAAAGGCGACCGGATTTGTAACATTTTGAAACAGACAGTGAATGACGTCTTTTACGTTTGATCCACCGAAATAACCCCCAACTACACTTACTGGCGGAAAAAAGTACATTAACATTTTGAAAAGGACGGTGAATGACGTCTTTTACGTTTGATGAGTTACTTTTGCAAGACACTTCCTGGTACAAGACGGAATTGGATGATATATTGTAACACATACTTCCTTGCCTTTGAAAGCAAAGGTAAATGCAGACATTCATTGGCGAAAGAAACATGTATGATACATTTGATGCATGCATGTATAAAGATTACCTGCCCAAAGTCATTTTATAATGCTTTATCGCAAAGATTAAAAGATATGTACATTCAGACCTGGAACTCATCTTTGATACAGTCGCCAAAATCCACTTTTTACAGTACTTTTAAATCTTTTTTCCATACAGAGCAATACCTACACGATATTAATCTTAGAAAATTCCACGTTTCATTATCCAGATTTCGATGATCTTCACATGATCTTATGATCGAGAAGGGCAGATATTATAATATTCCAAGAGAAAACAGATTGTGCAAATTTTGTGCACTAAATGTAATTGAAGATGAATTCCACTTTTTGCTGGTATGTCCTTACTATGCTGATTTAAGGACAAAATATCTACCACAATATTACTATTCACATCCTACCATGTTTAAATTTAATTTGATAATGAACTCTAATAATACAACTTATATTCGTAAACTTGGTATGTATATCCACCATGCTTTTGAAAAAAATAACGTTTGCAAACATTGTGATTGTATGCCATTATTGTTTTTATATTTTGTACTATAGACCTGTGGCCTCTTCAGTAATGGAATAAAGAGATTTGATGTATACCACATGCTAAACAATCTTAATCAAATTCGCTTTTCGCCTGGAGAAAAAGAACATAGGCCTGCAACAAGTGTTCCAGTTTCATCATCTTATGAATGTCATACGACACTGTGTTTTACGTTTAACAAAGTAGGACGGAAATTACTGGAACAAATAAACTTGTTTCTAGAGTGAGCGAGTCTGGGTTTGAAGCCACTTATAACAGTATTCCAGTCATATCGGATCTGGCAGCTTAATGTGTGGCAGTAGTAGGTCACAGATAATTAACACTTTGATGAAACCAGGTAATACCCGAAAACGGGTATTGGTAAAGAGAAGATGGATGGGTTTTTTATACAATGATTGCCCGAATAGAATGCAAACATAAAACGGTTTGGGGATGCTCCTGTTACGATGTATTTCCTTCGTATTCATACTGAGACTGAAAAGTTCTTTCAGTTTGTCACTAAGTTCATAGGTTTCCAGGTAAGGTTCTCTGTCAAGAACGTGCTCCTGTATTCCTCAGGAAATTTCTTAAAATGCAATTGAATGCTAGCTCTGATCATATCTACTACAAATACTTAGACACAGAAAGATTTCCCCTGTGCGTTTATCATCTTTGTGATTTCATTGCACATTAACGTCAGTGGCGTATCCAGAGGTTCGAACCCCTGAACCCTCTCCTTTCAAAATTCCTGGATCCGCCTATGAACGTCAGGACTGCATGAGCTAAAACGCGTATGCTCCCTAAACACCTATGCTTTATGTAAAATATTGCAGCTTTTCTGGAATCCTAACATCTGAACAAGTTCACAGTCTTTCGTCTGATTCTTAAATTGTGAAATCGTGTTGTTCCATGTTGAAATGATTTACCGCCTTACAATTAGATTCATTTTTAATGATTCTCGTGCATATATTCTTACTGTTGCCACTGCCATCATACCATACACGTGAGGATCTACTCAGATCACGAAGACGATTTCAAACGAAATAATGCAGAAAAGGAAAAAGAGTATATCAGGAAGAACATGAGAAAGAGGAGACTTTGGAGAATTTGAGAAAGAGGATATTGGGAGAAAGAAAGACGCCCAGCATCAGGTTACCAGAACAGTCTCGATTATTGAATTCAAACGGTTTCTTTGCATTGGTGTCCTTACATTTGATAACAATGCAAGTATCGCTTATATTCCACAAACATATGTCTGTACATGTCTGCATATGTTAAATATAAGTCACATGCAGTAATACGAAGCAGTGTAATTCTGAAATACGTCGAATTGCACGTCACGTTGGTAATCTTTTAACAAAACTGATGAAGGGTTTTCTTTTGCAGTGATGACCTGACCTGAAATTTACAAAGCAGACAGTAATGGATTTTGGCTTTGGAGGAGCCAGTATTTATCAGTACGATCAGAATTCCACACCATTAGACTACTATTACATGTACTGACCTAGGTCTGACCAGCCGATCCAAATATTAAGTTGGCTCTTATGACAGGCATAAATAAAGTACGTGGGACATGTTCCCGTTATCGCACAGTACGGTACGGTCTGTCAAGGTATGAACTACGTGTTTTGGTTGCCCGTCATCGACTGTATACACAACATCGGGAATTGTTACACTGATGTGCCTGAAATTGTATTTTAATTTAAACAAATGTTTTTAATGGTGTACGTTTTCCCACGAAGAAAGTACTGAACACTGCATACTGATTGATCCACTGGTAGCATCGCCCTTTATCTTAAAAAAAAATATAGCACTGAATTGCCTGTTATAAGTGAAACGAATTTGAAGAATGGCGCCTGTCTAGGATTAGAAACATCTATCGATTAATAGTATTTGAAATGCAACGTTAAATAATGATTTAGACATTAAAATGGTAAGATCAAGATTAGAGATGTTTCTTGTTCATAAATGACTGAATTGTACCCAGTTTGTGGGTCTAGCTCTAGTTACGCAGTTGCCCACAGCAAAACAAAGATGTTTAAATCCTCTCTCACGCAAATCATAACTGAATTTGAGGTAATAATGGTTTCCTTATATGAGGAGAATACATCCCGAGTGATTTCAAAACAAATACCCTCACCATCTAAATGTTCTGTTAGTTGTGCCAGAACAATATCTCTGGTATCAAGTATGTACGTGGAACAAGATGGGCTTACCGCGCGTTACACATTACTAAACGCAGTCCCTCAAGATATCTCGGCCAGCATTCACTACTATCGCCCTACATAACATAACATAATTTAGCGACGATAAAAATATATTAAGCTGAATCTTTTCTTGTCATGTATAAACGGAATATGTAGGCAATTATTAACATGTTTTTGTAGCATATGGGTTTTTATCGGGAATATCAAACATAAATTACCATGAAATGAGGAAGACAATTCCACTTATCGACGTCTGGAGAACAATTCACATTTAACTTCCAATCAAACTTCCTGATTAAGCACAGTACTTGCAGTTATGTTTAAAGTTCGTCAGTAACGGGCGCATATAAAGTAATCTGTTCTTGTCAGATTTGGCCTCTATGTAATGAGGTCATCCCAAGAATTGACGCGAGTGGCGTTATGATATATGCAAGCCAAGGCCTTCACCTTTGACCAGATCACAAAAACAGTAATTTGCGGGGATCTCGGCACCTTTACAAATCAATCTGGAATACCGACTTAGATGGGAAGGGAATGGCAAGGCTGGCATTAGTGTTTGACCACGTTAGCTTGAACATTCCATCAACAATCCAGTGAATGGAGGATCGGTGTGGGTCATGGTGCAATAAAAAGTTTGCTGTAATCGATAGATAGATTATCAGTGGAACACATGAATGATCATTTCTTTTTGTGGTGTATCTATTCAAAGGTCAGGACAGCCGTTTTTTGTCAGCTCCTTTTAAAGAACGCGATTGGCTAATTATAGAAAGAAAGTATCCGTTCAATTATGAAGTTTTTTTAGGTATTGTATTTGCTTTTGTCTCTTGGGATATCTGTCTGCGATCAGCTGCTGATAATTTATCAACAGATACATCCATTTTCTGAAAAAAACAAACATTTGTGTTATGAAAGTAAAAAACACACCTTTGTGTTATAAAGGGAAACTAAAGGTTAAATGTCTCAACAGACAGTTACATTTGACCGATAAAACATCTTGCCATGAGCCACTCGTATTTACAGTTGATGAAGCTTATCTAAATATCATTCTACAGATTGTTCATATATTTTATGTTGATATATTTTGCGTTTAAATTTTTCTCACATTTATCAACTCCAAATGTTTTTAAAGTGTACCATAAGAACATGGTTGTGTTATTGCCATGCCGTCTCATGTGTAACTGGAACATGTCATCTAACGAACCATATACATAGTTTTGATATCAATCTGATTTTAAGAGTGTTTTGTGGTAAGTTGATGCCTTCATTACCACAATTAGTTTGGACATGGGAGATGCTACATCATCAGTCCCGGTAACTCAGAGAATGTCAGGGGGGTCAAACAAGGCTGTCTCACTTGCTATTACATTTCTCCTCTTTAATGTTCTCCTCTTCAATCGCTGTATTCTTAATGACGTTCGCCATTTGTCTGAGCTGTAACTCTAACGGAAGACCAATTACCAATTTATACCTCGGCTATACTGGACACATGTATCCACGACCGTTTAGTCAATGCCAACATTACCTTTTCTTGTTTTCTACATAACACCACAAAGTAAACACAATGCATTTACTTACCAAACTGATCGATGTGTTATTGCCATGCCGTCTTGTGTGTAACTGGAACATGTCATCTAACGAACCATAAACATAGTTGTCATATGATTTAAGGTGTTTTGAAGAGTTTAAGTAGGATAATGTCTACTCTACATCACCATGGTTGCATCATATAGAACTGGAACATGTCATCTAACGAACCATAGACAGAGTTGTCATATGATTTAAGGTGTTTTGAAGAGTTTAAGTAGGATAATGTCTACTCTACATCGCCATGGTTGCATCATATAGAACTGGAACATGTCATCTAACGGACCATAGACAGAGTTGTCATATGATTTAAGGTGTTTTGAAGAGTTTAAGTAGGATAATGTCTACTCTACATCGCCATGGTTGCATCATATAGAACTGGAACATGTCATCTAACGAACCATAGACAGAGTTGTCATATGATTTAAGGTGTTTTGAAGAGTTTAAGTAGGATAATGTCTACTCTACATCGCCATGGTTGCATCATATAGAACTGGAACATGTCATCTAACGAACCATAGACAGAGTTGTCATATGATTTAAGGTGTTTTGAAGAGTTTAAGTAGGATAATGTCTACTCTACATCGCCATGGTTGCATCATATAGAACTGGAACATGTCATCTAACGAACCATATGCATAGTTCTCACATGAATCTGATTTAAAATGTTTTGACAAGTTTAGGTAAGCTGATGCCTACATTTCCACATTTATCTTGTAAATGGGAGATCCTACATCAACAGTCTCGGCAACTCACAGGATATCAGTTATTTCAAACAAGGCACTTTCACTTGCTATCATATTTCAATACAATATCCTCCTCTTCAATCGCTGTATTCTTAATCACGTTCGCGATTTGTCTGAGTTGTAACTCTAACGAAAGACCAATTAACAATTTATATCGGAGATTACCTCGGCTAGACTGGAGACATGTAGCCACGACCAAGTTATGATATGAAATATATATAAACAATGGAACCTTTGTATAAAGATGTGCCTCTCTTGTTTGTGTATGTCAACTGTGTATACCGTATGGAAATGATCAATTCAAAGTCAGTTAAAGCAACATTACGAGCTCATGAAATTGTATGTTGGTACATATTTCAATAGCCTGATGTTTCGGTTTTCATGTAATAGAGATAGTTTGAATTTTGCTGAAATCTAATCTTGACTATCACAGTACCTCAACTTTGATTGACGTCGCATACTAATAGATTAAACTGAAAGATACTGATCTTTCATGAGTCGTCACGTTTTAAGTAGATTTAATACCACCAATAGTAATAAGGAACGATAAGCATTCTATCTAATTCTTCAGTATCACAACATAATGTATTTTTTAATGTTTACAATGGAGTGTGAGAAACTGTTTATTAGTCTTGCATTTTATTCCAAGCCCTTTATGTCCGCTTCGATTGTAGCTTCGTATGACAAGTGAGTTCGGTTTAACGGCACTTTGGACAGTAATTCCATATTATCACTGGTGGGACGAAAGAAAGCCCGAAGTGATCCAGGTTTTACGAGCTTTGTGCTGTCAAGTAGAAACGTAATCAGTGTGAATACAGAATTCTTTTTTTCCCAGTAGATGGCACGTTTTTACCAGGATTTCAAAACGTGTGTTATCCTGTGGCGTCCTGTGTCCTGGATGTAACTCACTGGGACCTCGGGTCCCCAGAACACTTAACCAGGACATAGACAGTGATATTGGACGGTTTGTGGTGTATGCCTGGAGTATTGCTATGTGATTTCGTTCTGCTGCTGACGGTTTTAAGCACCATGACCCCATGCGTATCTGCCTGCTAACGAAAACATAAACGATGGTTGTGCCTTCATTGAACGTCGACGTACTTTAACAATCGCTTCCTGTATCCTTTCCGCCAACAATTTTATGTATAGTCACAATCATGTTTGTTAAAAAGGCACGAAAACACAATAACTGGACACACCTTCTTTAAAGAGTATAACTATTGTATGCAAGATCCATGATAAAGCGCAGATGCCTGCCATTCACATGATGTGATGATAGTGAGAAGAAATTATGGAGACATTATCATGCTTATCGTTTTGCTTGATTTCGCACTGGGATACTATTTTTACAAATACTTAAACTGAATACTGCTGAACATTATAGTTACACATTTAGAATATAATCTATCCATCACTGGACTGTCTGAGTACTGCTGTCCGGCGTCGGACAACAAATGATTACCTTTTATTGCTTCGGGTGCTTCTAGTAGGGCAGGATATGCTTAGTACCCTTTCAGCGAACATTTCATATCTTCACTGATTTTCACTGATTCATTCTCCTCTGGTTTGCCCTTTACGCCCAATCAAATCTGTTTAATCGGGAAGAGTTATTCTCAGGCGTTTTATATTTTCAGAGGACTGAATCTGTTTTTAAAAATTCCTTGGTGGTTTCGTAACCATGGTTTAAAAAAAGAAAGAAAATCCTTCGTCACTTTTTGCCCCGGAGAGGATCTAGACGATCTGAAAATAACTGTTGATGACTAGGTATGAGTTCGCTTGTTCCTTCCCCGAGTAGCTATACTCCGCAGATCTCATTACAGGAAGAAAGGCCATCAGCATTACATGTACACGCATTTGTGACTATTCCTTGCCCAATATTGGAGGGACATGTACAGAGAGTACAACAGGACATGAGACGTTGGCACATATTGAACATTTAGACTCCTAGACAACCTTCCATTGGAGAGTACATCATGAATGTTGCCCGAACACCTGTTGTCTACCACATGCAGAGTACTAGCACTATCTATGCCTATATGTAGGTCGTTTTCATTCCCACAAAATCAATGTTTCAAGTTTTCATCTTACATTACATTGGTATACTGAGACAACGCCACTGGGTTCTAGGTACAAGGTGTTCCTTGCATTGTGCTGTGTCCGGAATTACTTGAATATCTTCCTCTCTCTCTCACTTCCTATATATCACTCTGTGTGTGTGTGTGTGTGTGTGTGTGTGTGTGTTTTAAGGCATTAACACCTGTTTTTCTAATTTTGCGTTGTCTCACAACACACAGTGATATATCGGCAAACGTGCTATCTTACGTGCATTGGTTACACGGTTTTCACAGGCCTGTCTGTAACTACCAACTGTAACTGATTACATCTTTCGCCGCCGTCATCGGACGCCAACAGTTACATGATGTTGTACTGAACGTTACACGACAGAGAACACTTTGTATGTCTGGAATCTGTACACTCAAGGGATGAATGTGCTCACTCTTGCAACTAAGAATCAGTTCATATTGTATTGTAAATTGAGTTTGTCTCAACGGTTCAATGCCGATCCAACAGCTCTGCTCAATATTGGACTGCATAAGAGTTCGTGGAAGAGATATGATTCTTTACAGACTTATGGACTCATTTTACATTCATAATTCTAAACTTCTGTCTCACATAACATATCAAAGTAAAAATTATATCTGGTCCTCCACGGGGCGAAGTGTAAGTGAATCTTGTAAGAAATCGAAGGACAAGTACTTTTTTCAGACGGAAGGATCATTGTGCCTCTCTCGTGAAATTTATAGATTTCAACAATTTCGTCATTTTCAAAGTGATCTTATTACATATTAAAGCAATGTTGGCTTGCATATTACCTTTCTTTAAATACCGCAAGTGAACTGGTTTGTTATGTCATTCACTGAATATATTAAGATTGACAAAATAACACATACAGCGTGTATTCATGTCGCATTTGACTTAATACTTCTTCTTCATGGTACAGGTAATCATATGAGGGACGCGCCTGTGCACGGTTGACACATGGGTTACATTCTTGGTAAACCATGTTGGTAGAGTAACCAATTTGAATGGAAAATAGTAAATTACAGCTTTGAACGATCTTACAGTGATGTGGAAGTGTGTCACATTGCTTGTGGAGATACAATAAAGTGTCCAGATTTAGAGGTGCTAATGAAGGGAAACTTCGAGCACTGACATGGTACATCAACAGCGAGGAGGATAATAACACTCTACACATCAATTAATCACTTGGGCAACTATATACATTAACATAAAGCTACAAAACCATTTCCATCATACGTAATCCCTATAAAAAGGGTGACTATATTGTGAGCATGTGTTTACTGTCAACATTATTAGTTATCATACCAGCTTTCGCTAAAAGGTGGGCGTGCAAACGGAGGTAAGCGTTTCACCTGAAACAACACGGCAACACATGGTTCAAGTTAGTATTGTCTTGCACCGTGTTATTTCATGAAGACATTCTAAATTTAATGCTTAAGAAACAGATCAGTAAGGAGTGGAGCATAGTTGGTACTCATCGTGAGACCCACTTCTTGCCTAAATGTCTCATCCCCAATTTCATATTTCCGATGAATGACACTATTGCTATCAAAGCAAAGTTAACGTTGAATATGTATTGTGACACAAATGACAGCATTTTTACAAAACATAATCATGTATTATTGTTAAACGTTGAGTTAAAACCTCAAAGGAACATAAGCAATATCCTTACACATTAAAACCACTCAATTTGTTGCAAACATTCATGGCAAAGGTCCAATATATTGTCACGGAATAATGGAAGGCATTCACCTCATTATGTACCAGTTCTGGATGTTCTGGGATCACGGTATTTATGATTTGCAAAAACAAGCCTTCGCAATAAATGTTTGACATTAGATACTAGTATTCTTTGATGTTCTTAATATTATGTATTAGCATGGAATAATCGTGTTTATTTTTTTCTCTGAATCATTTCCAAACATATATGTTAAGTCTCGAAAAAACTATAAAATTGGATTTGTAACTGCATAAAATATAATGTATTTCAGGAAGCTAAAATATTGTAACAAAACTAGAATAACATGTCCCTTTTCTCTTGCACCCAAGGTGTATTCGAGTTTTCAAACCAGACGAATCCATCCCGAATTTTCAGTTACTCAGGAAAATGAATGTTGCATCTTGGGATTGGGATTTAACGCTACCTCTCACATTTGCCGAAGAGTACACGCAAACACTCAACACATTCTTCATAACACCAGACCAGAAGGAATACATTGACCCTAAACTCCTGTCTGTGTGACAAGCGTCTTGTAATATGTATGATGGGAAATGGAAATAATGTCACTCAATAGGCCTAAAACCTGCGTCAGGGCAGATCACACTGATGAACTGCTGAGTGCACACGTGGCCGTACTTTGGCGTTGTTATGAAAACGTGCTGCCGTGCCATGTGAGACATACTTTTTCCGGTAATTTTGGTATCAGTGATTGACGCACATGTTAAAGTCCATTCTTCTCAAATGACATCATGTAGCATTTATCGAAACAAAACATCAAGTGCCAAAAGGACTGTTTTTATTGATCAAAAATATACAAAGATGTTATCTTGCCGATGCTTGTGGTGAATATCCTGCTATAGGAATAAACTCTGTATTTAGTTTTAACTACACAGCGTTTATTCCTATGACATGAACTTTACCACCCTTAAAACACACATACATGATAGCCTCTTGGCTAGCCTCACGTATATATTCAGCCATACAGTCCATTTTTGAATGTGTCGGTTCCATCGACTGTGGTTCAGGACAATGTTGAAAATGAACTTTGTGTACTACCGGCGGAACTGAACGACTTACTGAATCTTTTGTTAATCCGACCAAAGATAATCACACTGACTGATCATGTGTGTTGAAGTGAGACGTGTCTGACTATCTACTTTGACCATGGGATTTCATGGATCCCAACTAATGGATTCGTACCACTGAGTTTCTTTTCAATCGATACTAACTCATCTTGAATTCAAAAGAGTACCGTCCGTCAATATGCATGTTTAAACTAAAGATTGTTATATGTACTGAAACATATCTAAAAACTCTTTATGGACGTGAAATAATGTAATTAGCATAGCAGGCATTCATTTTATAGAACCCTTTCAAATGAATACACGGCCTTAACGAACTAGCTGTCTCAGTTACATGGCAATTAATACCAAAGAAACGTTACTGATATTGAACTGACAGTGATCGAATGCCATGGCAGAATGGGCAACTAACGCCGTTAAATAATAATAATGATTAAATAAAAGCAAAAACAAACAAAAGAAGTTATCATTCAATGCAAGGAATTCATTGAGATGTAATGATCTGGTCCTCGTTTTCATGAAATAATCGGTAATGATTACACGTAGGTTGTTTATCTTTAGCATATCGCCGACCTCATCAGTAGACCATCTAGATGGTCTCATTCTGAACATTTTCGAAACTTGACCAGGCAAGTCAGTAATTACACCGCGAGCCTCTATGTACACAGAAAGGATACGATGACGTGCACCTGCCAAGTCAATAAACCTGATCCCGGACCTTCGTTTGAGGAGGTGAGGGAGAGTGGAGGGAGTGATTTCGTATATGGAGACTATGTTCCTGCACAAAATGATATTCTATCCGCATACAGGCGGATGTGTGGCTTTCTAGCTTATGCATGTAAACATAGGTCATTCATTTTCATTATGTACTCAATAAAATGTTAATATACAGTAACAAAACATTTCACTAATAATAGATTGTTGCAAGGCTTTCCTACATTATACCGACACAGATCATGTTTCTCCTTCCACAGTCACAGATACGAATGGTCAAATTAAAAAACGTCAGTATCTTATGACGTCACCTGAACGAGGCTTGGTGGCGTGCAGCGGAAGACTGCCATTGCACGACGGTATCGGCGGGGTTTCGAACATTCGAAAGAAATACTCACCAAATATTTAAATCGCCCTTCAGTACAAAACATTGTTAGCCTTATGGCAAACACAAACTATCAAAATTTAAATTCTGTAATGTTATATTTCAAACATGCCTTCAAGAGTAGAAATTAGATGTGGCAAAAGAAAATTAGCAAAAGAAACGTCAGTTTGGAATTTTCCGTCGCAGAAACGAATAACTGTAAACTCATTTAATGTTTTGATTGTATATTTTTGTCAACATCTCCAACTCTACCTGAGGAAAGACATTCCTTCCCAAACTCAGAATGGAACCCAGGAAATGGTCTCAAAAACGCAACCTGATCTCGGAGATGGTACAGTGTTCTCCATGTTTTTCATGCAAAGGACCATCCCTATAAAATGCACCCCCAAACCTGGTTGAAACATTCTCATTACAACGTCAGCAGGATGCCGCGACTCACGACAGCTGAGAGGAACCAGGTGCTAGGAAGACCTGAAGCTGGCCAAACTGCACAAGACGTTGCCAATCACTTCCAGGTCAACGTTCGGACCATCTACAGACTACAGCAACGTTTCCGGGCCACTAACACCACAAATGATCGCCCCCGTACTGGCAGACCAAGGGTGACCACAAGACGACATGTTGTGCGATAGCATGTACAAAATCCCTTCATGCAGGCATCCGAAACAGCATGCCAGACAGTGGGAACAGACGGAAGACCAATCAGTGCTGATACAGTACGCCAACGTCTTAAAAGCGGGAACCTCCATTGCCGTAGACCTTACCGTGGACCTATCCTCACCCCTCGTCAACGGCGTGAACGTCTACAGTTTGCCCTACAGCACCAAACCTGGCGATACAGGCAATGGAGAACTGTTCTGTTCACAGATGAGAGTCGATACTGCGCATCAACTGCAGATGGCAGAACAAGAATATGACGACGACGTGGCCAGTGTTACTCAGACCAATGTGTTATGGAAAGAGATTCTTGGGGAGGTGCAAGCATCATGGTATGGGGTTGAATAGGCCTGAACCAGAGAGTGGGTCCTGTGGTGTTCCAGAACCTTGGTCCAGGGAGAGGAGGCGGCATTACAGCGGTGCGCTACATCGACCAAGCTCTCAGACCCCACGTCATACCACGTTTCGCACGTCACCGGAACAACATTTTCCAGCATGATAAAGCCCGGGCCAATACTGCCAGAGCTACACGGGACTTCCTACAGCAGAATATTACGCAGTGGACTGCCCTTAGTCCTGATTTAAACCAAATTGAACATCTTTGGGATGAAATTCAGAGGAGACTGAAAAATGTCATACCAAGGCCGAACACAGCCGATTTATTGCGCCAGGCCTTTCTCAAAGTGTGCCAATGGCCTTCATCAATCGATTGGTGCACTCCATGCATAGACACTGTGCTGCAACTATAGCCGCTCGTGGTGGTCACACTAGATACTTAAGTCAAGAGTCTGAATGCACTGCAACCGTTCTTGAAATGTCTTGAAATTGTGCTGAGTTATTCATTGATGTGTCAAGATATTGTACACAAAAAATGTTTTTGATCCGCTTATGATGTCCATTTCTGTAATGATTTGATTACAGTGCCTATCTAATTTTGAATTCGTACTGACGTTTATTTTGCTGCTGAGTATAGTCTATATATTATGTTTTACATCATAAAAACCCTTTAACCTGACACATATTCAAGTTATGATATCCACACAAAATGAATGCGCGATTTTAACACGTATGTTGGGTTTTTTTATAAAATGTTCTTTGTTTTATAACAAACACCCCTTCATAGAAGTACGTTTAGCTAATAGAGGTGTTCCACTAATGCATACAATGTACGCTATAGTTTCGACTGAAGCAGGTTGACACGTTTATAAGAAAACATTGAATATATGTAGAATGTAAAATTGTGTTCGAATTTGATACTTGGACTTAATCACTCAAACAGTTTGTCAAATTGAAAGCAAATGTTATCTAAAATTTGCTGAGAAAACAATATGTGAAATGTTGATCATCTTGGGTGATAACATCTTTGTAAAATTTTGGGTAAGACATTTAGACATGATGTAGACATCCTTATTAGAAGCAATTGTGCTCCCTTTCTCGCGAATCTGTGTCTTTGTGCATATGATTCGGAATTTTGTTCGGACTGGCAAAATCAAAACTATGTAAGCTTGGCCAATAAATCTTACTTATGCTTCAGGTACATCGATGACGTGATATCTAGGTTCTTTTAATCCAGTAGAGTGATTCATGTGATGGAGTGGTTTGTTGGATAAAATGCTCAACTTGTGAAGTCAAAAACACACATGTCTGCTACTAGTCTGCCATTCCATGACAACAAGGGCAAGTGAGACCTATGTGTGGTATTGGTGAAGCCAAGAATATTGAAGACAGAGGTGAGTTTGGCACATGCACTTTCATTGCTCACAATGACAAGAGCTTTGATAATAAATCTCGTGTTCGAAAGTCGTTGAAATCCCGATGGTATAAACATTTGACGTGTCCGCGTTGTTTCGAGAAAATAACTGCTGGCTGAATAGCCTGAGGAAAATAAGCCGTGAAGAGGTATGTATCATGACTGTCAGGATCCGCTGATTGAGAGTTCGAATCCCAATTTACACAGATCATGATCCTTGATCTTTCAGTACCAGCACTTACCCGTGGGTTTCGTCGACGACCTCTGTCACTTCAGTGCTTTGGATAACTCAATTTGTAATATACGACTGCAATATAATCAAGCCGTTTGAATCTTTCTATGGGACGGTAGGCTTAGTCAGAACTCCGATATTAATAAAATTGATTAAACTGAACCACGATTACCATAGAAACATTCATAACCGTGATCAGTGCATATTGATAGTATCATAATTTGAAACTTGCCAGCGATTATGACTCATGTTATTACTATGGCCGTTGTATACTGAACCCATTGTAAGTTTTGACTTCATTGGTGTGGCTTACCCAAGTCATGAACCATTGGTCCCCTTTAGTGGTGGAAACGATTGCCTGTCTCAAGGGAACTTAGCCATGTTAGTGACGGTCGGAAGTGGCTGGTCTCAGATGGATGTAGAGAATTGATAGTGACATCTTCAGACTTTGTAATAATTTCTCACTACGCACTAATGTTGATATGTTGGGGAGGTCAGAGTTTTATGTGTTCCATGTTAGCTTTCTTCTTCAACCACTACGCTCTTAGAAGTTGAGCACAGCTGAGATGAATATTGCGGGAAGAAGATTTGTGAACTTGACAGATCACGTGGAGCAGGAAGAAGACTTCTAATGATCGAACACGCTACACTGTTGTATAATATCGTGATTGAGTGTTTCGCGAGTTTACATTGCATTGACAATATTATTAGAATATTGTGATTTAATGTATAAAACTGCAACTATTTTTGCACCTTGTGTAATTATATTTGGAGGTGTTAAATCAAGAATGACGGCAAATTTTGTTTTTGGTAGAATCTAAATATCGTATTAATCTGAACGGATGGCAGATCATGCAATTGTGAGAATATATAAGATTGATTCCCATGTTGCATCTTCGGATATTTCCATACATGATTTATATAGAGTCAGATTTGAGGTTGTTACGACAACAAACAGAATCACGAGTTATGAACTGAAGGATAACATATATTCTTATCCTGCCTTACTACTCCATCTGCCTCTCAAAGAAGTGATCTAATGATGTTGAATATGCCAATGATTCTGCCTATGATTCGGCCCAGTTTGTAGGTTTGACAGAACAGTTTTCAAGGTGAATTAGTACCTTCACCCACCAAATCAAAGAAGGAACTCACTGTCTTATTTGCGCGAAGAAATTTGAAAAGGATGGCAGCTTCGGCATTAAGCGGTACGAGAAAAGGAATGATGTCGATTTTCAGTCATCAATTGCTCCTTTCTTTCCAGCACTAGACCATCGGCCCCAGCGTATGGCGTCTACATTTATCAGTTGCTGAGGGTATTTAAATGCATGTCCAGTTTATTCAACGTTACCTTCAATGACAAGATACATTGTACTTATAATTGTTGTTGTTACCAAGATTTCACCATCAAAGGCTTGTTGAAGTCTGTCCAGAAAGTCCGTGGCGGACATTGAGGGGATGTTACAAAAACTCGCTTCTAAACATCATGTGCGATCCTATCACCTTTTACACCTGTACATGGCGTTGTGACATGAAATCAACTTACCTTTTCGTGGCGGTTGCTTCCTGTGAAGCAGCAGAAAGAATTATTTCTAAAGTATCGGAGACACTTTGTGTCATCCTGGATGTTCGAGGACACATTCACATTGTATTCATCACTATCGTGTTTATGACCACCATGGATTCTATTTCGGCAGGTATTTGAGAAACTAAACCTTATAGACCTGCAGCACTTCTGGTCAACCTCTCACATCAAACTGACACTGATTTTACTGCACTAATATGGAAGTGTTAAATCAAACTCACTCGCTCACATTGCCGTCCCATAGGATGTTTATATGTGAAACGACACACAGCCTCATCACAACGTATGTCAATCTACAAGAAATTGCCAAAAATAAAATTTGTGTTTCCAGGGCCAACCTTGAACATTCAATAACAAGACATAAATAACTTTCCTCTTGGCTAAATATCGTGACTTGCAAATTTGACACTTCCATCTCCTTGGGAAGACGGCGGAGGAGCATGAAGTGCATATTGGTAGTTATAGTGCCTCCGGAAATGTGAAGATGCTAGTTTAAGAATAGAGAACATTCTCCCTGGCAGTGCACATGATGGCGGTTTATTGATTTCGATGGACGGACTGTATTTATGAACGTTAGTAAGGAGTATACAATGTAAGTTGGGTATACTTTCCCATGAATAAAGTCATATTTAACACCCTTGCTTTCTGCCTAACATACTCAACGTTGCCGAATTAGTAAAAAGAATCTTTCCTCTACGGGTTCTGTCCTCTTCTTTCTCATCGCAACATCTTTGTTGCTGTGTCGACTGTTTTATCGCAGTGGCTGGCTTCATGGAACAGACATATAAGGTAAATTGGAGTTATACGTCATTGCGGAGATCGATATATTTATTCCAATAACAAAACCTTTTTGTGTGTGTTTAACGCCGCAATACCATAGCTGAAAATACGGGAGTCCGGACCGGACAATCCGGTGATCAACACCATGAGCATCGATCTACACATTTGGAAACGATGACGTTTGTTAATCAAGTCAACTGGACTGGGCATCTTCAGACAAACAAACTGACCAACCGATCCCGTTATTCGCCTCCTACGACAAGTATGGGTTACTGAAGACAAATTGTAACACGGATCTTTATGGCCATTACTTAAAAGGGACAACGCATACCCATAATCATAACACGTCGGTTGAATATATTTCACATGTGGCAATATCAGATTGTGGATTGTGACGAGTTGAATGGTTGAAGTTTGTCACTGCGCTTGCAAAGTTAGGTAATATGAACCCATTTAATTAACATTGTATTTGTAAACACTTCATCCTGATACTAATTGGACAATCCAACAATGAACACAGAAGTGGATAAAACTGGTATATTTGTTGTTGTTGTGGGCTGCAGTCAGCAGGAATCCAGCCATGCCGGAACCAGTATATTCTCAAGTCCGAGACAGACAAACCAGCTCTTGGTGTTATAAGCACTGGTCCATGCAGTCGGGATACAATAGCTTTAGTTAAATCCTCAGGGAAGTATTTCAAACCGTGAACTTGATTTATGAGTAGAGTCTTATCATCTGTCATTGAACGAGCCAAATCACTTCCGAGATAAAAGACAGTCAGTCGTATGATGCCTTAAAAATAATAACTTTCAGAAGAGCGAATTGAGGATGAAACGCTTTCATGAGGTCATTGTCACTTTGTCTGGTATTTATGCCCATTCCGCCAAGTAATTTTAGGAAGAATACAACTTTTGAGTGCAAATCAACAAAACAATATCATCTTCAGACATTATGTGCTGGCAACGCGATGGCGTTATACCCCTCGGCAGTAATAACGTGTTGCTAGCAGCATCCTTTCAGCAGAAAAGTACGAAGATGGAGTCCATAGACTATACGTCTCCAAGATGCATACCCTACTTACATCACCAGGGCAAGAGCATACTGAACCAAGCACTATTTATGTTTTCCATTGACAGGTAGTTTTATGATTCAGATATGTAAGTACGTTCACACGCTGTAACAAAACACTGTTTATCTTGACCTATACGGATGTTGATAGTTATATAGTTAATCTGAAATCCTTGTACGTTTATGTGACCAGAGGTCCCAGCAGGGCTCTTTACGCGAACTGGTGTCATCACTTATTGTATGTCATCATTCAAAGAAACACTTTGCCATTTACGCCCAACGGAATATGTTTCAACGGAGACTGTTCAATATCTGGCATTGATGTATTCTTTTCGGAAGTGTTGCTGTTTCGTTGACCTCACATGCCACTAGGTGCTGTGTCAAACAGCTGCAAGATGTTGAGCAGATCGACTTTTGATATGTGTATGGTAAAACATACAGTGGATAAACTATATTTTTTATCATGCAGCATCGGGTATTTCCATCTAATATACAACAAACCTCTTCCAGCATTCTTGTGTTTTCGTTCTCAATGAACCGATCTTAAACAAACGAATTATTTATCGAGACAGTGTGAATATAATCTTTCATTCATGAACAATAGACGTGTCTGTCAACCTTGGCAATCTATGGAGTTAATGGTGGCACAGGTTGGTCCTAATGGCAAGATATAATGACGTGCAGTGTTCTTGTACCAGACTGAAATTAATATTTCATTGTATAGGAGTTTCAAGAAGAGAAATTTAATTTGATTTCCGTCTGGCCACTGTAGTTATAATGACAATGCGAATCAATAATTACATTTGTGTTAGATTTCAGATTGACGGCTCCTTAACTAGTCTCAGTTGTCAAGGAGTTATTTTGAAAAACAAGACGACAGTAATTAAGTGACGGTGTAAATGTCTAGAGAATGCATCTGGGATTTATACTTATGATTATCCTTCAGTCTCTGGCCTCGTTAACACCCTCCCATGAAAATCTAAGCATCCAAAGTTTTCGCATTTCGGATCATGATGTCGGCACAATATTGTTATACCCAAGCAGTAATTGAATATAACACCCTGGGCAATATAATGTTAGCTCCCTGGAGCAATGAAATATTTGACCAATTGTAGCAATGTAATTTGTAGACACCGGCCAGCAATGCAATGTTAGACCCGTCCAGCCATATAATAATATGTGAAGGATAATATCGGAAATCCGAGGTTTATATCGTACTTGTATATCCTAGACCGACGGAACGCCACTGACAATTGTAAAACCTAGTAGCTTTCACAATTATCATTGTAAAACTACCTGTAAAATTATATATTTGTCATGGTAAAAAGTCACATCAGGTATTAGCATTATATAACCTGCTACAAGCTTGGCAAGTATTATATTTCACGGATGTTGATGCCAGGGACGCCATTTTAGCACTATAGGCTTATAGTCACTGTAGTAAAAGCTCATGATGTCACTGCAAGCACCATGGTAATAAATGTTCAGTTCAGAGAAGATAATATAGTTTTTTTATCGTCGCCAAATTTTATTGTGTGGTGCAATAGTAACGCGAACTTGTGAATGCTGGCCGAGCTATCTTAAGGGACTGTGTTGATTTCTATGAAAGACTGCCTTTATTTTGCACCGATCACTATGCTTCGTAAAATCCTAAACATTCGGCGTTCTCTTCAAATGAAATCAATCCGTTCTTGATATTCTTTTCACAAACAGCAGGTGATCGCGTGCACCCTTTACACGAAAAGGACGATGCGGCTACGCACTCAATGCTACCAGTGGATCAATCAGTATACAAGTCTCTGTGCTGTCTTCGTACTTGACCCATTTAAAACAGTTTAATTAAGTTGACATACATTTCAGACACATCAGTGTAACAGTTCCCGATGCCATGTATACAGACAGTAGGGAGGCAAATAAAACACCAAGTTCATGCCTTAGCAGACACCCCCAGAACCGAACTGTATTGTACCATACATGTCCCATTATGTATGACCGAAGAGCCATCGCTGATGTGGATCATCTGGTTGGACATGGCTCATTGCGTGTCATCGTAGCCCGACGGTGTGGAATGTTGATAGTGCTGTTAAATATTGGCTGCCCTGGCCCAAATTGATTACTGGCTGCTTTACAAATTTCAAATCTGCACATCTCTGCAAAAAAGCCTTCATCGGTTTTGTCGAGACATGCAATGAGACGTGTTTCAGACACCCACTGCCAAGTATAAATTATTACATGTCGCAAATGCATGGTACATACAGAAACATATTTGTGGAATAGAAGCGAAACTTGAATTGTAATCAAATGTAAACACATCAATGAAAAGATACTGCTTGAATTCGTTAATCGACTGCAGACGAAATATTACTTTTCTGATAAACATGATATATTATTTTTTTTATCCTGGCATCTTCTTGGATGCTGGGTTTCTTTCTTTCTCCTAATATCCTCTTTCTCAAGTTCTCCAAAGGTCTCATCTTTATCATGTTCTTCTTACCATCTTTCTCATTTTCATCCCAGAATCATTTTTCTCATTTTAGTCCAGTATCCTCTTCTTCATTTTCATCTCATTTCTTTCTTCCCAATGTCCTATTTCTCATTTTCTTCACAGGATCTCTTTCTCATTTTCTGGACGCATCTTCTTTTCAAATCGTCTTCGTAATCTGAATAGCTCCTCACGTGTATGATCTTGTGATAGTACGACAATAGGAATATCTGAAAGAGAATCATGAATATTTAATCTAATTGAAAGGCGTTATATCATTTCCCTATACAATTTTACAATTTAGGAATCGAAATACTGTGAACTTGTTCAGATGTCAGGAGCAGGAATATTTTACATAAAGTAAAGGAGCTTAAGGAACATACACGTTAGCTCATGCAGTCCTGACATAAATATTCAATGAAAACTCAAAGTTGATAAAAGAACAGAGGAAATCGTTCAATGTCTGAACACTTAAAGACAGTTTCTAAGTTTAGTTTGAGATGATGTTATCAGTGAAGGCATGATCATTGCCCCCTCATTAATATGGAGAGCCTTGCTAAATCGTTTTATTACAAATCCAGCTTCTCTTTACCAATACCAGGTTTCGTGGGTTTCATCAAAGTGTTAAATATCTGTGACCTACATCTGCTACAAGAGGATCACTTTAATCTAAGTTGCTTCAAACCAAGACTCACTTACTCAAGAGACAAGTGTATATGTTTCAGTAATTCACGTCTTACCTTTTTATACGTAAAACACAGTGTCGTATGTCATTCATAAGATGATGAAACTGGAACACTTGTTGCAGGCCTATGTTCTTTTTCTCAAGGCGAAAAGCGAATTTGATTAAGGTTGTATAGCATGTGGTGTATATATTATGTATCGTATGTATCATACATGTTTCATTAGCCAATGAATGTCTGCATCAACCTTTGCTTTCAAGGCTCGGAAATAATTGATACAATATAACATCCAAATCGTGATGATACGCGTACATGCATACTCTACCGAAAGTGCCTTGCAACTAACTGATCAAAGGTAATAGACGTCATTCACCGTCCTTTTCAAAATGTTAATGTAAAAATCCGGTCGCCTTCCTAAATTATATTTACTCTGAATGATGTGCGGTTGTTTTCCCTATCGACAATAAGTGTAGTTAGAGGTATTTCAGCGGAACCTAATGCCGGCAGAGAACATGTTCTATGTTCTTTGTCGGGAATATCAAACATAATTTACCATAAAATGACGAAGAAAAGTTCACTTATCAACGTCTGGAGGACAATGCACATTTAACCTCCAATCAAATATCCTAATTAAGCACAGTTCTTGCAGTTATATTTAAAGATTGTCAGTAACGGGCGCATATGAAGTAATCTGTTCTTGTCAGATTTGGCCTCTCTGTAATGAGTTCATCCCAAGAACTGATGCGAGTGGCGTTATGATGTATGCAAGCCAAGGCCTATACCTTTGACAAGATCACAAAAACAGTAATCTGCGGGGATCTCGGCACCTTTACAAATCAATCTGGAATACCGACTTAGATGGGAAGGGAATGGAAAGGTTGGTATTAATCTGTGACCTGTTTAGCCTGAACATTCCATCAACATCGAAGTGAATGGAAGATCGGCGTGGGTCATGATGCTAAAAACGTTGGAATCGATAGATGGATTATTAGTGGAATAAGAAATGCTCAGTTTTTAGGGTTATGTTTTGTTGTTGTATTTTTTCAAAGGTCAGGAGAGTCGGGCTTTGTCAGCTCCTTTTAAAATACGTGATTGGCTAATTAAAGAAACAAATTATCCGTTAAATTATTTTGTTTCTTTTTCAGGCATTGTATTTGTTTTTCTCTTATGGGATCTCTATCTTTGATCAACTGCTTATTATTTCCCAACCGGCATCCGCTTATGAAAATCATTTGTTTTGAAAGAAAAAAACACATTTGTGTTATGAGATGAAGACGTTAAACACTTGACACTTATATCCAGTCACAAGTCACTCGTAGATAGAGTTGATGAAATAATCATTCTTCAGACTGTTCATTATGAATATATTTTCTGTTGATATATATATATATATTTTTTTTTCTCACCTTATCAACTGTTAATGTATTTCAAAAGTGCACCATAACAACATTGCTGTATCTTTGCAACACTGTCTCGTGTGTAACTGGACTGACTGACTGACTGAGTTTAGTTTTACACCGCTTTTGGCAATATTCCAGCAATATCACTGCGGGGGACACCAGAAATGGGCTTCGCACATTGTGCCCATGTGGGGACTCGAACCCGGGTCTTCGGCGAGACGAGCCAACGCTTTAACCACTAGGCTACCCAACCGCCCCGTGTGTAACTGGAACATGTGATATAACAAATCATAGAGAGTTTTGAAGTTTATGTGAATTTGATCAAAAGAATATGACCTTGAAAAGAAGATAATTGGTGATCACATCCCGAATGGCTATGAACGGACGTGATGGTTGTGAAAGTGAGTTTTGTATATTTGTTTACTTGTTGTTTATCACCGCATTCTGCAATATTCCAGTTTTATGTTAATAATCTGTAAATCGTATCGGAAAAGATCATCCTGTTTCGCCATTGGTATATGATAACAAGTGCAAACCAAGTCAACGACCACCCGATCCCATCAGTCGAATCTTACGACAAGCATGAGTTCCTGAAGATCAATTTTGAGCCGGACCTTCATCGGTGAGTCAGTTAGTGAATGGGTGACATTTGGTTACAGTTATATATACAGTCATACATGTATTTCAAACAGGTCAAGTTAATGGTCCACGAGAGTCCGAAATAGATGCCTGTAACTGGGGTCAGGCACCTGTAAGGCACTGAGATCTCTGAAACATCATATTGGATGGTCTGAGATTCGAATATTTGATGTTCGATGGGTTATTGGTTGATTGAAGGTTAACTCGATTGTCTGCAACGATGCTCATAATTTCGATCATAGGTTACTCTTCCATACTCGACTATTTACAATCCGCCATCGAAAAGCTGGAATATTGACAAGTGAGGTGTTTACTAGCATAGAAATTGGTGAAACACTGGACCTTTGGCAAGACAGACAGTGACCACTAACTTTCCGTCATCAGCCAAACTGCTACATCAACAGTCTCGGCAACTCAGAGGATGTCAGCGAGGTGAAACAAGACAGTCTACTTTGCTGTGATATTTCGATACAATTGTCTCCTCTTCTACCGCTTTATTCTTCAACACGTCCGCGATTTGTCTAAGCGGTAGCTCCAACAAAAGTCCAATTAAAATATACACCGGAAATTACCTCGACCAGACAGGACACATATTGCAGGGACGAGCTAATCATGATCATGAAACCACATATTGGCATTTTAACCTTTGTGTAAAGATTACCGTCTTTTGTTTGTGTATATCAAATGTGTCTACACGTGTGGAAATGATCAATTAAAGCCTCATTAAGAGCTCATGGCATTATGTGTTGCTGCATACTTCAGTTGTTTGATGTTTCCAGTTTGTATCTGACAGAGACTCTTGTATTTGATTATAACTGAAACTCAACTCGATTGTAACAGTACCTGGACATTGCTTGAGATCGTACATTATTAAATAACACTCGAAGATACTGACCTGTCTGCACGTTACATGCTAATCATTAAGTTGTCGATCAAAACTAATTTTCAGCATCTCACAACCAACAATGGCCAAAGTTTCAAAGTTTACAATGGTGAGTGAAAAACTGTTTATATGCCTCGCATTTAATTCCACATCTACCAGCTCTCATTCGACGTCAGTTTCTCCAAATGAACGAGCGATTACATTTGGATTAACGCTGTGTTTGGATAGTAGTTCCGTTATATGGCCGCGTGTCAGCGTGATGTGGGACGAAAGGCCGAAATGACACAGGCACCATCCCGTGGTAATACAGAATTTCAAAAGTGATGTGATGCCTACCCTTCAAAGAAACACCTTATCTCGTCAGTGATTTTTAGAGATCCTTTCACACATTTTCTCCTCTGGTTTGCCCTTTGCTCCCAGTTGAATTGTTCTGTTCTGCGGATAATCAAAAGTTATTTTCCGGCGTGTAATATTTGCGGAGGACTGAATCTACGTTTAAAAAGTCCTTGTTGGTATCTGTCTATTGCTTTTGCTATAAAAGTAAGATAAATCCTGAATTGTACTTCACCGGCTGGCTCGGACAGGCTGCATACGATCTGAAAATAACGGTAATCGCTTGCTCCTCCTCCCCCCCCGGGTAACTATTCCAGGCAGAGTAACTATTCCAAGGAAATGCCATCAGCATTACACGCTCCCTGTTCACAGTCGGGGAGATATTTACTGCAAGTTTAAAAGAGACATGGGACATAGGGACATATCAAACATTTAGTAGTCAAGACATCCTTCACTGAGAAACTACTTGAGACAGCTGTGTGTGGCGAACAACTGTTGTTATCACACAGGACACTGGCACTGCCTATTCATATATGTTGGTCGTGGTGGTGTTAACATTTTCTCTCACAAAACAGATGTGAATTATATCTCACCGTGCGCAGAATTGTAAGGTCTTTATGGACTCTACGGGCAAAGCAAAATCGTCATGATAATAACTTGAATGGTTCATTGAAAATCATTAATGGCACCAAATGTTCGCGAAAAGGGTAAGCATGTTCCACCTTAATGATATCATCAAACAGGTCACACAGGATGTATGTTTGTAAATATGTGGTGCATGAAACACCGCAGTACTCCTGAAGTTGTCTTGTAAACAAAACGGACATTCTTATGATCGAAGTTAAAAACAAAACAGCCATATGATTTTGTCAGAAATCTATTCTGAGTATCTGTTCATTGACGTATAAAATCTATAACTGTCTATTAACGAAATCAGTATATTTCAAGAAGTGTTTCATTCATTGTACTGTATCATGAATAACTTTAGTCTCTTACTGATACATCGTCAAATTCGCTATCTTACGTTCATTGGTTATGTGGTTATCACAGGCTTGTCTGTCACTACCAAATGTAACTGATTATTTCTTTCGCGGCTGTCATCGGACGCCCACAATTACATGATGTTGTATTGAACGTTACACGACAGAGAACACTTTTTATGTCTGGAGTCTGTACACGGAACAGATTAATGTCCTTGTGCTTCCAGCTAAATGATTAATTCACGATTGTATTGTACATTAATTTTGTCTCAACAATTCAATGCCGATCCGATGCTCTGTTTGAGATTAAATGGTAGAGATATGATACTGTTCAGACATATATGTTCATTTTACATTCGTGATTCTAAACTTCTGTCTCACACTTACTTATCAAAGTAAAAATGTTGTGTGTGGCCAAACAACGTGCACGAAATTTAAGTGACACCTGTTAAGACATCGAAGAACGTGTATTGTTTTACTTTGCGTGCTGACACAAGGATTTCAATGCATCTGTCATGAAACTGATAGTTTTCAACTATTTCGTCATATACGAAGTACTGCTATTATCTATCAAAATACGGTTAGCTCGCATCTTGCGTCGCCATTCACTTACATACGGCCACTAAATGATTCATTGTTTTGTTCTTTATTACACAGAATGTATTTGATTGACATGAACACACATACATCATTTTAAATAAGAGGCGACTAACGGCATTGGGTGGTCAGGCTCGCTGGCTTGGTTGACACATGACATCGGTTCCCAATTGCGCAGATCGATGCTCATGCTGTTGATCACTGGATTGTCTGGTCTAGACTCGATTATTTACAGAACGCCGCCATATAGCTGGAATATTGCTGAGTGCGGCGTAAAACTAAACTCACTCACTCGCATCTTCTTAAAAATTACGTGTTGGATTTACCACTTCTTCTTCATTTTGGTACAGATGGAGGACACATCTCGGTAGCACAAATTGGTTCATGATATTGTGTGAAATTACCATTGTTTGTAAAACTTACACGAAATCCCATTTGGTAGATACACAGATCCCGGTGACAGTCAAAGGAGGCAGCTCTGTAGGTTAACTATTCCTCGAGGCGAATATTGTGATTGAAATTAAAAGTAAAAACCCTTTCCATTATCATAAGTAATCTCTACACAAAACGGATATTGTATTATGACATGTGACATGTGTTTGGAATCACTATCAAAATGATTAGTTGTGCGCTAAAAGTTGTGCGTATCGTTCCCAACAGTCACAAAACATGTATATTTTTCAGGCATACTATTAGATCTATCAAGAAACAAAAAGAGACGATTTCGTTAGTTCTTTTTATTTCTTGTTAAAAGCAATTGACTGTTGGCCAGTTTTGAAAGATAATTGATCATCGACATACCCAACGCTTAAATTAAACTTATTGTCCACTTTTCCTTGTATTTATTGTTCTAATCCAAATAGAAGTTCGGATACTTATTAAAGAAACGTATCAGCAAGGAGTGTAGCTCAGTTGGTACTTTTGGCGCTACTCACCTCTTGCTTAAATGTCTTATCTTCCAATTTCGCATTTCAAGGAAAGACACAAAGTCAACGTCAAGAGTTGTGGGGTTTGGACATGTTACAATGGTGTGTTTGAATTGTGTTAAAAAGATGGAAATTGAAGATGTTGTGTGAAAAACACAACTTATGAAGAAAACATATGACGTTTCCTGGATGAAGAAATAATATTTCTTGCATTACTTCATGACATACGTCAATTATACTGTCCCTTGTATAGGAATAATGTGACGCCTGTATGGCATGCACTTCTTCTTTGCACAGCTGTTCTGAATGTGTTGGTGTCATGAATTCACGAACTGCAAAAAGGAACAACTGTGATATTTTACGGAGTGTACAAGTATTGAAATGGAATGTTCAAGGGTGTATTTTGATGTAGAAAACATTCTCAAATTTCGTAAATCTGTCAAATGGAGTTTGTCATTGTGTAATATCCTGCAGGAATCTTAAAATATTGTAACAAAACTAGAAGGGTTTATCCATTTTCTGTTGCATTCATTGTAGCAAAGATTTTCAAACTACTGCAACCCATGGCCTGTTTATTGGTTACTGAGGAAAATAGATTGTATCTTGGGATTGGGATATAACGCCGTTTCTAACAGTTCATGGTACATGTTTTCATGGTTACCCATAATTACCCCCATATATATGTTATACCTGACCAAAAGGAACATATTGACCATAAACCCTTACCGTTTGAAAGTCGCGATATGATATATTTCATGGGAAATGGAATTACATGGCGGGTTGACATTACTGTCCATTAATTGTGTCACTCAGTGGACCAGAACCCAGCTTCAGGCCCCATCACACATTGTCTGTGGGAATAAAAAAAGCCTTGATGTTGTTTTGAAAACGTGCTACTGTGCTAAGTTATCGAACAGAGTTTAACGATGGCGCTCCATTCTTCCCGTATAACCGATACAAGAGTTAATTGTTAAATGGACGACTTGAGGGCTGAAAAATGGATGCTATCACGAAGACGTTTCAGGTAAATATCCCGATGAGGAAAATACATTGGATCTAGTGTCTTTTCCTAGTTCAGGATATGTTGCTGTCATAAAACACACATACAAATGTTCGTGAGGGTCTCTTTTTATGAAAAAAACAACAATATAATTTTCAAATTCTGAGAGCCACAATAAATAGATATAGAACGGTAAATTGTCGTCCAAATCCAAGAGTTATTTATTCGATGGTATCTGGTATCTGTTATGAACTGATATTCCGACTGCCCTCAATAACTTTCCTTTTAGTATATTTCTCAAGTGATGTGAACCACCTCAGCTGTTCCACTCTTAGACCTCGATTGTCAGTATTGTAGACTTTCATTTAACTGGCCGGCTTACCCAGTCGAAATCACTTCTTTCCATTGTGAAATAACGTTTATTTGCTTACATAATGTGTCTTATCCGCTTGTTATAACAGGTATCACTTATCAGACATCTTTAGAGACAACTGTTCAGTTCAACTGCCAATACGTCACCACATGCCCCAACATTTGACAGAAATGTTCTTTCCGCATGACTATTTATATATGACTGAACCATTTCCATACTTGTAAGATGTTTCTATCAGTTGTACGATTCAGACTATATTAATATATGTACACGCATTGTAATTAAAAACTGCTTATTTCAGTTTTACCACATGAAATTAGCTCTTGGTATCTTGGAACGTGTTCCTTTACATGTCATACAAGTATTGTTCAGAAGTTTGATCAAGGGTTTAATAACATCAGGACTCAGTAAAGCTTTAAAAGATATCTACGGTGGACGCGTAGGTGACATTTCAATTTTTTTTTGCGCAATTTGAGAAAACACATGTCTATTGCAATACCTTGTTTTCATCATGTAACGGATGTTCCCTTTTTCAGCTGAACATTTGACTAGCATTTGCATTTGTTTATGACAGGTGAGGCAGGATGCGCTTACCTTTACACGAATACCCAGTATCTGATAGTGATTTATGAACAAATGTTCATTATACTGATGGGGACAGAGTTCTGCAGCTTTTTTGTCCAACCAGACATACAAGGCCAGCGTTAAGATGAATACTGAAAACCGAGGGTTTCAAGTTTGTTGAGCAGTTGAGAAGCACGTGGGAATAGTTGCTTAATAGTATAGAGTTTCATCATGTAGAGTTACATCCCTTAGGCATGCCAGAATCCTATTATAAAGGGTTTGAGACTCGGATTCATCCTAATTATGATTCTTTATTCGTCATCACTACATCTGGAGGTTTCATCAAAGTGTTTATAGATAAAATCAGCGAGCTGCCGTGCTTCGGGGCTTATTCCCCCATGAAGCTGGCTCGTGATGATTTAACTGCAAGACTGTGCATTGCGTCATTCAAACGAGCGTCATCATTATGCATAAAAGCAGCATAGGCGGCAAGTTGAGGTTATGAAAAATCGATAATTTATTTGCATTGACTGGTCTGTGTACGAAACTGGTCGGTTCTTTTAATGTAGTAGTGTTATAGAGAGATTTATGTGATTGAGTGACATTTATGGCTGGTTGGACAAAATGCTTAACTTGTGAAGTCCAAAGGCGTAGATGTCTGCGAGTAATCCTGACTGTGTCAACTGCCATGTTTCTCAATCTATCATTCTGGGACAACAAAGGCAAGTTAGACTTACGTGGGATATTGGTGACGGTAAGATTAGTGAAGAAAGAGATGTATCATCTTTGGCAAAGGAATTTTGGTGCCAACAAGAGGTTTGATGATAGATTGAGTCTTTGGCAGTCGCCTCGATATCAATGGTATTATCATATAACGTTTCCCTGTTACTTCGGAGGAAATAACTGCTGGCTCAATAGTCTAAGGCACAACAGGTCACATCGATGCGTTTCTTGTCGTGATCTGTCAGGATCCGCTGATTGAGAGTTCGAACCCCCAAATTTACGCCAATAACGATTCTTTGTCTTTCAGTACCAGCACGTACCCGAAAGTTTCATCACTGCAGAAACGACGTCTACGCCCACGCGCTTTGTAGAGCTACGAGGATGGGAATGAGTTGCATGAAGATCTGCACTGCAATCACGTCGTGTGGCCCGCTCAAGTGGTAAGAACATACCATAGATAAATATGATTTATGATAAACGATGTGAACACTACAAAACAGGAAACTGATATGTATCACCACAAGTCTTCATTGTCGGTGCTACTATAAAGTATGAGTAAATAAAGAATGTGTCTGTGGGCGATCGATTTAGTGGGAACTCTGACCTTTTAAAACCGAAATAGAATTTCAAAAGACACGGTCACCAGCGTGATCAGTACACTAATGACAATGATACTGACACCAAAGAGATCTCATCATCACTTGAAACGTGCCTACGATCATGACTCATGTTATTACAATGTCAGGAAAAGGCATTCAGTTTCTGAGCCCACTGTGAACGTTGACTTCAGTGGTGTGGCTTACCCAAGTCGTGAACCATTGGTTCCCTTTATTGGTGGAAACGAGTTCCCATCTCAATGGAACTTAGCCAGTGTTAGTAACCGTCAGAAGTGGCTAGACTCAAAGAGATCTGGAGAACTGATCACGGCATCTTTGTAACTTTGTGACGTTGTTACAATATCGCACCAAGAACTTATGTTGATATGCTGGGGAGGTCAGAGTTTTATATGATCCATGTCAGCTTTTCTCTACAACAACAACGCCCTTCGAATTTCAACACAGCTGCAATGAATACAGCACGAAGAAGATTTGTGAAATTGAAACATCACGTTGAGTAAGAAGACTTATAATGACAGACCACGCCGTATTGTTGTATTGTATCGTGATTGAGTGTTTCGCGAATTACAATTTTACATTGCATCGACAAAATTATTGGAACATCGTGATTTAATGTTCAAAACTACAACTATTTTTCCACGTAAAGTTGTTTGCAGGTTGTTAAGCATGGTTAACTGAAAGAGGTTTGTTTTTGGTCGAATCTCAACATCGTTTAAACTTGAACGTTGAACAGTGTTTTACAGTACTTTTAGAATATTTATGATCGTTTAGCATGTTGCAAAATAAAGAAAACAACTTTTAAATATTTACAAAATAGATATTCGCAAACAATATTATTTCTATCAGCAAGTCTGATTTGACAAGACTCATATGCGTTGTATAAGTAGCTGTCTGTAAACGTTCATAGAATAATGATGAACATGCCTATGATTCACAAACAAACGTTATCATTTAGAGAAATGTTAGACCCCAACAGAGATGTGTTGCTGTGTTGCTGATCACTATGATTCACAAACAAACGTTATCATTTAGAGAAATGTTAGACCCCAACAGAGATGTGTTGGTGATCACATTACTGTTATGCATCGGCCTCGCTTCTAGGTTGGCCAGAACAGTGCCCAGCTTTTAAGATGAATTAGCACCTTCACACGATCAAATCAAAGAGAAGCTCAGAAACCATATTCAGTGTCTTATTTGTGCAAAGAAATTTGAAAAAGGATGGCAGTTTTTGGTATCACGCTGTAGGACAAGAGGAATGATGTCAATCTTTCAATCGTAAATTGCCCCTTTCTGTTCAACAATAAACCCCCGGCTCCAGTTATGACGTTTCCATTTCTCAATTGCCTGGGGTTCTTGAGTGCGTGCACATTTTGTTCAAATTAAAGGAAAAGAGGCATTCTGCTTATAAGTATGCTTTGTGCTGACTATTTCACCATCAAAGGCTGGTTGAAATCTTTCCAGAAAGTAGACACCGAAGTGATTGTACCAAGAGAACTTGATTCTCAACTTGATGCATGGTGATCTTCACGTCTGCATACATACATGTTTTGGGGTTTTTATAACTCCTTCCTTAATAGCACTTACGTTTTTATTGGCAGGTGCTACTGGTCTAGCAGCACCAGCTGACCCTTTTCGCTGACACGTGGTCGCTGACACCTGTGGTTCAGTGATTCATTCACACTGTATTCATTACAATTTTGTTTTTATGCTCCCTGTTAATCTATGTCGGTATTCAAGCAATCAAAAACGTGATAAACCTTGAAGACCTGCAACACTTCAGCCCAACTTCCCACATCAATATATATATGAAAGTAGTGTTCAATCAAACTCCCTCAGTCGATCACATTACCATTGCTTGGATTGTCTATGAGTGAAACAACACGCAAGAAAAATGCTGAGTGCGGCATAAAACAACAACACCCAAACCAGACCGTTACGTAGGATGTTTGTATGTTAAACGACACACATCCTCACCACAACGAATGTCAATCTACAAGAAATAGCCAAAAATAAAATTTGTGTTTCCAGGGCCAACCTTGAACATTCAATAACTATACCCAAAAAATCTTTCCTCTTGGCTAAATATTATGACTTGCAAATTCGACACTTCCATCTCCTTGGTAGGACGGTGGATGAGCATGAAGTGCATATTGGTAGTTATAGTGCCTCCGGAAATGTGAAGTTTGCTAGTTCAGAATAGAGAACATTCTCCCTTGCATTGCTCATGATGGCGGTTTATTGATTTCGATGGACGGGCTGTATAACTGAACATTAGTGAGCAATGAAAGTTGGGTTTACTTTCCCATGAATAAAGTCATGCTCAACACCCTTGCTTTCCGCCTCTCATACTCAACGTTTACATATTAGTTAAATGAATCCATCCTCTCCGGGTTCAACAATGTCCTTTCTCTTCGCAAAACCGTTGTTATTCACTGTTTTACAGTAGTGGCTAGCTTCAAGGTACTGACACATAAACTAGCTGTTACAGTTTGGATCCAGAGTTGGAAATGTGTATTCAATTAAAAATCTAACGAACTACAAATGCTCATAGCACACCACCATAACTATTTGCTTGTACTACTGCTAATACTGGTATTTCATTACGTTTTATAAAGAAATAAGTTGTAAAGAATGTTCCTGCGTGAAAAATTAAAATGCGACTCGCAAAAAGAGACCTCCCTGTGGATGCGACAGACGATAATCCCAGTTGATGTGATACCACACGTGGCTGTAGTTTTATCATCAGGGTGACGTTTCAAAATATACTTATAATAGTATGCATGTTGTTTCCTGTGTAGATGTGCATGAAGCATTAACAGTCTTTTTCAATATAAGAGTTATATAGCAATACATATTTTATACCAGGGATTAGAATTACCTATAACCATAGAAACCACAACCATGATTGTCAGTGATGAACTCCCGTCAGATAAGATGACCCAGAATCAACCAAGGTTACACGCTGTAAACACAATGTCCCCTTTTTGATCGGTTTCTATGGCAAGTGTGTGGCTCTGGGGTATTCTCCGCCGGAATGCCCTCGTCAATTTGATTGTTAAGTATATTTAGGTTGGCGCATAATAAAAGCATAGTTCACAGCATATTAGATGTATGTATTTAAGCTCTGACTTCAGAAGGGCAAACTTACTTCTCTCAGTAACAAACGCCGTCTATGACATTTTAACTTGTTTAACATATATACTGATTCCGCAAAGTTCTTACTGAGTCACCATCATCATCATCGTCGTCGTCGTCGTCGTCGTCGTCATCATCATCATCTTTCTGCCAACATTTTCTTTGTTTGGTGTCAATATGCCTACATCCTCTTATGGATCTGAAGTTTTGAAACACGAAATTGACATACTTTAAACCTATATGATTTCTATGAACGTAAAGAAACAGTGCTTTCCCTTGGCGATTTCAACATTCCACTTCAGGACCACAACTCCGTCACAGAAAGAAGAAGATCAGCCTTGCTACAAAGCTTCCTCGATAATAATAAGTTAGTTATGCTTCAGAATACTGACTGCTTAACATATACCATTGTCCCTCACAATCAATGTTAGATCTTGTTCTCGTGCCAAGGAAACATCAAGTAATTGTGAAAGACTTTCTTATCCACTCATAAGATTATCTCAACTGTGTCAGGGATCACGTGCCAGTCTCTGTCTCCCTTCATGTACGTCATCACTCTGAAGCTGATGTGACACCACAGAAACCAATGACATCAAGGATAAAATGTGATGGAACAATACTCAAAGAATATCAAGATGCACTAAGCATGGCATTACATACATGTATGACAAAGCGCAGTGACGATATAACTGATGCTAGTGATATAGATTATCTCTACCAGCACATCACGGAAAGTATGACAAAAGCAAGCACCGCTTCTTTACTATTATCAAGATTCAATCCCCACACAAATCCTTACTGGTCACAGGAATTGAAGTATGCTCACACACTCTAAAGACAAGCTCGACGTCTGTGGATAAACGAAGGACGTTCATGAGGGACAGAACACGAGAGTTATTCTAAATGTAAACGTCTTTAACGTGACTTCCGAAAAGCTGTTCGAAAGGCCAGTTTGCAATTCCTAATCAAACCCACTCTTTATATACTAACATCTCTCTTTGAAAAGATGTAAATGTCCATCTACTGTCCACATTTGTAAATATCTTCACAATAATCTCCTAATGGAGGGAATAAAGATGACGAGGAAGAACATGAGAAAGAGGAGACTTTGGAGAAAATCAGAAAAGGGATATTGGGAGAAAGAAAGAAACCCAGCATTCAAGAAGATGTCGGGATTCATAATTCAACTATCAGGTAACAAGAAAAGTAATATTTCGTCTGCTGTCGATTAACGAATTAAAGCAGTATCTTTGCATTGATGTGTTTACGTTTGATTACAATTCGATGTGCAGACTTGACATTTTCAAAGAGGCCAGAAATCAGTTTGGGCCAGGGAAACAAATAATAATAATAATGATAATAATGTGGGTATTTACATAGCGCTACATCCAGGTACCCGCTCATGGCGCTACAATACTATAGGAGAAAAAATGTTAAAACAATTTACAGAGAGACAATTGAACATAGAAAGTTTAGTAATAGACAAGACGAAAAAAGTGGGTTTTAGAGACGATATAAATGTGTCCAAAGATTCAGCATTCTTGATGTGAGTGGGCAAGTTGTTCCAGAGACTGGCGGCTGCGTGTTGGAATGATCTTTTCCCATAGGATGAGAGTCGAACTTTAGGAATGACAAGTAGCTGGTGATTCTGGGATCGTAATGGTCGGGTTGGGATGTACTGACACAGAAGACTGGAGAGGTATTCAGGTGTTTGTCCATGTAGAGCTTTGAAAGTGATACAGAGAATTTTGAAGTCAATCCGGAATTTGACAGGCAACCAGTGTAGAGACATCAGTGAAGGTGTGATATGATCTTTTTGGACTTGAGGCAGACGATACGAGTTGCTGAGTTGAGTTGAACTGATGCCAAAGTGCAGACTGTTGCAATAGTCGAGTCGAGAGAGTATAATGGATCGAATGAGCACATTCTGTTGTGATGAGTTTTCTAATGGAGCTGATGGTTCGCAGATAATAGTGACAGTTCGTATAAAGATGGTTGACTTGCGATTCCAAAGACAAACTGGCATCAAGATATACTCCAAGATCCTTAGTGACAGGGGAAGGTTGAATGGGAGATGTTGAAATCTTCACATTGCAGATGGAGGTTTTCTGCAGCTGTTTGGAATTTCCAAGGACGAGCAACTCCGTTTTGTCATCATTCAGTTGGAGTTTCCTTGTGTTCATCCAGGTCTTTATATCGGAAACGCAACTGTATATGATCTGTAGATCAGTGACTGGAGATTGCAGATTAAGAATCCTGGTAACCAGATTGTCATCAGCATAGGCATAGTGCCCACAATCATGAGAGTCGATAACCGCGGGAAGAGAGTTTACATATAGCAAGAAGAGAATAGGACCAAAGACCCAGCCCTGGCGCACGCCACATGTTAACTCTACTTTGTCAGATGTATGATTTTGAACTTTTACAACCTGTGTTCGCTGGTCCAAATATGAGAACCAGCTGAGTGCTAGTCCTTTGACACCAACTTTATGTTCCAAGTTGTGTAACAGGGACATGAAACCAGTATTTAACAGCACTATTAACATTCCACACCTTCGTGCTACCTTGACACACAATGAGCCATGTCCAACCAGCCGATCCACATCAGAGATGGCCCTCAAGATTTCACAGGGATCTTCTACACAGCTCACAGTTTTCTGTCTTTTCTCCACTAAGTTTGAACATAAATGGCCTGTCTAGTAAACTTGATAATAATGATTTTTAAGCCTATTTAAGTAACTTCAAGATAGTTTGTCTTATTGAGACCTTTGTTAGTACAGTAGTAATTCCACAGTGGCTTGATGACTACGATATTTACTACAGTCCAGCTGTAAAGCTATCGGAACATGGTCGCTTGTCTGGTGGCATATGTGTCTGTATCCATCAATCACTTTCCCGATTTACCAAAATAATCAACACGAATGTTGATAATCTACTTTGCATAAAACTAAAGAAAGAAGCGTTTTCACTTAATAGGGACATAGCTTTGTTATGCACATATATCCCAAAAGACGGGTCGTCATATTACGCTAGACATAACACTGATTGTCACATAAATCAGATTGAGACTTTCGTCTTAGAAAATCTGACTGATCTCCAGGACTCGCATATAGTTCTTTGTGGTGACATGAACGCGAGAACAGGAGAAGGGAATAATGTTCCAGTTGAGTGCTGAATACATGCAGAGAGACACACTCTGCCATGATGACGTCACGGTGGCAAACCGGAAGTCACATGACAAGGTGATTAATAAATTTGGGTGTATACTTCTTGACCTTTGCTATGCTCTACAACTTTATATTGTAAATGGAAGAGTTGCCTATGACATGGAAGGGGAATGTACATATATAGGCCAGCAGGTTTGCAGCGTCAATGATTATTTTATTTGCACTCCATCTTTCATTCAGTTTATTGAGAAACTAAACATTGGCGACCGATCTGAGTCTGATCACTCTCCATTAGAACTGACCTGTAATTTCGCATGTACACTCTCCACTAGAAATCCTTCTAATCTAGAAGAGAAAGTTGTGTGGAATGATTCACTTAAGGATACATTTTTATCCATCTTGCGACCTAAACTATCTCTGTTGCATGATGTAATCACCGATGCGTTAGATATCAATATAGAACTAGCAATAAGCGACTTTGTCAAAATTATTTTAGAGGCCGCACAGTGTATGAGGAAGAAGACTAACCTTGATAGGAAACCTAACGTTAGACTTAACAAAGAGTGTAGAGCAGCTAAACAACGTGCTAGAAAAGCACTTAGAAGATTTAGACCTAATCGCTCTGATAACAACCGAGCCTTATACTGTAGGGAACGAAATAAATATAAAGCTTTTTGTAGACAATTCAAAATAAACCAATGCAAAAACAACCTTAGAAAATTAAACGACTCTTTACATAACCCATCCCTTTTCTGGAAACGAGTCCGCTCACTCAGACAAAAATCAGGCCCCAGTAATCAGATATCAAAATCAGAATGGCTTGTCCATTTTAAGTCAGTCTTTAAGAATAACAATATCTTTCAGATTATCCAGAATGAAGATAACTCTATAGTTGACTCACCCCCTATACTCGATGACATAGACAGACAGGTGCTAGACTGCCATATTACAGACAGTGAAATTTTGAATGCCATTAATAGTCTTAAATGTGGTAAATCACCTGGTCTCGATCTGGTTCTTGTGGAAATGTTGAAATGTTCAAGTTCTGAAATTCTGCCATTTCTTAGTAAATGCTTTAACAAAATATTCAATGATGGCTACTTTCCAGAAGTCTGGTCACGCTCAATTATTGTCCCAGATCATAAAAAGGGAGATGTAAACAACCCAGACAACTACAGAGGTATATCATTAATGAGTATTTTAGGTAAAGCTTTTACATCTATTCTCAATAATAGACTTACACTGTGGGCAAACATGCACGATAAAATTCCCGAATGTCAAGCAGGATTCAGTCAGTCCATATTTTCACCATATCTGCAATTATTCAGAAATGTTTATCTCGACGCAAATCTAAATTGTATGTTGCATTTGTTGATTTTAAAAAGGCGTTCGACTCAGTTGATCGTTCCAAACTATGGTTTTGTCTTAGAAATGCTGGCCTGGGAGGCAAAATGTACACCATGCTTACGTCATTGTATTCAAATATCAAATCATGTGTACGCAGTCAAGGTGGTTTATCTGATTTTTTTTATTGTCCAGTCGGTTTAAGACAAGGATGTATTATGAGCCCTATTCTGTTCTCTTTCTTCATAAACGAGTTATATAATGATATTTCGCTGCAAGGTAAGCATGGTGTCCAGTTATTTCCCGACATTATTGAAATATTTATGTTACTTTTTGCAGACGATGTAATTCTAGTATCTACCTCAATTATTGGGTTACAAAACCAACTAAACATACTAGAAAGATATTCTTCAGAATGGTCGCTATCAGTAAATCTTGAAAAGACTAATATTGTTGTATTTAGAAAAGGTGGTCCCCTCTCTCCGAAGAAAAAGTGGTGTTTTAATTCTAAACCCGTTAATGTCGTAAATCTTTATAAATACATCAGTGTAAAGCGTTTCTTTACTATGAACTGGACACATTGTGCTGCAGATTTAGCTCTCAGAGCTAAGAAAGCACTGTTATACCTCATGTCCGTTTATAACAACGTTGGTTTCCTTACCCACAACGTGCTTTTCAAATTATTTGATGTACAAATTCAGCCTATTCTTTTGTACGGTTCCGAAATATGGGGCTTCCAACCTTTCCAAGCGCTTGAAAAGATACACTTACTGGCCTGCAAGAAATGTTTAGGCGTTACACAATCTACCCCTAACGACATGGTATATGGAGAATGTGAGAGATTTCCAGTTTTCATTAATGCTCAAATTAGATGCTTAAAATACTGGCTAAAGATAGTACAAATGCATGATCACCGTCTCCCGAAAATTTCCTACAATATGCTTCTACATTTAGACAGTAACGGCAAAGAAACTTGGGCGTCCCATATAAGGAACCTTCTTTGTTCTAAAGGTTTTGGTATCGTCTGGTTAAACCAATCCGTAGGTAATGTCAATGTTTTCCTGAACCAGTTTAGAGATCGCTGTATATGTATTTTTCAACAAGAATGGCACTCGAGGTTAGAAGAAAGCTCCCGTTTTGATTGTTACAGACAGTTTAAGTCCCTCTTAGAACCAGAAAGATATTTATCCCTCGTGACTACAAAGAATCTGAGACTGCTACTTGTAAAATTTAGATTGGGGCTATTAGATCTAAAAGTAAATGAAGGAAGAAGACTATCCATTGATAGAAATTATAGATCATGTCCATTTTGTAAAAAAGGCATTGAAGACGAATTACAGTTTCTTGTTGAATGTCCAGCCTATGATAACATCCGTTCTGATTATCTTCGTAACTGTATTACAATCAGAAGTAATAATGCAGCATTTTACAAAATTGTTTCCTCATGCGATGTCTCCATTTTAAAAAGATTATCACTGTATATCCATCATGCTATTATGTTAAGAAAACAATTGTTATCCTCCTAAATGAGAACCTTCTTTGTAACCGCTGTATATGGGCCGGTGGCCTTACATACAAATAAACATATTTTGACTTTTGACTTTGACTTGCATAATGTACCTCGGACATGCTGCAATACAGTTCGGTTCTGAGGGGTGTCTACCAAGGCATGAACTAGGTGCTTTTTTGCCCTCCTGAAATGTATATCAACTTAATCCCAAAAAATTAAGTGGGTCAAGCACGTTTTCCTTCGAAGACATCGAACCTTGTATACTGATTAACCCACTGGTAACATTGAGTGCGTAGCCGCATCGTCCTTTTCATGTAAAGGGTGCACGCGATCACCTGCTGGTTGTGAAAAGAATATCAAGAACGGATTGATTTCATTTGGAGAGTAACGCTGAATGTTTAGAATTGTACGAAGTATAATGATCGGTGCACAATGAAGGAAGTCTTTCATGGAAATCAACCCAGTCCCTTAAGATGTCTCGACAAGCATCTCCACTCAATATTATTTGGCGACGATAAAAGAACTATATTATGCGTAAGGTTTTCCTTACTGCTCTTTTACTACAGTGAATATAAGCCTATAATGCTGAAAATGGCATCTCTGGCATCAAAATCCGTGAAATATAATAACTGCCAAGCTTGTAGCACCTTATGCAACGCCAATACCTGATGTAACGTTTTACCATGAGAAATATAAAATCTTGCAGGTTGTTTTACAATGATAATTGTGAAAGCTGCCAGATTTTACAATTGCCATTGGCTTTCTGTCGATCTTGAATATACAAGTACTATATAAACTTAGGACTTACTATCTTTTTCCTTCACATTTTATGACATGGCCAGACGGGTCTAACATTGCATTGCTGGCCAGTGTCTAAATATTACATTACTACAGTTGGTCCAATATGTCATTGATTCAGGGAGCTAACATTATATTGCCCAGGGTGTTATATTACATTACTGCTTGAGTATAACAATATTGTGCCGACATCATGATCCGAAATGTGAAAACTTTGGATGCTTAGATTTTCATGGGAGGGTGTTAAATAGGGCAGAGATTGGAGGATAATCATAAGTATAAATCCCAGATGTATTGTCGAGACATAAACACAATCACTTAATTACTGTCGTCTTGTTTTTCAAAAGAGTTCTTTGACGACTGAGACTAGTTAAGGAGCCGTCAATCTGAAATCTAACACAAATGCAATTATTGATTCGCATTGTCATTATATACTACCGTGGCTAGACGAAAAACAAATTAAATTTCCCTTCTTAAGACTCCTGTACGATGAGATATTAATTTCAGTCTGGCACAAGAACACTGCACGTGATTATTTATTGCTATTAAGACCAACGTGTGCCACTATTAACCCCATAGATTGCCAAGGTTGACAGACATGTCTATTGTTCATGAATGAAAGAGTCTACTCTGACACACTGTCTCGATAAATAATTCGTTTGTTTAACATCGGTTCACTGAGAACGAAAGCACAAGAATGCTGGAAGAGGTTTGTTGTATATTAAATGGAAACACCCGATGCTACATGATACAAATATAGTTTATCCACTGTTTGTTACACCGTACACATACCAAAAGTCGATCTGCTCAACATGTTGCAGCTGTTTGGGCGTAAATGGCTAAGTGTTTCTTTGAATGATCACATACAATCAGTGTTGACACCAGTTGTTCGCGAAAAGAGCCCTGCTGGGACATGTGGTCACATAAACGTACAAGGATTTCAGATTACCGATATAACTATCAATATCTAGAAAGACTTTGTGTGCTGGCGATTAGGTGCCTGACTCTGAGGGTGTGGGTTCGAATCCCGGGTGGACTCAACCCAAAAAAGTATTAGAATTGTACTTTACTAAGAAGGCGTAATCCCAAACATTTGACCACTTTCTAAATGGCATTGTGTATTCATATCAATATCTACATAGGTCAAGATAAACGGTGTTTTGTTACAGCGTGTGTACGTGTTTACATATTTGAATCATAAAACTACCTGGCAATGGACAACATGCACAGTGATTGATGATAATGGTTCAGTATGGTATTGCTCTGGTGATGTGAATAGGGTATGCATCTTGGTGAAGTATTGAAGTCTATTGACTCCATCTACGCACTTGTCTGCTAATATGATGCTGTTTGAAACAAGTTATTACTGCCGAATGGTGTAACGCCATCGTGTTGCAACACATAATCCCATCTTCATGTCTGAAGACGATATTTTTGTGTTGATTTACACTCAAAAACTTGTTATCTTTCTAAAACTACTTTGCGGAATGGGCATAAATACTAGACAAGGTTACAATGACCTTCACAACAGGTTTCATCCTAAATTCGCCCTTCTGAAAGTTATTATTTTTCAGTCACTGCGCCTTTCATCTCGGTCGTGCTTTGGCTCGTTCAATGACGGGTGATAAGGTGTGCGAGAAAGGATGGAGACGGCACAGCACAGGCTAATGAATCAATAACTTGGTGGGCACTTGTGCACGTGCTTCTCTGACACCTGGCTGTCCCTTTCTCTGCACTCCTCCCTCGTAACAAATAGTGAACTGTGTCAAAATTTTAATGATAGTTTCTTAAAGAACTTTTTTCGTGGAGTCCGGAAAATTTTCAAATATAAGAAAGCTATTGGGTATTAGTGAATGATAAACATGAGTGCTATTTATATTTATGTGGCAATTTTGTACAATGAATTTGCAAGTCATCGGTCCGTTTTTGACTCAAACGGACTGTAAATATACTTAACAGTCAAGTTCACATTTTGAAATACTTCCTTGAAGAGTTAACTATAGCTACGTAAGGTATTATACCCCGACTGCATGATACAGTGCGTAAAATACAATAAAAGGTTTGTCTGTCTCGGATTTGACCATACACCGGTTCCGACATGGCTGGAATCCTGATGTATGCAGCCTACAACAACAACTATACCATTTCTCCAACAGCGTGAACAGATAAAGTGTGTTTTAACCACTTCTGTGTGCATTGTTGGAATGTCCAAGTTGGATGATGAAGTGTTTACAATTAAAATGTTAATTAAATGGGTTGATATTACCTAACTTTGCAAGCGCAGTGACAAACTTCAACCATTCAATCAGATGTGACATATATTTAACAGATTTTTGTTGTGATTATGGGTATAGGTGTCCCTTTTAAGTAGTACCCGTAAAGATCCAGGTTAGAATTGGTCTTCCGTGTCGGTCGGTCTGAAGACCATTTATAACCTGGATCTTCATGGATCCGGGTAGTCAGTCCAGCTGACTTGATTAACACATACCATCGCATTCCAATTGCGTAGATCGATACACATGTTCTTGATCACCGGATTGTCTGGTCCAGACTGGCTTATTTTCTGTTCGCGGCCATATAGTTAGGATAATGCGGCGTTTAACAAAAAACAAACGTTCAAAGAGTAGTAGTAGTAGTAGTAGTAGTAGTAGTAGTAGTAGTAGTAGTAGTAGTACTAAAGATTTCGTTTTCAAAAGGTTTTGGATTGGAATAAACATATGCATCTCTGCACGAAGAAGTCACTCCAGTGTAAATCTATCCGTCAATTCCATGAAGCCAGCCATTGCAATGAAACAGTGGATACAGCACCAAAGATGCTGCAAAGAGAAAGGAGATGACAGAATCCGTAGAGAAGAGATTTTTGTCAATAATTTGTCAACGTTGAGTATAAGAGGCGGAAAGCAGGGGTGTTAAGCATGACTTTATTCATGGGAAAGTAAACCCAACTTATACTCCTCACTAATGTTCAGTAATACAGCCGTACATCGAAATCAATAAACCATCATCATGTGCACTGCCAGGGGAGAATGTTCTCTATTCTGAACTAGCAAACTTCACATTTCCGGAGGCACTATAACTACCAATATGCACTTCATGCTCCTCCAACGTCTTCCCAAGGAGATGGAAGTGTCGAATTTGCAAGTCACGATATTTAGCCAAGAGGAAAGTTATTTATGTCTTGTTATTGAATGTTCAAGGTTGGCCCTGGAAACACAAATTTTATTTTTGGCTATTTCTTGTAGATTGACATTCGTTGTGGTGAGGCTGTGTGTCGTTTTACATATAAACATCCTATGTGACGGTTTGGTTGTTGTTGCAGATCTTTAAAGTTTACCACAGCTTTAATCTCTCGAAGACCTGCCGAAATAGAACAATGGCGTGTAAAAACACGACAGTGTTGAATACAGTGTTAATGTGTCGCTCAACTTCCAGGATGACACCAGGTGTCTGCGATAACGATATTTGCATTTGTCTACTGCTTTACAGAAAACACCCGCCACTAAAAGGTGAGTGGAATTGGGGAAGGAGATGTCACAACGCCATGTACAGGAGTAAAAGGGGACAGGATGTTATAAATACTGATAGGTATCATGTATCTTGTCATTGAAGTTGAAGTTGAATGAACTGTGCATGGACTCAAGTACCCTCAGCAACTGATAAATGTAGACGCCATACGCTGGGGCCGATGGTCTAGTGCTGAAAGAAGGAAGCAATTGACGACTGAAAATCGACATCATTCCTTTTCTCGTACAGCTTAATGCCGAAGCTGCCATCCTTTTCAAATTTCTTCGCCCAGATAAGACAGTGAGTTCCTTCTTTGATTTGATGGTGTGAAGGTACTAATTCATCTTAAAAACTGGGCACTGTTCTGTCAAACCTAGAAATGGGGCCGATCCGCAGAAGCAATGTGGACGACGAACACATCTCGGTTGACGTTTATCACAGGCATATTCACAGCATTAGATGACTTCTTTGAGAGGCATTTAGAAGTTGGAGTCGTAAGGCAAGATAACAATATATGTTATCCTTCACTTCATAACTTGTGATTCTGTTTGTTGTCGTAACAACCTCAAATCATTTATGGAAATATCCAAAGATGCAACATGGGAATCAATCTTATATATTCTCACAATTGCATGATCTGCCATCCGTTCAGGTTTATACGATGTTTAGATTCTAACAAAAACAAATGTTTGCTGTCATTCATGATTTACCACCTCCAAACATCATTACACAAGGTGCAAAAATAGTTGCAGTTTTATACATTAAATCACAATATTCGCGAAACCGCAATCACGATATTATACAACAATGCAGCGTGTTCGATCATTAGAAGTCTTATTCCTGCTCAACGTGATCTGTCAATTTCACAAATCGTCTTCCTCACTACATTCATCTCAGCTGTGCTCAACTTCTAAGAGCATAGTGGTTGAAGTAGAAAGCTAACATGGAACACATAAAACTCTGACCTCCCCAACATATCAACATTAGTGCGTAGTGAGAAATTATTACAAAGTCTGAAGATGCCACTATTAATTCTCAACATCTATCTCAGACCAGCCACTTCCGACCGTCACTAACATGGCTAAGTTCCCTTGAGACAGGGAATCATTTCCACCTCTAAAGGGGACCAATGGTTCCTGACTTGGGTAAGCCACAACAATGAACTCAACACTTACAATGGGCTCAGTATACAACGTCCATAGTATAACATGAGTCATAATGGCTGGCAATTTTCACATTATGGTAATATATCTTTGGCGTCAATATTGTACTGATCACGGTTGTGAGTGTTTCTGTGGGAATCGTAGTTCAGTTTCATTAATTTTATTATTATCGGAGTTCTGACTACAGCTATCGTCTCACAGACACAATTCAAACGACTTCTTCATAGACGACGTTTCCGAAGCGATGTAACCCCCGGGTATGTGCTGGTACTGGAGGATCAAGAATCATTATCTGTGTGATTTGGGATTCGAACTCGCAATCAGCGGATCTGACAGTCAGGATATAGACCTCTTCACGGCTTATTTCCCTCAGGCTTTTCAGCCAGCAGTTATTTCCTCGAAGCAACGCGGAAACGTTAAATGGTAATACCATCGACTGTCGAACACGAGGTTTATTATCAAACCTGTTGTCATTGTGGGCAATAAAAGTTCTATTGCCAAAGTAAACACATCTCTGATCTGTCTTCAATATTCTTGGCTTCACTAATACCACACATATGTCCCACTTGCCTTTGCTGTCCCGGAATGGTAGACTAGTAGCAGACAACTGTGTTTTTACTTCACAAGTTAAGCATTTTATCCAACAGATGAGGTGAAATGGATTTAACGTCGTACTTAAGAATATTTCGCTCATATGACGACGTGCATGCGTGGGCATGTGTGGCTGTTTTACTAGCCCAGACTTAAGATGGCTTTATAGTGCAAGCTCACTGAGATACCATGCCGCAGTTAGGCATGAATACCCCACTCAGACACATTATACTGACTGTTGTACTCATTAATGCCAAGCACCAGGCAGGGACCAACAAGTACCATATTTCATGGTATGGCTCGGCCGGGGATCGAACCCGCGACCTTCCGCTCTCCGTGCGGGCGCTCCAACCACTACACCAAGGAGGCGGTGATTGTATGCAACACACCGTAGAGACCACTCCATCACATACATTTCTCTGTAACACTACTGGATTAAAAGAACTTATATACCACATCGTCGATGAACCTGAAGTAACACTTCTTGGCCAAATTACATAGTTTTGACGTTGCCAGTCCAAGCAAAATTCGATTCATATGCACAGAGAAACAGATCCGAGACAGTGTTAGCATAATGTAAGAAATCCTTGCATCGCGTATACAACCGACAATGACTGAAATGTTTTGTTAATGTACTATAAACCTATAGCTGGTGTATTGCATTCTTTCTGGTTCATAATGAAAATGAATGTTTATTATGTTTACATGCCAAGCTAGAAAAATACACATCCGTCTGTATGCAGATAGAATATCATTTTGTGCAGGAACATAGTCTCCATATACGAAATCACTCCCTCCACTCTCCCTCACCTCCTCAAACGAAGGTCCGGGATCAGGTTTATTGACTTTGCAGGTGCAGGTGCACGTCATCGTATACTTTCTGTGTACATAGAGGCTCACGATGTAATTACTGACTTGCCCGGTCAAGGCTCGAAAATTTTCAGAACGAGACCATCTAGATGTTCTGCTGATGAGTTTGGCGACATGCAAAAAACAAACCACGAAAATGTAATCATTACCGATTATTTTATATTTTCTTTATTTTTATATTTTTTTGTTGTTGTTTTTGTTTTGGGTTGGTTTTTGTTGTTGTTTTATTTTGGTTTGGGGGGGGGGGGGTAATCATTATTATTAGTTAATGGCTTTAGTTGCCCATTCTGCCATGGCATTCCATCATTGTCAGTTCAATATCAATAACGTTTCTTTGGAATTAATTGCCATGTAACTGAGACAGCTAATTCGCTAAGGCTTTGGGTTTATTTGAAAGGGTTCTATAAAATGAATGTGTCTGCTACGCTAATTACATATTTCACGTCCATAAAGAGTTATTAGATATGTTCTATTACACATAAACATCTTCAGTTTAAATATGCATATTGACAGACTTTTGAATGCACGAATGGATCCATGAAATCCCATGGTCAAAGTAGATAGTCAGACACGTCTCACTTCAACACACAGGATCAGTCAGTCTGAATATCTTTGGTCGGATTAAGACATTGTCCTGAACTACAGTCGACGGTACCGACACATACAAAAATGGACTGTATGGCTGAATATATACGTGAGGCTAGCCAAGAGGCTATCGTGTATGTGTGTTTTAGGGTGGTAAAGTTCATGTCATAGGAATAAACGATGTGTAGTTAAAACTAAATAGAGCTTATTCCTATAGCAGGATATTCATCCCAAACATCTGCATGATAACACCTGTTTACATTTGTGAGCAAGCACATTGTACTTTTAATACCTAATGTGTTGTTTCAACAAATGCTGCATAATGTTATTTGAGAATAATTGAAGTTAACATGTTCATCAATCACTGATACCAAAATGACCGCACATAGCACAGCAGTATATCTTTTTCAAAACAACACTAAAGTATTCGACCATGTGTGCATAAAAAAGTTCATCAATGTGACGCAGGGTTTAGACCTATTGAGTGACATTAAGAAATTATTTTTTTCATTTTTTCATCCTTGACATATATTCATAACAACTGCATGTTTAATTTGGTCAAATTCCTTGTCAGAAAGGGTCCACAGTGCGGAAAGTTTCTGGACTTTTGTGAGTCCAGAATTAAATTGTGACGTGTTACTTCCATTTCCCATCAAACATATTACAAGACGCATGTCACACAGATAGGAGTTTAGGGTCAGTCTATTCCTTCTGGTCTGGTGTTATGAAGAATGTGTTGAGTGCTTACGTGTACTCATTAAAGAATAAGAGATACTAGTAAACGTTAAATCCAAATCCCAAGATGCAACATTCTTTTTCCTGGGTAAATGTCAATTCGGGATGGATTTGATTGGTTTGAATACTTGAATACACCATGGATGCAAAGGAAAATAGACATGTTCTTTTAGTTTTGTTATAATATTTTAGCTTTCTGAAAAACATTATATTTTATGCAGTGACAAATCCTATTTCACAGATTTTCGAAACTAAACATAATATGTTTTAAATGTTTTAAAGATCAAAGCAAACATAAATATGCCATGCCAATATATAAAATTAAGCACACAAAGAATTGTTGCGAATGCTTGTTTTTGCAAATCATTAATATCGTGAAACCAGCACTTTCAGAAGAACTGTTACATAAAGAGGTGATTGCCATACAGCCTTTTCATTATTCCTGTACGCGTGACAACTTATTGGACGTTTGCCATGAATGTATGCAAAATGTAAATGTTTTTATTGTGAATGGATATTGGTTATGTTCCTTTGAGGTTTTAAAACAGCGTTTAACAATAATACATTATTATGTTATCTATAAAAGCTGTCATTTTTGTCACAATATATGTACGAGGCTTTCGACGTTAACTTTGCTTCTATAACAATAGTGTCAATCATCGGAAATGTGAAATCGAGATGAGACATTAAGGCAAGAAGAGGGTCTCACCATGAGTACCAACTATGCTCCACTCCTCGTTGGCCTGTTTCTTAAGTATTAAATTCAGAATTTCTTCTTGGACTGACAAAATCCAAGTCAATACTGACTTGAACCATATGTTGCCGCGTTGTTTCAGGTGAAACGCTTACTTCCGTTTGCACGCCTACCTTTTGTAAAACCTGGTATGATAACTAATAATGTTGATAGTGAACACATGCCCGTAGTATAGTCGGACTTTTTGTGGGGATTACGTAAGATGGAACTGGTTTTGTTGCTATATGACAATGTATATAGTTGCCCAGGCCATTAATTGATGTCTAGAGTGGGATTATTCTTCTTGTTGTTGATGTACCATGTCCGTGCTCCCTTCATTATCACCCCTAAACCTGGACACTTTATTGTATCTCCACTAGCAATCCGACACACTCCCACATCAGTGTAAGATCGTTCAAAGCTGTTTTTAACCATTATCATTTAATGTGGTCAATTTTACCAAGATTATTTTACCAAGAGTATAACCCATTTGTCAACCGTGCACAGACGCATCCATCATATAATTACCTGTACCATGAAGAAGACACTTTAAATCAAATTCGACACGCTGTTTGTGTTATCTTGTCAATCAAATATATTCAATGAATGACCAAATTCACCATTTTACGTGCGGTATTTAATGAAAGGTAAATTGCAAGCCAACATTGCTTCAGGTAATAACAGCACATTTTACATGACGAAATTGTTTAAATCTATAGATTTCATGACAGAGACACAATGAGATCCTTCTGTCAAAACAAAAAGTGACAAAATACTTGTTCTTCGATGTCTTACCAGATTCACTTTCATTTCGTCCCCGTCGAGGGGCAAGATATCATTTTTACTCCGATATGTTATGTGTGAGACAGAAGTTTAGAATCATGAATGTAAAATGAATCGATATCTCTGTAAGGTATGACACATGTATCTCTTCCACGTACTCTCATACAGTCCAATATTTAGCAGAGCTATCGGATAGGCATTGAACCGTTGAGACAAACTCAATTTGCAATACAATGTGAATTAATTATTTTGCTACAAGCGTGAGTACATTCATCCTTTCAGTGTACAGACTCCAGACATACAAAGTGTTCTCTGTCGTGTAACGTTCACTACAACATCATGTAATTGTGGATGGTGGCGAAAGATGTAATCAGTTACAGTTGGTAGTTACAGACAGGCCTGTGAAAACCGTGTAACCAATGCACGTAAGATAGCACGTTTGCCGATATATCACTGTGTGTTTTGAGACAACGCAAAGCTAGCAAAGCAGCTGTTAATACCTTGAAAACAGCTGATGCACACGCAGACACAGACAGACACACGTAGTCGTATAGAGAGAGAGAGAGGGAGAAAGAGAGACAGAGAGAGAGAGAGAGAGAGAGAGAGAGAGAGAGAGAGAGAGAGAGATTAAAGTAATTCCCGACGACACGGCACAATGCAAAGAACGCCTTGCAGCTAGAACCCAATGGCTATGTCTTAGAATTCCATAGTAATATTACGATATAAGCGGATTCTGTTGAAAATCTAAAACATTGATTTTGTGGGAATGAAAACGATCTACATATAGGCATAGATAGTGCTAGTGCTCTGCATGTGGCACACAACAGGTGTTCTCCACACATTCAGGTTGTGCTCTCAAATGGAAGGATGTGTAGGAGACTAATTGTTCAATAATTGCCCACGTCCCATGTCCTGTGGTACTCTCTGTACATGTCCCTCCGATATTGGGCAGGGAATATTCCCAAATGCATGTACATGTACTGCTGATGGCCTTTCTTCGTGTAATGAGATCTGCGGAGTATAGTTACGAGTGAAAGGAAGAAGTGAGTTCATACGTAGTCATCAGCAGTTATTTTCAGATCGTCTAGATCCTCTCCGGGGCAAACGGTGACGAAAGATTTTCTTTTTGCTCTTTTATCGCAAAAAACCATGGTTACGAAACGACCAAGGAATATTTAAAAGTAGATTCAGCACTCCGAAAATATGAAACGCCTGAGAAGAAGTCGTCTCGGTTATCCACCAAAACAGATTTGATTGGGCAAACCAGAGGAAAACGTTGTTGAATGTGTCACTGAAAATCAGTGATGACTTAACGCGTTCTCTGAAAGGGTACTAAACACATCCTGTCATACCAGTAGCACCCGCCTCTCACACTTTTTGCACTAAAAGGTAAGTGGTTGTTGCCTGACGCCGCACAGCAGTACTCAGACAAAACAGTCCAGTAATGGATAGGACATTTCTAAAATTGGTGTCCTATTACGAAGTGAAACAAAACGATGAGCATGATAATGCCTCTATAATTTCTTCTCCTTATCTCCGCCTCCGTGGTGTAGTGGTTAGAGCGTCCGCCCGGAGAGCGGAAGGTCGCGGGTTCGATCCCCGACCGCGTCATACCAAAGACGTTAAAATATGGTACTTGTTGGTCCCTGCCTGGCGCTCGGCATTAATGGGTACAACAAGGACTGGTCGGCTCGGAGTCAGTATAATGTGTCTGAGTGGGGTATTCATGCTTCACTGCGGCATGGTATCTCAGTGAGTTAGCACTATAAAACCAGCTTCAGTCTGGGCTAGTACAAGCAGCCGCACATACACATACACACGCATGCACGTCGTCATATGAGCGAAATATTCTCAAGCACGACGTTAAACCCAATTTCACCTCACCTCACTTCTTCTCACTATCATCAAATCATGTAAAAGGCAAACATCTTCGCTCAATCATGGACCATGCACACAATAGTTATGCTCTTTAAAGAAGGTGGTTCGAGTTATTGTGTTTCCCTTGTTAGTGCCCTTTTTACAATCATGAATTTGACTATACATAAACGTGTTAGCGGAAAAGACACAGGAAGCGATTGTTAAAGCTGTAGCAGTACGCCGGCTTTCAATGACTGTACATCCATCCTTTATGATTTCGTTGCAAGGCAGATACGTATGAGCTCCAGGGTCTTAACGCCCGCATCAGCATTAGCAGAACGAAACCACATAGCAATATCCCAGGTATAAACCTTAAACCAGCCAATATCACTGTCTGTGTCCTGGTTTAGAGTTCCGGGGTACCCGAGGAGCCAGTGAGTCTCCTTCCAGGACACAGGACGCCACAGGATTATACACATTTTGAAGGCCTGGTAAAAAACATGTCATCTACCGGGGGAAAAGAATTCTGTATTCACACTGATTACGTTTCGGATTGACAGCACCAAGCTCGTAAAACCTTGATAACTTCGGGCTTTCTTTCGTCCCAAGCAGTGATAATATGGAATTACTGTCCAAAGCGGGATTAAATCCAACTCACTTATCATAGCAAACTACCATCGAAGCGGACATAAAGGGTGTGAAATGAAAAGGCGATGCATATAAACATTGTCACACACTCCACTGTAAACATATATAAGTTATGATGCTGATGAATTAGATAGGATGCTTATCTTTGCTGATTAACATAGATGGTATTAAATCTACTTGAAATGTGACGACTCATGAAAGATCAGTACCTTCCAGTTTAATCTGGAGGTCAAGCAAAGTTCAGGTACTGTTATATTCAGGGTTAGATTTCAGACAAATTCAAACTATCTCTATTCCATAAATACTAAAACACCAGGCTATTAAAATATTTACAAACATACAATTTCATGAGCTCATAATGTTGCTTTAATAGATTTTGAATTGATCATTTTCATACGGACAGTTGACATACCAGAGACGGCCATCTTTACACAAAGGTTCCATTGTCTATATATATTTCATATCATAACCTGGTCGTGGCTATATGTCTCCAGTCTAGCCGAGGTAATGTTCGATATAAATTGTTAATTGGTCTTCCGTTAGAGTTACAGCTCAGACAAATGGCGAACGTGATTAAGAATACAGCGATTGAAGAGAACATTGTATCGAAATATAACAGCAAGTGAGACAGCCTTGTTTGACCTCAATGACATCCTCTGAGTTACCGATACTGTTGATGTAGCATCTGCCATGTCCAAACTAATTGTGGAAAATTAGGCATCAATTTACTTAAAGTCCTCAAAACACCTTAAATAAGATTGATATCAAAACTATGTATATGGTTAGTTAGATGACATGTTCCAGTTCTATATGATGCAACCATGGTGATGTAGTGTAGACATCAACTTACTTAAACTCTTCAAAACATCTTAAATCATATGAAAATTATGTCTATGGTTCGTTAGATGACATGTTCCAGTTCTATATGATGCAACCATGGTGATGCAGTGTAGACATCAACTTACTTAAACTCTTCACAACACCTTAAATCATATGAAAACTATGTCTATGGTTCGTTAGATGACATGTTCCAGTTCTATATGATGCAACCATGGTGATGTAGTGTAGACATCAACTTACTTAAACTCTTCAAAACACCTTAAATCATATGAAAATTATGTCTATGGTTCGTTAGATGACATGTTCCAGTTCTATATGATGCAACCATGGTGATGCAGTGTAGACATCAACTTACTTAAACTCTTCACAACACCTTAAATCATATGAAAACTATGTCTATGGTTCGTTAGATGACATGTTCCAGTTCTATATGATGCAACCATGTTGATGTAGTGTAGACAGTATCCTACTTAAACTCTTCACAACACCTTAAATCATGTGAAAACTATGTATATGGTTCGTTAGATGACATGTTCCAGTTACACATGAAACGGCATGGCAATAACACAACCATGTTCTTATGGTACTCTTTTAAAAAACATTTGGAGTTATTAAAGGTGAAACAAAATGTAAAATAAAATATATGAACCTAAAGTATATGGACAATCTGAAGAATGTTACTCAGTAATCTCCATCAAAGGTAGATACGAGTGACTCGGTTAAATGCTACTATCTGTTGAAACATATAATCTTTCCTATTATAACACAAATGGTTGTTTTTCTTGCATAAGACAAGGGTTTTTTCCAGAAAATGGATGTATCGGGCGGGAAATTATCAGCAGCTCATCGCAGACAGATATCCCAGGAGACAACAACAAATACAATACCTAAAAAACGTAATAATTGAATGGATACTTTCTTTCTATAATTAACCAATCGCGTACTTTAAAAGGTGCTGACGAAAAACAGCAGTCCTGACCTTTAAATAGCTACACCAAAAAACATAACCCTAAAGAACTGATCATTCATGTGTTCTATCTATCGATTACAGCAAACATTTTACAACATCATGACCCGCGCCAATCCCCCATTCACTTGGTTGTTGATGGAATATTCAGGCTAACCTGGTCACAAATTAATTCCAATCTATCCATTCTCCTCCCATCAAAGTCGGTATTCCAGATTGATTAGTAAAGGTTCTGAGATCTACGCGGATTACAGATTTTGTGATGTAGTCAAAGTTTAAGGCCTTTGTTTGCATATATCATAACGCCACTGGTGTCAATGCTTGGGATAAGTCCATTAGAGAGGCCAAGTCTGACACTCGCCTATCATTCAGTGTGAACAGTTGGAAGAGTGTATCCCAATTAGTGCAATCAAAAAATTTAAAACAACGGTGACGGGCGATCAGATATTTCATGCACGTCTATCACGTTCGATGTATAATCAAGAATTAGGTTCCGATGATGTGTTTTAATGATAATTTTTCGAGCATTGAAACCAAATGTTTATGCAGACATTCAGTAGCTTAAAGGTCACATGCAACCAAAAAATCAAACATAATTAAAACACAATTATCACTTATTCATGACATATAGTATACATTGCTGGTAATGAAAAAACATATAAACAAAATTATAAGCGTACAATCGCAAATCAAAAGTGCAAAATTGTGTACTTCGGTTTACTTCCCAAGAAACGAAGCAGCCGGGATACCGAACCCAGTCAGAGCGGGTGGGTGTGCACTCAAGTGTAACGGCTGGTTCATTTGCAGATGCCTTCACGGCTCATTGTGTGTGTATATATAGAGATGTTGGGTTTTGTACATGCTCATTTTTTGTGTATAACATTTTGCAATCAACAGACATCATAACATGTCATGTGTTCAAGTATCACACCTGCCTGTCTGTGTAATTTCATAATGTGACAGGACCGAACTCGGGCCATAAATCAATGCATTTTGTTTATTGTGTATAGCCTGATTGGTGTTAAGTTCAAATTGCATGTGGTCAGTGATAGCAGCTGTGTATTGAATATTGTCATTAGCAGACAGGCAGGCAGACACACAGGTGTCAATAAAACAAGACATTGAGTTTTGTCTGTGACAACGACATATATATATCACAGTTAGAAATTCTGTCAACGCTAAATAATGACATTGCTTTTAAGTATCGAACTGAGAAAGTGACTCGGTAAGAAGAACGTGTGGTGAAATAGACAAATGGAATTATATAAACAGTTAATTTACTGACATAACATATAAAAAGCTCGCGCCTGTGAGATATCAACAAAACATTAGAAAAATAGCTCACACCAAAGCCTTCACCGAGTATTCATCCGACAACCCGCTTCTAAGCTGCGCGAACCTATTTCACTGCGCACGTGCTATGAGCGCAGCCCAGCTGTTGAAACCCGTTTTCCCCAGAAAAGTCGGGGGAAAATTAGTGAAACGTTTGAACTCCGATTTCGCGCGTTTTTTTTCATCGCGTTATTTTTTAACTTTATAAGTTGAATTTGCATTTTTGACGATTTGTTTCGGTAAGTCCATACCGAAAGGTATCAGAATCTGCAAAGTTGTGTTTTACGTTGCATGTGACCTTTAAACATGTTACAGTATACTGCATGCTTAACTGATTTTCTGAAATTCCCATTTCGTCTGAAGGAAAGAAATCTGTTGTCAGAAAAAGTTGAGCTTTCATCATAATCATCTTTGCGAACAGACAGAGTAAGAAGACTACATCAACAGAGTAAGAGGATACTAGTACATCAAAATGTCGAATGTCAGTCAAAATTGTCAAGATACATCTCTCAAGGTTGACATTTTACCTTCTCAGTGTCACTACATTTACTCAGATACAAATCAAAGTTCCTTTCCTTCTGCCTATTCGTGATACTCCCATCAAACTATGAAGGTTGTATAAACATAGGTAGGTGATTGACAGAGTAAACATCCTTCTAATGGGAGTGACCTTATGTCTCCTGATTCAGATGGCTTCTTGTCATTGAGTATGAGCAGCTTCAGCAGCAGGGCTGATTAAAACCAAGTGTAATCCGCAACTCAGGGTTGTCAACACGGTTGCTGCCTAATTATATGATACATTGCTTCAAAGTACTTTACACGACTCAAATAAGGGACACATTCTGTCTAAGGAAATGTTTTTGGTCTGAACTGGGTTTTTTTCTTTGTCGCCTTGCATGTGTGTTGTACTTTTTGTTGTCTATATGTTGTTGTTTTTGTTTTTTTTGGGGGGTTAGGGTGTTTGTTTGTTTGTTTGTTTGTTTTAACATTATTATTCTTTTTTTATATTTTTTAATTTTATTTGATTGGGGGGTATGTTTTTCGTTGATTTAGTTTGTTGTTGTGTTTCATTAGGGTGTGTGGGTGAACATTCCTCATGATAAGCAGCTAGCAAGCTGAAAATGTTCATTGATTCTGTTTCGTGTGTCTTGTTGGTTTTGTTGGTGTTATATTTGGAGGACATTTAGTTGTTTTGGCTTTCTGGTGGGAGGGATTGTATTTTCGTCTTGTTTGGTGGTTTTCGGCGGTGTTTTATTTATTTAGTTGGCATTTGTTCTGGAGAGAGGGATGGGGTGTTTGGGGGCGTAGAAATCCTGTGAACACGCTATTATTTTGATGGGTCCTTATAGTAATTAGATTTTCACATGTGTTTAGCAGTTGATTTTCATTTCGGTCGTCATATTGATGCCATTCACATCACTTCGTTATCAAAAAGTCTTCTCAATCAAATCTACAACTTGAATCAGTATCTGCTTTACAATCATCCGATGCAGCCATTCGATAGGCGCTATAATCCTGTGAAGCTTAAGGGACAATTAATCAAGTCTGATGAGGTACGATAAAAGCAACAAAGGCAATTTCAGTATTAACAATAAATCAGTTCTAACAGCAGAATGCAATGTATAACTACGACACGACTTTATCATGATCATATGTTCATATGTTTCACAGTCAGACAGACATGGCATGCATTCTTGTAAAGGTCCATCATAAGCTAGTCTGCCAACAGCTTTCCTACCTCCATGTATCTTGTGTACGGGCTAACTCAGTAATGTCACTGAATATGTGGTTAGAATGGTTAAGGCCTTGTTTTGACAATAGGTGGGTGTCACCATCTCAAGTCTGTGACATGCTTTGAGTATATGGAAGGAAACCGTACCTACAGCATATGGGAAAATCAATACACTGTTAGAGGTAAACGAAACTACTATTTTATATCAGGGTTCTTTTAAGGTTATTATCTGCTGAGAAAATCTCGCAAATTAGAGACATTTAGAGAGTAATTAAAATATGGCGGGTTTTAGTCTAACACATCATATTATGAACATTTGCTGCCCAGGAAACTAGCCGTGTTTATTCAAATGTTGCATGAACCCACACCTTGGTTACTCTAAACACGAAATGAAACAAGTCAACACTACCCGTGGCTTAATGCTATACGAAAACACAATGAACACTAACGGTGGCCTCGATGCTACATGAAAACATCTAGGAAATATGTCGTCGGTTAACGTCTCATGAAATCATCACAAACATTATCTGTGGCCACGGGTATAACATCACGGAAACAAGCCAAGACACAATGCTACAAGAAAAAGGGACCTGAACCAAAATACCTGAAATCACCGCAGATATAGGCCTTGACTTAATGCAAGAAGAAGAAAAAAGGCATTTTAGGTCTCCAGCCCACATACAAAATACAGAGTAACTTCCACAATCGGATGTTACATGCTGAATTCCTTCAATTAGGAAATACAATAGTTTTCAGTACGTTATTTCTTCAGCTTGTTGCATGTTTTAAATATAATGACAGGTGTAAAAGATCGGTATCATTTCCAGAGGTCATGCAAGACTGCAACAAGGAAATAGAATGGATATAAGCCACACACACACACACACACACACACACACACACACACACACATGATTGATTGGTTGGTTTATTGTTTAACGCCACACTCAGCAATAACCCAGCTATATATCGGCGGTCTGTAAATAATCGAGTCTGGACCAGACAATCCAGTGATAGACAGCATGAGCATCGATCTACGCAACTGGGATACGATGATGTGTGTCAACCAAGTCAGGGAGCCTGACCACCAGATCCCGTTAGTCGCCTCTTAAAAGAATGGGTTACTGAAGAATTCTAACCCGGATCTTCACGGGTCAGAAAACTATGAACATTTACAAGAACATCAGTGACGAATGAAAACACCATGGAAACAAGTCCAGACTTAATGCTTCGTGAAAAACGCCACAAATCTAATCGACGTACATGAAAACACCACTAATGAACACAAACTTTGGAGTCAGTATTACATGAAAACGTCAGACATTAGCCATGGATTCATGCTACACATCGCTACACTATCAGTGACATCACATGTAAAGGCAACAAAGAACAAGTCGAGGTACCTGAAACACCCAGACACTGAATGCGCAACGAAAACACTATAAACACAAACAGAAACATCACTTTATAGGTAAGGTGAGGTGAAATTGGGTTTAACGTCGTGCTTGAGAATATTTCGCTTATATGACGACGTGCATGCGTGTGTATGTGTATGTGCGGCTGCTTGTACTAGCCCAGACTGAAGTTGGTTTTATAGTGCTAGCCCACTGAGATACCATGCCGCAGTGAAACATGAATACCCCACTCAGACACATTATACTGACTCCGAGCCGACCAGTCCTTGTTGTACCATTAATGCCGAGCGCCAGGCAGGGACCAACAAGTACCATATTTTAACGTCTGTTGGTATGACGCGGTCGGGGATCGAACCCGCGACCTTCCGCTCTCCGGGCGTCACGGGAACAAGTCGGAGTTGATGGAAACTCTACGGACACTTGCCTTGACCTGAAGCTATTAACAACATGCCAAACTGTGTTAAAAGTAGCATCCACCATTCGGTACAGAGCTGTCGGTAACAGAATTATCGACGCCTTAAGCCCCTCATGCAATATACATTTAGTTACCATAATTTGCAACCATATTTGACAAAATGTCTTTACCTGTGGTGCTGCGATTGCCCTGGCAACGTTCTCGATATAAACGTGGTACTGCTGTGTAACACTGACTAAATAATTACTACAACCATAACACAATAAACTGACCTTGACGTCAGAGAAGAATCAAATTATTTATTATTGATATCATCGCTTCCACACTAGACGTTAAATCAAACCAGGCCCCGATTTCTCGAAACAAACTTAAGTCTTGGGTTTGACGTAAGTTCGAGTTTTTACTCAAATTTGAGAAAACGCGGGAAAATGCATTTCACAGAATGAACTGAAATCGGTATTAAACTCAAACTATAGGAGATAATTTGAGTTTTGGTGGATAGTTTAGTTTAGTTGTTTGGGCTTTTATATTTAAAAAATGCAGTTGAGTTAAAAATTCAGCTGTTCCAAATTGTGAACTCAGTTTGAGATTTGCGTAAAAACTTAAGTTTGTTTCGAGAAATGGGGGCCAGAAAATCATGTTTATGGTGGGATTTATCCCTTAAAGTGTGAATATGCAATTTCATGTTTTCCTTTTAATCAGCTATGTGCGTTGATTATGTGTTATTTTTAAACATATACTTGACCTACTAACTTCCTGACGCGCTCGAAATGCTGCTAAATAGTGTGGTCAACGATGTCAAAATGTGCCATATCATCTAATTCTAATTACTTTATGTATCTATGTTTTGTTGCAATGTCCTGTAATGGCTGATCAGTTTTATCATCTTATGAATGTGGAAAACTGTTTAAAGAAGTAGAAATCGAGTTACTGAAACACATATATACACATATATACTATTCACACTTTGCTAAGGATCAGATCATGAATTCAACAGAAAACTATGATGTGGGGTCAAATTTGGTTTAAATATCTTAGCTTATTGAAAGCATGCATCCTAGGTTTCAGTATGTCATTGCATCTTGTGGATCCCATACCTGCTATTGACAGGTGTTGTTTATTTGTCAATGACTCGTTCCATGATTTGCAAAATGGTTGATTGGAACCATGAAAACCGTATTTTATGGTTACTCATGTATCAAGTGCATAGAGGTTAGATTAAAGTGACTGTTTGCCTAAATCCATATCATTATTTATCCAGTTTTAAATGGATACAATTTCAAATTATAAATCTACGTTTAAGTAAAGTTGTGATCCTTAGCAAAGTGTGAGTAGTATATTTGTTTCTTAAAGTGAGTGAGTTGGTGTAAAGTCGCTTTCAACTATATTTGAGTCACATCGGGCATACCATCTGAACGTGAGACGATAGCCAGAAGTGATAAAGATCCCAGACATTCAACACTTCGGTGGAACCCATCAACATGGGTGTTATTAACAAAAGATGGCTGCTTATGACCAATGCACGTCTAAATGTTTTACAATTATTTTATCGAATACAATGGGGAGCGTCCATAACCCTGGATTTCTGTCAGGATCAAAACACAAGTGTATGCAGGTATTGGGTTCAAGCATTCGACTAATAACAGTCTCCAGATAAAGTGAAAATGGTCACCATTGTCCTTTCTTGAATGAAATTACATTCCCGTTAACACGCATTCGTTTATATATATTAAAGTGTACTTTGATTTGAAATGTTTGTCATCAACCACGGTAAGCATTATTCCATCCAATAGTTTTTCGGATAATTGTACAATCGAGTCTGGATGAGTCAATCTACCTGGTCTCCTTATGATGGGCGTCATTATTTGGGACAAATGGGTGTTGGTGTTAAGTCATCGATTGAACCAAAGTGAGCATCCTGTAGAAGCATACGGTGCCTTTCACTGACCAAAGTGGTAGATACTAGTATGCACGACAGGAATAACAAACAGAGTTTAGGAAATACAAAACAGGTAATGGACGGCGGCTGGATCGCCTTTGCGAAAGGATGATGCTTTTCACAACCTGCCTGTTTCGTCTATATGTATTTATGTCTGAATGTGTCTATGTATGTCTGGATGGATCAGACAACTCAGGGACTGACATCATGGGCATCGACTTTCGCAGTTGGGATTAGATGCACCAATCAAGTCAGCGAACCTGATCACTAAATTCCGTTCCCTCTTCCTTTCTGGACCCTTGAAGATCGGGCCAGAATTGATCTTCAGTAACCCATGCGTGTCGTAAGAGGCGACTAACGGTATCGGATGGTCAGGCTCGCTGACCTGATTGACACATGTCATCGTATCATAATCATAATCATTTTAGACACTTTGGTGCACATGGAGGTTATGTGAAACAAAGTCGAATTAACGTGCATTTATGAGCATGTCAAATCAAGAGTGATATCGAATACTTCATTTCGTGATGTTTGAGCGTAATATTCGAGTACGACAGGGCTGCATTTTAAGACCTTTGTAATCTCATACTATGAAACGCGAATACTCCATTATTAATTTTAGATAATACATCCTTATATACAATTAACCCAATGTTATTCTTCTGATCGTTTCTGTTCTAATTAGCTCTTCCTTGTGACTCCAGTGTGGTATTGTAAAAGTAAATTACGTTAGTGCCATCTTGTCGTGAATACCGCCTTGGAAGTAAATATGGAAGAAGCCAAGGTAAAGTCTATTTAAGGGTTTACGGTCTTTGACGCTGATCTGATTTAACCTTACACATATATAGATCTTCGTTACATTACGTGCTATTACTTGCGGCTTTTATCAAGATATTAACGTCAATAAAAAATTCCTTTCAGACATTTCAATGAAATAGTCAATGATTCTTCTGTGACATTTCAAAGAAACAATGAAATATTAGATTCTACGTTGATCATCTGTCAGTATTTGTCATATCTCAACGACTATTTTGGCATCTTTTACGAATAGCTTATTCAATAATTCCATTATCCTGGATTTGGCCTTGACATTTTAAGGGACTTTCGTTCCATCTCCCACTTTGACAAAAACAGATCAATCATTAAACTGTGCAGTAGGCTGATAACACGTGGTTTAAAATCAGGTATTTGCATATATTTGTGAGATGGACGTAGAAGAAGCTGACTTAGTATTAAAAGATGAACAAAGGATGCGTGTCTACTGCGAACGAACGAGCTTAATGTGTTTACAATAAAGCCAATAGTTCTATATTTGACATATTTCTTACTGATCTTCAGGTGAATACCATTACAGCGTCATTTAAACAGACAGATTTAGACAGTACTTCCGGCATTAGGTACTGATTTTCTCATTCTATGACAAACATTAATCTTAATGGAAAGCAGAATCGATTTTATGTTTTAAAATATATTGCATTGAGTAGTCGTCAAAACACCTGGTATCATCACCTTTTGATGGTGATACATAAACACATGCTCTGTCATCGTTTCTTATGGTGTCAATCACTGCATTGTCTGGTCAAGACTCGATTCTTTAACCACGCGTCAAACAAACATACACTCATGAAGAAGTCAGAATTGTTCAAACGACTGCTTTTAGAGAATTCTTTTGGATGTGGAAAGGGTTTTTGACGTTTCTATTTTTATTGATTCGATGCGTTGGTTGTCACGCTGAGGTTTAGTTATGTCTTTGTACAGATGAAAGTAGGTGAAGAGAAATGGGGTTTACTCAAGTTCACTTTTATTGCACTTGATATATACTCTTCAAAAAAAGAAACTTGACATACTGTTTTGGAGTTTACTTACTGATTGTATATAACTGATTCAAACATTACATCGTTGCCCAGTTACAGTAAAATCATCACTTTACAAATTTCCAAGACATGAGTATCCAGAAAGTGTTTGGAAAAAAACACAGTGGGCTATTAAAGACACTTGGTCAGAGTAACGGTGACCCATAGAAGAAAGGAGATGCCGAATGCTGACTTTAGGAATGTTTTGATACTCTTGCTGATGTGCTGTGTGCAGTTCTTGTAGTGTCTGAGGTGGCGGATTACGCTGGCGCAAGCGTCGATCAAGAGTATACCACTTTTTGAAAACCACCAATCACAAGTGTGCTGCCGGTGTATGACCGGGTTGCACCTTGTCCATGTTAAATTAGGTTTCATAAATATATATATATGTGTGTGTGTGTGTGTGTGTGTGTGTGTATATATGTGTGTATATGTGTGTGTGTGTGTGTGTGTGTGTGTGTGTGTGTGTGTGTGTGTGTGTGTGTGTGTGTGTGTGTGTGTGTGTGTGTGTGTGTGTGTGTATATACGAACAAAATGTCCAAAATAGTACAATGTCATAAATATTACATAGATAAATAAAAACAGAATGCCTTTTTCTCCAACATGTTTTGTTCTTTTACTCTTCAGGGAGATTGTATCGGTTACAGTATGACGTAATAATTTAAGCACTGTGACAAAAAATGAAACGCAATTTTCTATTTCGACTTGTACAGAACATTCCCCAATTTATTCAGGTGAACAATTCGTTGGCTTTGTTTATTATATGTATGTGTTTATGATAAGACCCATCCTCGCCGCAGGATAAGCTCACCTTTTCACAAACACAAGGTGTCATCACTATTTGACAGTAATTAATAAACACATGCATCATATAGTCAAAATCTTAAAATCAACTCTTAGTGAGATTTCTTGTGGATATGAAAAGGATTTGGTAGCTTTTATTTACAGCATAAACATTACTAAACGAACACATATTTCAATACATATTTACTACTACAAGTTCCCCTTTTTAACATAATTATCAACATCTTTTGGGTCATGTCAAGGCAGCCCAACTAATAAGAGTCTAAATAAAACATCACTTCAATAAATCCACACTAATCCTCAAAAACAAACAAGCCATTCATGTAGCAAAGCGCTTTTACTCCATGCACAAACTCCAAGCTGAAGGAAACATTACCAAGGTCCTTAGAGAGAGCTGCTCTTGTCAAGTAATTAAGGTGGTCAATGGTATCTTTGCTTGGTGTTGACCTTCCCAACCCTGAGTCAATACTGACAATGTAGTCATTAGTGGTATTCATATCCTGTACATAATTCCTCATCAGTTTTATTTCCATGTTGCTGGCAATTTTAAAATTTCATTCCCACGCTGGGATCGGTTTAGATGAAACACCAACAACGGGGGAAAGGTTGCAAATTCCCTTCTCAACTCTGTCCCAAACTTCATAACAAAAACATACTCAACACATCAAATAACCAGTTTTTACCCCAACATAATTTCATTCCTCGTTTGCTTGTAGATTACATTTCATCCTTTGAATTCCAGAGAAATAAAATTCTGATGGAATACACTTCATAATCATTATCAATCAAAGTGAGAGTGTGTGTAAAAGAAGGAACTGAGGACGAGCCCTCACAAACTAACTAACTTCTGAGTCAAGTATCTGCCTTTTAATGACTATGACTGACAATGAAAAATGAATACTAAACACAAACGCAATTTCTGCATCAATCAAAATATTCCCCCAGATATTCCCCTTTCATGTTAATCAAAACATGAAACATAAACATCAAGGTAATCTTGAAATATCTCGCATTCCAAATCCATATTTCATTAATCAATGCAAGAATTATGCCAGTTAAGCTGTGAATACGATGAACATGAAAATGTCAACCGGTGACAGTGTGTCCATGTCCAAACATATTGGAGAGAGATAACAATTCACTAGAATTAAACAATACACTGGAATTAATTCAATGCAATCACTCAAACGTCTCTGATATAACATACAGATCCAATTACCTGTGCAACAATCCATATTTCTTCAAGATCAAAGAAATTAAAATTCCTTGTTGCAAATCAAAATCTGAAGACATGCCTGTCAAGGCTGTGTAAATATCTCATTCATAGCAATCGTGAAAACCCTGATCCTCCATGGAATATTGTGCTCCTGTCACTCACAAAGCTTGTAGTTTTATCACCAATCAATGTCACAACATAAACCATCGCCATTTCAATATCCTCACTGCAATATACAACTTTCAAATGTCAACACAAGAAATAACTTCCCATCGTCATTTTCATGTTCGTTGTCCCAGTGTGATAGAAATGACAAATACGACAATGGGCGTGGTTCTAACTTCCGACCTCACATTGGTACCCTTGATGCCTCTTCAAATATTTTTCTCCGTCTAATATGCCAAATGCAATGGTGCCTTTCATACCAGCACAGGACATAATCAAGTGCTAGGTCCATCATTCAGCCCCCTGCATCAGGCCTTTACAATTGCACAGAAGAGAAAATTAGGCTTATCTCGCCCTATAGAAGAAATAGCAGCTCTTCTTTTGCCAATATCGGCAGTCTCGGAGAGGTTGGAAACCTCTGATTAACTCAACTTGTCCACAGTTTGCTTAGTATCTATTCAAAGCTTTGACAAGATGGAAACATGATGCAAGTGTACCTACCTTCCCGACCTTCACCTTGTGCCACAACCTTGGGGTTCACGTATTCAGGTCGGCGACCGAGGAACCAACTGGTCAACTTCTGTAGAGGGGAGGATGACTCAGGAACAAACATCGGAACACGGATCTTGTGTCTGGAAAATACCAGCATTGTGTGAAGATTAGGGAGTGGTTACTAAAGTCACAGCTTTATAAGATAACACTTTAACCACTATCATCACTGACGTCACACAGGGCAGTGAGGTAGCCTAGTGGTTAAAGTGTTTGTTTGTAATGCCGAATGCCTGGGTTTGATCCCTGAAATGGGTACAATGAACAAAGTCTATTTCAGGTATACTGTTGGAATTTTGCTAAAAGCTGCATAAAACCTCCGACTCACTCACTCACTCACTCACTGATGTCAAACATCCACCTATGGTGTTAAAAGTATCATATTTGCTTTATATTAACTGAGTATAGTGATTAGGAATAACTATACCACACAAAAATTGACTTAATGACACTGAACAAACGTCACTGGTATAAGAGTTATTTCAGCATTATTACAGTACAAGTAAAACATGATTCAGTGATGGGAGAATGGAATCATACAGACTTCTGTTTCATCCAAGAATGTCTCTGATTATCTTGAACATGTTGTACACCCATTTGAACTCTGCTATCATCTTCAACAACCTATCTGGAGCACACTGAGAGCTGTTATATATGAAACACCTCGCCAACAAGATGGTACTCTAAACCTGAATCCATAAAAGTGTTCTATAACTCTTTCAGAAACCAATCAATCCTCACTTCAGTCTCTTAACATAACTGCTTATAAGAGAATATTCAAAGCCACAAAGCAACAGCACAAATGCCAAATTTGAATACTTAATGAAGAAGCATCATAAATATGTCTTCTCAAGTACTGCACCAAGCTTGTGAACAAACACAAATCATTAAGCAATACACACATGTTCTCTTACGACTGCTACACGTGTTCCACTTTAACATACTTCCTTACCTCTAAAGTGGAATTGCCTTATGGTTAATCTTACTCCCAATCCTTAGTATGTTGCACTTAACACAGCACAGAGTATATGTTATATGTCAAAGTTTTAAAAAGTCAGGAATATTCCTGTTGTGTGACCATATGTTAACTAGGTGTTTATTCTGAACCAGAATCACCACTTGAGTCAACTCTTAACGCAAGTGTCAGGAACAAGGTGTCTATTCTGACTCAGAATCACTCCAGCTGCTCGTAAAGCAAGCATCAGGAACAGAGTCACCACTTCAAGTAGCTCTTATGACATATTCAATACTGATAACTTTTCTGAGTCAGAACACTCTTTATCTTATGTGGACAAATATAGTGTGTTAGGTGAATGTTGTGTAAATGCGGATGGATGTTGAATGACTGATGACTAAACATTGAGTGACAGATGGGTGAATGTTTAAAAAATGCTCAGTAAATGTTCACTGAATACTGCTGTTACATACGGGAGAGGGTGATATTCAAATTCTATCACAGCAGCCCCAACAATCTTGGTCCAGCCAGACCAATGAGTGACTGCTTGAGCAATGATCTCCGCCATTAGGGTTAGGTCATGCATTGTAATGATACTCATCTGACGGCTATTACAACAAGAATGGGCCACTGGGCACCTGTTCAGGCCAGTAATACCCACAAGACCATGAAACATGCACATAATTACTTCGGAGAGTTCAAAGAAATGAATACGTGATTAACGTAACGACTGGAAAAACATCATGAGGCTTATCACAAACCTCTTCATGTACATGGAGCATAAATCTATGAATATAATCATCTACGTGCTGCACATAACATGAAATAACTAATGAAATAACCTGTTAAAAACCTATAGCGCCAGGATTAAGCTAATGTACATGATTCTTTCCAGACAGACTGATCACAACATCTGTGGTCCGTCTGGAGTTGGTAATATAAAACATTAGTCCTCTACAATTCCCATATGATGAATTGCTCCCATGTTAATCCATCCAGGCCTTTCATCCTGCTCGAGGTGTTACCATGTTATCAAAAACATGATAATGCTGCACAACAGCACATTCCAGCTCCACCATATCAAAACATTCCCTTTACATAGTGTTTCTTCATCAGAGAGTTAAGCAGGATTCTACATCACCTTCAGCCATATTCATTATTCAAGCCATATCATGATGGGAGACAGAAATGGGTTTTTCACGTACCTACGTGGGGAATCAAATGCAGGTTATGATGCACAAACACAACCTTCAGACTGCACCATGGCCAATTTCCATGAAATCTATGCATCTAACGATGGAGTTTGTCTTATGTGTTTGCCTGTATGACCTCGCATTGTTAGACAGCATCTCTTTCACACAATGTTGTCAGACAGTAAAGTTCATGAGACAAATTAGATTCAGACCTCTTATGGAACAGTCATCACTGGTACAGATGGGGCTGGAATCATAAAGGTTACACAAAACCATATATTTTATAGTAACGTTATCTTTTTCTTTTCTCTTTTTAAATTAACTAAGATATCAACAGCTATATGTACATCTGTTTATAGTCTGGCCTTAAAAAGCAATGAAAATATAAAATATGAACACCTCACGATGTTCCTTTTCCGAGTACAGGAAGCTGAACAGAATAACCTCAGTTCCGCGCAAAATGTCAACTCTTTGAAAATACCTGTGGTCACATTCAGTGCAGGTCATCAGTAAAAACACAAATCACTAAATATTAAAACATATGGTCAGATTTAATTACTGGATGGATGTACATTTCAAAAACACAAAAATCTTACACAAAATCACCCAATCACAGCTGTCAGCCAATCATGATTCAGTCTGGACTGAAGGTTAGGGACGAAAAGAGCTTGTGAAAATACAGATTCTGGATTGTGCCCATGTGGAAATCGAACCCAGGCATTCGGCGTGACAAGCAAACACTGTAACCATCAGGTTACCCCAATGCTGTGTGCGACTTCAATGATGCTTTACCCACTAGGCTACTCCACCACCTCCACAATAGGTTAGGAAAATTCTTTCAAAATCACACTTATTTGGAGGTGTGCAGTATTGACTGTCTACTACCAAATGCCATGATTTTAAACACAAATGGATTTGCATGAAAATGTGTTTGGAATACATATAACAGGTATATCCTGGTATATATAACAGTTTTGAAAATCACAAATATTTTCATCTTGTTGGCAAAGTTTACCAAAGCAACAAGTAAAATTGAAATAATGAAATTAGAAATTACTAAGTTATTCTTCTGATCAGAAAAGCAAAGCTTTTCACAACTACAGCATCATCAAACAAAATGGAGCACAACTAGAAAGTTGTCAAAATGTAAGTGAGTGAGTGAGTGAGTGAGTATGATTTTACGCCGCTTTTAGCAATATTCCAGCAATATCATATCATCAAACCGGAGCTACAACCAAAAATGAAGAGTTGTCAAAGAAAAATGAGTTTAGTTTTACATTTTGCCCTTGTGGGGAAGAAAAAACCAATAACTGAAAATCAAAGGTTACTAAACAGTGTTCACATGTCATGCAAGAATCATTATTACAAAAAGTCAGCCAATACCCAACTCGATCTTGGACCCTCCATGTACCTACTTGTATCTATCTGCATCAAACAGAAAGGATACATGCAATATATCCCCATTAACATTATGTTTGTGTTGCCATGAAATCCCAGAACCAGTACAACCTAACCCAACCAATGTCATGTCAGTGTTTCGTTTTCCAAAGTTAATCCATCAAAAATAACCTCCAATGCAAACCAAACCCATCTGGCAGCAGGTCCATCTATTGTGTTGTGCATGAGAGGTATCACTTAATCTCCACATCATATTCAAAGTGGAAGAGGAGATCTAGTGGGAGGGGGGACCCTGGGTAACTCGTTAAATGCACATTCATCACTCAAGTGCTGCCTAATCTAATACTTCTCAACGTTAGGTTGTCTCGTATTCCAGTCAGATAGTAAACTAAGGACGTAAAATACTGCTTCTTGCTGCTTTTGCATGCAAAGCAGTCCATTATAACTGGCATTTTTCTCATTTCTGATCCATAAGCAAAGATTTTTGTGGACCTGTAACAGGGCCATGTGAGTTTTAAAAAGGATTGCTATCTTTTTTCCAGGTTCCATTGACAGTGATAAATGAGCTTGAATGCCCCCAATGGATTAGCATATCAAAGCAAAGCTAAAGCTGAAATAGAAACCGCTAGAAATTGTTTTCTTTTACATATAAGGCCCTACCAAAAAGTGAACTTTGTTTGGATTTGATGAGTTGAAAATGAGGTATATTTCGTTTTCCCTTTAACCAAGCTTATTAGATATGTGTAATCAAAGTATAAAAGGTGGACTTATCATGCGTATTTCATTTGAAACCTCCAGCTGATGCCGTTGGTACCAAATGTATTCCCGTGCTAAAATACCCAATAACACCCGGAAATTGACCAACACATGATGCTTGTATTCTAATTCTTTTATTTCAAAAGAGTGAGTGAGTGAATGAGTGAGAGTGATATTGCTGCAAGACCACGTCTGAGGACACCAGAAATGGGCTTTGCACACAGTACACAATTATAGCAAGAGAAATACAACTGAGAAATCTTGCCTGAAATTCCAATGTGACCACAATGTCATGGGGTTGACAAAATCAGAGGAAAAAATATGAAAAGGTGAAGATGAATCCAACTGGAAGGTGAAGGTAAAACTGGGGGTGGGGTGTTAGAACTGGACATTCATTTTTTTTTTGCACTGCGCCATGCAGCATCAAACGTACACAGCTATATCTATGTAGAGACATTACAAAGCAATTATATCCATTCATCTCTTAAGGGACAGTATGTCGACCATTCTGAAAAATTACAGATAGGCCCCAAGCTCATCTTATGAGAGAAAATAGAGCTCCAGTGACCACATCACTGTAGGCTTATCAGGGGGCGAACATTTTATCTTGTTTGTGAACAACTACTCTAATTCTGAGTTAAGAACAGATAGACCAAACGAAATCCTTGCGGAAAGCTTTACATACTGTTTGACACAATTAAATAGGGATACTACTGCAACTGCAACAGTTCATGGCAGCTTTACTCAAAATGACCATATCGCAAGCCCTCTACAGGGTTTTCATGACAGCAAGCCTTCTCCCCAATTGAACAACAACAAAGCCAGTTGACTCTGTGCAGCACTTGCATTGTGCAGAGCAGTATTGTTTTGGTTTGAGAATAGGACATCGAGCATGAACCTAACATGTTTTGTCACAATCGAAAAGTGTTTCAACAGGATTTGAAACCACACAGAACCATCAACATATTGACACTTTCATACATATGACCCCACATGTTAGCATCTTCCTGAGGCAGAGTGTCCACTAGCCTAAATCAAAGTCTAGTTTTCACCCTTGCAAATTCAAGCCTAATTTAATATGCTAAAATATGAGAGTACTATCATATCGATAGTTCACTCACAAAACGTTTCACAAAATCAAATTCCTGTTCCAAAAACATGCTGGCTACAATGGCTTCAGCAGTCACCTGTCAAATTTGTGTTGAAACTATTTCAACAATTCAGCAGACAAATATTTTAGAATCGATTCATATTTTTGCATCAACTCGCCCAATAAAAATCTTATGAGAAGCATATCTTGAATAGTTTTCTTCATTAAAAGCCTAAACAGTCCATTCAATTCTAATACCCAGAAAAAAAATCCACAGGCAGTTTTAGTTCATCACAGATCAACAATGTCAGTTCAACCAGGTAATCAATTCAGCAAACATCATTATCATGTTTCAATTAAGAAGGATAGCTTCTTGTGTGACTTCAATTTGAATAAAAGATGAAAAATATTATTACTTTTTGCCCTTCAATTCATTGAGCTTGTCATACCTAATCAGAACACTGTGTGAATCTTGCAACTTCCTTCTGATAATATTTTGAATTAACATGCACACAAATTGTTAATTTTCAAAACCAAACATCATGTTATGTGTGATTATTGGCAGGTCTGGATACAACACTTGATTTCAGGGCTGGGGCTGATGACTGAGTGAGTGAGTTAAGTTTTATGCCACTTTCAGCACTATTCCAGCAATATCACAGCAGGGTACACCAGAAATGGGCTTCACACATTGTAGCCATGTAGGGAATCGAACCCGAGTCTTCGGATTGACTAGCGAACACTTAAACCACTAGGCTATCCCACCATCCCCCAGGGCTGGTGAAAGTGCAGGGACAGCAACTCAGTTATATCATCACTCTAACTGTCACAGTGTTGTATAAGTTACAGCTGACATTAGATGCACTGATCTGTTTTATTCATTGTTTATGTGTGTATGTGAATCATATGTAAGGTGTGCTTGTTAATCAGGATTGACTGAATATTGGCATGGTGCTAGAAAGCGTCTTGCCTTGGTTGTAATTACGACAATCACAGTCAGTCAACTGAAAGTTATTTTGTATTTCAGTTATAATCTATCAATTATTATTCATAGCCATCCAATTGTCACTCCCGTTTCCCACTACACTAAGCTCATACTGGGGACAATATGGATACCTGTCATACACAACAGCAACTATAGCCATCCAATCCTCACTCCAGTCTCCTGATACAACCAGCTGATACTTGGGACAAAATGGATCCCGGTCATACACAACAGTAACTACAGCCATCCAATCCTCACTCCAGTCTCCTGATACAACCAGCTGATACTTGGGACAAAATGGATCCTGGTCATACACAACAGCAACTATAGCCATCCAATCTTCACTCCAGTCTCCTGATACAACCAACTGATACTTGGGACAAAATGGATCCTGGTCATACACAACAGGAACTATAGCCATCCAATCCTCACTCCAATCTCCTGATACAACCAGCTAATACTTGGGACAAAATGGATCCCGGTCATACACAACAGCAACTATAGCCATTCAATCCTCACTCCAATCTCCTGATATAACCAACTGATACTTGGGACAAAATGGATCCCGGTCATACACAACAGCAACTACAGCCATCCAATCCTTGCTCCACTTTCCTGCTACAACCAGCTGATACTGAGGCCCAGTTGGGACCAACCTCTTCACTGGGATAAAGATCAGTACGAAATAGATACTGTTCATCTGCTTCAATAGCCAGACAAACAGTTACAACCTCAACATGAAAGGCCTAAAGAAAAAACCTATGAAATTCAAAATACAAAGATTTCTGCCTCTCAAGTCATGTTACAAAAAATTACCACTCAAGATAATGCTTCATGACAGGAAACATCAAAGCTACAAAAATGGACTGACAATTAGCAAATTGAATGATCATGTTAGTGTCATCTCTTGGTGTAATGAACGTGAGGCAGAACAAGGACTCTTCTTACGGTAGCTGTGGAGCAGACCAATAAATCTCACACAAATTCAGCTTTGTTTTAAAATCCAATGTTTATGGTAATTTCATGGTAAACTAAAATTGAGGGCTTTGTTTCTTTAACATGTGTCTGACAGACAGTAACTACATACAAACAGAGGAAATATTATTACACCATGATGGTTTTACATACTACATCAAATGGAACAACTTCTTGTTGTCAAGGCTATGTACAACAACTTCATTGTGGGTTTTTTGTTTGAACAGGTGCTTTATAAAAGCCTCCCAAAAGCCTCCAAATCCATCAATAAGAATCCAGTGATAATCTTAATCTCTATATGTGATAGCTCACTGTCATCTGAACATTGATAATTCATGACAATGGTGGTAAAACATATTTTAATGTTTTTTATGGATACTTTGTTCTTTCTATATTCATGCAAAAGACACAAATGATATTGCTTATGAAAAGCTTTGCACTCATTATAATGACACTATTAGCTACCAAGAAACATTTTTTGTCTAGAAGCCAATCCGGGCTCTCATCTTCTATCCATGTAGTTCTAAAGAATGTGGGGACAGAATGCAGTCCCAATGTTGTGATTACCTGATACTATCACTATTGTAAAGAAATTCATAAACACATGCTCATAAAATACCCACAAACTCACCATGAACTCACTTTTGCTCATGGAAAAGGTTTTGTTGCCCCTCACATATCAAGTGAAAACTGTCAAACATAATATCACTGCAATATTTGTCTGCCAGTAAATAGCCGTCTCTTATCCAGTGGTTGTACTACTATTACATACAATAAAGGCAAGATACCACAATCTATCTACACAAATGTTTAGTTCCCTAATTTCTCACAAATGTTTAGATCCCTACATCCCCACAAATGTTTAGTTCCCTTAACTTCCCTACATCCACACAAATGTTTAGTTCCCAACATCCACACAAATGTTTAGTTCCCTAAATCCACACAAATGTTTAGATCCCTTACATCTACACAAATGTTTAGTCCCTACATCCACACAAATGTTTAGATCCCTTACATCTACACAAATGTTTAGTTCCCTACATCCACACAAATGTTTAGCTGCCGACATCCTCACAAATGTTTAGATCCCTTACATCCACACAAATGTTTAGATCCCTACATCCCCACAAATGTTTAGATCCCTACATCCACACAAATGTTTACATCCACAAATGTTTAGTTCCCTACATCCACAACAAATGTTTAGCTAATCAATCCCTACATCCACACAAATGTTTAGTTTCCCTACATCCCACACAAATGTTTAGTTCCCTACAACACAAATGTTTAGTTCCCTACATCCACACAAATGTTTAGTTCCCTTACATCCACACAAATCTTTAGTTCCCTACATCCACACAAATGTTTAGTTCCCTACATCCACACAAATGTTTAGTTCCCTGCTACAACACAAATGTTTAGTTACCTGCATCCACACAAATGTTTAGTTCCCTACATCCACACAAATGTTTAGTTCCCTACATCCACACAAATGTTTAGTTCCCTACATCCACACAAATGTTTAGTTCCCTGCATCCACACAAATGTTCATTTGCCTACATCCACACAATGTTTAGTTCCATACATCCCCACAAATGTTTAGTTCCCTACATCCACACAAATGTTTAGCTCCATAAATCCCGACACAAAAATGTTGGCAAGTTGGCCTACATCACATAAAATATTAAGTTCACAATCTAAGAATACAAAGATTAGTTTCCATACTAAAACTGGAGAGCTGAGATGAAAATATAACTCTTAAATTTTCTTTCACAGCTTTCACCCAAACATCCTTCCCAACATGTGTTTTAAACAAAACCTTTTAAGAAAATTGAAATGTTTTAGAGGGAAATCCCAGGGTACAGAATATGTGAAGCCTTACATTCAAGATTATCGCACTTACAGAGCATCTTCACCTGTGTGTATATGCATGCTGGGACAATCATCCATCACATAATGACACAAAAAGCCAACAGATGATGACACAAAAAGCTAAAAGATAATGACACAATTTACCATCCGAGAAAGACACAATCAACCATCAAATAATGACACAAAAAGCCAACATATAATGACTAAAAGAGCAGAGACATTATGACACAATCAGTCATCCAATAATGACACAATTAGTCATCTGATAATTTACATAATCAGCATCAGGTAATGACACAATCAGCATCAGGTAATGACACATTCAACCATTACAACCAGCCTCTGTCACTGTGTCTGAAACTAAGAATACAACGAACAACTCAACTTCTTCATATTTTCAAGGCTATTTAAAAAATGTATTTCCAAAGAATATTGGCGCCATTCAACACTAAATAGATCAGAAGGAAGAGAAATCAATGTTTCCGTGATATTCTGGAATTTTCACTCAGAGAGAGCTTGTATTTCTTTATTGCAATAAGAACAATACTCCCACTTTTTCACAATATAAGAAACACATATCTCTTAACAGAACTGTCACATTTGATTATTTTCCTCCAGCAATTTTAGTATTTTAATAGTAATATTATATTATTTTGTGTTTTTTGGCATTTACACAGTATCAGCAAGTCAACAGCAATTCCTTTCCCACCAGTGTGTGGAAGTCCAACTGTTCCAAAGCGAAAAAAAGCAAGATTTTCAGTACAGCTTAGATTTCACATAAAGATGCCCTGTAGCAACAAAGCTATCATCCCTACTCACAATTAAAATAATCAATAGTGATCAGTTTCGTAAAAAGTCAGGGAATCAAAGGAAACTAATTTACAAGGAAGCTTCATGGTATGTCAATGCAGAATCAGGCCAAATGGGATGTCAGGGATATCTGGCAGAAGGTGAGGTGAAATTGGGTTTAGCTGTCGTAGCTTGAGAATATTTCTACCATAGCGACGACGCATGCGTGTGGTATGTGTATACGCGGCTGCTTGTACTAGCCCAGACTTAAGCTGGTTTTATAGTGCTAGCCCACTGAGATACCATGGCGCAGTGAAGCATGAATACCCCACTCAGACATTATTATACTGACTCGAAGCCGACCAGTCCTTGTTGTAAACCCATTAATGCCGAAGCCAGGCAGGGACCAACAAGTACCTATATTTTAACGTCTTTAGGGTATGACGCGGTCGGGGATCGAACTCACGGACCTTCCGCTCTCTGGGCGGACGGCTCTAACCACTACACCACGGAGGCGGTCATATCTGGCAGGAGAAAACTTGACATACAGTGCATACACTCCAGACCAGCCCCTTTACAGCCATGCTGATGTTCTTACTGCATTCCCAATGCTAATTTCTGCTTTGTTGGTCTGGCGCCCCTGGCAGCATGTAGAGCCAACCTTAATAAGGAAATGTGAATACTCACATAACTATTCAGTTACTAATCATTGCACTGGATAACTTGTAAATTTGTTACAACTGGTTTGTTTGTTTATTGTTAAATGCCACACCTCCACCAATATTCCAGCTATATGGCATAAGACTGTAAATAATTGAGCCTGGACTGTGACAATCCAGTGATCAAACAGCATGAGTATCATTCTGTATATATAACTGGGGAACCAATGACATGTCAACCAAGCCAGCAAAGCCTGGCCACCTTATCCCGTTGAGTAAAGTCTCTTATGATAAGACATGGAGTTACTGAAGATCAATTCTAACTCAGATCTTCACTGAGTACTTTACAACTGGTATTCTCATACTGACATTCTGACCTGATTTTAAAGCATCGCTTGAATCATAATGTCGCAACTCATTAGCTCATTGACAGATTACCAGAAATCATGATCAAAACTCATCACCTTAATACATCATATTGTGAAGAATCAAGACTGACCCTACAGAATTCAACTAGCAAAATAATGTGAATAACTGACCCAGGCCCACTGAGCTGTTGAGGTTGGTTTTATGCTGCTTTTAGCAATATTCAGAACAATACTCCCACTTTTTTCACAATATAAGAAACACATATCTCTTAACAGAACTGTCACATTTGATTATTTTCCTCCAGCAATTTTAGTATTTTAATAGTAATATTATATTATTTTGTGTTTTTGGCATTTACACAGTATCAGCAAGTCAACAGCAATTCCTTTCCCACCAGTGTGTGGAAGTCCAACTGTTCCAAAGCGAAAAAAAAGCAAGATTTTCAGTACAGCTTAGATTTCACATAAAGATGCCCTGTAGCAACAAAGCTATCATCCCTACTCACAATTAAAATAATCAATAGTGATCAGTTTCGTAAAAAGTCAGGGAATCAAAGGAAACTAATTTACAAGGAAGCTTCATGGTATGTCAATGCAGAATCAGGCCAAATGGGATGTCAGGGATATCTGGCAGAAGGTGAGGTGAAATTGGGTTTAGCGTCGTGCTTGAGAATATTTCGCTCATATGACGACGTGCATGCGTGTGTATGTGTATATGCGGCTGCTTGTACTAGCCCAGACTTAAGCTGGTTTTATAGTGCTAGCCCACTGAGATACCATGGCGCAGTGAAGCATGAATACCCCACTCAGACACATTATACTGACTCCGAGCCGACCAGTCCTTATTGTACCCATTAATGCCGAGCGCCAGGCAGGGACCAACAAGTACCATATTTTAACGTCTTTGGGTATGACGCGGTCGGGGATCGAACCCGCGACCTTCCGCTCTCCGGGCGGACGCTCTAACCACTACACCACGGAGGCGGTCATATCTGGCAGGAGAAAACTTGACATACAGTGTATACACTCCAGACCAGCCCCTTACAGCCATGCGTTGATGTTCTTACTGCATTCCCAATGCTAATTTCTGCTTATGTTGGTCTGGTGCCCTGGCAGCATGTAAAAGCCAACCTTAATAAGGAAATGTGAATACTCACATAACTATTCAGTTACTAATCATTACTGGATAACTTGTAAATTTGTTACAACTGGTTTGTTTGTTTATTGTTAAATGCCACACTCACCAATATTCCAGCTATATGGCATAAGTCTGTAAATAATTGAGCCTGGACCAGACAATCCAGTGATCAACAGCATGAGCATCATTCTGTATAACTGGGAACCAATGACATGTCAACCAAGTCAGCAAGCCTGGCCACCTGATCCCGTTAGTTGTCTCTTATGATAAGCATGGGTTACTGAAGATCAATTCTAACTCAGATCTTCACTGGTACTTTACAACTGGTATTCTCATACTGACATTCTGACCTGATTTTAAGCATCACTTGAATCATAATGTCTGCTCATTAGCTCATTGACAGATTACTAGAAAACATGATCAACGCTCATCACCTTAATACATCATATTGTGAAGAATCAAGACTGACCCCACAGAATTCAACTAGCAAAACAATGTGAATAACTGACTGACTGACTGACTGAGTTTGGTTTTACGCCGCTTTTAGCAATATTCCAGCAACATCACGGGGGGGACACCAGAAATGGGCTTCACACATTGTGCCCATGTGGGGAATCGAACCAGGGTCTTTGGCGTGACGAGCCAACACTTTAACCATTAGGCTACCCCACCGCCCCTATGTGAATAACATAAATACATGAAACTTTTATGGACAATAACTTCTTATTATTCTTTACACGACGTTTCAGAGTATTATTAAGATTTTGGTTAGAAATGGTCTTCAACAAACCATGCGTGTCATAAGAGACTTGCTGACTTGCTTGTAGCACATCATTATACCTCATTTGTGTAGATCGATGCTGACGATGTCAAAGACAGGGTTTACTGGATTTGACTGTTTACAGACAACCATCATAGCTTCAATATTGTGAGACATCAAACTACAAACAAGCATCATTTTTTTCAATTTGTTATAGACACTAAGGAAGAAGCAGATCATTCATGTATGAGGCAATACTAAATGAAATTATAATTTACACAAATTGTTTCCTTCAACCCTTTTTCGGATTTAGTCAAAGTTCATTCATATCTACATAATTTACATGCAATATTCACTGATCTTTTTCAAATTCCATCACAATTTTAGGCATTTTCCATGCAGAATATAAATTCAAGAATCTTTCACAAGGGAACTAAAAATTCAAAGCTTATTTAAGGATTTACATAGAAAAACACTGGAAAAACACACCATTTCCTTATCACTATTCAAATTCCGCCTCTGTCATATCTGATGTTACACATCAACTGCACAAAACTAAACACATGACATAATCCAAGATGAATTTTGTGAAGCTACCTCATGAAGAATTTATACATTCTGATTTTTCAGCTCATTTTCTGTCAACACCGTTTTCAAATTGCCATAGAGAAAAAGTAGGAAAGGCCTAGTATCCTAGGTAACCCTATCAAGGTTAATCATAAAAAGACTACCCCTGTCACAAGAACTGTCAACTTCCTATTATTTCATACATATATTCATGGTGTTCCCAAAAACGCACAGTCCTCAGTAAGGTTTAATCAAGCTTATGCATGTTTTTCTTGATGTCCGTGCCAGTAAGTGACAGATAAGAACACAACAAATGGCATTCTCAGACACAAAGAAGGCAATATATTTTCTGATACATCCATTCTTTGTGGCATGAAAGTCAGACTGAAGCACAGAACTATTTTACATTCCACTGTCCTTGTCAGGCTTGTTAAAAAATATGGCACATTTTAAGGATGTGGATGAAGATGAAGTTTTTGTCACTGTAAGAGCATTTACATGTCTGTATAAGAAGGTCAGTCTCCTGGTTCCGCAACGGTGTGGAAAAACACAGACCAAATCTCGGGGAGGATGAATGTTGAATTAAATATTCAATTTGGTTAGGACATCTTTGCATTGCAGATAACTCGAAGACATTGAAACCTGCCATATCCTGATGCCAAGCGATGTAGAATTATGGTTGCTGACAAAAAATGATGCAGACTACAGGCTACTCAGTCACAATCATAAAACAAATCTTTAACTTAAATATTCATTATTCATGCAAATGTGAAGCCAAGGCATAAAACTTGTATAAGACATAAAAATATTGATATGTTTCCAGGTTTAAGGTCCCTTGCATGTAAATTATAGAGGAGAAAACAGATGTCAGCCACTCTTTTGCACATGAGTGAATGTGCTTTTGTAGGTTGTTAGATGGTGTATTCAGTCTGTATGAAGGTGTTGTGTAGTTATCATAAAAATCTAGACCAGACATTCCAGTGACTGATATAGTCATGAAACCATGAGCATAGAGTCATGAAACCATGAGCATAGTTATGAAATATGAGCATAGAGTCATGAAACCATGAGGATAGTTATGAAACCATGAGCATACTTATGAAACCATGAGCATAGTCATGAAACCATGAGCATAGAGTCATGAAACCATGAGCATAGTTATGAAACCATGAGCATAGTCATGAAACCATGAGCATAGAGTTATGAAACCATGAGCATAGAGTCATGAAACCATGAGCATAGAGTCATAAAACCATGAGCATATGAGGATATTATGAAACCATGAGCATACTTATGAAACCATGAGCATAGAGTCATGAAACCATGAGCATAGTTATGAAACCATGAGCATAGTCATTTTCATGAGCAAGTTATGAAACCATGAGCATAGAGTCATGAAACCATGAGCATAGTCATTTCAATATTTTGTTTGATAAACATCATGTAAACATGTAAACTTGGGAGCTGGATTTCCTAAATACTGTCAAGACTACAAGAATAGTTCAGCCTTGTTTATCCTAGACCATAAACTAACCCACAAGCAGTGTACTCATTCTACATAGGGATCCAACAATTAAATAAATACAAAGTGATAGGATCATTGAGGTTTGTATCAACAGTATTTAACTTGTTAATGTTATAACAAGCTTAATCTATGAGGGGTGGTGGGGTAGCCTAGTGGTTCAGGTGTTCGCCCCTCATAAGGAGGACCCAGGTTCGATTCCCTACATGGGTACAATGTGAGAAGCCCATTTCTGATATTGCTGGAATATAGCTAAAGCGGCGTAAAACTAAACTCACTCACTCATCCATTCATCTATAAAATCAAGTATTTTTAATGTTTTCCAATAATTATTGTAATAGGAAAAAGCAAGAAAGTGTATTTTGATATACTGCTGATTCTAACATACGTTATATTTGGGATTACACTTTCTTAGTAAGTACAGATTCTAGTACTTTTTTGGGTTGAGTCCCATGCGGGATTCGAACCCACACCCTCAGAGTCAGGCACCTAATCGCCAGCACACAAAAAATGGCATTGTGTATTTCACTGCTGATTCTGTCAATTGTCTGCTAAAAATATCACAGGGAACACATGGATCATTCAGTTACGCACATGAATCATTACATGGTTTACTTCAATACCTTATTTAATAAGTTGCCACTTACAACAAGCATGGGTTGCTGTAGACCAATGCTTGTTGTAAGAGGCAACTAACAGGATCAGGTGGTCAGACTCACTGACTTCTTATGCTGTTGCTCACTGGAGTGTCTGGTCCAGACTTAATTATCTACATACATATAGCGTTATAGTTGCTGAGTGCAGAGATAAACAACACACAAAACCTTTTTCAATATTTCAAAAGTAATTTTCATCTCTTTAGACAGAAAGGCCAATCCTTTTGATTCATGCCAATCCTTTTGAATCATGCCAGTCCACCTGCTTAATACTACCAAACTATGCTCAGTACAAATACAATTTCAGTGATGTTTCCATTGACTGGTAGCATTTGAGTGCAAAAATTCTGAACCAGTTCAAAATGCTACAAATTGAGAGATAATGTTAACACTGCAAACACTGTTTTCTTCTTGAAGCAGTACTAGCATCCTCCGAAGACTGGTGAAATGAGGTTTACACAAGCCCCCTAAAGTAGTCTTAAACTGAATTTCTAAGACTGGATATGCTAAAAGCTTTTTCAGTTTTTGAAACTGGGCACAATATTCATGTATGATAGAAGTAAGTATACAATATCTTCAACTGATAATGTGGCATCGGCATCTGATTATTTTATCCAACAAAGAATATTGATTTGGCAATTTGAATGTCATTAAACAGTTTCTATGCAACATTCATGAGTAGAAGTGACAAATATTCCCCTTTACAATCAATGACCAGCATTCTCTTCAAACAATATTCCACAAGGTAATACAGAAATGTTCGAAATCACATTCCTACAATGTTATGTTTCAAAGTACACAGTTAACTAAATTACACAGAAATCATCTTTTAAATAAAACACTATGTAAAATCAAGACAATGTAATAGCTATCATGAGATTAAAGTTGGCTACATCAGATGGGTTGTCCATTTGGTGTTCTCATTACCTTCATCATGTGCATGTGATAAAGAATATTATCCAGCCTCATGTAAGAATGTCGAGTTTTGATTGGTTCACGTGACTCTGATAAAATACCATGTACACCCGTCACGATCCACGAACAGGGAGTACAAAAGTCATATTATCCCACCAAGCCTCGGTGACCACGCGAAGTGAGAAAAGTGTGCATCACCAAGCCTTTAGTAATGTGCACTGCATTGAGGTCAATTGATCAGCTGGTGTCAACATGGCAGCAAGGAAACGTTTTGCCACAACAACTGAGAATGAAATTGAAGCAAAACATTCAGCTAGATAAATGCGTTATCACATTGTGTCTCGGGAAATATGGGGTTTCATCGGTCCCGAGTAAGGTTGTATTCCCCGAGCCTCGGGCTCCGGTCTCTGGCTTGGGGAATACAACCTTACTCAGGACTGATAAAACCCTGTATTTCCCGAGACACGATGTGATAACTTATATAACCCACATGCAATAGACAAGCTGAGTGGTCATTTGTTTTTATTTTATGCTCAGTCTGATAATGATTTATGGCTATTTGAAAGTGATTCCTAAACACATGTTCATGATCTGGCCAGAATCGTAAAGTGGTCCCTGTCTGCTTTTAGAAGTGATTGTTTGTGATTGTAGAACAGGTTTTTGTAGCTTTTATTGACATTTACAGGTATTCTATAGCCAGCATCCTCCATGAATATATTCATAAGCAGATGGTTGGGTATTTTTTAGTTGTCTTCCCTCACGTCGTAATGGGTATGATGATACATATTCAAGAAATTGAAAAAGGTGAATGATATTTGGATCATTTTTGTGCACTGGAATGCTTCAGTTACATTTGCCTGGTATCCCACTCAGGGAGATAGCATACACTCATAATAACATACACTCAAGATGATAACATACACTCACAGAGATGATATACACTCATAATGATAACATACACTCAAGATGATAACATACACTCACAGAGATGATATACACTCATAGTGATGATATACACTCATAGTGATAACATACACTCAAGATGATAACATACACTCACAGAGATGATATACACTCATAGTGATAACATACACTCAAGATGATAACATACACTCACAGAGATGATATACACTCATAGTGATAACATACACTCAAGATGATAACATACACTCACAGAGATGATATACACTCATAGTGATAACATACACTCAAGATGATAACATACACTCACAGTGATAACACACTCACAGAGATGATATACACTCATAGTGATAACATACACTCAAGATGATAACATACACTCATACAGAGATGATATACAGAGATGATAACATACACTCAAGATGACATACACTCATAGAGACTCATACACTCATAGATGATAACATACATGATCATAAGATGATAACATACACTCACAGAGATGACATACACTCATAGTGATAACATACACTCAAGATGATAACATACACTCACAGAGATGATATACACTCATAGTGATAACATACATTCACAGACATAACATACATTGAAGAAGATAACATACTTGTAGTGATTACATACACATATGAAGGTAACATATGTTCAAAGAGGTAAAATCATAACATTTAACATCATATGGAGATAACATACTCACATGGAAGTGACATAAACTCACATTGATAACATAATGGAGATAACATACACTCATTGAGGTAAAATACTCTCATAGAAACCCCAAACTCACATGGTAATAACATACTCACTTGGAGATAAAATACTCACATGGAGATAACATAAATTCATAGAGATAACATATATGGAGATACACACTCACTGGGGTAAAATATTCTCATAGAAAGTACAAACTCACTTGGAGAAAGCATGTTCACATGAAGATGAGATATGCAACATAGGTTCATCAATTCTCACTAAGGTAATATATTCTATCACAGGTAACACTTTTACTCAGGGGTGGAAATAACCCATTGCTCGACGTCCGAGTCCAGTGTTTTTTCTGTCGGGCAAGCAAATTTGTATATCACACTGTACCGGTGTCCAGTTGACTTTCCAATGTTAATTATGTTGTTTATTTAAAAAAATCAACAAGAAAACGGCCAGTATAGTGGAAAAATTATCAGGGCAAGTGATTTTACATGTGCCACTGTTCCGGAGTACACTAGCAATTTTAAACTTATTTCCACCCGTGCTACTAGACAGAACATTGACTAATCCTATCATGAAGGTACTGGTAAGGTAAACATTAACAGGTGCTCCTCAGGGAATGACTCTTGAACATCTTGAGAACCAAACACAGGTGGGTGGCCTCTTCTAAAGTGTTGATCCAAGATTTATGACCTTGCCTAACATAGTGGGACTGATTCTAATCATGCTAATGGACAAATGCTTTTATCTCAATATGTTCAGAAGTTCCAAGATGAAGCACACCACACAAAAATAAACAGATTACTCATTATCTTTGTGTGCTACAATCATGTCAGGTTCAAGTTCACATTCAGCTTCACCTGCCAGGTGTGATGGGAACATGGCAGGTTCCGTAGCCTCGCACAACATCTGTACCAAACACGTCTAAACCATAGGCATGAATAACCAGCTGTGGCCCTGAAATAAAATAAGATATTAGATGACATGTTCATTTTCTATAAAAAACATACCAACAAATATACGTCTAGATCATAATGTACATATTGCTGCATCAATTTACCTTTAACCTTTTACAGTTTACCTTTAACAATATAAAACACTACTGAATACATAGCACAATAGCACAATTTGGAACATATTGGTACATGCATACATGCAAACTTTTCCAACAAGATGAACATGCATTATCTTATATATATATATATAAATAAACTAATGCATGTTCATCTTGTAGGAAAAGTTTACACAAAGTGACAAGACGAATTGAAATTCAGAAATGATCAACTGTGTGATCGAAAGGGCAGTGGGGTAGCCTAATGGTAAAAGTGTTCGCTCGTAATGCTCAAGACTCGGGTTCGATTCCCCACATGGGTACAATGTATGAAGCCCATTTCTGATGTGCCCCGATGTGATATTGCTGGAATATTGCTAAAACTAAAATATTGCTAGATTTACAGGACGTAAATTCCTGGGCCCTATACTCATAAAAATTGACAATGGACGCAACGAAAGTTATTAGCGCATCCACAGGGACGAAGGAAAAGTCCAAATATTTTTGCATAAATTCCAATCAAGTAAAAATATGCAACTAGCTGGGTTATAGTATCATTTGCAATTTATTTACTGTAACAATGTGATATCATGATACACAATACAATAACAGTATTAATAATAATACTTAAGTGTCTGGGACCCCATTTTGTAGTCCAGGGCCCCTGAAAATTAAGAGTATGAGTCCCAGGGACCCTCAAATACAGGACTCGAGGGAAATGCCTGTAAAACCACACTAACTCACTCACTCACTCAGTGTGATCGAGAAAGGAAAACTGTTTGTTTTCTCTGAATTATAAGTCTATCACACATGCATTGAACCCACAGTAACAATAACAAAGTGACAGACAGCTTCTATGATGCAATGATGTGAAGGGGAAGTTGTTATTCTTTTCATTCAGGTTCCTAACAATTTACAGACAAAAGATATATTACAATATATTGTGGAATGTATTGCAATACATAAACCATTATTCCAATACATTGCAATTCATGAGTCGTCCCAGAACCAATCCCTACTCTCTAAACTAAAATGCCTCTTTTTTTTAAGATTTAAATTAATGGTTTAACACTGGTCGATATATAGCAGTCAACAGGAATGTACGAGACGGGTTAACTTTCAGTCAGGCGTGAAATAATTAAAAGTTTGCACACTGATGGACAGGTTAATATTTGATGAATAATATCTCTAGACTTTATATCTTCAGTAACACCATGATGAGTCTATTTGTGATGTGTATTTGTGACGATCGCTTGAGTGAGTGAGTGAGTGAGTGAGTGAGTGAGTGAGTGAGTGAGTGAGTGAGTGAGTGAGTGAGTGAGTGAGTGAGTGAGTGAGTGAGTGAGTGAGTGAGTGAGTGAGTGAGTGAGTGAGTGAGTGAGTGAGTGAGTTTAGTTTTACGCCACACTGAGCAATATTCCAGCTATATGGCGGCGGTCAGTAAATAATCGAGTCTGGACCAGACAATCCAGAGATCAACAGCATGAGCATCGATCTGCGTAATTGGGAACCAATGACATGTGTCAACCAAGCCAGCGAGGATGACCCCTTGATGTGAGTACAATATGTCAAAGGTTATAGTTGCAGAAGTTGTGCATTTAAATAAAGCTCATCAAACATACCTTTTTCACTATTTTATTTAATCAAAGAATACTTTTAGATAATGTTGATAGGACTGGTTAGTTGTACTTTCATACACTATAATTCTTGATCATTGGACCGCCTCCGTGGTGTAGTGGTTAGAGCGTCCGCCCGGAGAGCATAAGGTCACGGGTTCGATCCCGAACCGCGTCATACCAAAAAGACGTTAAAATATGGTACTTGTTGGTCCCTGCCTGGCGTTCGGCATTAATGGGTACAATAAGGACTGGTTGGCTCGGAGTCAGTATAATGTGTCTGAGTGGGGTATTCATGCTTCACTGCGGCATGGTATCTCAGTGGGCTAGCACTATAAAACCAGCTTAAGTCTGGGCTAGTACAAGCAGCCGCACATACACATACACACGCATGCACGTCGTCATATGAGCGAAATATTCTCAAGCACGACGTAAAACCCAATTTCACCTCACCTTGATCATTTACGTCACCTATTGATCTATATTTCAACTTGTCACTGATACATCAGATACAACTGGTGGTGGTGTGTGATCCTGTGAGTAGATCACAGGTCACAAATCAGTTGAAATTAAGCAACGTTGGGGTGCAGACACTCCGCGGATGGGCGACCGTGTTTGGCAGCTTGACTCCAGAGAGTTTCTAGGTCCTGCCCACAACGAACACATGTGAAACATGTTGTCTCACCTTAGGCTGTGAATGGGTACCTCGTAAGGATGGGAATGCCACAATAACTCGGTGTGCCTAGTGGCTGCAAGAGTTGTATGCTTCCCAGGGAGTTGAGATTGACAATACGATGTGCCGCGTTGAGATTGACATCCAGTGAACGAGGGAAAAAAAACAAAGCGCCTTTGAGCAGCTGAGCTGAGCTGGATATCGGCGCTATACAAATGTTAGTATGTATGTATGTAGGCAAGTGAGTTTGTTCAAAATTGTCTCTGTCCAGCCAGCAGGAAATGGGTACCTGGTGGGATAAGTCATGTGACTATTAACCTTCTAGAGCCTCACAGGAAGTTTGGGTTATCCGTGGTGATAATAATCAGATTGTAGTGTTTTGAGCATGCCCCTCCGTGGAACGGAATTCAGCGCATTACAAATGCCTTTATTATTATTATTAACTGTAGCCAAGATGTTGCAGATCTAAGCCTCACCTCTTCAGCTTACATAGCAGAGTTCATGTCGTGCCTACATTCAGTCAGTAACAGATGCTCTCAAAGACATGCGTACACAAGCTGAAAACATTAGCCTGAGTATTCACTCAGTGTTTCTTCAAGCATATTTGTACAGAAGCAACTCAAAATTGGGTTATGGTGATTTACATAATTCCCAGCTTATCTGCAGTTCTGAAGTATGAAAAAAATCTAGGCTAGCTCCAATCAATAATACAGAATGATGGATTGGAAAATACTCCCTGCGGCAGGAAATCAGTATTCTTGTTTAAGATGAGTTTTCCCAAAACCTAAATTGAAACAGACAACAAAACTGCTTTAGCCATTGTTATAATGACCATTTGTTTCCAGCTATTTCAGAATGACAGTGCTCAAACAAGCGATGTTACCACTGGGGCAAGCTTGGTTGTATTTACATTGCAAGATTTTCACTACACATTTCAGTTTTTATACAATATGGCTAGTCATACTTGGTATTTATTGATGTTAAAAAGCCAGATGTGGAGCCTAAACATTTCACTGACATTAATGTTTATATTTTAAGAAAACATCTCACCAGAAGACAAGTTTTGTCAACATATTTGCTCATATTAGCAGCTCACATACTTTTACTGTATGCCCAGGTACACGAAAAATATGTATTGTCTGTGTATGAAATAAGCCAGAAACCCAGCCAGACATCAGGGCTGGTCACTTCAAAATGTTACCAGCCCAAAATGGATTTAACCAGACCAGACACCAAGATATGGCGAATTTACTCATGTATGGAACATCTACGAAAAATGTACCAGACCATCAGGCTGGCTAGCTGTAATTCTAGACCGTCCATGAGAAATCTAGCCCATCTCGGGGCGGTTGGACGGGCCTTATTTCATACACTGGTATTGTATAAGAAAAACTAGATTTTGGTAAAGATGTCCCCCTCAACTATGCAGCCGTGAAAAATTTAACAGAAATAAATGAGGATTCTATAGGATATTAAGAACAAATATCACACTGACATAAATAACTGAAGATGACTTAACCTACTGCATGACGGGCAGCTTCGCATGTTCTTCCAACAATAGACTGACTTAACTGATGTCTGTAGTTTGATCAGGAAGCCCACATAATGATAATTATGATTATACAATTGTTTCAAAGAAAAAACAACCTGACAAATATTTTAAAACATAGTCAGATCTTAGAATGTTGATCTCCCTTGAACAGATCTGCTGTCCATTGGCGTAGCTTTGAAGACAAATACAGATAATAGCTCAAGAGTATATACATAAGGGTGAGTGAGTGAGTTTAGTTTCATGCCACTCTTAGCAATATTCCAGCCATATTACAACTGGGGACACCTGAAGTGGGTTTCACACATTGTACCCCTGTGGGGACATGAAGCCAAGTCTTCGGCATGACGAACGAATGCATTAACCATTAGGCCAGACCAATTTTATTTCTTGTTTTACGGATCCGCCGGTCTTTTTTTTTAAGATTAAGAAAAAATAATTAATTTTCCCCGCTCAAAAAACAAAAATTTAATATGTTTATTGGCCAAAAATGTAAATGTTCAAGAAAATGTTTTAGGTTGTTTTTGCCCCATATACACTTCATAAATTGCCAAAAGTAAAATACTTTTAGTATTCAAAAGGAATATTACTTTGACTGGTGATATTTTTTTTTGATATTTTTCCTTCATGCAGTTAGGTTTTCTGGGGACAAAAATCCGTAAAACAAGAAATAAAATCGGTCTGGCCTTAGGTTTCTTTTGCAAAAAAATCATAGTATATCCAACTGGTAAACACCAGTTGTGACTGTGAAGTATTTGGGTAAAGCATGTGTAAAAACTCTGAAAATAAGTGAAATAAGACTAGAGTCATGATGATATTGACACAGTTTCATCTATTGCTACTCAGGAACATTTTGTTTGTTCTTATGATTAATGATGCAGTCTGAAAGATTCTGGCCATATGATGGCAGTTGTAATATTCAAAAGTCTGCACCATACAATTCAGTGGTTGATGTTGTGAACATCAATACATGCAGTCAGGAAACGATGACACACCACAAATCAAGTCACTGTGTTTGATTGTCTTCTCCATTTAGCAGCTATGCTACAACAAGCAAAGGTTGCTCTAACCTGGAATCCCCTAGAGGCAGTAGTGTATGCAGAGATTCATGTGTAATGACACGTAATGGAACAATCATTTAGTTATGGAGCAAGCAGCCAGTTGATGAGTTTAGCAAATGAAGGTAGATAACTCTTGTTAATTTTACTGGTTGAAGTAGCCTTAAAATCTTATTCAACTAAAGATAAAACAATCAAGATGGAACCTGAAAGCAGGGAAATACCTGGGTCTAACCTGGATGGGGACTACAAATATTTATGAGAATTACATGGGTACCAGGCTGGCAACATGTGGTGTGTTCAGTTGATTCCATGAATTTCCGTTGTCCTGTCACTGCACATGACTGATGGAGATTTCATTGGCAGAATGTGAGGTGAGGTGAGGTGAAATTGGGTTTTACGTTGAGCTTGAGAATATTTCGCTCATATGACGACGTGCATGTGTGTGTATGTGTATGTGCGGCTGCTTGTACTAGCCCAGACTTAAGCTGGTTTTATAGTGCTAGCCCACTGAGATACCATGCCGCAGTGAAGCATGAATACCCCACTCAGACACATTATACTGACTCCGAGTCAACCAGTCCTTGTTGTACCCATTAATGCCGAGCGCCAGGCAGGGACCAACAAGTACCATATTTTAACGTCTTTTTGGTATGACGGTCGGGGATCGAACCCGCGACCTTCCGCTCTCTGGGCGGACGCTCTAACCACTACACCATGGAGGCGGTCCATTGGCGGAATGTAGAATTCAACATAATACAAGGAAATCAACCACTGATCCTAAATAGAAATGTCACTTGTCATGCTAATATGTTACCATGGTAACACACAATCTACATTTTTGACAAGTCAAAAAAGACATCAATACATTTTTGCATTTCCCAGGATTTGTAAATTTGTATGTGTATAGGATGCACCATTTTGTATTCATAAAACCTAGAAAATATCTGATAAGTAACAGTATCAAAACTTCAAACAAAAAGTAAGCAACATGCAACATACATCCATATGGGTTGGTGCTTTTGAAAGTGACATCCAGGGGGAAATTCCACACAAATATCTGCTTCTCATCTCGACTCTTCTTTGTAATCTGTGTGATACCCTCTTCCATGCCCTGAAATGAACATTTACCAACAATCAAAGAAAGATAATAAACATGATAAAACCACTTTTAAAATGACAGAAACTGAAAACAACTGACAGAAATAACATTGCAAGTTTACAATAAATCATGACAATTTTTTTCAACTCAACAATGGTTAAACGTAAGGTTTAGCTGAAGTATTTATTATAAAATGTTTCTGATTTCAATACAATTATATTTTATGTAAGAACTCCAGTATCCATCCATCCATGTTAAATTCAAGGAACATTACAATCAGAAATGAACAGCAACATTCAAAAGGTTATCAAGAAAAACACTGATCACATGTGGTGGTAGCAATGTACAAAATCAGAGTCCAAGTATTAACTGTTATTTACAAGAAAGGTGGGGAGAAGAGATGTGATGGTGGTGGAGATGGTGATAAACAATTTAAACAAAGTCACAGCTTTCAATATTGGCATCACAAACATTTCTGTAACACCTTCCGTAACAAATGTGAGTGAGTGAGTGAGTTTAGTTTTAATCCGCATTCAGCAATATTCCAGCTATATGGCGGTGGTCTGTAAATAATCGAGTCTGGACCAGACAATCCAGAGATCAACAGCATGAGCATCGATCTTGGCAACTGGGAAGCGATGACAAGTGTACAAATGTGATAACAATAGTCGAAGATAGGAGTGAGTGAGTATAGTTTTACGCTGCTTTTAGCAATATTCCAGCAATATCACGGCGGGGGATATAATAGGGGGACACCAGAAATGGGCTTCACACATTGTACCCATGTGGGGAATCGAACCCGGGGTTTTCGGTGTGACGAGCGAACGCTTTAACCACTAGGCTATCCCACCACCCGGTCATTAATGAAGGGTCAAGCTATTGGTAACACTGTTTCTTAAATGTTTGTTTAAAATATATACATCTGAATGTTTTACAAGCTTTCTTAACAGTATAGAAAACACTCCAGTTTTACACTGCTTTTAGCAATATTCCAGCAATATCACGGCGGGGGACACCAGAAATGGGCTTCACACATTGTACCCATGTGGGGAATCGAAATTCAGGTCTTCGGCATGACGAGCGGACTCGAAGATAGTGAGTGAGTGAGTGACTTTAGTTTTACGCCGCTTTTAGCATTATTCCAGCAATATCACGGTGGGGGACACCAGAAATGGGAACGCTTAAACCACTAGGCTACCCCACCGTCCCTCGAAGATAGGAAGTATAAAAGACTTACACATTGCTTTGAAGCATAAAACCCAAATACTTGTGCCTTTCAACTTCCTCATTAGGAATATCATTCAAAAATAATATCAGCCAATTATCAAGACTGAAAGCCTAACCTTGTCAGGTGTTCTAAGTTCAGTGAATATACTATCATATTAGATCACAAGTTGTGGGTCATCCCGTGTTTGTATGCTGACTTCATAAGTGATAACCTTGGCCTTAAATGTCCACCAATCACGTGACATAATGATCACATAAATATATATTATGCTGACCTACAAAGCATGTGCTGAGAAAATTCTTACAGGTACAGTGAGTATGTGACAGAGAAAATTAGAAATTCAGCTGATTACCAACACTCAATGATGATGTTGATGTCTTTAAAAATTTGAACACATGCAAACAAAACAAGTTCATCATAATAGTCAAGAGTAACTTATTTACCTCTTTTCCTCATACATTTGGACTAGATTTAGGTTTCGTTTTGACACATAGAATGTGTGAAGCCCATTTCTGGTGTCCACCGCCACGATATTGCTTGGAATATTGTTGCTAAAAGCGACATAAAACTATACCCAATAACTCTTCTTTAGGCATTTGTTCAGTGAGTGGAAGCATGGACATACATTAAAGAAAGGATGCAAAACATGCACTGTAAAAATTCACAGAACACAATCTCATTAAATACATTGATGTATTTTGTGGGATTGTGAAGTAACGATACACTTTTTTGAGTGGCATTTAGAAGTTGGTGTGATGAACAACGAGGAGAGTTCTATGGATGTACAACTTCTTTATCATAATATGAACAACGTTTTGGTGTAGCTTGATAGGGTGTTAGTACCTACTCTGAAACGTCATTCATATTATATATATGTATATCAAAGAAGTCTATAGAACTCTCCCCGTTGTTCAACGATACACTTACCGTAGTAATCAGCCAATCTGGGCCATGTGTGTAACAATATCTGCAGTAGATGTCATCAAACTCGGGAAACTGCAAAAGCCATGGCGTAATGATTAAAAACACTTAGCATGCTTAGTGAATGACGATGAAGAAATTATTTTGTCAACAAATATCAGTAATATATCAACAGAATTAGTCAAGACCTGTCTCTATCCCGTCAACCACACATTCCAACATTGTTCATGTCCTGAAAATCACGTATTGTTAATATCATTATCCCCCGTTGTTAATATTATTTTTATTTTGTTGTCGCTCTTAATTTCCCAATCGTCGTTGATCTACAGTACAGTGCTACAAAACTTCAAAGCAAGCTGTGGCTTGTTTACACATAACAACGGTACACAGTCGGTGTTATTATGCGTCGCAGTCCCTTATGCTCGATGTGACTTGAAGCCATTTGTCTACTCTACAGTTAAAAATAAGTTGATATTATTATACGACATATTTACCTCTGCTGTTTCAATCTGACCGCTGGCCATAACCATAAATACCGAAGATGCCGCCATGATGTCAAAGCTCCCCCTGTGTAACCAAAGGTAGATAACTCTATCAACAGGTGCCCGTCAGCAAAATCCACGCGAGTCAAGCAGCAGTACACGCATTTCGTAAACTAATCACGCCGTTAAAATGTTCTATATACAATGCTTCATACATGTGTAAAATCACCTTTGCATCAGTCAATATCCATCCATTCATCAACCAGGGGATATGTCGACATTAATTAAATTGCCATTCATTATTACAAGGTACAATCCATGGGAGCAATTAAAACTAATTCCCAGTTGTTTATATAGAATGCGTTGCGTTTAATTACTTCCATCTGTTACAAAACAATTAAATATATATTCACAACTACCCTACTGGAATTTGTCTAACATTTGACACAACAAAAATGGTTTATCGACCATCCGGCCCAACACTTGTACATGTATACTACATCCTGATAGATGTGTAAAATTACAGTGTGGAATTATATTTATAACGTCATGTTGCTTCATACGTTCACCCTACTCAAGCCTACAGAACACTCTTTAGCAAGAGGCGGTTAAGGGGATCGGGTGACCAGGCTCGTTCTTATGGATGTCTAAAGACATCCCTTACATATAGCTGGTGTATCGTCACGCCGAAGACCCGGGTTCGATTCCCCACATGGGCATAATGTGTGAAGCCCATTTCAGGTGTCCCCACCGTGATATTGCTGGAATATTGCTAAAAGCGGCGTAAAACTAAACTCAGTCAGTCAGTATAGCTGGTGTATATTACTGAATGAAGCGATTAACAACAAACTGGCAAAAATGAATTGATCAAAGCGCTCGTAAAAGGCGAAAATCAACCGCAAGATCATTGGTGTCATTGTTTACGTTATAAGGCAGAGCCGAACACAAACCATGAGGTGTAATATATCATGTTAACATACCCTGAACTGATTCACAAATGTATTTCGTAAACCAGTGATGGACAAATCTGGTTTCTTTTTAGTTATAAACTGAAGACAAATTATAACGTAATTGCCTCATCAGCGGGGCAGGTTACTTCCGCGCCAGCCTAGTAAGTTCCTGAGTTACAGTGAAGGATTTCCGTACAAGAATTCAAAAGAATAAGACTTGGTTCTATGAGATATCCTTATTTGAATTTTCAAATTTCAACTGAAAAATCATAATAACGAAATTTACAGATTGTGAATGTCATGCCCGTGATCCTTACGTCATTTGTTATTTTCTGCTATTTAATATAATAATATACTCATGCCAATAATGGTTGTCACCCCTCCCCACCCCAACCGTACACACACCTCATAACTCCACACCCCCACTCCAAGAATTGAAGGGGTGACAACCATTATTGGCATGAGTATTAACTACTAGTATTGGGTAAAGGAATAATTGTATGAATTCAAGAAAAATATGTCCCGTCGATCAAGGAATTTCCTTAAGTTTATAGTGTGGGTAGAATTTCTGATTTTGTCTTGTGTGTTTCTGTTTTAAAGCATTTACAGGAAGCATACACTGTCGACAATAATGTGACTTCTTTGCTGGAAACGTTTATTAAAAAGCACGGCCCCGTTCTTACTTTGAGCAGTCCTGATGGTTCCAGAACAGGGAGAAACTAACCTTCCAAATCATTCGTATCAGTTGGCCATCGTCCTTTCTGGTGATCATAGTTGCCGTTGCGTCTTGGATCAAAATAAAACGAAACCATTATGCGCACTGAAGATAAGTATTGTTATAATGAATACCGTAATAGCTTTAATAGATGATGAGTAAACACTGATGTACAGTAAAGTCTTCTAGTAGAATCGATTTGCCGAAAGTAACCGAGGTCTTGATGTTTTATGAATATGGCTAAGGAGACTTTAGTTATGGAACTTTTCTTTCCGGATAGCCTTATGGGTTTGGGTCAATCTGGCGTAAAACTAATTTGCAAGACATTTTAAGTTAACCGAAGTTCTATAACTCCTGTTCAGATACTAGTACGTTATCCACAACAGTGCGAAAGGCATAACGTGCCACGGACCGGTTGACCACATGTGACGTCACGTCAACAAGACAACCATATTCGGTTGGTGCATCTTCGGAATCGGTACAAAACTGACACATTAATTGCTCGTACACTTCCTCCGTTGAGATTAGTGGTAGAACCGTGGAGCAACATACAACACACGACTCCGACGTCGAATGCACCATTTTAAATCCACTCCACCGTCTGCTTTGTGGACACTGCATTCTATGTTCAGAAGACAAAACTAGGACAGTATACCGTCACAAATAAGATTCACGAAGGCTCTAGCCAACACGTTGCATATGTTGGAACAGACTTTTGGGGGCAGCATAACGTTGCTGTACTGCCTTGGCCAGCTCCAGACCTACGCCAAATGTTACGTTGTTTTATATGCCACTTTATATGAAGCAATGTCACTTTAGTCGCTAGTATAATATAATATTATTTCCCAATTAGAAAAATATATCATTACCTAACACTGACATATCATATTTCAAACAAACTTACACTAAAGCGTGCATCTAAGCTATGATAAGGTCACTGTTTAAAGTTCACACAGAATCATCATCCAAGCCCTGAACAGTCACCTTAACTATTAGAGCTATGGTGGCTGAAATCATCTGCGAAGCGTAGCTTCTGATGGAAACGGCTCTGGACATCCCATTTTGCAGACACCATTTGGGTCAGGTTTACCTCTTGATGTAATGGAATCTTCCACAAAACATGTGATTCATATGTGATATATATACAGCTAAACGTTAATTAAGCACCACCAAATTCAAAAGTAAATATTATCAATTAGTGTCAAGTAAGGATAATGAAATTTCACAGTATGCTATATGCCTGTATTGCCCGTGCATCACACGTATCGCAGACATAATCTTCGCAATATAGAAGATGCACGTGCTCGATACACATGCACGGGGTCTTTCGACTGAAAACACAGTATTGTTGTTTGATACTTGGTAGCTGAAATTTGAACGTTGAAGCAACAGATCTTATTGTACTGTTCCAATACAACATGCCGAGACGTAGGCTATCCGAGAACCTACGATGGAGAATCATTGGCATGCATGAAATCGGTTTATCATGCCGTCAAATTGGTATCAATTTGAATCTCAATCACACCATTGTTAGCCGACTGGTACGAAAGCACGTGCAAACTGGAGACGTCAAAGACCGACCCAGACCTGGACGTCCAAGAAAAACTAGTGCTCGTGACCACAGGGCCTTAATTCGCTTAGCCAGACGCAATCCAATGACCCATGCTGAAGACCTCCGTAGACAATGGCGAGTGGGCGTCAGACTGTCCACGAATACCGCCCGAAAGAGGTTAAGAGCTGCAGGATTGCGTGCACGTAGACCAGTCAGACGTCCATTTCTCACTGACAGACACATACAAGAACGCCTGGCGTGGTGCAGGTTAAGGCAAAACCACAATCTCCGATACTGGCGCAGAGTCCACTGGTCAGACGAAAGGCGTTACCTTTGGCATGTCACTGACGGCCGCAGCCGTGTCTGGCGCCGCCGCAATGAAGCTTATAACCCAGAAATGATTGAACCAACGGTCCCCTTTGGCGGTGGCTCAGTGATGGTGTGGGGTTGTGTGTCCTACGACTGCAAGCTGGACCTAATCACAGTACCGGGAACGTTAAACAGACAATGTTATCAACGTGACATCTTAATACCCCATTTTGACAATCACACACTTGCCAGTCGTCCCCTGTTCATGGATGATAACGCCACGCCTCATCGTGCCAGAGCAGTAGTCGATCATTTGAGGAACAATGCTATTGACACTATTCCATGGCCAGCCAAAAGCCCGGATCTTAATCCCATAGAGCATTTATGGGATTATCTTGGGCGCCAAGTGAGAGCCAGAGATCCTCCTGTGCAGAATATGGATGAACTGCAACAGGCTCTTCACGAGGAGTGGCAGAGAATCCCGATGCTTAGAATCAGACGTCTCATTTCAAGCATGAGAAGGCGTCTTGAAAATGTGATTCGTGTTAGCGGTGGATACTCCCGATACTGACTAAACAGTTTCTAGAGATAGCCATGATGACAAGAAGCATATTTAAGTTGAACGTTTGACATTGCAGATACCAGTATGGACTGGACAGTGATACTTTTCAGGCCTAATGAAATGGTCGTTTTGACGCTTATTCGCATAACTCCAATAAATTGGTATCAAAGATAATCATCGGCTTCGTTTTCTGTGTAGTGATAGTGCAGGACATCCCTTCAGCAAAATCATTCCTCTTTACATTGAGTCAGACAGGAAATTTCACTTTTCATGATTTGAATGTTGAACTTTTCTGAAAAAGTGGGTGGTGCTTAATTAACAGTTAGATGTATATATAAAAGTATTTTGGAGGTCTACCAGTACATTACCACCAACTGGGTAGACGAAGAGACAAGGTTCCCGTTCACACATGGAACCATCACCAAAATGTTGGCTCTAGAAGCACTAGGCTCTCACTACCGTTTCAATATGTTCGTTTCATTGTAATCATCACGAACATTCACTAATTATATGACATCTTGATTGTTAAACTGAGTATTCCGTGACAATTGCTCTGGTCGACTGAAGGGGCAGTTTGCTCAGAAAACCCTACTTGACTTTGTGGATGCTGCTGGTGTTCTTTGTTTGTACACAAAGTCCGTGGGTAAGGCTACCGGTTGTCCGACTTCCATTTTGAGGTGGCTGAGTGGGTTAGACGGCTGACTTTGTGTGCTGGCGATTAGGTGCCTGACTTTTAGGGTGTGGGTTCGAATCCCGGCAAACCGAAACATGAGTCGCATAAACCTATTCAGACAATTACCTACTTTTCAGCCGATCCGAATGTTCTCGTGTGAAAGTGAAAAGAGACACCGCAAACAACTATGGTTACACTCAATTCCAATTCCTTGTTTCATACGAAAATGGTATTTACAAGTGCAGTTTAATTGTAAACTTTAATAGCATCGTATTTCTATATTTTATGGCGAGGTGTAGGCAGCATGACCTTAACTAAGACGTCACAGACTGCCCCTGTTTGATGAGGTCGTAAAATGATTCACGATTCATCTGGCTCACTGGTTACATCTGTTATGTGTTTGTGCGCTTATTCAATGTAGTTGTGTAACGCACAATGTGATTGATATAATATCAAGTCCGTACCAGACCGCCAAACTTTTCTAGTGTCAGAGCCTCGTTTTGAGATTTCCACGATTTCCAGATTTCTGTTTGTCAGTGCACGCTGTACGACAGAGCACGCTGCACTACGTGTTTGCAAGGATTAGAAGGAGCGTAGTGTTGCAATATACAAGTGGTTAGATGTATCAAAAATCCTGATTGATATTCATGTATCCAGTTGAATGATCTGGGGCGGTATTCATAAAGAAACTAAGATTTTTCCTAAGTCCAAACTTAAGTTTTTTAAAACTGACGTAGCTAAGTCTGAGACTTAAGATGCTATTCATAAAGCTACTAAGTCAGAAACTTAGCTAAGTTTCCAAAGACAAACTAAGTTTTTTTCGTAGTGCATACCCGCGTGATCACTAGGGTGAATCCGAGTTATTTTTAGACTTCCGGCGGAACTCTTTTATAAAAAGGTGTGAAAATGGCTTTCGTTGGGATCTCCCTTTTGCTATTTACGGCAGACGACACATTGAGATATCGCGGTAATACATGGTGAAAAATATGTCGGGAGTCTGAGATAAAGAAGAGAAAACCTATTTGGACTAAAGACGAGGTCTTGCTTTTGACAGAACTCGTGAAAACAAACGCCAGAGTGTTGGAAGGGAAGTTTAGTCCGGGCGTGACGTCGGCGAAGCGGCAAGAGGCGTGGCAGGTAATGTAAACATTGGGTCCGACTGTCAAGGTGTAGTCAAGAGAAAGGAACATGTATGAACGAAAAAGTTTTTAAGCGAACATGACCTCATACAAATAAATAGTTTGATGAGGCTACAGCATGTAGTGTCAGGAATATTTGTAAAATTTCCTGTGTTTTGTTTACTAACAATGGAAAATTTAAAAAAATAGGAAATCCTACTTTATAAATATTTTTTTAGGAAATTCTAGTTTATAAATATATGACTAAATATGAAAGCTTTGGAGTGATATCTATTAAAGGTATTATCATCATAAGTGTAATCAACTTTAGAACAATTGATTTCAAGAATACATGGAAAATTAAAAATAGCTCTCCCACTACCGTTTCAATATGTTCGTTTCATTGTAATCATCACGAACATTCACTAATTATATGACATCTTGATTGTTAAACTGAGTATTCCGTGACAATTGCTCTGGTCGACTGAAGGGGCTGTTTGCTCAGAAAACCCTACTTGTCTTTGTGGATGCTGCTGGTGTTCTTTGTTTGTACACAAAGTCCGTGGGTAAGGCTACCGGTTGTCCGACTTCCATTTTGAGGTGTCTGAGTGGGTTAGACGGCTGACTTTGTGTGCTGGCGATTAGGTGCCTGACTTTTAGGGTGTGGGTTCGAATCCCGGCAAACCGAAACATGAGTCTCATTAACCTATTCAGACAATTACCTACTTTTCAGCCGATCCGAAGTGAAAGTGAAAAGAGACACCGCAAACAACTATGGTTACACTCAATTCCAATTCCTTGTTTCATAAGAAAATGGTATTTACAAGTGCAGTTTAATTGTAAACTTTAATAGCATCGTATTTCTATATTTTATGGCGAGGTGTAGGCAGCATGACCTTAACTAAGACGTCACAGACTGCCCCTGTTTGATGAGGTCGTAAAATGATTCACGATTCATCTGGCTCACTGGTTACACCTGTTATGTGTTTGTGCGCTTATTCAATGTAGTTGTGTAACGCACAATGTGATTGATATAATATCAAGTCCGTACCAGACCGCCAAACTGTTCTAGTGTCAGAGCCTCGTTTTGAGATTTCCACGATTTCCAGATTTCTGTTTGTCAGTGCACGCAGTACGACAGAGCACGCTGCACTACGTGTTTGCAAGGATTAGAAGGAGCGTAGTGTTGCAATATACAAGTGGTTAGATGTATCAAAAATCCTGATTGATATTCATGTATCCAGTTGAATGATCTGGTCTCAAAATTCTTGACTGGTTATTGTACTAAGTTGCGCAATAGTACGGAACCCAGTCAGCAGGAAACCAGACTGTTGTGCAATCAATGTTTTGACTTGTGGGACTCAACCCAATAAAAGTACTAGAATCTGTATTTTACTGAGAAAGTGTTATCCCAATCATAACGTGTGTTACATTTGACCACTTTCTAAATGGCATTGTGTATTCGTTGGACGAGAGACCCCCCGTGAGCTTATCGTTTTAAGCGGCCTTTTGCAATATTTCAACAAAACGCACCACAAATGGATTTCAAAAGTATGCGTGTATTTCGCGTTGTTGGAAATGTGATGTTTACTCAACGCCTCCAAGTACACCTGGTAATCCATGTTCTACTTACACACAAAATGTTCTAGATTCATGCAACTGTTGTTTTTAGGATGAAAATATGTTCTCCGCGAATTAGTGTTATATAATATGTCAGAATCAAGTCAGTGTTTATCTTAACTCGACTTCCTCACACAATGATAAATACTCAAAAGTCGTAAATTATTTTGTCATTTTATTTCGTAAATACAATTATCCACACAAGGTCAAAACACTCCCGAAGCCGTCAACAAGAGACGTCATTGATATATGCATGGGTGCACTGTAGTTTTCACGTAATGCATAGAACATAATCATCTCCAGGCCATAATAACAAGTAAATGTTTACAATATTGCAAATGTACATCCGTATCCTAGGAAATTGCTCAACATGTTGATAAATAGCTAATATGCATAAATAGGATAATATAACACAATTTATAACTGTGGCTGGTATAACAATATACTCTATACATCACGTCAGAATTCTTACCAATATAGCTTTACTGAATATACAAGTCCTGAAAGCAGTCCTACTCCAGGAAACAATGTAAGGTAATTGGCACACAAACAATTTGGATCAGTTTCTGACATTTTTCATAAAACCCATCGCATCATGCGTAAAGAATTCTACCACTGAACATGATTACGGATATAGAATTTGTAATGGCTAAATATATCAATTTATCTATTATCTGCATCAAATTTGAGGCTGGACGAAGAGGCATCTTGTTGTAAATTCCACAATATTCGAAAAAAGGGTGATTTGTTGCTCATGCTCGAGCTCGTTATGATGATCCGAACCTTGATGAACACTATCCAACGTAATGGCAGTGGTCAGTCTGATATTGACTACCGACAGGTAACGAGTTCATCTTGTCAGTTCACAAATGAAATGGAGTGCATCAGTTTTTGACTGAAGACATTGGACAGTAAAAGAAGTCTGGTTGCTTCCCGTCGTTGTCTGTGAAAGAGATAAAATAGAATTATTATAGAAAAAAACACCCTAACACGTGGAGGACATTCTTGAAAGCACGTTAACTCGAAATTCTCAACCATCCCATTTATGTCGACCTATCGGTGGTAGTTTCAAACGACATAGCGCTGATACTGATTCCAAAGATATCAGATATAAACAAAATATTTATGATTAGTTAGAAGAGATATAAAATCATAGACAATGTTGACAAAGGGAACTACAAAACTCTTTCCATATCGCTGCTTAATGTCTTGATATGCGACTATCCATAATTTAAGATAACACCAGTTTCAATGCGTGTAATGTCATTGTTTTGTGTTTTTAATGACCTCTCTGTTTTTGACATTATGGCGGAACAACCGCTTCCTGTCTAGACGCCATAATCATTCACACTTCCCCAAAAAATACATGACTTTAAGAACAATGCCAGTGATTAGCATACTGAAATTGGATGAAGTTAGTTGGCAAACCTGCACACACTGCAAATCTCACACAAATGCACAGAGTTTGGATCACATTCACCAATAATTCCCTCATACTGATCATGTGAAATAACTATCATGCCATCTTCAAACGAAAGTGCGTCTGTGTTGTATGCATAGCTGTAAACTGCAGGGTGCATACACGTACCTGACTTTGTGTGACAAAACACCAACGATAAGAAACGTGTCAAAATAGAACCAGATAGCAGAACCATTCTAATGATGCTTGTTCTATGAAGGAAAAACACGGGACAATGTTCGGGATCATAAATTTTGAGGATATGCTTTTGTAGTGAAGACTGTGCACACAATTTCACAGATATATCCCGAAAATCATTGATCATAACTAGCTGTTTTGTTATGTGGAGTATACCAACGTTGCATCAGGACAATACAACCTGCCCCACTCGTTGCTAATGAGACCACAGATATGTATCTCAGGGGTGGTGTTCACAGTATATCTATTGAGAATTGGAGAAGATTTAAAATCCTTCTGTTCAAAAAAGGAAATACCCTTAGGCTTTGTAGGTATTTTAAAAGCTGTCAACATTTTTAACAAAGCATATATAGGGGCAAATACTTCCCTGTCATATTGTTGTGTCAACCTCTATGGAGGCTCGTATAAGGTTGCTTTACACCCGGAATCATTTACGTGCGATAAACACTATACATGCATGTGTTATATATATGTAAGGATTAAAAACACCAATCAAACACACATTGTTAAGAAATCATGCATCGTTTGCTTTTAATTGAAAAAGTATGCCTGTCGATTCGACATATTCGTGACCTTTTAGAGGTTAGAAGAGTGTATTCTGTGTAAGACACTTTTAATGTAATAAATATATTAGCGTGTTGAAACAAGAACAAAGACTGAAATGAGATTCTTTTTCAACTTGCAGGTCCTTGACGCAAAAGCTGTAAAGCGATAGAGGACCTTTGGGTCGGTAGGGAGTAAAGTTCTTTACGGTAAGAGAACGTGATAGTCTCTGTCACGGAATACCCACTGAGCTGACACTACTGCCAAACAATATTTTATAGATTTAAAAGCCATCCTTGCCAGTCTCTTGATGGTGTTATTAACACACAAACACGATTAACGCGTACAGTCAAAAAGAAGGTCACGACTGTATCAGAACGGCAGGTATCCAGAAATCAAATTAAACTAACACAACAATCAAACACCTCACCACAGAATAAAAAGCATGTTGGAAACACGAAAATTAGCCAATTTTCGAATCGAAAATCTGTTCTTAATTTCAGGAGTTCATTCGAAAAAATGCGAACACAATCTGTAAGCAACTTGCATACGTTAGTTCCATTCTGTGAACTCTGCTATACTCACTAACTGCTCAATACTTTTCAGTGTCGATATAACAGGGTATTCCGGAACTAGAGAAAAGCTTGCATGGGCAATAATTCTTCTTCTGGCATGTTCCGGAATGGGTTAACCGTGACTAGGAGCAAACACGACAGGCATTTAAGTTTTTCTAATACCCTTGAACATTGCCATACAAAACGTTTACCTCGTCTTTTCCAATTACAGCTGTAGCAATGTCAGTTGGTTTGGACACCATAAATAGTAATCACCAATACTATTTTTAAAAATAGAATTATGTTCAATACATATATTAAAATTATCGTTTTGCACTGAAAGCAGAAAGAAGAAAGAAAGAAAATAAACTTTTCACCAGATCAGTATGATACAATGTATCACCTGGTTTTTGTTACCATACGGTTGGTTTTAAATGACTAATGCTCGTTCGAAGAATAGGAATTCAGCATAGCTAATTCAATGAGATTGAAATTGCTTCCCATTAGTGGCACGGTAATTCTGTGTTCCAGAAATGTTACAAAACATTTAGTTATTAACCGACTAGCTATACAGGCACATCACTACAGTATATATCAGTAGGACTCAGATATGGCGGGACTGTGTGACGGATTGTCATATCCGCGGCAGATCCTCAATGTTAAGTTTCTCTGAGTCCTTCATATCGACACACAGGCTTTGTACTGCAAAGTACATTCTTTAGTCACAATAAAACTACGGCAACTCAAAACTTACGTATGTTCTGCATTAATACCAAAGCGACTAGGCTGTGTATAATCATAATAGAGATACATATATGTTCTATCAGTAATAACTTCACACGTCCACAACACAAAGAAAGAAGTTAAAGATATTATAATAACTGACAGCTAACAAGGGAAGCACAAGTAGAATGAGAAAGCATGGACTGATGCAAGGTTACTGTTTCCTTCCAGTATGTTTTAAGGCAAATTAAGAAAAAACGAAAATAATAAAATGTTTTCCAAATTTATGGGACAATATAAATTATTTTGAATTTACTTGGAGCGAGGGAAACACTATTATTTCCCATGGAAGTGAATACGAAGTTAATAATTGTAACTATAATAATCTCAGTTGGATCGTTATTAGCAGCCAAAATATCAAAACAATGTGGGAACATTTCGAGAGGTATACGTAAGACGTAATAAACACCCAGCGTCCTTACCGATATTTTCAGCCTCTGTATACTTAAGGGCTTCCTGGATGATTTTGAATGACCTTGACTGAACGTTTGGGTTTTGGTATCCAGTATCGAACGCTGACGGTTCCTCGATAATCTCCGCTCTGGGCTCTTCCGTGCTTTGTTGACGCCTGATGGTTTCTGTCGCGACAGACACGGCGTTTCTGAGAGATAATTAGAAGAGTTAAGCAAATATTCTACGTTCCGGAAATCAGTGTACTGTCTGCTTAGTTCTAATTTGTGGACTGAAGTGAGTTTATTGTTAGTTCGAACCCGAGAAAACGATCCTGGTACCCGGCGTAGCACAAAGATTGCTTTGTGAGTGAAATCTGTTTTTTCACATGAACAATATATGAAAGACGAATAATTATCATATTCTCATATGAATTCAGAACAGTTGTGTCCTTGTAAACTCTGATAACTTGCTAAACAGAATTATCATTGCAACTAATAGAAATGGCGGGCAATAGAAAGTGTACACATGAAAATTGGATTTGACCAACTAATAACAAACGTTACCGAAACGCTATTAGGCTGTTGCCAAAACAATGCGAATGAAAGGTCCAAAACCCAACCTTGACACAAGTATCGAATACATCTAACTTGAATAACCACTTTTTGTTGGTATCATTATCGCAAACACACAATGGTGAAAGTTTCCTTGCCTTGCAGTTTAATATGTATTACTCATTAAGTTAGTGACCCACCGTCATTAAACAAGAAGCAGTTCCTAATTCCAATTATCGCACCTTTAAAACCCGCATATACCATAAACCCAAAGGTTTGGCTCACCTTCTGACATAGAAATCAAGTTCGTTTCCTGCCCTCAATATCTCCATCTTGGCTTGGTCATGTGTCATGCCATCTGTCGGTACTCCAGCTATGGACAGGATTCCATCCGCAGGCTTCAAACCACTCTTCTCAGCTATACTCTTACTGTTAACCTGCACAAAAACAACATTCATAATACTAACACGCTCTCAGTCAGGTAGAAAATGATATCACGCAATTATTAAATGACCTGCCGCATTAAAAAATGAGAGTGAAAATACCCGTTATTAAAATGTACTAATTAAGACAATTATAACGCTTTACATATTCATGACATATTTCTGTCCAGCAGTGGCTAATTGCAAATTGTATTGTTCAATTTACCTTCTCAATTGGATAAGCTGGAGTAAGAAATGAAGTAGTATCTGAAGCGCTATGAAAATATACGATGCTTCACCTGGTGCATCGTCGTATCTCCGCCGTGTCTTCATACCATCGGCCACATATTCATTAATGATAAGTATATATGAAATAACTTGAAATCAGACTGGCTAAAACTGGTCAGTCACTAAAGTAGTAGTACACACACACACACGCACGCACGCACGCACGCACGCACGCGCGCGTTCTCTTATATTACGTTCTTCTACTGGAGCAATTTACCAATCAACACCATACGGTTTCGAAATGAAAGAACCATATCTATCTATCTATCTATCTATCTATCTATCTATCTATCTATCTATCTATCTATCTATCTATCTATCTATCTATCTATCTATCTATCTATCTATCTATCTATCTATCTATCTATCTATCTACTGCTTTTCAGGTGCCGGCTTATCATAGGCCCATCAGGGCATTTGTGCCTGCAAATAATATAATACCCTAATTACGTGTCTCTTCTGTTACAACCAGCGCGTCCTAGGGTGACTTTTCTGTAATTATGATGTAGGACGATAGCTTAATAACTTTAGAGTATCGCTGATTGCATAGCATACATTACAGGGATCTAATTAGACACCCTATAAAGTTTGTCTACCCTACTGCACCAGTTTCGTTGACAACCATACCACCAACTGCACAATGCCTCACGGTACAAGAAAGACGATGTGGTACTCATTCTGAGGCATATTGTGTATTCTGTATGTTTAAGGTTAAACTCGTGACCTGATCCCTCACCATGAGCTGTTCGTATTGTACACTTATTGTCACGTAGAACATGTTCAGTGTACGGTTTCAGTATCACAGTGAAATGGTGATGGTACCTGGTTTTCGCAAGAGATTGGCGCATTAGCATACAATAGCACATTTTATGCTACTTTCATAACGTAGCTGGTATATACAGGTATCAAACTAGGCCAATTGTGAGCTGAGGTACGACTCTCTCTTAACACGCACTAACTGGATCAGTGATCAGGACCGACTCACAGCACGCATGTGCGCCTATTTACTACCAGCACTCGCGCTTACATATCAGCGGAAACGTGGATTGTTCCCAGTCAAGAGCAATAAAATATCAAAGTTTATAAGCCGGAACTGCCAACTTTCTCATTAACGATAGCTATGACTGAGTGCAATTTGAAGGTTTGAATTACTTGGTCTATACATATGGCACTCACACACGTGAGCTAGAGGAGGGCCAGCAGTGTTTATGTACAGTCTATCTCTAGGACGGTAGTGGTTAGAGTGTTTTCCTTGTCACGACGAAGGTCAGGTTCTGACTCCCCGCAATGTGATGGCGACTTAGACTAACAAAATTACTCTCTGAAATTAACATATTTTACAGAAAAAACACATCATAATATAAAAAATAAAATATAATGAAAAGGAACCGTGAGACTTTCTTCACTTTCGGCCTGAAACTGTGGGAATCTAGACTTGCCATATAATCTAGACATGCATGGGCTTTCTTGGATATGTTTGTTTCAGGGTCTGTATGACAGACTAATGGCAGCTACGTTGTTCATCATGTCATTATGATTTTCCCATACTAAGCACGTCATTGTACTATAGTCCTCAACGGCCATCATCTACGAAAATAAAGAGGCTGAGTCTGAGTGTGTTGTCCACCGTAGTGATATTGCAGGCGTATTGCGAAGGATTCTGACCCAAATTAACTCACCCTTTCAGTTCCACATATAGATCAGGTGATGTTACGGACATATTTATTTTAGGAGTCATGTGCAAGTAGTGTACACATAATCTAAAACAAACGCTGACGCGGAATTGTTTTTGTTTTCGTACAAGGTGTATTTGAATACTATATTGCATTGTTTGTCTTCATTGTTCCGATTCTTACGACTGCTCTTGTTATTCTCAACAAAGCATTATCGATTGTTTCACTCGTGCACGTTATAAGTGGAACGTAAGATATACCTTATGAAAACAAATGATATGAGACTGAAACTACTTTTCTTATCTACCCAGACAGAGGGTGATATATGACCTCGTGGTATTATGACTGCTTGTAAAGAGATGGTCAGATAACTGTCACCGTGTCATAAATTACTCCTCGATATGGGTCACGAAAAATACTGCATTTCATAATCTGTATTTGTGTGGATGCTGATGGACACACACCTGGACAGACAGGGAAGAAAGTGACGAACATGTCCAACTCCGCCCCACACCTCACAGAGAGGGAGAGAGAGAAAGGCAGAGAGATACACTCCCCTGCTTTCCTACGCGGTGTTAATACGTGTCCTATGCGTACGTTTTAATTCAAATGAAGTGAAGCTCTAGAGACATGCCTCATCACTATAAGTTGCAGTTATCATTTATCAACCCTCTTACTTGTTCGATGTTGCATAAAGTTTCCTCTTCCTATCTTCCCTGAGGTCACGCGTACCTCATTTGTATTTGGGGGTGGTGGGGTAGCTCAGTGGTTAAAGCGTTCGCTCATCACGCCGAAGACCCGGGTTCGATTCCCCACATGGGTACAATGTGTGAAGCCCATTTCTGGTGTCCCCCGCGGTGATATTGCTGGAATATTGCTAAAAGCGGCGTAAAACCATACTCACATACTCACTCACTCACTCATTTGTATTTGTACAGTGTAATTTAACAACACCTGTTCTGTCATCATATATTTTACAGCTTGAAGATGTCTTGCAGTAAAACATCAGCCGAAGCATCAATTATAGTATCAATTATAGCCCTATGGTTGGGGGATACATCATCTTTTGTATTGAAATCCAATATTAGATAATAGAACATTTGTCAACCGGTCCGTCGACATTTATCATGTTGTGTAACACCACGGAAAGCACACCACCGTACCGTGCCAGCAGCATGTCACTACCTACAGTGTTGAACGGATAGGAAGGTCTACACACACATATGACAGTAGTTACTCCGTCTTGTTACGGTCTGGGAGAAGGACGACACGTGTAACCACTCAGAATGTTGTAGAAAGCTATGCAGTTGCCTGTCGCCACCCGGAACTAATGCCAGATTGATAATTGTATAGTGCACTGCACTCACATAAACACTCACTTGTATTTCTCTAGCCTTCTGTGAACGTCAACATTTGGCTTATATTAACTATGGTCAAAGGGCATGTGGAACACAATGCTCTTCGCAAATGCGTCCGATATTCGGATTTTCAAAATTCCACATTATAAAGTTGATTGGAAATTGAAACCACTGTGACTGTGACTCTCTCTCTCTTTCCATTACAAATGTTGTATGAGTTACGGTAGGTAATTAACTTTAACTGTGTTTTGATGAAAAGAAACTACTGTTTTCAGAAGAAAGCACTCAACATCTGCGTGGTATGAGTTACGGTAGGTAATGTAGTTTAATTTCCCAGTCAACTATCAGTAACAAAAAACTTCTTCAGAACTTAAAAGTTGATATTACAATATGTCTGAATATCAATTGAAAACATCTCACGTTTGCGATATTGGAACAAAACAACTACTGTGCGCCGAGTCGCCATTACAGAACACTCTTTATATTAACTAAAACTTTTCAAAACTGAAAAGGACACAACTCATAACATGTATCTTAGGCAATCAATAAATTTGCTAATGTCTACTGTACGTTTCAAACATAGATTACCCATTACAAATGTTGTATGAGTTACGGTAGGTAATTTCCATTACATTGAGAAACAAACTCTGTACAGTTTGTCTAGCCCCTCAGTTTATGTTGATGATTTCATAGAAAGGTAACATCAGTACACTCGAAACTAACTGCCACTGACCCCAGAAACAGATTCACAGGTCAATATCGTTGATACCGATAGCACTTGGTTAGTCTCCATGGGGCGTAACCTCTGTATAACGTTCTTCCACTGAAGCAGTTTACCAGTCTACGACATACGGTTTCCAAATGACACAACCCCAACTACGCTATTCGGTCGAAAGCTGTTACCGTTAACTTTAAGGGGTCTCCCGCCATGATGCATGCTTCAACCTTTATGACGTAACCGCCCCAACACCAATCATATTAGTTTCACTCACTCACATACACATACTCTCTCTCTCTCTCTGTCTGTCTGTCTGTCTGTCTGTCTCTCTCTCTCTATCTGTCTCTCTCTCTCTCTCTCTCTCTCTCTCTCTCTCTCTCTCTCTCTCTCTCTCTCTCTCTCTCTCTCTCTCTCTCTCTCTCTCTCTCTCTCTCTCTCTCTCTCTCTCTCTCTCTCTCTCTCTCTGCACGATAACGTAGTAAACAGTCTTTAAAGTTATATCTTTGTATCTGCCGTACTCCTTTACCATCTGCTGAGAACTTATCATCATGCTTAGTTACCACAGCCTGTTGAGCGACTGACAAGCAGCTTCCTTTAATCTTTATCTACCTACTTACAACTGACCTCACGTGGCCTTCAAAAAGTCCACTTTTAACTATGTCGGTCGACTAAGATGTAGTGTGTTGCTTAAGATATGTGCAGTACAGTGCTGTATACCATGAAGTGGTGAACCATATTAATCAACACTGGTAAAATGTATCAGACTGTCACGCTGTATTCCACGCACGAGAAACATAGCATGAATAACTATGTCAATTTGTTATGAAGGTTTCAGTAAACATACAGTGGCTTCCAAGCAGTGCGAAATAGCCACTGGCCCGCTAGCCCGTGGGTAGTAAAAATGTAGTGAGGCCAGTAAATCTCCACAGTCACTGGCCCGACTGGATAGTGAATTTTCATGGGGTCATTTGTTTTTGATGGTATTTTACCTTTTTGTATTCTTTTGTTTAGTTTCTACATTCAAATAATGAATTATCTTCTGGGCTAGTAACTTTCAGGCATAGCTAGCCCTTTTGGCTAGCAAAATTTGGAAACTATTTCGCACGCTGCTTCAAAGGTACGTTGTCACTGGAGCCTGAACCTGTGAATCAGTGCCTGGATGTTCTTGGATCTCTTGAAACTACTTTATAACACAGTGGTTCTTCATACAAGAGTGATATTTACATGCACATTTACACGTACATCAGGACGATACGCCGGGCAGGCATAGGATGGGGGTATAATGCGCGTATATAACAACCATGTCTCTACAGCCGAGTAGGTCAAAGGCTGAGCACATATGTCTCTAAACGTTTGCATCTAAACGTTCTGCGGCCATCATTTATACAAAACATCTATATCCTAATTTTGCGTATTTAGTAACATTTGTTCAGTTTTCAGGGAAAAGCATATTTTACACGCATTTAGGGCACAGAGTTGCTTCGAGAAGAACATTTGTACTTATCCACTGCGCAGAGGTGTGTTAACCAGTAGTCCATGGGCAAATATTATGTTGAGTGTTTACAATTGTACCTGTATATACGTTACTTGTGCTAAATGGGATTTCCTGCATAACATGTCAGAAATGTCGGTCAAGTCAGGAACACGTTTGGTTTCACCTGTTTTCATTTGACCTATGCTGCTGATTAATAGCACTAACAGACTTCTAGAACCACCATCCATCTCTAGCTCTGTACTCCACTGAGAGCATCGGTACATGCGCCAGTGGAAGGAATCCAAGAGAAAACGCGTAATGAGTACACCGGCCTTGGAACTGTCGGCTGACGGGTGCCAACGTGTTGTTTCTGCAGACTGTATTATGTAATTACCAATGGTGTGTGGATATGCCTGTGGCAACAACGTAAGATTGTGTTTCACAGCATTTTGAGAAAACAACTACACTTACTCAGTATATTCCCCAAACTAACCCGGAAAAGATTAAGTTGGAAATATGTAATACTTGAAAACAACATCTGTTCAATGTACAGTAAGTAACGTTCAAGTTAACATGTTTGGCATCGGTTTCAAGCAGCCTAAAACGCAGTAGATGTTTTGAGATATAAATCTCCTTGAAATGAATTAACCGATATTTATACAAACTTTAAAAACACAAGGTAGTATTACGAAAGTGTACGTGGGCGTTATATATATGTCTGGAGCCAATGTTAGAGTGACATTCCTTTAGCTTGGTCAGCATTTTTCAAATCAATTCAAGCCAGTCTGTAAATAGTGGTCGACAGCATGAAGAACGATTCACGATGTCGGTATTGTTGCCGGTTAAGAAATGCTCCTAATGATCCTAAATAAACTACGCCAATGAAATGTATGGTACATCTACTTTAGGCCTATTCTGTCCCGGAATCTCCCTGTACAGTTATTGTCTAAAACTCCGTTATGTTCACATCCTTGCGACGATCCATTAACAAAGGCGTGTGTGTGAATCACAACAGTCTACTGTCGATTCTGGAATGCGGATATACGATCACAGACGGATAGCTACGTCAGAATCAAACACTAAGATGTGCTTCGGTGGCATTGTTCTCGGTTCCATTCACGTATTAGACGTATTCCATATAGTGAGTACGTGCTGGATATCAGCGTATCCTGGAAGACATACGTCACGGTTACTGTTCATCCACATAGTTACAGATTAGCGTAGGCGTGATTTAAATACTTCTTTGTCACTGCCGTTCAATGAGTTCGAGGCTATATTATAATGAATCGTTGTGTCAGTATAACATTCTGTGTGATACTATCGACGTATGGTATAATGCACGTGTTCTGTTCATCAGTAGTTCTCATTGTTGGTTTCGTTAAAACACTGTATTCAGAAATGTCTCAGAAAAGCAATCTGTTAACTGGTAAAGCATCAAGTGCGAAGGAACATTAGCCAGTTACATTTCCAACCGTTTGGTGTAGAGATGAACAATTAAGCAATAAACAATTCGGTTGGTTATTTGTGGTTGTCCTGCTAACATAAAACATTGACATTAAACTACTCTAACCTTACATCAACCTGCTACATATAACTTCTCTGCTCAACTGGTTTCCATGACATTTGAATATTTTGCAGAACCCGTTCATCTGAACAGGTGCCGCCATTGCAGCACTTATATCGTTATTGTTACTGATTTTGTCAACTCGTGAAACACGCGATCATGTTTATGGCTCACAGATTATGCCGAAAGGTTAAACTCATCACATCATCGAGGGAGAAAGGTTCCAGTGTCACACAGCTAATATGATGAAATGACAGTTTGTTGATAAGTATTTTGTCATTACCGTGGCTGACATTTGGAGGTAGCTTCATTTCAGACACAATATTGAAATGGACAAACGACAAATAATGACACGCTGTTACGGCACTACACGTAGACACGTTTCGTTGTATGGCCACAAGTGTTCATAACATGTCACAGAGCATTTTCTGTCCAGCATAAGTTAGTTTCATTTGTGAGTATAGCATCTTCAATGCAAAAAAAAGTCTTGTGATTATAATTATTCTTAATCCAAACATCGACATGTATTTGATTGTCTCTTTGAGTACCAAAACCTGGTGTCTCCACTCTTAAGGATCGTTTGTAACAACATATGTGAATAACTATTTTCATTTTCCTCCTCTCTGATTGTCGGCAATGACATTAACAGTTTACATGGTACATCCCAAGGTCATCTTCCTTCTAGTACTTGTAGCTTGTAACGTTGAAGACGAGTGCATAATTCTCCACTTTCTCCAACACATTCTGTCACGTGGCTACAGTATAGACAGAGGTGTTGAAACAAACTCACTCAGTCACACACTCTCACTTGAACCACTTATCTACGTCAGGTCACATACATTGTCAAGTACAAGCAAGTGTGTGTTGTTATACTTCTGCAGAAGCGCGTGTAGTAATGTTTTGTTTCTGTCTAACTCGAACACCGTTAGTTCATGATACCTTATGGAAGGCCAATGTGTTGGTACATTACACTGTGACAGGAGAAGGTTCACACACAAGGTACCTGGAAGACTGCCAATGTCTCTGAAGAACTACACCAGCGTGTCTTCTTATCAAGGACGGTTTTTTACCTTTCACCAAGGTTAATAGCCTGTTTCGGAATATCTGGCTCCGTTAGAACGATCAAGGTTGAACTTTTGATGTAGAGTTAGAGTATTTTCCCACAGATATTCATCTGATAGGATTAACAACGAACATATATCATGTTTTTCTTTATTTGCTGGTTAATCTATATTAGAATTCGAAACTGGTCTAAGAATATGAACAGAATTTGGGTATAGGATTCGATGCGCCAAGTTGGTAAATGATATGTGCATGTCGCAAGTTAGAAGTTAGGGGCAACTGATCCTCGGTAACTGTGTATCGTATATATCTATTCATTCATGGTAAAACCCTTGACCCCATTTCCCCATAACTTTGTTTGGAAAATGATTCCACTATACCCATCTCTGTTATCAGAGACTTCTTGATCATTCTCTGGCGCTGACATTATGTATGTTTCAATGTGATCCATGTATACATTAGCTGCAATATATGTCCTATTACATACAGTGAAACATCTGCTTAATGCTTAATGTATCTGCGCTTAACTTATACATGATTACACGGTCGCACGACATTCGCCAGAACGTGTATGCAAAGATGTTCTTTAATGACTTTGCAGTTGATTCACGATCATGACACTGCAATCTTGAGTCAGCACACAATCTGTTAAGGAACGCTATTTAGTTCCGACAAGCGTCTACCGTGTGGAGGTCAAGGTCACAGTGGGAGAAGATATACATTCTGACTGCCTGGAGTGGCTCCACCTACACCTAAACATTCGCACATTTGTAAACAGTTAAGTTGGCTATTGCCTAATGGGAAAAACCTGCACTGAAAGCTAGTCTCCAGCTTTTCGCCTTTTCTCGCCGCTTACATTGTTTACATGGCAATACCTGCGTCCCGCTTCACAAAGCATCTTGGTGCTTAGATGATCTTACCTCCCATACTACAAAATAGACTGTAATATTACGGATATAGATATTACATATAACACATACTTTACAGCTTCGATTTATAGTTCATAACATTAGAATATATTTTACTATCAGCCTTTTACGTGACTTCGCAACCGAGGTTGTACTACTACAAAGTTATACTACCTCTTTTAATAATTCAAGGTGTTGAGGAATACAGACGAAATTTGAGTTAATACAGTTATCTGACTTGAAACGTTGTTGACCTTTTGAACTGTGATTAACGATGGATATATTACCGATCGCAATAACAGGGCATTTTACAAAACACATCAAGCAATTGCTGACCAGACTAATCTGTGTGGACTGCACTTTGCAGACGCCAGTATGCGTGACATTTTGAAATAATTCGCCTGCAATCGCCATAGACAAATCATCGTTAGACCATACTCCAGTCAATGACAACTGGTAAAGCAAACAATAGTTATGCTCGGTCAAACCATTGTACGTGTATTATTTATTGGAGAAGTCAAGGAAACTGGAATGGCTCTAGAAGCCTTGTCCTTTTCATTTGAAACTGGAGCGGTGGGGATGCCTTATCGTTAAAGCATTCGCTCGTCATGGTGAAGACCCGGGTTCGATTCCCCACATGGGTACAACGTGAGAAACCTATTGCTGGTGTCCCCCGCCGTGATATTGCTGGAATATTGCTAAAAGCGGCGTAAAACCATACTCACTCACTCATTTGAAACTCTTGTCATATCATACAAACGACATCACAGTATCAAATCAAATAATATTCACCACTTTAGACTTCACTGTAAATGTGACTGTTTGTGCTGCAATATCAAACAGAATGAAACTGGTTAAAGGGGTATTGTTAAAACATAAAGGGTATGACCTTCATGTTTGGAGGACATATTTTTAAAATGCAAAACAATGGCTCAACTGAACTTTCATTTTCATGTTCCATTTCGAATTCACGTAAAATAAGTGAAGTGTCCTGTTGTCAGCGCGTCCTTGAGCATTACTACTCGTATGATTTAAGTTATATTACGGCGGCCTGTGGATAATAGTCGGGAACAACCAAACAAGTGGGTGAAAGTATGAACAACGATCCAAAACCATCAAGCATTAAGACAAGAAAAAATCCGTCGGTAGTCTAACATGAGTGAGTGAGTATGGTTTTACGCCGCTTTTAGCAATATTCCAGCAATATCACGGCGGGGGACCCCAGAAATGGGTTTCTCACATTGTACCCATGCGGGGAATCGAACCCGGGCCTTCGGCGTGACGAGCGAACGCTTTAACCACAAGGCTACCCCACCGTCCCTCTAACATGACTCGAGTGTGATAGAGAAACACTCTGCACAAGTCTAAGCTGTTGTGTAGATAAAGGAAACGAAATCCACTTCATTTAAATTTAGCCATACTTGACAATAAGGAAATGTGAAGTGTAATTCCAAGCATCACGCAAAGACAGCGGAAGACTTAAGACACAAAAGTGGACGTTACATGTAATGTGTATGTGAGTCTTTCTTCCTCCGTGACAGATAAGAATAAATATCAATTTCTCGAAATTACTTGTTGAAATGTATTACATGAAGTCACATGAAAATCAATTACATTTTCTTGACTTGACCAACCCACTCTCCCATTTGTCCATGCGAACAAAATGCATAGTGTCACGTCCGTGACAGCGGGAGGTAACCACAGGATGACCGCAACACTGGGGAACACGCTGTGAAGATCAATGCTGAAAAGCCCACTTTCCCTATAAACCGGTAACATGGACGACCTCGGATGTGTTTTTCGCAACTACGGTCAGATGGGAGTGGCAGTGTCTTCGTAAATACTCACACAGAGTACATCTTTGTGCAATATTGAACAAACTTTATGGATAACAACTTCTTTTATTTCACGAGTGCGACACGTCACAACGTCGCACTCACGACATAAAAGAAGCGTTCGCTCGTCACGGTGAAGACCCGGGTTCGATTACCCATATGGGTACAACGTGTGAAACCCATTTCTGGTGTCCCCCGCCGTGATATTGCTGGAATATTGCTAAAACCATACTCACTCACTCATTTGAAACTCTTGTCATATCATACAAACGACATCGTAGTATCAAATCAAATAATATTCACCACTTCAGACTTCACTGTAAGAGTGACTGTTTGTGCTGCAATATCAAACAGAATGAAACTGGTTAAAGGGGTATTGTTAAAACATAAAGGGTATAACCTTCATGTTTGGAGGACATATTTAAAATAAAAAACAATCAAAGGCTCAACTGAACTTTCATGTTCATGTTCCATTCGAATTCACATGAAATAAGTGAAGTGTCCTGTTGTCAGCGCGTCCTTAAGCAAAACGACTCGTATGATTTAAGTTATATTACGGCGGCCTCTGGATAATAGTCGGGAACAACCAAACAAGTGGGTGAAAGTATGAACAACGATCCAAAACCATCAAGCATTAAGACAAGAAAAAATCCGTCGGTAGACTAGCATGAGTGAGTGAGTATGGTTTTACGCCGCTTTTAGCAATATTCCAGCAATATCACGGCGGGGGACCCCAGAAATGGGTTTCTCACATTGTACCCATGCGGGGATCGAACCCGGGCCTTCGGCGTGACGAGCGAACGCTTTAACCACAAGGCTACCCCACCGTCCCTCTAACATGACTCGAGTGTGATAAAGAAATCGGACGGCCATTGATATTCACACAGAAACACTCTGCACAAGTCCAAGCTGTTGTGTAGATAAAGGAAACGAAATCCACTTCATTTAAAGTTAGCCATATTTGACAATAAGGAAATGTGAAGTGTAATTCCAAGCATCACGCAAAGACAGCGGAAGACTTAGACACAAAAGTGGACGTTACATGTAATGTGTATGTGAGTCTTTCTTCCTCCGTGACAGATAAGAATAAATATCAATTTCTCGAAATTACTCGTTGAAATGTATTACACGAAGTCACATGAAAATCAATTACATTTTCTTGACTTGACCAACCCACTCTCCCATTTGTCCATGCGAACAAAATGCATAGTGTCACGTCCGTGACAGCGGGAAGTAACCACAGGATGACCGCAACACTGGGGAACACGCTGTGAAGATCAATGCTGAAAAGCCCACTTTCCCTATAAACCGGTAACATGGACGACCTCGGATGTGTTTTTCGCAACTACGGTCAGATGGGAGTGGCAGTGTCTTCGTAAATACTCACACAGAGTACATCTTTGTGCAATATTGAACAAACTTTATGGATAACAACTTCTTTTATTTCACGAGTGCGACACGTCGAAACGTCGCACTCCCGAAATAAAAGAAGTTGTTATCCAAATATTGTACTTCCCAAATTCTTAAATGCCACTCAAAGAAGTTACATATTTGTTGGGGGATATTTTTTTATGTCCTGCGTTATAATTGTTATGTCTGTCACATATATTGTCTGTGTCCCTTGACAAGACCATTAGTTAACGTTGAAAGCGGGTCAGACATGTACACGGTAGCGATTAATAATGAGACAATGTAAGGTGCTATTACATTCCAGTTCGCCTGGTCACGGCGTCTGTTTGCGTTCTTGGTAGTGTACTCCCTATCAGCATGACATCATGGAACTATGTAATCATTACGACCTTAAGGAATCAATCTCTCTCGTATGCTACATATGAATGAAACATAAAGGTGCAATACGATGGTTCTATGAGTGTAAACTGTAAGAAACCGAGAATGATGGTGAAAACACAGCATAGCGGATCCTGCCGTGTCTACGGGACGCAATATGCTGACAGTCAATACCGTTGCCTTAGAAAAAGGGGATTAAAGTTGACAAAGGGAATACTGGTGTATATTTCTTAATATCCGCCCATTCAAAACATTGTTTTATCTGGTCTATCATCTCTCACAGAAAGCATTAGTCCGTTTTTCTAACAGATGGTGAGGTGAAATTGGGTTTAACGTCGTGCTTGAGAATATTTCGCTCATATGACGACGTGCATGCGTGTGTATGTGCGGCTGCTTGTACTAGCCCAGACTGAAGCTGGTTTTATAGTGTTAGCCCACTGAGATACCATGCCGCAGTGAAGCCTGAATACCCTTCTCAGACACATTATACTGACTCCGAGCTGACCAGTGCTTGTTGTACCCATTAATGCCGAGCGCCAGCCAAGGACCAACGAGTACCATATGTTAACGTCTTTTGGTACGACGCGGTCGGGGATCGAACCCGCGACCTTCCGCTCTACCAACTACACCATGGAGGCGGTCGTTTTTTTCTAACAGAGCTCAGTGATACAAATGCTATATATTGTCAGGAAAATAGCACAAACCGCCAGAGAATGTCTGTATATCACTACATACGTCTACTGTTACACAAGAGAATTTTCATCAGAATATTTACAGGAGTCATTAATGTGAATTACAGACGTGACATAATGACGGATTAGTTTAGGCAGTGAGTTAGAAAACAGCCTCACAGTTCAAGATCTGCCATGTTACAAACAGCGGAAACCTATTTACGAAGAGGATTACCCGCAAGTGTGTATGTTTGCATTGTTAAACTCCATAGTGATGGTGTGCATACAAGAAATGGCAGACTCCCCAAATTTGGCACACTGAAATTCGATCCGCGCGTTGTATATATAACGGCGTGTGCACATGTGACCCAGTCACATGTAAGCAACTTGTGGGGGTAATTAGGGTGGTACTGCCAAGTTGTGGGGGATGCAGCAGATATCAGCGCTCAGGTGAAACACGTTCCCTGGTCGACAGATGCATGAAATATATGTCAGCGCATCAGTAATGTTTATGGTTGTACAATGCGCGTGGCCTTGAAATATACACCTGAAGTGCACGTGCATTGACACATATTCCCAACCAAATGCTACGTGTTTTGTTGTGGTGCTGAACCGAATGCTTTGAAAATATATGCCTGGCAACAACTTGCGTTGAACAAAATCAACAAAACACCAGGCGCTATTATACTGCTAACATTTCTGTGCAATCTGTTCCGTGATATCCATTTCACATTTTGAGCTTTCCCCTTTTAAAGTCACATTTAACAAGCATGGAAACAACTATATTCACAAAGTGTTAAAAATATGAACTGCTTCGCAACCACTACCAGTTGTAGAGCGTAACATATGTAGGTTAAGTGGACTAATATAAATAAATACAAAGCTCGTAGCTCATAATTATGTGTGTGTTAGCTTACACATGCGAAAGATTTATTCTCATCTCTCTCTCTTATAAGATCTTCTGTCAGAAGCCCCATCAGAAATCAAAATGTTTTATGCAAATCCAACCAAGAAGAACCACTTCAGAGACATAAACGTATAATTACAGCCATTAGGTTTCTTCTTATAATGAAAGCCGATATTTGTTTACATAACGTGCTCAATTAAGCGCGAATGATTTAAACCATATCTTAATAGCACTTAAAGAGAAACATGTCATTGAAATTCCTTTCTCACCACAATGAATGCGTGCCCTACTTGTTATTGTCACTGAAAACTGTTATCTACTAAACCTACCTTATGAACGTAGAGACAAGTCCCCTGGTCTCGACCTCCAAGCATACGAAAACCCCATGGTTGTCCAGTGGTAGATCTTCTCAAACTAACAACAGCATTGCCTTCCTCTCTTGAAATACTCCGTCCTAATTTAACAATTCTTGGGCCCTGGGCGTACTGATTGTCTGTCATATTGTAAGGAATGGTTTTGAATAGACTAAACTAAATGAGCTGAACGCAGTGGAGTATCCTCCGAATCTCAGCTGTAAGTATATATAGAGAGCAAAATACCGTCTGCTACAAACGTAACGGAAGTGACGTACTGTGTCCCACGCGCACCGTGGCTCCTCACACCGCGTGTTACACCGCGGCTGTTCGATTCAATCAGCTTGGTTGTTCTTGACCTCTCTGGGGCTGAACAGGAGAAAGATAATTCGAGCAAATTGTTTCCTTAACACTTGTCCGGAAACTGGAGTCAATTAGTGTAGCCAGCAGAGAAACTGTAACTTTAAGCTGGTCATCTCGAAACGAATATAGATATGAAATGGAAAAATAGGAGGGTAGTGAGGAAATGAATTTGTTGTCACTGACACTTACGGGAACAGGTCACATAAATTCATCCCAAAATACATATAAGCCGTTTTAAAATTCAAACTATGTGTGGCTCAGTACAGAAACCATATGTTTTATGTCTTCTCCGCGATAAATCGTCATGATCATACCGATTTGAACAGAGGTGTGTTGAGAAATGCAGAATATAAATGTGAAATATAATAATAAATTGTCATGAATATCATTTTGTACCAACATTATCGTTATGCATTATCATGTATGATTGTATATCATTACGGCAAATACATATCATATCATGTGGCATTTAATGTTTCCTTAGGAAACTGCCTATGATATACAGCAAGTATATGACTATGGAATCTATCATATGGCTGTTTTATTATCAGTTATCAAGTGTTCCATAGAATGAATATAGATAATACGGTTTTTGTATAAGAAAATGTACTATGAACACTATTGAAGGCCATGTATATCTTCGACTGACTGAGTTGGACAAATGACACTGGCACCGAGGGCCCCGGTTACTAAGTGAGACAAGTACATTATGTGGCCGAGGATGAGCAGCCACGCGACTGTTATATACATGAATGACGATATCTACAGGAATGTGACTCACTACTGGACACTCACTTATAATATAAAGGTCACAAAGGGCATGAGGTCATCTGTCATGGGAGAGTGTCCGCACTGTGAAGTGACACGTTTGACCCAATTATTGTCCATATTTTTCGCTCGAATCCCTCTTACCCCGCTTCCCCCAGCCCCCACCCCACCCCTACAACCAACACACACAATTTCTGTTTCATCTAACAGTAACGTATATGTGTTTTATCTCAACGTCAACAAAATACATTTTGCATAATGAGTATTAAGTCATATGTTTTAATCGTTCAACCTTCAGTATGCATTGTTTCAATACCATCCCCGCTGCTTTATAAACTAAAAATTCTATTTTTGTCATCCAGTTCAATACAGCAAGTTGATGTGTATGTTAGTCCTGGGTCTAGTTGATATCTCCATCTCTACAAGACCTGACCATATATATTTCCGTGACGATTTGAGAGATGTACTGAGCGTTTGTATGATACAACTGTATAGATCGGTTGATCAGGGTTGCAGGGCAGGTTCGTGGCATATCGTCCAGCCTCGTTAGTGTTGGACGGACTATCAATCAGTGGTTTGTCTTGACCAAATTCGATCTTGTATCCGCAGCCGTTTTATAGCTGTAACATTGCTGATGGCGACATTAAACAGACCATTGAGTATATGTTCCTCCATGCATAATCACACACACACACACACACACACACACACACACACACACATACACACACGTTACACACGTTATACATAGATATTAGGAAATCCATATGTGACGCGACACGGATATAGTCATTGACACACTCGTATGTCGATGATGTGACAATACCTCTGTTCTGTAACCTGCTGACTCACACAAACCCTTCACCGTATATGGCCTGACAACCGTCAACTGAACCCATCCTAATTAACAAAATTAACGAAACAAGCAACCTTATATAGTAACACCGTTGATACAACGTTGTGAAGGAGTCGGTTGTCAAGGTTAAGTTAGTTGTTTTTTTTTTTAATAATAATAATAATAATAATGGATAGCATTAATATAGCGCAAATTTCCGCAAAGGACTCTATGCGCTTGTTTTGTTTTTCCCTCGCTCACTGGATGTCAGTCTCAACGGCACATCGTATTGTCAATCTCAACTCCCTGGGGATCATACAACTCTTGCAGCAACTAGGCGCACCGAGTTATTGTGGCATGCCCATCCTTACGAGATACCCATTCACAGCTGGGTGGACTGGGACACATAGTCACAGTACTTTGTCCAAGTTCACTGCACGTTGCTGTACCCGCAACTGGGTGTTTGCAGGTATTCATGTGGCCACCATCTGGTCATATACCAACGGATTCGTGGGTTCTTTTAAGTGCACAGGGTTGTGTTCTGTACACTAGGGGTTGTGACAACACTGAAAGAGTCTGCACACAAAGTTGACTTTTGAAACGTTCCATTAAACGCCGATGTTTAGTCCACTGTCAGCAAAATTGAGCTGTGTCACATACGTGTATTTTCTTCCCTTCGTTCAATACCTCTTTCTCTCTCCTTCTCTCCTTATTGTTCCTTTTCTCATTTAAAGTGGAACCTGCCTCCTCTCAGCAATTCTTTATTGTACCGTTTCTCAGGTTCCACAACGTAAAGTACCCGTGAAGGTCCGGGTTACAATATTGATTTTCAGTAACCCATGCTTCTCGTAAGAGGCGACTAACGGGATCGGGAGGTCAGGCTCGCTGACTTGGTGACAATTGCTCAGATCGATGCTCATGCTGTTGATCATTGGATTGTCTGGTCCAGATTCGATTATTTACAGACCGCCGCCATATAGCTGGAATATTGTTGAGTGCGGCGTAAAACTAAACTCACTCACTCACAACATAAAGGACTTACAGTGTACCCTAACAGTTCACTTGTGTAAAATATACTCACGGACACAAATAAGGGAACACCTGAAAGTACAAGAGTTCCTTAATTCTTTTCCAGGTTTCTTCACAAGCTTTGTATTGCACTGTGGGTGAAATTCTGGAAAAGAATAAAGGAACACTTGTACTTTCATGTGTTCCCTTATTCGTTTCCATGAGTATATAATGTGAAAGGCAGTACATCAGTCGGAACCCCCATCCGAAACGCGTTATTGGAAGCACACACTGACTACATGTATTTATTTTCGGATTACTGTTGCTGAGTTGCTGAGTTCGAGTCCCGGTTTGCTCTGATTATGCTTTTAGGATTGTCAGCACTATTCCGTGTTCAATACCGGCATCACGTCGGACGTTGCCTCTACAATAACCCTCTACAATAACCTGCTACTTACTTACTGGACACCGGGGGTAGACTTGGTATTCAGCAATCCTTGATTGTTGTAAGAGGCGACTAACGGGATTGGGTGGTCAGGTTCGCTGACTTGGTTGATACATGTTATCGTATCCCAGTCACGTAGATCGAGGCTCATGCTGTTGATCACTGGATTTTCTGGTCGAGACTGGATTATTTACGGACCGCGGCCAAGTGCGGCGTTAACAAACCGAAACATGAGTCTCATTAACCTATTCAGACAATTACCTACTTTTCAGCCGATCCGAATTTTCTCATGTGAAAGTGAAAATAGACATCACAAACAACCATGGTTACACTGAATTCCAATTCCTTGTTTCATAGGAAAATGGTATTTACAAATAAATGTTCATTTTATACTTTAATAATATCGTATTTCTATATTTTATGGCGAGGTGTAGGCAACATGACCTTAACTAACACGTCACAGACTGCCGCTGTTTGATGAGGTCGTAAAATGATTCACAATGCACCTGGCTCATTGGTTGCACCTGCTATGTGTTTTTTGCGCTTATTCAGTGTAGTTCTGTAACGCACAGTGTGATTAATTTAATATCAGTTCTGTACCAGATCGCCAAACTTTTCTATTGATCCTCGTTTTGAGATGTCCACGATTTCCAGGTTTCCGTTTGTCAGAACCCGCTGTACGACAGAGCACACTCCACGACGTGTTTGCAAGGATTAGAAGGTACGTAGTGTTGCAATATACAAGTGCATAGATGTATCAAATAATACTGATTAATATTTATGTATTCAGTTGAATGAATTGGTCTAAAAATTCTGGACTGGTTATTGTACTCAGTTGCGCAATGGGACGGAACCCAGTCAACAGGAAACGAGACTGTTGTGTATTCAATGTTTTGACTTGCAACAACAAACAAACAATCAAACTTACTGGACATGTCTTGTCAACATATGAAAATACTCATATATACAAAATATCTATGTAAAATTAGCCAAGCAAACCCACATTATATTCTTCTCTTAATTATGACGAGCTTGGGGTACTGAGAGCTTTACTTTTCAGAAATTCCTTCATTCGTATCATAAGGTGTCCAAGAAGAATCCATATTTTAGTTCTCAAACATTCAGTCGTTGTGGCAATAGCAGAAGGAGGATCGGTGGTCAGGCTTGGTGACTTACAGTGGAGTGAGTAGTTGCTCATTCTTTCAGTCACTAGTTTGCGTTGTCCAGACTCGACATAACTGGAATAATGCTAAAGAAAGTCGTTAAACACCATTCACTCAAGCCAAACATGACATGAAACTTTAATGATATTTTGCAAGCAAATACAGCTCGAACGCCGTGAAGAATATATATACATGATACTATAAACATATAGCAGAAAACATTCCATATTCATCAATAGAATAAATACCAAACCAAGTTAATTTCTAATGTATAGACGGGGCGGTAGGGTAGCCTAGTGGTTAAAACGTTCGCTCGTCACGCCGAAGGCCCGGGTTTGATTCCCCACATGGCTATAATGTGAAGCCCATTTCTGGTGTCCCCCGCCGTATTGATGAACTATTGCTAAAAGCGGCGTAAAATTCAACTCACTCACTCACGCTAATTTATATACTCTGTACCTATTATGTGTATTATGTATTATTATTATACGTGCACAAAGTAATAGTTACCAACATGGCGTCCCTAAGATGGCTGTTCCGGATCCACTTAAGGAGGGATGCGCATCACTGCTGAAAGATGGATTCGGTGAAATAATCACTGTCGTTTCCATTTTCTGTGTATGCCATTATGTATAATGGAGACGTCATTAGAATCGGTTGGTTCGGGGCTCGCTGATTCTAATTCCGGAATCAACAAATTCAAGTATTTCTATTCCCGATTTATCGTTGACATGTGGCATATGACTGACTTAAAATTACGTCAGTTACACTTGTGTAAATGCACGTTCAACATGACCAGTAAATTTCTGGTTAGGAACCAAATGCGGCAACAATGGCTTGACTTCAGACCAGGGTTCGAATCCGAACCACCACCAACACCTCCACCACACCCAGTCAAACACAGGTCCGTCACTATGATAAGTAAGGAATATTGCTAAGCATTGCGTAAAAACAATATGTGAGTTAGTTTAGTTTATGCCGCTTTAACAATATTCCAGAAATATCACGGCGGGGGGACACCAGAAATGAACTTCACACACTGTACCCATGTTGGAAATCGAGCCCAGGTCTTCAGAGTGATGAGCGAACAGTTTAACCGCTAGGCTACCCCACCCACCCGCGTAAAAACAAACTCACTTACTCATGATTAAATATAATAATGAATAAATAATACAGTATGCAAAGTAAGAAGCAAAGCCCGAGGTATAGCATATACCGTCATATCTAAACACGTGTAACCTATTTAGACAAAAGTAAAGATCAACACAAGAAGACCGATAAATCCGGTAAACCAGAAATACAGCGTCGTGTCTATAATCAGGGTCGGTTACAATGCAGGATCGTCAGTACATGTCGATTGTGAAGTTAAATGTCGATTGTGAAGTTAAAGTGCGGCGGCGGCGGACATTGACTCACGAGCACATGAACGTGCTTTCCGATGACGACGTGGTGATGCGACAGATTCGTATTGAAATATATCCGTCATGTTTCAGGAAAACACGGAACCACTTGGCGATATCGCGACACGGAAACTGAAGATTAGGACATTCGGTCCCGAAACTTGATGTAATGTTACAATCAAATCCCATACCATACAATAAGATTATAATAATGACTTTATAAGAAGGTGTTATTTTCGTTATATGCATCTCGGTGTATCATCATTTGCCTTCTCATGTTCAAGTTTTAATACATATACTCATGGAAACCAATAAGGGAACACATGAAAGTACAAGTGTTCCTTTATTTATTTCCTGAATATCGTCCCATAGTGCAATACATACCTTGTGAAGAAACCTGGAAAAGAATAAAGGAATACTTGCACTTACAAGTGTTCCCTTGTTCGTTTCCATGAGTATATTTCAAATGAATTTATATCCACTACATAGGCGGATCCAGAGGGGGGGTGGGGTGCAGTGGTGCGCACCCCCCACCCCCACACTCCGCCACCACCACCACTAAATCTATTGTTGATCGAAGGTCTACATCCTTCAACAAGAGGCATTTTCAAACGATAGTTATTAAGTTATTTTACTGAACAGGGTTTAATTCTTTAGAAAACTTTCTCGAGGATACTCTGAGGTCTATTATATACTATACTATGTAGTGCCTTTTTGACGCCACACTCAGCAGTATTCCTCTAGTATGGTAACAGTGTGTAAATAATTGTAACATGTGACACCGATCCTTAGTGATTTTGCTTAACCTCCTTAATTCTCCTCACAAACCCACCTTGCTTTTGTTAATGTTAAATCTTCGATATTCTAATGGATTTATCCGCGCTCATTAACTCTGGCGAAACTGGGAAGGTATCAAGACAATTAGGCTCATCCTTGAGGTCACAGACATCAAGGTGCGTCATCCTGAAATTGAGTGAAACTGATGTCAAGGCAGTACGTGCAGGGAGAAGACGTCAATGTCGAGACAAGCGTTGTCATCATCAGAGTCTTTAATGTCCATATATGGTTTCTTTCCTCGATATTGTCGACAGGAAGCTCGAGATAATGGCTTTCATCCCTTTTATAAATACAGACAGCAATGTCGAGACAAGCGTTGTCATCTAGATATCAGTCTTCAACGTCGAGTGTCTTCCTAGAGATTGGCGTCACAATGTCCAGATAATGGGTGTCATCGAGACGTCCCGACGACGGTGCTTTCCTTGAGAAAGGCCGAGACAACGAATGACACTACAGACGGGATTAGAGGACTCGCCTAAACAGACCCCGATTTTAGTGGTTTCAGCTTTGGGTAAGGTTACGAGATGTTTTCCTGAAGTGAACCAAGGACAACCCTGAAATCGTTCGAAAAGATTGTGTTCAGATCAAATTCAGTGAATTATATTGAATCATACAATCCCAAAATGCAATACAATGGATCAAGTCAGTGGGGGCAATAATACATAACTAACAGTCACTACTCTCTCACTGGACGTTGGAGTTTGGAAGTTTTTGCTGTCGAATGGTGTGAAACAGGGCTGACTCTGTGCCCCGCATATTTCTTGAAAGCTGGCTGGAATTTACTGTTTTCAGCTGATTATTACATTTACAACCAGATAAGACGTAGTTAAGTCCTCTTAAACGGTTTCGAATCGCTTTGTGTCATGTGTATTTAACAGTGTGTACTGACAACATTCCAGTAAAGGATCAGACACTCCAAGGGAGTTAACTCTAAATTCTATTCGTTCTGATCCACCAGCTCTCAACATTTACCATCGCTTAAATAATTTGCTGAATCAGTCAATACTAAAACTACAGATACCGCCACATACCAGTGGGTTCACAAACCAGAATAGTTGTGTTAAGAAGCGTAATCAAACTTCTAAAGTTATGGCTGTGTACGCTGTCAATGCAAGCAATATATTATTGACTAATAAAAAAAATAATATTGACTTAGTGGCGTTTCATGTCAGATGTCAACGTGGAATCAACTGTGTGCAGTGTTGTTTCAGTATTGATTCAGGATTGATTCATGATTGATTCAATGAGACAATTTTACATAAGACGCGCTGATCAAATGACTGAAGCATTCGTACAATATACCAGCAAGTCAGTATTACTTGGACTGTTGCAACTACAATGGTGTAATGTTCGCCATGTTGGAAATGGCATTTGTGTCCATTTCAGAAACTACCGACAAACTGAGGTTCGATGTTAACTTTGTTCTGAGATACAGCCCTGTAACGTGAGTGATTTTGTAAGTCTAGAAGCGACTGGTTGACGGACAACACCTCCTCATTACCTCCACAGACATAGACATGCTTACCACAAACACCTGATGTCATCACTGAGTTTCAATGACCCTTTCTTATAAAATTCACAGCTATTTTCCCCTTTACACCAAACGGAATCTGATTCTGAGGGCAGTCAAGACTGGGTATTCTATTGCTATTCTAAACTCATTTTTCAACTTGAATATGATGGCTGTGAAGCTTGACATTTTCGTGCAGAGCCACCCAAATTAGCTGGTGAAAGGTATGACAAGGTGCCATTTCCGGTCAGCGTTTCTTTTCTTCCTGTATTATTTCTTTGTTGAAGTAATACAGTTGTTTCACAGCCCGTCTAAAAATGCATAATTATGCACCTCCTTAAACACGATAGAGGTACGAAATATCAGAGCAGGCTGAGTCAATATCAGAATATGCACGAATGTTTGTCCGGATTACATAGCCTTTTCCATTGTTTATTAAATTCAAAAAATACTGTCTCATTATATTTTTAGGGACACATTCTAAACATGTAATATAGTTTTCAAATAACATTTACTCAATTATAATTTTTATAGGCCATATCATCAAGGTAAAATGCACATTTGGGCCTGTCCAAGGTTGACCCCTTTGCTTATAATCATTGCCCCAAATCAACATATTGCATAAAAAAAATTCATTAAATTTGTGCAATTGCCCTATAAATTCCTAAACTTTGTTTTGAAATATTAAACTTGTTCAAAAGTATTTGATACATCATGAAAATAATATTTGTTCATGGCCTTAAGAAACATGTCCTTCGCATAACAAATTAGTAAATTTCAAAATAACAGCTGGTCCCTCACAGGCTTCTTCACAACTTCCTGTCCTGCTTATGGAACACTTCCTGTTTATTCAAGTGTCATGTGGTGAATGTAGTTGAACTTGAACAGTTTGCCAGAAAATACCCATTTATGGTAGGAATTTCTGGAGTAGATTTTTGTAACGTCCTTCCAGTAACGGCCATCAACCACCTGCATTTATGTTTTTGTGAAGCTGGAATCATTTACCAGGTAGCATCAGTGATACAGATCACCTACATTTCCCCTCTAAAGATAAGGAGGCCATTAATTGTCAAATATTTTTGTTTTACCATGAATAGAGTCATTCCCGTAACAGTCATTCCTGTAACAGGATGATTTGTTACTGGAAGGACAGTGTTTGTTACAGGAGTGACACTTTTAATTTTATTTTGGTTCAGTTTTTGTATATTAATGAATAGGGTACTGATAATGATTAGATATTCTAATTATGATGTCAAAGTAATCAATTAAAAGGTCGTGAAGTTGATGGATTATTATTCTTTCTATTTCTCAAGGGGTAATCCTTACCGTTACAGGAATGACCATATCTGTTACTGGAAGGACTAAGACTACAATTGTATTCTATTAAAGGTCCAAAATCTGCATTGCATTGAAAACATGACATAATTTTTCACACAAATATCATGAAATTCTACAATGGCCACACAAAATTGATAGTAGGTAAATGGCTTGGACAGTATGAAACAGGTGGGCAAGACAGAAATGGACAGCATGAAACAGTTGGGCAAGACAGAAATGGACATCATGAAACAGGTGGGCAAGACAGAATGGATACCATGAAATAAAACAAAAATAATGCTTTCTTGCATTCAAAGAGTTTTACATATGGAATGTGCACACTATGCCTGGAAGTCCTTCCCGTAACATCCACATTAAAAATTGCCAAGAAAACCTCTGCGTAATTGCATATCTTTACCAGACCAGGCTGTGTAAATATCTTTTCTCTTACATTCCAAAGTCATTATGTGCCAACGTTTGTTCATGTTTGCATTTTGAAATAATCAGCCTTTTGGCGTTTAAATTGTCCTCCCCGTAACGCCTGGAGGTCCTTCCCGTAACATCCACATTAAAAATTGCCAAGAATACCTCTGTGTAATTGCATATCTTTACCAGACCAGGCTGTGTAAATATGATTTCTCTTACATTCCAAAGTAATTATGTGCCAACGTTTGTCCATGTTTGCATTTTGAAATAATCAGCCTTTTGGCGTTTAAATTGTCCTCCCCGTAACGCCTGGAGGTCCTTCCCGTAACATCCACATTAAAAATTGCCAAGAATACCTCTGTGTAATTGCATATCTTTACCAGACCAGGCTGTGTAAATATCTTTTCTCTTACATTCCAAAGTAATTATGTGCCAAAGTTTGTTCATGTTTGCATTTTGAAATAATCAGCCTTTTGGCGTTTAAATTGTCCTCCCGTAACGCCTGGAGGTCCTTCCCGTAACATCCACATTAAAAATTGCCAAGAATACCTCTGTGTAATTGCATATCTTTACCAGACCAGGCTGTGTAAATATCTTTTCTCTTACATTCCAAAGTCATTATGTGCCAAAGTTTGTTCATGTTTGCATTTTGAAATAATCAGCCTTTTGGCGTTTAAATTGTACTCCCCGTAACGCCTGGAGGTCCTTCCCGTAACATCCACATTAAAAATTGCCAAGAATACCTCTGTGTAATTGCATATCTTTACCAGGACCAGGCTGTGTAAATATGATTTCTCTTACATTCCAAAGTCATTATGTGCCAAAGATTGTTCATGTTTGCATTTATATGTATTCTGTGTTTTGGGGTTAAAATGTCATTTCTGTAACATTTCTTGTCCCTCCTGTAACAGTCGTTATATTTGGTAGAAAATCAAGTAAAAGTACATGTATAAACTACTAACTTCTTTACTAACTAGCTTTAGTACCCATCTGATAGTACGTAGTGTGTGTATATTGTTGCAGTATGTTAGCAAAAATCAATCACTGACTTTGTCGCAATTCCAAGGACGAAATATTATGATGTAGAAATTAATGTGGGCCTTTATATGTATTTTCCACCTCACTTATGTGTGTAGTTTATTGATCTGCAGGAGGCCAATGTAAATAACCCCCTGAGCTAGACAAGTAAGTGAAATTTGATATAAGTAATATTTCTATGAAGAATAATTGACCGTTACAGGAAGGACATGTGTCACTACTGGTGATACATTTATTCGATTTTGTTGTAAAATCCTGATATGTTTAAGATTGCATTTATATGTTTTCTAGCATTACAGTTATTGTAGTTCCAATAAATAAAAGTCAAATTCTTCCTCACAACATGTGACTTTGGTGAATTTGGCAACATCCAATTCCTGCATATTCTGATGTTGACTCAGCTATGAAATATACGAAGATCAAGACTTTCTGACTCCTCAACTGTTGGATAGCGAGAAAGAGCTAGCATATATTGTCAGACGGTGGTCAATGAACGGGCGACGAGGAGGGGTTTGTTTCATGGCGAGATATTGTTCTATCCTGACGTATTTTCGTCCGAGGCTTCATAGTGATTGAAAACATATCCTCTAAAGAAAAGCCTGACCCCATTTACATTGTCCTACTACTGTCGTACCTCAGATCAAACCAGTAGTGTAGGATATGATGGGTGTTGGCAATTCATCCAGGTTACCCAGGCTGAGTTTGTAAATCGACAACTGTCGTTCCTTAATTCCAACCAGTAGGATACGATGGGTGCTGACAATGCATCCAGATTACTCAGGTTGAGTTATAATTCTACAACTGTCGTCAATTCTTCCAACCAGTAGGATATGATGGGTGTTGACAATGCATCCTGATTACTCAGGTTGAGTTTATAAGTCTACGACTGTCATAACACGTGTGTTGACAATGCATCCAGATTACTCAGGTTGAGTTATAATTCTACAACTGTCGTCAATTCTTCCAACCAGTAGGATATGATGGGTGTTGACAATGCATCCTGATTACTCAGGTTGAGTTTATAAGTCTACAACTGTCATAACACGTGTGTTGACAATGCATCCAGATTACTCAGGTTGAGTTATAATTCTACAACTGTCGTCAATTCTTCCAACCAGTAGGATATGATGGGTGTTGACAATGCATCCTGATTACTCTGGTTGAGTTTATAAGTCTACAACTGTCATAACACGTGTGTTGACAATGCATCCAGATTACTCAGGTTGAGTTATAATTCTACAACTGTCGTCAATTCTTCCAACCAGTAGGATATGATGGGTGTTGGCAATGCATCCAGATTACTCAGGTTGAGTTATAATTCTACAACTGTCATAACACGTGTGTTGACAATGCATCCAGATTACTCAGGTTGAGTTTATAATGCATCCACGTGTCTACAACTGTCATAACACGTGTGTTGACAATGCATCCTGATTACTCAGGAGTTTATAATTCTACAGTTGTCATACCTCAGTTCCAACCAGTAGGATATGATATAATTTGTGTCGATAATGCATCCAGATGACGCAAGTTGAGTTTAGATTCTATGCCGGTTCTCCCTCAGTTAAAACCAGTAGGGATTGATGTGTGCTGACAATGCATTTCGATTCATCCCCGCAATATATCCATAAACAATTATTGTTTGGTTCGTCCTTGTTTTATTTGTTCCTTAACACAAGTACAGCACTCGGCAACCGGCCAGATGCATGGCGGTAGTCTGTAAATAAACAAGTCTTGAGCACACACTCACACGTGACATCAATCGTGATACATGTCTTCACATGTAGCAGTGCAATAAGAAACTATAACCTTCAACACTGCCCTTGTGTGACCTCATTTTGCAGACTCCCCAATATGTGCATACCTTTAACAAACAAAAGACATGGTTGAATGCACAGCAATTTTGTATCTGTTTTCACTTTACGTTTATGTTTATCCAAACGTTTTAAAACTTGATGCGCTGATTAAAAGTAAGTACACATCTATCCTAACAAAATTAAGTAATCTTTGCTCTCTCGTTACGCTATGTTACAAGTCCTATAGTTATACAAATAATTTCCTCCACCGTTACACAACATTTCTGAGTTAGTGTGTACGTAAATATACCTCTCCTAACGTCACAAATGTATTTCGTATAATATATAAATGTACATTGAGCTTATGTCACGGATAGTGGCCTGGGAGTAATACATGTTCTGTTTTGACACATCCGTACAGCCAGCCAGCCATCCGTCCATTCATCAACTCACCCCCCACCGCCCAAACTACCCACCCACCCCCCCCCTCACACAGAGAGAGGTACATACTCACTCACCTACACAAAGCCATCTCACCACCTACCTCACATCACTCAGCCATCCACTAGCCTGTCCCATCCCATCAACCCCACACACACCCAACTCCCCCACCCCGCCTCTTTCACCACACACAGGCATCTTATCACATATACATCATATACTGATATACCGACGATTCCATTTCATCAACAGGCAAACCAGCATGATTTGTTTAATCCCTTAGCTGTCTGCAAACCGATGTGTCAGTACAATGGAGCTGAACCGGTCACACCTGCCTAAAAATACCACGCCGTATGGCCCTTATCCCCCTCGATCACCGCTCACCTGAGACTAGTCTCACAAACGTCAACACACACTAAACGCCAGGCCACAGGCGGATACAGTGAATTGAACACATACTCTCGGAAACGGGTAAGTCGTTCTCTTTGTAACGCCTACAAATAAGCAACCGATCTATATATTTCTTACTTAATAAGTTATTTCCCAGTTAAACACGTGAATATATACGATGTTTCACACTGAATACAAGGCATAAGCGTGGGTTATTATTGTATGTAGCGGAATATCAGCGACTTACGGGACATGTATGTCAACCAGACCACATAATGGGACCTGAGTAAATACGTGTCTGATTCACTTTCGTGTCACTGTGTGTTATTGTCGTTGTGTATGGATGTCAACTGGATTGCCAGATACCAGAAAAAGCAGTTATAAGATATATAGATTTTAACATTTAATACTACTTATGGATGCACAACATTTCGAAAACGCTTCGTGTCTATATACACTTAAACGATACAAATCTAATGACATACATATATACAGATATGTAAATACAAGAAGAGTGAGTCAGATACGGTGTCCTAGTGTGGACGAATGATGACAATTACTAACGTTGTCATGGTTGTGGACCATCAGTATCCAGCTGATGAATTGCAGCGAGTGATGACAATTAAAACATGGTGAGGTTAGGTAAATTATTGCACTTACCAGTACGTATTTCAAGAGTTTTGCACTTACTATTGTCCGTCAAACTGGCTCTCAGTTCACAGCGATTTACTTGGTATGTTTGTATATGATGAAAATTAAATATATATGTTAATTGTATCCTTTAGCCCATTACCAGAAAAAAACAGTTTTAGCGTTTGTCATCCCAAATTAAAGATATTTCCTTCATTGTTGTCATGTAAGTCCATGACAGGGATCGAACACCTAGGGCGGCAATCAGTACCTGTACAGAATCGATCACGGCATCTTTATATTCGCCACCACAACACCACTGACTTCTATGCAGCCGATGTTATAGACCAGGACGGGACCCCGCCTGCCATTCGTAACTACTCGCCTCTTTCCATGACCATCCGGCTTGCCGGAATGACATAAATAGTTACGAATGCCTGCCTGCTTGAGCAGGTACACCACCTTTAAGCCGAGTTCGAATATAACTTGAGAAGTTGTTATCCCCGTTGTAGTTTCCAGGCACATGGAAAGCCACGAGCATTTGAATTGAACTGTGTCCTAGCCCTTCACCCCAACCAAAATTGTGACTAATGTTTCAAAAAGACGGCCAGTTCTCCCTTTAGTATGGTGGCTGATTTGTATGGTGGCTGATTAGGGCCATCGCTTTCTCGTCTTAAAATTCGGATGCGAGAAAGCGATATCACGAGACGAGAAAGCGATAACACGAGACGAGAAAGCGATAGCCCGATACGAGAAAGCGATAGCACGAGACGAGAAAGCAATATCATTGCGCGAGAAAGCGATAGAGCGAGAAAGCGATGGCCCTAATCAGCCACCATACTTCAGACAGTTCTCTAGCTCAGTGACGTGCTGTATGTTTATCACCTATACTTAGGCTGTACATGGTCATACATACATGATCTTGTCACACGCTTGACTGCACACTTGTTCACGGTCACAGTCGGTTGCACACGTTCTCGGCAGGGCCATTCCTTTCTCCTGTCATTTTAACACTAGCTATCTCTTATCCACCATTATAGAATTACATTCACAAACTGTGATTTTCTCCACAGGGTTAAAGGGTTGAAGCTCTTTCTTCTTTCTTTGGAAACGAAATGCGCCAAAGGCCATATATATCACAGCGTATATATATATATCAGTGAGACAGTTTAAAAATTGTAATCTACGTAGACATACTTGTAAGTAAGATGCTTTCATGACGTAGGCGAGCCTCTACATCTACGTAGATGGTGTATATTTCGAGTCCGTCTGACGTAATTCCAAATCAACTTGAAGCCACACCTCCTCGTTGGCGCCTGTATATTCATCATTTGTATTTTTCAGATTTTTCATAAACCTGCGCTAGCTTTGCATTTCACTCTCTTTCGTTTTTTTCTCAACCATCGTATTGTACGTTGTGCGTGCCACGTATTGGCGTTACTAATCAGTCACTAATGGTCATGCTGTGGGATAGCCGAGTACGTTCGCCCGGGTGACCATGTTCGATTCCTCACATGGGTACACTATGTGAAGTCTATTTCTGGTGCCCACGACCGTGACATTGCTGGAATATTGCTAAAGGTGGCGTAAAGCTAAACTTACTCACTCACTGGTTGTAAAGATGCTGTGGGTATGTAAGTCAGAGCTAAAACATGTTTAAATACCACCTGCAGCATTGTGTTACATTTAGGACTCTAACATACGAGCTACCCATGTTTAACGCTTTCCTAATACACATTTTACAGCATATGTCTGCGGGAAGTAAAAAGCAACATATCATCCTACATATATATGTGTCTATATTGTGTATCTTCCCCTCCGTGGTTAGGTGATCCAGTGGTTAACATGTTCGCTCATCACACCGAAGATCCGGGTTCGATACCCCACATGGGTGCTCCCCGCTTTGAAATTGCTTGAATATTGCTAAAAGCTGCCATAAACACACTTTGTCACTATTCAGAAAAACGAGAAAACGAGAAACGTTCCGCTGAGTCAGTTCCAAAATAGAGGACAAGGTCAGTCTGTTATAAATGTTTGCGTCCAATTTACATACATATCCAGTTTCTATACACTAAGGGCCTACTGCATAACGTTGTCCGATCTGGCGACGTGTAGTGAATAATAATGCAAGCTGCCCTACTCTTGTTAGTTCCTTTGAAAACCGTTTAGATGCTTTGAACAAAGTTTATGCTTTGAACAACACGTTTATGCTTTCTGTTACGTTTATGCTTTGAACAACACATGCTTTGAACAACACGTTTATGTCACATTTATTTGAACAACACATATGAACAACCAGCTTTCTATACACTTTGAACAAGGGCACATTAATGCTGAACATAACGTTGTCATGCTTTGATCTGGCGACGTGTTTGAGTGAATAAGACGTACAAATGCATCGCGTTTTTATGGTTAACAGCTTCTTTATTTCGTGAGTGCGACGTTTCGATACAGATTCTTGTACCGTTGTGAAGCAAGAGTGATACATGAAGTGGAGGAGCTGCATATTTATACTGTATATAAGAATAAGAGTCAGATAGGCTATCCTTGGTCACGGTTGATGGTGGGCTTATGGCGTTTGATGTGAATGGTTTCGGTGAGCTTGCGTTTAGTGAAGTCCGTTTGGTTGTTGGCGAGAATGGTGAAGTCGGACCACTCTATTTGATAATTGGGGTTTGCTTTGATGTGGTCAGAGATAGCTGATTTGGTGTCGGAGTTAGCAACAGAGGTGCGATGTTCTTTGACTCGGGTGTTGATGGGTCGGGATGTTTCACCTATGTAGCTTTGTCCACAATCACAGTTTATTTTATAAATAACACATTTCGGGTTGTTTTCTTCCGTTGGCATGGAGGAGGTTGTTGAGGCTGGAGGACGCTGAGAAGGTTGTGTCTATGCCTGCCTATTGTTTCAGGAGTCGGCTGATTTGATGTGATGGTTTACCTATGTAGGGAATGGATATCTTGATGGGGGCTGATTCTGGTTGCTTCGATGGTTCTGTTGACTATTTCAGGTGGGTAGTGGTTGCGTTCTACAAAGACTTTCCTTAGGTGTTCAATTTCTTCTTGTAGGTTTGTTGAGCAGATGGTTTTGGCTCTTCTGGTCAAATCTGGAAACATCCGTCTATAGCATGTATTTCCTACAGTGCTTGCGTTTATTTCAATGGTGTACAATACGGCTTTTGGTGATGTGAATGCAACTTCAGTTTAGTAATGTATCGTCACAGATGAATACAGTGACTTTTTAAATAAATTGTATACGTCACTTTTCTTTGCTACAGATCCCATGAGCTGTCGACATGGCGGTCCACATTCCGGGACTCATTGCAATCGTCGTCTTCTACCTTCTGATTCTGGGGGTGGGCTTATGGGCAGCCCGGAAGACCGGACTTAAGAAGGGTCAGTCTAGCACTGAAGAGGTCATGCTGGCAGGGAGGGACATCGGGATGTTTGTGGGATGCTTTACCCTCACAGGTAAGATGCACCTTGTGGACGATATACACCCAGTGTGTTTCATTGTGAGCGAAAGCTCGTTCAAAACTATCACGGATCCCTTTCATTTCACTCACAAAGTCAGCACTGGAGCATAAACAGTATATAATGTATGCTCGTATAATTACGCTTAGGAACATCGACAAAGCAATTAATCAAAAGTAGAACAATATATTCTTAGTGATTTAACAGAGAATTGCACAGTACGTTCCGGACGAACGAGGCTGTAGATTAGGTTTCACGTTGGCCTACAAACCTAGGGGTCCAGACATGAATCAAGTATCCTTGCAGGAAATACAAGTATATAAAAAATGTTTATATTGTGTCGTGTAGTGCACTGCAAGATGTAATCAGTACGTTTACAATAAATGCTTTATGTTTATTTCATTATGCGTGCAATACCTCGGAACGCACCACAAGTATTTACCATGCTTTCATGTTTCCTTTGTCGGCATAGGTACTACAGATATGTACCCAAGGTACGTTTCTGTATACAGAAATGTACCCGAAACAAAGTCAAAATACGAAAACGTACCTGGTACCCAAAACGGGGAACGAGTCCCTATACCTCAACCCAAAATCGAAATCGTATGTAGTTGTTCCCGTTCAAATGATCGCGAGTGATACTGTGCATCGCGAAATATTCGTTACTGTACACGCTCGTTTCTTGTATAACGCAGTCAAATGCATCTTATACAGATCTATGACAGTTCCGATCAAGAAAACGGAACAATGCAGAATGGACTCGTCCTAGGGTACGTTTCTGCATTCTGATTTTGGCAGCCTGGGGTACAATCTGTAGTACCCGTGCCGACGACGACCCCTTCAGGATAAATTTATTGCTATGTAATGACATCGTAATCGAGACACCACAGCTAAGTGCCAAGGCCAATGTAGACGTATGTTCTCTTGGATAGTCCACTTTATAAAGCTGATAACCCCAGCTTTTTGCCCAGATTAGTCTTACTCAGAAAGGCTGTTTGAAACTCTCCAGATTAAACTGATTTTAAAGCCTAGACCTACAAAACTACTTTAACTATAGTTATGGTTTGTGCATGTTGTGTTTCTTGTGCTTGTGGTGCTTGTTGTCCTTGAGGCGCTGGTTGTGTGTCTGGTGGTTCATTTGGTGCTTGTTGTCCTTGAGGCGCTGGTTGTGTGTCTGGTGGTTCATTTGGTGCTTGTTGTCCCTGCTGTGCTTCGAGTGCTTGTAGTGCTTGTTGTACCTGCGGTGTTTCGTGTGCTCGTGGTGCTTGTTGCCATTGAGGCGCTGGTTGTGTGTGTGGTGGTTCTTGTGTTGCTTGTCCCTGCGGTGTTTCGTGTGCTTGTGGTGCTTGTTGTACCTGCGGTGTTTCGAGTGCTTGTGGTGCTTGTTGCACCTGCGGGGTTTCGTGTGCTTGTGGTGCTTGTTATACCTGCGGGGTTTCGAGTGCTTCTGGTGCTTGTTGTACCTGCGAGGTTTTCGTGTGCTTGTGCTGCTTGTTGTCATTGATGCGCTGGTTGTGTATGTTGTGATTCTTGTGTTGCTGGTCCCTGCGGTGTTTCGTGTGCTTGTGGTGCTTGTTGTACCTGCGGTGCTTCGTGTGCTTGTGGTGCTTGTTGTCCCTGCTGGATTTCGTATGTATGTGGTGCTTGTTGTCCCTGCTGTGCTTCGAGTGCTTGTGGTGCTTGTGTTGTTGTACCTGCTTGGGTTTCGTGTTTCGTGTGCATGTGGTGCTTGTTGTACCAGCAGTGCTTCTTGTGTGTGGTGGTTGTTCTGCTTTCTATGTCTGTGGTGCTTTTTGCGTCTGTGGTGATTTTTGTGTCTGTGGTGATTCTTGTGGTGCTTGTTGCACCTGCGGTACTTCGTGTGCTTGTGGGGCTTGTTGTGTCTGTGGTGCTTTTGTGTGCATGTGGTGGTTCTTTTGGTGCTTGTGTGTACCTGTTTGTGGTGCTTCTTTTGCTTGTGCTTCTTGTGCTGTGTTGTGTGTCTTTGTGGTGCTTTTGTGCTTGGTGCTTGTGTTGTGTCTTGTATTTGTTGTTGCGGTGCTTCTTGTGCTTGTGGTGCTTGTGTCTTTGGGGCTTTTGTGCTTATGCTGGTTGTGTCTATTTATTTTTGTTTTGGTTGCGAGGTTATGTTTTCAGCTTGTGGTGCTTGTAGTGTTTGTGGTGTTTCTTGTGCTTGTAACATGTCTGTGTTGTGAAGGGTGTGTATAGTGTATGTGATGTTAACGGTGGCTGGTGTATCTATCATGCTTCTGTGTACATTTGTGAGTGTGTGCGCGTATGTGTATGTGTGTTTGTGACTTTGTAGAACATCTTATATGTATGTACGCACAATTGCAGCCAGTGTCCATTAGATACTTGACACAAGATAAAACGAAGCCACTAATGGACATGGCAGTTGTTACAAGATACTTAATAGAAGATAATATGTTTATGCAAAAACATTATGTTTGTGTTGTTTGTCTATCGATATCTTTATTTCCGGTACTGAAAGGCCACAGGCCTGTAGTACAATACATTTACAAAACAATATTTACACGCACATGTAATATACATAAAGAAGAGACAATAATCAACTGTAAGTTACATTGTTTTCTGAGATATATTCTGTTCTAAACAACATGTCATTGTAAGTAAACATGGACAAGTTTTGGATTATTGTATGGTTTTTGTTATTTAACAATGCTGAGAATTTGGATAGAGGTTTGGATGGACAAAATAATATTTCTTAATATACAACTTTCTCAGGGAATTATACGCAGGGCAAATTAAAAGTAAATGATATTCATCTTCTATTTGGTTAAGATCACATAGTTTGCAAGTTCTGTTTTCTTTTTTGACATTTAAAAATCTTCCACCTTCGATAAATAAATCATGTGAAGAACATCTCAATCTGCTTAACGCTATCCTATACCTTTTTACGTTTAGACATGAAAGATAAATTTCGGCGTCAAAGGTACATTTAAACATCATACTGGAGAGGGATATCTTTCCAAACCATTCTTGCAAATAGATATCTTTTAATCTTCTTGTTAGGTTTTCTGTGTCTAACAATACATCCCACTCCAGCTACCTGGGTCGGAGGAGGATTCATCAACGGTTCCTCGGAGATCGTCGTGCTGAGCGGCCTCGTGTGGTGCCAGGCTCCAGTGGGGTATGGACTCTCCCTCGTATTTGGTGAGTCTGGTCACACGTCTACACCTACAACAAAATAAACGTCGTTACCAAGGCACTCCTAAAGAAATGAAATATATCATATACTCGCGGAGATCCGGGTTAGAATAGCTTTTCAGCTGGAGGCGAATAATTGGATCGAGCGGTCAGGTTTGCTGCCTTGGTTGACACATGTCATCGTATCCCATTTGCGTAGATCGATGATCATGATGTTGATCACTGGATTGTCTGATCACGACACAATTACTTACAGACCGCCGACGTATAGGAATATTGCAGAGTGCGGCATTTAACAACAACAACAACAAAACAAAATGGAATTTTATGAGTGCTTAATTCAACTACATAACGACTTTTATATAACGTTTTAGTTTAATTATTCTCGGCATGATCCTCTATTGGTCAGCACCATACCAATAGTCATGGCTTTCATCAAAGTGGAAAATGTCTACCATCTTTATCACAGTGCTCCCACATAAATATGTCCAGGGACGTTTCACGCAACACATTTATTTGTTTATATGACAGGAGGGATTTTCTTTGCCGACAAAATGAGACGAAGCAAGTACAACACCATGCTGGATCCATTCAACCGGAAGTACGGTGACTTGATGGGGGCGCTGTTGTATATACCCGCCATGTTGGGAGAGATGTTTTGGTCAGCGGCCATATTGTCTGCCTTAGGTTCGTAGCTTGATGTACATCAGTATTGATCTGCTGCAAACTAATAATGATAACATTTTCTCACCAAACAAATTCCAAACTGGTTCTAGTCTTTGCTTCTATTTTTGGGTATCTGTACTTCATACCACTTTCGCTACTACATCCCGCCTGGCTTGCGTTATATTTACACTGCGTTGTCTTCAGAGGTTAATGTCATTTCCAACCCATTGATGGACTGAAGAACTTTATGCATTTTTCTGGCAGTTGAACATGATGAATCCTCACACATTTTCACACTTGTTCCACACAACGCCCTCATCCATACTGTAACATAAGACATTGATGGTGATGTGCGACATCCGATATTGGTATGCTCACCAATCTGATAATCCTGGGACTATAATGTCAGTCATATCTTTATCAAAATACCATTTCATACCATCTCATACAATATGAATACGCTATGCTATTTGGCCGAGTGGGTTAATGCCACTTTCTTCACGACATCCCGTGTTTAAACTTGCGCAATGTTTACTCATTAACTTCAGAGTTGTTGGACTGATAAAAGTACTCAGTCTAGAATCTGTACTTTCCTCAGAAAGTGTAGTCCCAAATAAAACTTATGTCATCTTATACATGTCTTTTCTTTACTAAATTACCTTTAGTGTTTGGAAGCGAAAGAAACCATCTCAATTTGCATGCAATTGAGACTGTTCCTGTTCCTTGAGATCCTTTATTGCGACCTTCACGTTTCAGGGGCAACACTTGCTGTTATTTTGGACATTAACACGACTCTCTCCATCCTCATCTCAGCAGCTATATCGCTGTTGTACACGTTGGTCGGGGGGTTGTATTCCGTGGCTTACACCGATGTGGTTCAGCTCATCTGCATTTTTATTGGTCTCGTAAGTAAAACCACTTCAAAGGACATTTATCTAAGAGGAGGAGGGTCGGTTAGATGTGGAGGCGGCATTAAAATATGACACAGCAGAAGATGGCAGAGGGCATCGAAATCTGTCACAAGATTAGAAGTTATAAACTTGAACATTATTTTAGGACTACTGATAATTTTGAATATGATTATTTGTAGGGTGAGCGGAAAATGTTAAATGAGGGTGTCAGCAGAATACGATTTTCTGATTATTGTTACGATTGACTAGCTTGGAATACTAAAATAATAACAAGACTTACCTTAAACATCAGGTATTTCAAGTATGACATCATGTTATAAAGAGAATATCACCCTAGTCTGGTTCCATACCGTAAATAGTATAAATTAAGGGAACAAATATGCATTTTGCTCATCAGTTAAAATACATGTAATTGATTCACCCTATAACGTCTCTATATACAATGTCTGCATGAAACAGACGTCTGTTTTCTGCTTCAGTGGGTCAGTGTGCCCTTTGCAATGATGAACTCAGCTTCAAAGTCGATCATCGTCGACTCATCGTCGGCTCCATTGTCGTCGACGTGGTTAGGAGAGGTAGCGACCACCGATATAGGGATCTACATGGACACCTTCTTACTGCTCATTTTCGGGGGTATTCCTTGGCAGGTAGGAACGACGATGACCGAAATGACGCATCTGTTTTTATTTAAGGTTGTTGCTGTTATTTTTGTTTTTGATCTTATTTTTGATTTGTTTTGTTTTGCTTTTATGTTGTTGGGGTTTTTTTTGTTTCGGGGATATTTTTGTTTGTTTTTTATTTGGTTGGTTTTTTTTTTTTTGGTTTGTTGTTGTTTTTGTTTTTGTTTTTGTTTTTTTTGGGGGGGCTTGCTTGTTTTTTGTGTCTGTTTTTTATGGTTTTTTGGGGGTGGTGGTTTGGTTTTGTGTTTGTTGTAGTTGCTTTGTGTTCTTTTTGTATTTTGTTTTGTTTGGCTTTTTTTTATGGTTTTTTGTTTGATTTAATTTTTGGGTGGGAGTGTGGGATGGGGAGTTGGTGTCATTTAACCCATGTTAAAGCAGGGTTAGCGTTTATCAACCTATCGTTAGAGACTAATACATAATATGTCAGATTAAGATCGTTGGTTTGATTTGTTACGTATCATTGTACACTGACGTCATCGAACTTTGCTCAGAGATATGTCTCGTCCATACTAGGCCTTAGGTAGCCTAGTGATCAGTCTCCCTCTTTGATCTTGCTGGCAGATAACTCAGGTCCGTAGTCGATTATATAAACAATATGATATAAATAAAATCAAGGAACAGAAATCTCTCAGTTGGTAAGCTTACTTTCCTTTTTCGTTTGTGGAAGCATAAACAAACAAATAGCATGGTTAGCTAATCAGATGCCATGGAATCACTTACAAGATATTTATTGAGGTTTGATATTTGTTATATTAGGTATATTTCCAACGTGTGCTGTCAGCTAGATCAGTGAATATCGCTCGTACCTTGTCCTTTGCGGGCGGGTTTGGATGCATGTTTATGGCTATACCGGCAGTGTTGATAGGAGCCATAGCATCGAACACAGGTAAGTGTACGAGCAATAAAGTAATTACATGTATGGTCATTTAAAGTATTCTCAAACTATTTTCAAAAGAAATCATCCCGTTATTTCAAAATGTCATCGCCTGAGAATGATCAGGTTCGAATGTTTTCCGAATGAAATTCCACTGGCTTTGAAAGACACATTACTGATGAAAATTATTATGAATGGATCTCTGATGTGATGACACCAGGTGTTTGCGAAAAACGTGAAACATTTCCATCATTACCTGTAGCATCCGCCACTTTCAGCTTTTCATTTTATCTTTGTTTCCAATAGAAATATTTCATTTAGTTTAGTTTCGGTCAGAAAGATTTACCCACATCGAGAAGAATCACAAGAATAGCAGGTTGAAACACACCAAAACTCTTGGGGCGAAAGAACGCCTAAACTCCATATTCTACTAAATAGTATTCTCGTCTGATCGATAGTAACTGTTTATAATGTTACATTTTGACCGTGAAATTAATATAATAAACTTAGAATTTTTCTCTTAATTTCAGATTGGAATCAAACTGCTTATGACAAGCAAATAAATGGTTCCATTCCGACGGATGAATTGGGGCTAACTCTACCCTTAGTGCTTCGCTATCTCACCCCTGACGCTGTTACGTTTATTGGCCTGGGCGCTGTCTCCGCCGCCGTCATGTCCTCCACCGACTCCTCCCTACTCTCCTCCAGTTCCATGTTCGCAAGGAACGTCTTCGGCGTTGTCTACACTCGATGCACCAAGAAGAAGGTACCGTTATATAGCAAAATGTTTAGCCTGTGCCCATACACTAGGTTTAGCTTTTCCATAAAATATTGATCCGTTATATATTATTATAGTGAGTTCCCATAGCACTGATTTAGGGTCAATTTTATCACACGAGAAATTTAGATATCATTTACTGCCATCAAATTGGGTTATGATCGTCTCATTATTTGTAAAAGATTTATTGTGGTTTATTGATATATTTATAGATATGTTACATTTGTGACATTCAAATTTCCTTTTCTACAAAAGAACTATTAATTCATTCATAAAATTTGGATGCTTAATGTATATTCGAATAGTTTCGTGTGTTTTGTTATGTATTAGTGTTTCAAGCAATTGTTTACCTTGTTTTATTTTTCATATGATACGCATTCTTTTAATTATCATAAACGTTTATTCAATGCATGAAACAGCTTCATGGGTTTCAAACTATCATTTACATGACGTCATTATCTTTTTTATTTTTCAGTTTTCCGATCGTATGACAATCTGGGTTATGCGATTTACGCAGCTGGTCATCGCAGGCTGTGCGTGTGCCATGGCGATAACAGTGAAATCGATTTACTATCTCTTCTACCTGTGTTCAGACCTCGTGTTCGTCATCCTCTTTCCTCAACTGGCATGCGCCGTGTACCTTCACGATACCAATTCATATGGGTCCCTTCTTGGGTTCATAATCGGTCTGATCTTCCGATTGTTGGGCGGAGAACCGGGCCTCGGTTTGCCCCCGTCGATTCACTACCCATGGTATGACAAGGATGCTGGTCAACGCTTCCCCTTCAGATCTTTGACCATGATCATAACTCTCGTAACGGTAATACTAGGTTCCTACCTTTTCCACGTACTTTTCAAGAGTGGTTGTCTACCGATTGAATTCGACATCTTTAACAGTTTCACCGACAAGCCAAGGACGGTTCTGACTTCAACCACAGCGCCGATCGAGGTAGCGAAACTGCCATCAGACGTTCCCTCTTCGTACCAACCGTACGTCCCCGATGACCTTCATGAACGAAAGGTCAATTTGAGTAAGAGGGGGCACGACAATCCAGTGTTTCGACAGGAGCCGTACCAGACAGACACGCTGGGCAGTAACGGGACAGTAGACGCTGAGAAACCCCTGAAGACTGTGACCAGGTTATAGACAACAACGACGTTGTTCAGTAAACTATGTTATTACGAACACACGTATAATGGACCGACGGATGTATGCCTGATCACTGCTACTTGATGTATATTTTAGTTGAAATCCATATTATGGACAATGCTTATACCACACTAGAATTTGTGGTCCCTTTGAATTCGTTTTTGTACGTTTATGAGTTAACAGTATGTTTCTTGAGGTTATGCATGTAATCAGTCATCCCGTTTGTAATTGTTCAAATTAACCTTACGTAAAACAATTGGACGAAGGGTAGTCACGTCTGTCGTATGTATTTGTTCAATGTTTCTTTGTACTCGGTTAATGATGCTATGAACATTAATCGGACATAACTGCTAAGAGAGTCAGCCAGAAAAGTTCATCTGCGTTGTGATTCTGCAGTGCATTTGACAAAAGCCGTCAACAGGAAATCCCGAACGATCTGTCCTGAGTGAATAAATATTAAAACTCCCCAGCCATGGACAGATAATCCGTGATTCCGAGTTGGAAGTATTTTATTATATATTGCCCACAGATTCTTTCCATAAATATAGCTCTGGTCTCAAGACATCAACTCAGTCAATATATTACTGTAAAGACTTCTTCTTTATCTTCAATTATTTGAAACCGTAGACTAAATGACGTCACGGAAACTCCATAGTATTGAACAACTGGACATCATTCCGATGCCTGAAATCAAATACACATCGTCAGTGCAAAAGATTACCCAGTCTTGATTATCCTGAGAAACAAATCCCGTTTGGTTTATAGGGAAAGTTAGCTGTGAAAGTTACATGAATGAATTACTGAAAATCAATGATGACACCAGGCTAGATTACTAACAATAGGGTTCAAGATATACCCACCTTAGCTGTGGGTAATAAACTGCCTGGACATCGACGGTCGATGGTAATGATAAACAAGAAATAATGTGGATGTATTTGATACTAGGCTTATCATCGCTGTGTGTTGGAATTCAGTGTGTCGAGGACTGTTTTCATTCTAATATAGTTTTGATAATGTTTCTGATTTTGGATCAGATAGAATGTTCAACTGTATTCTTTGTTTTAGCAGTAACTATAATCTGACACACCGTATGGGCAGTCTCCAGACGTCTTACATCAATGATTTGCAGAAATTGTATATATTAGACAGATTATATCAGCATGTATCACCTAGAATGTATTACCTGGAAGGCAACATTAAACAATCAGTGCGTTACACACCCTGCGATACTAATACATATGTTTTTGTACGCTAACCCATGTCCTATTTCATATCTTTTGCTTTATAATGAGAAGATTTCACTGCACTAAGAAATACATTATTCAGCAATAACGAAATAAAAAAAATGGATTGCAATACTTTACACCAGCGTATACCCGGAACAGTTGTCATCTCATTGTCCTTCTCTTTAAAAATACATTGAGATGCTGAGAGTTAAGACGACAAAAATACAAATTTCCAACAAATTTAGGTTTCGTATGTGATTTAAATAAACGACTTCATTTTTAAAAAAGCACCAAGCTTTCCATCCGGGACACTCGACAATCGATAATATTTTGACGCTGTAGTCTTTATGCTCAAAATATTGATGCAAATCCATAGGCCACATTTGGGTCTCCTTTGTAGATTTTGAAGAAGGCTTTCAAGAACATGCTGTCTAGCTAATACATGGCTGACTTGCTGTATAACATAATGTCCTTAAATGTATGCAGTTGGATGTTAAGGTTTATGTAAAACTTTGGTCGAACCAAGTTTTCCTACAAGCACTGCGATATATACGTCCTCATTACTGACGCTCCTGTTTCATATCAATATGCATTCTATTACCGATTATCATGGTGCTTACATGAATGCTTGCAAAGTGGAAATCATTTTTATCCATGATGTGTTCAATAATAGGATCCTGTGTCCAAGATGTCGTAGAACGGCTGGAGAGCTTAGTTGTTGAAACTTGTCCCCGCAGTGATATTGCTGGAATTTTGCAAAAGGCGGCATTAAAACTCGCTGACTTACATAGATTGTCTTTTACATGGAAACCTTGTGCCTCGTGCTATGAATAAATATTTTTTCGAGCTTGTTGGTGGCGTTTATTTTTTCGTTATGCAATCTTGGTTTGATTTATATTAATGGATTGCTGATATATTTCCCTATATCTGATATGGGTCTATTGTGTATCTTTAACTGGGACGTAGGTTTCCTTCATTTGACTCTCTCACCACCAGCTGACATATTGCTCGTTGTAAAATCATATATAAGAGGAATGAGAAACACACTCTCAGTCTTTTGTACAGACGGTTTGCGGAGTTGTAACATCTTAGACTACTCGACATAAATATAGAAGCTTGTTTCCAAACACCACATATAGTCTAGTGGAACTCGTAATTTAATATTCAGATTTCGTCTGCATATATAAGAAAAAAGTACTCATTATTTTATACAATGCACAAACCGCTCGATTTCCCTTGACCACATTTCTTTATCGTTATTATTCTAAGTCCTTTGAAGTTCAGTCAAATGAGCACTGCACTTTTCTGAAGCGATTGTGATGAAGAAGCTATCATGCTGTTTATTGTTTTCTAAAGGGGTTTTATACTTAGTTCACATTGTGTATCAAAGCTCGTCAAGCAGGATCTATAGAATATTTTTACATACATGACATTAAAACGGGGTTATCGTTTCAAATACACAAATACATAAATGAATCTGTCAGATAGGGACGTAGTTATCCTATTTGTTACCAGCGATTACTTTCAATGACATTTTAACAAAGGTATCCGTATCCTGATAGTGAGTTTGAAGTGTGTATGAATACAAAGAACGCAATGTGCATGCAAAGAGAAGGTCGAGCTCTTCCTGCAAGCCCCCAATAACATCTCCAGAAACTATACATAGTGTCCGTTTACTTATTGTGGAAATCAAACCTATTGACAAGCTATTTTCACAACGGAGGTTCATTATGTGTTTGGTACATTTACTAGTCTTGCTTTGCCAGGCTAGTTCTGTTGGACTAGTCAGGCTTTGATCATGGTGCTTTTATGAATAATTGCAAAATAGAAATCATTTTTATCCATGATGTGTTCACCGTGGCCAGGTTTTACCTATCCTTGATATTGTAGCGCGGTTAGAGAGCTAGTGTTTAAAGGTTTCTTCACAGTGATATTGCTGGAATTATTACTGATGGAGTGTAGTGAATTGTACTGATGGAGCCGTTTACAACAGTCATAACAAGTACTCAACAGACATGTTTGGATAACGAACAAATTAAAAACTACATTATCGTAGATATGGATCATTATGTAACACCATATGTCAAAACGGGGACGTTTGACAAACGTGTATCCATATAGAAGTGAGATTTACAGTTCATTATATTTGGTCAGCTCATATATGCAGCTTAATTGGTCATCTTAACAAAGGACCATATCAGTTGACATTACAACACCAGCTACACCGGAAGTTACCTTTTAGCTCACAAGGAAGTGTAAACGCATATATATTTTCAAAGTAACATCCTGCACAGTTACATCTTCTCACATCTGCTGTTTAAATAGACAGCGCAGTAGCTTAGTGTTCGTCTCCATTGTTTTTTTTTATGTTATCGTGCCTGTTTTTCTCCCAAAGGAACGTTACCTTTCAATATTGATATCTGTTAATGTGTTGTGATGTGCTGCTAGTATGAGTCGTACAGAGCATTTGAGATGAACACTACATGAAGCGACAACAAAATCCCCTACATTAACCCATGAACGAAGAGTGTTCTCCCAGCTTGTATTCTAGAAGCACTCGTAAAATTCCGCCTCGCCATTGAACGTTTAAGTGAAGCACATATGTCGGGTTTTTTATTACTATATAATGGGCGTATAAAAGTACTGTTACGAAGACCTACTATACGTGCTCCAGGAAAATGAACGCATACCCTTTGATGGAGTACTTTTAAGTTCAGTGTCATTTGGTACTCAGTCTGTTGTCGAAGCGGAAGCGCCATAAAATAATACTTCTACTTCTTCATGTTGATTCATATACTACCCATCAAAAGTGTAGACTCACCAGCGTAAATCTAGCCACTTACTTCAGTCAACTGTTCTAAACTTGATTTTGCAAAATATTCCGTACTGTTTAAAGATACTCTTTACACATGAACTGGTGCATTGTAAAACAAATTCGTAACGTTGAAAAGATTATTATTATGAAGTTAATAAATGATGAAACTCCGTGAGAATTGGCGAATTCTTAACAAAACTTTACACCAAAACGTAGCTCTTCACATGCACGATATTTGCACATGTTTTTCTTGCAATGTGATGCATGATCCTCGTGCAATTCATCTGCATAAGGTTTGCAGTTGGTTCCCCCAAGTTAGTGGAGAAATTCATCTTCGATGTAACCATATATATATACATACCATATAGTAAGTGCTTGAAGTGAGTCTAAACTTTTGATGGGTAGTATATATACATGTATGATGTCATTCAAACCAAACATAATGGATAAGAATCGTGCATATTATGGACGACAGTTCGTGATATCCGACCTAATTACATTTAAATCTGATAATGTTACACTACACCAACCTGATCTACACAGCTGTAAAATGCCTACCCGTAAGAAGGTGGTTGTATGTCACGTTTTGGCTACTCAACACCTACTAAACGCCAGCTGTGATACGCCAGCTGTAAAAATGCATACCTGTACGGAGTTTACTGTGTGTTATGTTCAAGATAATCAATACCTACCCGATCTGTGAAGCTGTGAAAATGCATACTTATAAGGAGTGTACTGTGTGTTATGTTCAGGGTAATCAATACCTACCTGATCTGTCCGTCTGCGGAAATGTATACGTGTAGGGTGTTGACTGTGTGTTATGCTCAGTGTACCTGATCTGTCCAGCTGGAAAAATGCATACCTGTATGGAGTTAACGCTGTTATGTTAAGGGTAATCAGTACCTACCTGATCTGTCCAGCTGTCAAAATGCATACCTGTAAGGAGTTTACTGTGTGTTATGTTTAGGGTAATCAATACCTACCTGATATGTCCAGCTGTGAAAATGTATACCTGTAAGGAGTTCGCTGAGTGTTATGTTTAGGATAATCAACACCTACCTAATTTGTCCAGCTGTAAAATGCATACCTGTAAGGAGTTTACTGTGTGTTATGCTCAGGGTAATCAACACCTACCTGATTTGTCCAGCTTTAAAATGCATACCTGTAAGGAGTTTACTGTGTGTTATGTTAAGGGTAATCAATACCTACCTGATATGTCCAGCTGTCAAAATGTATACCTGTAAGGAGTTCACTGTGTGTTATGTTTAGGATAATCAACACCTACCTAATTTGTCCAGCTGTAAAATGCATACCTGTACCTAGGAGTTTACTGTGTGTTATGTTATGTTTAGGGTAATCAATACCTACCTGATATGTCCAGCTGTCAAAATGTATACCTGTAAGGAGTTTACTGAGTGTTATGTTTAGGATAATCAACACCTACCTAATTTGTCCAGCTGTAAAATGCATACCTGTAAGGAGTTTACTGTGTGTGTGTTATGCAGGGTAATATGTTTAGGGTAATCAACACCTACCTGATTTGTCCAGCTGTAAAATGCATACCTGTAAGGAGTTTACTGTGTGTTATGTTTAGGGTAATCAATACCTACCTGATATGTCCAGCTGTCAAAATGCATACCTGTAAGGAGTTCACTGTGTGTTATGTTTAGGATAATCAACACCTACCTAATTTGTCCAGCTGTAAAATGCATACCTGTAAGGAGTTTACTGTGTGTTATGCTCAGGGTAATCAACACCTACCTGATTTGTCCAGCTGTAAAATGCATACCTGTAAGGAGTTTACTGTGTGTTATGTTTAGGGTAATCAATACCTACCTGATCTGTCCAGCTGTGAAAATGCATACCTGTAAGGAGTTTACTGTGTGTTATGTTTAGGGTAATCAATACCTACCTGATCTGTCCAGCTGTAAAATGCATACCTGTAAGGAGTTTACTGTGTGTTATGTTTAGGGTAATCAATACCTACCTGATCTGTCCAGCTGTAAAATGCATACCTGTAAGGAGTTTACTGTGTGTTATGTTTAGGATAATCAATACCTACCTGATCTGTCCAGCTGTCAAAATGCATACCTGTAAGGAGTTTACTGTGTGTTATGTTTAGGGTAATCAATACCTACCTGATCTGTCCAGCTGTCAAAATGCATACCTGTAAGGAGTTTACTGTGTGTTATGTTTAGGGTAATCAATACCTACCTGATCTGTCCAGCTGTAAAATGCATACCTGTAAGGAGTTTACTGTGTGGTATGTTTAGGGTAATCAATACCTACCTGATCTGTCCAGCTGTAAAATGCATACCTGTAAGGAGTTTACTGTGTGGTATGTTAAGGGTAATCAATACCTACCTGATCAGTCTAGCTGTAAAATGTGTTTTTATATTGAACCACCAGGAAACTTGTTGATGCTATGTTTAAGGCACTCAATACCTATCTGATCTTTCTAGCTGTACAAATATTTTCACAATGCGAAGATATGAACATCTGAAACCTCAAGTTAACGTCTTTGGCTCCATATGGGATTTTCAGGCATGAAACTCGGACAGCTTTTCAAAGTTTGAAAATAGTCTGTTTGATAGTCTCAAGACTGTAATGGCGACTGTACTGTTCCATGCTGGAAATCCTCAGCGTTCAGAGACAAATAATTTACCCCATAAAATACACCCTCTAATCTGTCAACATCGAGAAGTATATGGGTTTTTTTATTTGCAACAAAAGATGCTGTCACCGTAAGAAGGATATCTCAAAGCATCTTCTTTACATCCGTCACAGTTATACCTTCAAGGGTCATGATGAACACGTCCTATTGTCTTCGTGGCGTGTGATTTGGGGTTGGCTGTACACATCAAGGATGTGGATGGTGGACCTTTGTTGGCGATAAGTAGCCATGGCATATGGTTACACCATCACAATGATAAACATTTGTGTTTCTCTTCTTTCTTCATTTTGCCTTCGGGTTTAGCTTGTAATGGAATCAGTCATGCGGTTTTTACATAACTCAAAGACTGACGCGTGTTATTGAAGAGATGCGACACTCACACCGAATGTGGTTCTGGTTCGAGGATTACCATTTATACATTTTCATTCGAAAGACGAAAGGTTAACTGATCATGAGTGCACACCTGATGGATGAAGTAGCATTAAAGAATGTGACACCCAGCTGTATATTACAAAAGGTATTTGGCTGATGGTCGGTAATAATGTAAAACACGATACGTATAACGGAATGGCACTTTACACACAACACAAACTAACACCACACTTAATGTCAGCACCACCATCATGAAATCATCTCCGTTACTATCATTATCGTCAACATCATCATCATCATCATCATCATCATCATCATCAAAACTACAATCAGCATTTATTTACATCTTCTTAGCATACATACAATAAGTACAGTCAATATCGTAATCATAAAAACATCATAACATCAGCGTCATCGTCATCATCATCGGCACCTTCATTTTTACACTTCGGAATAATGAAAAACTAAAAAGTCATCAAGAAATAACACATTATTCAAATGTCACTGGATCACACAAAATATGAATAACACATAATTGATAAGATTTTAACTAATAACTTACAGGTATGCAACTATGGGTGTAAAGGAATTGCTAAAAGCTCGGCTTGTTCAAATAGCCTAGCTCAAAGTGATTCACTGTAGTCGCGGCTGACATCATATGTTGCCTCACTTCGGAATACACAGTGACAAAACCAGCAGAACAGGAACGGCTACAGAGTGGTTGAAGAGGTGTGGGAGGAGTGAAGTGAGCAATCTGGTTTTCCTGTGCCGTGTATGTCGTGTCGGTTAACAGCACGAATAAATCCTCCCATGACATGCTTCGAAAAGTGCATTATATCCTCGTACAGCCAAACATAACACCAAGACGACAAAATATATATTTCAAAATTCGCATGCATGTAAGTAAATGTTGGGACTCGTTGTAACAGGTAATTCTCATAGATTTGTATTTTCTTAATGAATGTGCTTACCGATCTGAAAAAGAATTCACATATTTCTTATGCATGTTCCTGACACCAGGTGTTGAAGCGACGATTTGTGGAAATATAATATACAGGCAGAACCCATATAGAATGGCTCTTCGGTTGCTCACGGGATGGTCTGATTGAACAGAGACCTTCAAATCCGTGTGGAGAAGCATAACATATGTCCAGGGCATCCTTCTGAACACTCATCTGGTTCACAGCGTGAACTCTTATAATGATTTTAGTTCCCACGGTGCAGATTTGAACTTTTAATTACAAAGACAATCGGTGCAATGTATAAGTGTTACTGCTAAATGTTTACTACAGCATAGAACGTTGACAGCATGTTCTTTGATGAGGGAATCACAGTTCTGCGAGTGTAATGGGATGGTTCCTGAAACTAGAGTAAACAAATCTACACATGCACAATTATCTCAGTCTGGTGTCTAAGCCGTCGAAAGTCGTCTCAGTGAAGAGTTGTTTAGCTGAGGGGCGTCGTGGTGGAATCCCGTTTGCTCTAATAATGTTTCTAGATTTGTCAGCACCTTACCATGCTAGTGGTTGTTTGGTCCAGGTTCGACTCTATTCAGACCACCGTCGTATGGAAGGAATACTGTTCAATGCGGCGTTTGGCAACACACAAATATTAATTAATGAAAATGTAAAATAATGATTCCCGTAGTCCAGGATACGTTCATCATTTTCACCAACACCTGGTGTCTTCACTAGCTGTCATTCATATGATATTCAGCACTATTATGCAATGTGCGCCCAACAGAATCTATTATGGAATGGGATCTAGACTGGTTACTCTGTGGCGAAACTGTTTGAATGTCTTCAGCTTCGTAAAGGTTTAAGACGTTCCTCTAACATCAAGTTGCTTGGACGAATCTAACTAAACTTTGAACTGCCGTTAAAACCAAATCACTCACTGAAGGTTCAGAACTACGGAAGCGTAGTATTAAGTACTACGTAGGACATATTATCTTCTACGTAGGACATACTATCTCCTACGTAGTACTTAATATCTCCTACGTAGGACATACTATCTCCTACGTAGTACTTAGTATCTCCTACGTAGGACTTAGTATCACCTACGTCGGACTTAGTATCACCTACGTAGGACTTACTATCTCCTACGTAGGGCATCATATATCCTACGTAGTACTTCATATATCCTTTTTAAGGTACGGATTATGAAGTATGGTTAATGAGGTGAGAAATGTTTGTCTATGCAGGACGTTAGATAGTAGTCAGTGAATATTCATGACACTAACGCAGTGTTAATATACAGTGTTATTGTGTGTGTTACGTTAGGGTGACGGGGAACCTGTTCTAATTGCAATTATGTAGGTTTGGGTATGGTTATGTTTAATCTACCATACATACATATATTCCCTCCCATGGTTATCTAAAAGTCCCAGCGTGTGTGTGTGCGCGTGTGTGTGCGTCTCTCTCTCTCTGTGTGTCTCGACCTCGCAAGTTCTCTCTCACGTTCTTTCTCTCTCTCTCTCTCTCTCTCTCTCTCTCTCTCTCTCTGGGGTGGAAAAGTGTTGAGTGAGGCGTAAAACAATACGAAAATTCAAAAAGGCATTGAATTGTCATTACAGTTGTTTGTATAATTATAAGGGGATACGTACACATAGATTGCCACCGACAGTCTAAGACACGTCTGTACACGCACGTTATGATTCATGTGCAACGACCTCTGAAATATCCAATGCATAATAGTAAAGTGTAACAAAGTGCAACATATAACAGTGAACTAAGTGCAACGCGTAATAGTAGAGCAAACTGAACGCAAGGCAGTAAAGTATAACAGTCGGTCCAACACAGTACTAATGTGCAACAATTAGTTGAACACATTACTCTAATAGTGAAGGACAGCAGACTCTAACAGTAAATGAAACACATAACTGTAGACTCTAATAGAGAATGATACGAATGACTGTAGACTCTAACAGTGACTGAAACAGTGAAACAGGAGATTGTGTGCGTGCCTGGGGATTTAAGTCGACCATTTCATATTAATGTATATTAACGTATATCGATCATCTCCTACAGGAGATACTAAGTACTACGTAGGAGATACTAAGTCCTGCGTAGGAGATACTAAGTACTACATGCTACATAGTATTTCCTACGCAGGACTTACTATCTCCTACGTAGGAGATACTAAGTCCTACGTAGGAGAAAATAGTCCTACGTAGGAGATAGTAAGTCCTACGTAGAACATAGAATCTCCTACGTAGGACAAAGTATCTCCTACGTAGGACATAGTGAAGGAAACAGCAGGAGATACCCACTTAGGAGATACTAACTCCTACGTAGGAGATAATAAGTCCTACATAGGAGATACTAAGTTCTACGTAGGAGATAATAAGTACTACGTAGGAGATACTAAGTCCTACGTAGGAGAAATTAAGTCCTACGTAGGAGATAATAAGTCCTACGTAGGAGATAATAAGTCCTACGTAGGAGATAATACGTCCTACGTAGGAGATACTAAGTCCTACGTAGGAGATACCTACTTAGGAGATACTAAGTCCTACGTAGGAGTTACTAAGTCCTACGTAGGAGATACTAAGTCCTACGTAGGAGATACTAAGTCCTACGTAGGAGATACCCACTTAGGAGATACTAACTCCTACGTAGGAGATACTAAGTCCTACGTAGGAGATAATAAGTCCTACGTAGGAGATACTAAGTCCTACGTAGGAGATACCCACTTAGGAGATACTAACTCCTACGTAGGAGATACTAAGTCCTACGTAGTAGATATTAAGTACTACGTAGGAGATACTAAGCCCTACGTAGGAAATATTAAGTACTACGTAGGAGATAGTAAGACCCAAAACAATTTCGCCTATAAACCTATTTTTTCACATTTCTGTTAACCACCAACCCTTGAATTCCAATTTAGGCACAGAAGAATAGTCCAGTTTGTCAGTGTGTGGTATTGCTTATTACATTTTCATCCTGGATGATTCTGAAAGTAAGAACTCACTGTAGTCTGTAATATGCACGAACAAGACCCATCAACCATCAGTATAGACATATCCTGTACTGTCACCGGCACTACTGTCTTTGGAATGTTTACAATTCACAGTTTGTATAAACCAGGGTTCAAGGCTCAGATCTAATAAAAGAACTCATTTTCAACTCGAGGCTTGTTTCTCTCAACTGACAATGGTTGAATTCATGTTCAAGCTAATACGCCATCCTCGGTGTTCGCCGACAATGGATGATTCCTCGTCAGGGGTCAACAGTCAACGGATTAACGAAAGCAAAGGCGCGGATTTCCCTGACTCACAGCTAGAAGGGGAATCTGATTATTTTTCAGAAAAAGAAAGGGTTGTACCATGCTGTGTCACTTGTATGCCTGAAGTACTTGGTTCATATCAACCGTATTGGTTTTCCGTTGATGTTGTTAACTAAAAATAATTAAGGTATTTATGTTAAAGACTGACTGACTGACTGAGTTTGGTTTTACGCCGCTTTTAGCAATATTCCAGCAACATCACGGCGGGGGACACCAGAAATGGCCTTCACACAATGTACCCATGTGGGGATTCGAACTCGGGTCTTCGGCGTGACGAGCCAACGCTTTAACCACTAGGCTACCCCACCACCCCCCATGTCAAAGAACAGGCAACGAATAGCTTATACCGAACTGATTGATATAACTATCTGTTTGAAGTCGTTTATATGCGTTTAAGGAACTACGGTTAAAAATAAAATTAGTGGCCTTTTCGAGTTCGTTATAACCGTAGTTTACTGTGCTACTAACACCCGTGTATGCAAGACTATATGTGGTTTAAACAGAACGTTCTGAAGAAAAAGACTGGCAAGGACCATGTGGTTTCATTTATCCTGTTGGTGAATGTTTACATAAGCTGTCAAAACGTGAATCGTGCATTTGATACATGTAATAATAATTGTATGCATGTTTTATAAGAAAAATATGTTTAGCTAACGTCGCAATCCGTGAAGACCCGTGTTAGAATTGATTGTCGTAAGAGGCGACAAACGGGCTCGGCTGGTCAGGCTAGCTGACTTGGTTAGCACATGTCATCGTATCCCAGTTGAGGAGATCGATGGTCATGCTGTTGATCATTGGATTGTCTGGTTCAGACTCGATTATTAACAGACCGCCACCATATACGCTGGAATATTGCTGAGTGTGGCGTAAAACTAAACTCACTCACTCTAGACACCCGACTACTCCACAACCACCTGCCACCATCTTTCATTGTTAAGGAGGTATAATACTGTTGGACTTGCAGCACCTTAATATTTGAGCAAGTGTACACACAGTAACACATAGCTCTAACCCCACTCACTCACTGAGGTAACGATAAGAAAATAACATACAAAATGTATTCCTGTCTGAAAATAATTTCATATATTGCACAATGTAATAACAAATTTATAGATGACTCATACTATCAGCCCATGAACCCTATGGGTGATAATTCATTCTGTCTGTACACACACAGGTATCACGTGGACAAACTGTACTAACAGGATGTGACCCACATTTTCAAATAATTCAACGCTTTACTGATTGTTCTACAGATACTAAATTGTGTTTACAGGATACATCAGGGGAAATGGTTCGTGCTGTTACTATACGTGAACAAGGGTACTCGTTGTTCATTCGATTTGGTCATCCAAATTACTATTAACACTGTCACCTACGGGGAGTGGGCGGTCTAGAGATTAAAGTGCAAGTTAGAATCGTCATTGATCCTGTTTTAATAACCAAAATATGTACAATGCATGGAGCATGTTTCTTGTGTTGCCCTGTCGTGTTGCTGCCCCATTACTGCTGAAGTGAAGGTAAAATCGTATTCACTCCAAGCATCCCTTTGAGAAAATAATTACAAATTTGAATTACTTCAAAACATAAAAGCAGTTTCAATATGACGTGTTACCTGATTTTTTCTTTTTTAAACTACTAGTCATACTTAAGAGGAACTTTATGTACACTGACTCGGGGGGAGGGGGCGGGACGGCAGAATTAACACGAAAGGGTCCTTTCACATATACACCAGTCTCTTTCCTTTTAGGGACGGGCGTCGTAGGTTCCAACTTCCAACCACTCTATGATTGGTCTTCCGATTTAAGCGTTCGCACATCAGGTAGAAGACCCGGGTTCGATTCCACTGTTAAGCCCTTGTCTCCCGTCGCGACACTCTGCACTCACTCACTCACGCATGCACTCACTCACTCACTCACTCATCAAGCAAAATATTCTGGTTACCAGCTAATAATGTAATGTTTTCGGAGCATATAGAGAGAATGTAACTCTTGACGCTATGAACAAAATATGTTCATCATTCTTACAACCACAAACTGCAAAATTACGTTCTCATTGCTTTGTATGTAATCGATTCTGAACCAGACATGGCCGACAGCGTCCTCACGGTACTCACACACATTGAATTAACAAGGTGCATTGCTCAGGGATCAAATTACGCGAGGAAATGCAAGTAGATATTTGTATTCACCTGCACATACAAATACATACGTTCCCTTTTATGTTGTTTGCCTTGAGAACATATAAAGCTGTTGACGTGAAACAGTATATAAAATGTCTTTGCGCTATAGCACCACCATATAAAGGAATACGTGGCTCGTAAAAAAGTCACACATCTTGAATGCAGATTTTCTCATTTCCATGGCATCCTGTTGGTTTGTTTTGAGAGCACATGCTGTAACTTTTCGAATGACGTGTGAAACTATTCTGTGAAATTGTCATTATTTCCTTTCACAAACATGACATTACCTCCCCTATAAAGAAATAAAATAAGGTGTCGTGTCGTTTGATGATAAAAGATTCGGACAAGCTTCAAGAGTCATGTCATGCGTTACCTTCACTCAATGGGGTGTATTGAGAAGGAGCATACGAGGGTCAATAAAGGGTGTCATATATGATACAGGAAAGACCCTGTACTCACAATACACAATCACATGCCCACAACTAGCCCTCGCATGCTCCGAACAGTCACAAGTGCGCCCGGTGCGAGGGGTAGCGATGAGGCGGGTCTACGAGTTTAGACGAGGCATCATGTTACAAGCCAATGAGTAAACCAGGCTAAATACCCGACTGGTGGGTACCAGCTCCCCATACCTTACTTCAGAAGCGGAACTAAATGTTCACGGGGTGAGACAAGGTGCTCACCTACGTTCAAGCAGCAGTCCCTCATTCTGTAGCTTAAAGCACCGGGACGGGTTGGCTGCGCTCTACTCTCCCTCGTGTAGATAGCGTGTACAGACTAACTGGGCACCTGGGTGTGATCTTGCACCATGGCCTTGATGAATATCGTCAAGGCAGTGACCGTTAGACTGGTATTGTTTTTGCACAATATAGTCGCCATCTGGAGAGTGACCGATGTCTGGAAGAATGACCAGTTCTGGTTGCTGACACTGGCCACAGTGCCTTTCATTATAGAAGGAATATACGTGGTTGTGAAGAAAGAGGGCATCGAGTGGAAATGGTAAGTACTGTCGATACTTTCCCCAATATTAGAGTGAGTGAGTTCAGCTTTACGCCGCCTTTAGCAATATTTCAGCAACATCACGCTGAGGACAGCAGAAATGGGCTTCACTCATTATACCCCAATATTAGACGGAGACGCGTTCTGGTTTTAACTTGTTTTAGACATGCACTGTCCATTAGATGCTAGTTTCATCAAATGAAACCATTGTTTAATAGAATGCAAACAATGTTCAATAGAATGTAAACAATGACACACCATTTATGAAGTTCATTGATAATACACACCAAAACTTAACGCTCATTTTCTTACGGCTATGACAATATAATACAAAATGCAATTTGAATATAATCACATGCTAACTATTTAATTTGACAAATATTGTGCAACACATATGTAATAAAGAAGTATAACAAGTGAAACAATGAAACAAGTTAAATGATATCCCCGCGTATCAGTGTGCAATAACTATATTTCAATTATAATATATATCCCTATCATTGCAGTATATAGAGCAAGTCATTAAATGTGTGAAGCCGAAAACACTATGCCAATCCATACTTGTCACATATCCTTTGAATTGTCAGTGACTGTGTTTTAACTGACGAAGCAGCGAAGATCACATGTGGGTGTCGGAAACAGGAAAGACGTGTTCCGATTCCACAGACTCGACACTGCCCCTAAATAACTTGTTTGTTAATATCTGAATACGACCACCTTCCAACCAGTATACATAGACTTTGAATAGAATCATTGACTAACTGAATAAGCGTCTGAGGAATGTTTGTATATGTTAGTCATATTTACCGTATCATAAAGTATATACCTTGTCCTTAATCCTATTCACTACACTTAACCCTTGATAGGATATAAATTGTACTTTCTACATCGTGTACTGTGTATGCCCTGGTAGTGTCTACCTGACGACGGTTTAATACAGGTTTCATTTAGAAGGTCAAGATCACCCAAATGGTTGAGTAACCGCATGTCATATTTTCATATTCATGCATTAATATTTAGAGACGCAAGGACAACTTTGTCAAGTATGTAAAAGGCATAACGGGAAGTGAACTCACATGGCAATGATTTCAAGCTACAGCCTACATGTATTTTGTGATTTGATTGTCTACAACACTTACTCAACTGAGGGATGTTCTTTGATGTTTCATCGATGATATCTGGTATTCACGACCATTAAGATAAACATCTCAGTTTCCAAGTGGACCTCTGGCTGTTTCTGAACACTGATAAGAATTTACATTGACCTATTGTACTGTGTTTTATATCTTACAGGTGGGAAGACCTTCTTTCGTGGGAAGAAAGAAGGTCTCATGCTCTTATAATGTAAATCTGTTACTATCATTATAACGTTCATCTTCCACTTCAACCTAACGGATATGACCACTAAAGAGTTTCCGTTTGTTGGGGCATTAAAACGCTTCAATTTACCCGAAGACACTAATCATTAACAGCGTAATTAATTCAAATTAAATTAAAATTCCTAAATACTCTGAAGTAGAATTTTCATTAAAAGGCATCTCTTGAAAGAGCAATGTACCGTTTAACGATAGGTACCCATATTCCCCTATAAAGAAGTAGACACTAAACTATAAATAAGACACTTAGCATTTAATTATATACTCGCCCCAAAAAGAAACGCATATAGGAATTTCAACTGTATTTTTATGTTTATTTTGAAACATCTTGTAGGCTTTATGAGCCAATGAAATATAGTGAAATTGCACACTGGGAATGCAGACGTATCCATCTTTGGCACCAACTCGAGGAAAGTCAGTTTGAGTGTCACGTGGAGACGTGCGGTGGCGCTGAAGTCAATACCTCGTGTGACCACCGTGACCGTGACCATCAACTTAAGTCTCAGAATCTCGTGTTGCCCAATCGCAGCCAACTCTGCCTGTAGTGCCTGTGCGAGTTGCTGAAGTGTCTGGGGCTGAGGGTTACGGCGTCGCACCCGTCTGTCCAGGGCATCCCACACGGGTTTAAGTCCGGTGATCTTGAGGGCCAGGGGAGCACATTGATGTTGTGGTTCTGGAGGAAGTCTCTAGTGTGACGTGCTGTGTGGGGCCTGGCATTGTCCTGTTGAAAGAACTCCCTCTGGCGATCAATGTTTGGAAGGAGGTGTGGGCGTAGGATTTCGTCACAGTACCGTTGTGCTGTCAGGTTGCCCTGGACCATCACCAAATCACTTCTCCTACGGCAGGTGATCGCTCCCCACATCATCGTTCCAATAGAAATCGTGATTCATCACTGAACCAGATTCTACGCCAATTCGGTAGGTTCCAGGCCTGAACGTTGGTGCACCATTGAACTCGATATCGACGATGTTGTTGTCGAAGCACAGGGCCAAAATAAGGTCTTCTGGCACGTAAACCAGCCTCTCGCAACCTGTTCCTGGCGGTCTGTACAGAAAGCCTCCTCAATCCGGGTATTTGTCGAGCGGTACTGGTTGCCGTAGCTGTTCGATAACGCAGGTGATGTACCCGGATGTAGTGATCCTGCGCCGCAGTGGTCGCTCGAGGTCGCCCCCTACGAGGGGCATCTGCTACCGCATTCTACTGGCGATATCTCTCCCAGAGCCGTGAAATGGTGCTTTGGTGAACATTCATGCGTCGGGCAACTGCACGTTGAGACTGGCCAGCTTCAAGCAAACCAATGGCGATATGGCGGCTGGCTTCACTTAGACGTGGCATTTTGCGATCGTCAACAATATTCCAAATACAGTGAATAATCGACAGACAGCGATCAACCTTTTATACCGATCATTGAGACTATCTGATCCCCAACTTTCACGTGCATTGCACTACACGCCGAAATTTAAAATCAAGCTTTTAAATACGGGTATTTTACGGATGGTGCGTTTTGTTGTGATGTTTCAAAACATAAACACCATAGGACTCATAAACAGAGCAAAACCTTTTGTAAAATGAATCACGTTTTAATTCATTGCTACATGAAATTGCTATTTTCATGATGCGTTTCTTTTTTGGGAGTATATTTCTCCTTGAACGCGTTTGAATAATGGCTTTAATTTTATATTCGTGGGAGGATCCTTCACCACACGAAAACATGAGTCGGCGTTATTTAATATCCTGTTCCACCATACTTTTACTGCGCAACGCAATTTATGTGTCTGTGCCTTTTAATGGGTCATCAAGGGCTGGCATTAATTGACTGTAAATCAATCTTACTAGGACCCACATATGAGGTCCCTTTAAACCAGGTATTATCCACGTTGTCGTTGGTCTTAACACCTGAATACTGTTCTGACTTCCAGGCAAGTGTAATGTGGAGTTAAGCCGTTGCGTAAATACAAGGTTTGCAGGAAGAATGTCGAACAAATAGGATATGTTTATAATGATTTGAAAAGGCGATTGTTTAACGACAACAACGGGATTTATTTGGATATTCGTAGAGACCGAATCTGATTTCTTCTAAAAAATGTACACTTCCCTACTCGCTTCTAGTTAAAACTCATTTTGTCGAACAATATGTATTCTAAATGCCTTTGCTCCTTTTAATGTATATATGTTACTTATGTATGGTGGGTTGGGGGTACCTTTTGTTCTCAACTTTGCTGTCATATGAAGAGATGCATCGTTATTGAAAATATTAACTGATCTTGAGCGACCTATGCTTGTCGTGACGCGAGATTAACATTGTCGTAACAAAGTGTTTATAAGTCACAATCAAATCACTACCACACGGAAACACCGGGTGTTCGAGAAATAACATTGTGAGGTGTTCGATGTTATAAAACCCTGTTAACTCGAACTAGTTTAACCCCATGTACTGCTTAAGACTATTCAAATGTATAGCCTGTGGTCTAATATCGGCATTCTGGCTGTCTCGAATGAACCGATGAATACATATTTCCAATGTTCTAGAGGACTTCGAGAAATTACTGAACATCTATAGAAGGACATAAATAAATCATCGGCCGATATTTGATCGGTATTCTAAAAGTTGGTCAGTCAATAATGAAGCTTACTTCTATATAAATAACACGTATTTTATTGTTCTATTGTATGCGCAATCTATGCAATAAGCAACAAGTTGTTATCCATAATATCGTATGTATTGCAGTGAGCATCCATGAAACGGTGTTGTTATCCATAAAATCGTATGCTTATGTATTGATTACATCAACTTTAATCTACATTAAGATCCTCAAGACGACGATATATCTGACTCCATGATGTCTCACGAGCATGCTGACGGTGACATCTTCCTCTGCTGTCATTCCAGACTGATGGTAATGATTACAACTAAGGACAATACAGACTGACCCCACAAGCGGCCTGTACACACTCTACTTGTTTGTCTAGGTCGCTAAAAGCCACCAACTACCACGTAAACTGTTTGATAACGCCAAGCCTCGAAAACCTTTTTAAGACTTGTTTTTTGTCAAGTGTGTGTCCTTATTTCAATTTCTTTTGAGCAATGTTGACCTACTTTTGTCGAGGCGGGTGAATAAGCTGACAATGATGTTTTGAAGACCTGAAAGACCTCCAGCTGATGGAGAACGTACTGTAGGGTGTATTTGTTCGACAGACTTTGGACAGGGGCTACTCCATTGAAGATTCCGTATGACACGAGGGTTGTTTTGATATCATTATGTTCTATGGTGCCACGGTCCTATTGGATTACAGCATTACAAACTGTAATGTCTCTCAGCACGTTTGGCTTATTATTAAATTGATCATTAGTGTGAAAATGTATCTGACCATATATCACATGAATCATATAATCATTATCTGCGCTCCGGATGGTTAATAAAACCAGATATGAAAGTGGACATTTATTGCGATAGCATCAGTAATGACGGCAACTTATTGCGATATTATATTATGATGATTATTTCAAGGTCGGTTGTCTGAGGCAGAGGGTCGTTTTGTCCATGTAAAATTGTTTACTATGACGCAACGATAACGTTATATGATGAGGATGTGGCTGTATGTACTATTTGGCAGCGAACAAAGACGACGACAAAACATTGCAAATAAAATAATAAAATATACAAACTGGTATACATTATATGCCATCTGTATAGTGGCGTCCGCTGTGTTAGAGGCTGGCATTTTGCATCTGTGACGTGACCGAGGTTCGGGTCGAGGATGGTTAATATTTGGTTAATATGTCATTTTGTAGTCATGTTGTGACATCACACAGTTCCTTGTAGAATCGGCCATGGCATCCCCACGAATATTATTAAAGGTTCTGATAGTACTGTATTCATCTTTATGATGTGTGATTTTGAAGAAATTGCAGTTGTCAATGATGATGATAGTGACGGCGGCGATGATGATGATGATGATGATGATGATGATGATGATGACAAACAATGACACATTTCTCTTTAGGTATATCTTAATACAGATGAATGTAGACTATTGGAACCACACGTAATTACCACCTTTAGAACGAGATATTAAATAGAGCATAGGTTATCCTTTGTAAAGAGTATCATGCGAACATTATCTGTACGCAGTAACCTTCCAGGAACCGGATCCCTCAATGCACCCTGTGATAACACAGATAAAGTATAAAGAGCGTATTTAACCCAGCTTTCAGAAGCAGGTCAACAGACAGGTTGTGTTCATCATGGCTCCAAGGATAGCAGTGTCAGCATCTTTGGCATCACTGGTAATGTCAAAGGTGAAGATGCTGCTTGAAATCTGGGTCGCGCCTGGAAGGAAGGAAGTGCACGTGTGAGTCTGGTTGTATGTCTGATTCTTAGGCTAATTGAAGCGGCGGAGTTTCAATTAAATTTATTCAAGAGCTGCAGAAAAATTATGTGCGGCAAATAAAATGTTCAAGTTATTCGTACATATTTTATGTTGTTTGTTTTATAGAACAGATTATAAACACGCCTTTTAATCAGTACATGAGACAGCGAGTGTCTTGGAATTTGTGGCGTTGTCGGCAACATCTGTGCTTTGTCAGCGCAACATGTTTGTAAAGACGTTACAGGTCGTTGTTGCTGTATCTTTTCCACATGTGGCACACTGAAACTCACCACTGCAATGAGGATGACAGTTATGTTGAATTATGTTGACATTTCAGTTTTGTTACGTTGATGTGTATGTATTGTTCAGTTGACATTTATTTTGTGTTACGTTGACATTTGTGTAATGTTACGTTGTATGATCTGCTGTTTTACGATCATATCTCAGCTGTCATAATGACATTTTAGCTATATGCGGGATGGATCATTTTTTACAGGAGGGTTACGAATCTGAGGCCTTCCATAGAATGTGAGGAATGAAAAATGATTCCTTTATTGCATCAGCAATAGAATGTGATGGTATGTGATGGAATTTGATGGTATGTGATGGGATTTGTTGGAATGGAATGTGATGGTATGAGATGGAATGTGGTCGTATGGACTGGAATGTGATGGCATGGGATGGATGTGATGGGATGTGATGGGATGGGATGGGATGGGATGGGCTAGGATGGGATGGAATGTGATGGTATGAGATGGAATGTGATGTGATGGGATGGGATGGGATGGGATGGAATCTGATGGTATGGGATGGAATATGATGGTATGGACTGGAATGTGATGGTATGGGATTGAATGTGATGTGATGGGACGGGATGGGATGGGCTAGGATGGGATGGAATGTGATGGTATGAGATGGAATGTGATGGTATGGACTGGAATGTGATGGTATGGGATAGAATGTGATGTGATGGGACGGGATGGGATGGGCTAGGATGGGATGGAATGTGATGGTATGAGATGGAATGTGATGGTATGGACTGGAATGTGATGTGATGTGATGGGATGTGATGGGAGGGAATGTGATGGTATGGGATGGAATGTGATGGTATGGGATAGAATGTGATGTGATGGGATGGGATGGGATGGGATGGGATGGAATGGGATGGAAGTGTCCAGCAGCAGCTTCAAATATTGTAAACAATACAAGTTACAATGACTTTAATGATTATACATTGTGCAACGGTACCCCAGTTTTCCATGGACAATTACGCTGAGAGGTTGAGGTTATTCTTCCCGCAGACAGTATCATTATATACAGAAAGTCTGAAAGAAAGCATCATGTTTCACATCACAGGCGATGGGAGACATATTTAAGCATGGATTACGAACAAAACAGCATCCTGAACATAATTTAGAAGATGCCTATTTATAAAGACGTAGCTTTGGGTATTGACTAAGATATTAACACTGTTTCTCATGATAATAGTTTCGGAACATATCAACAATCATTAATAATTCTACCAATCGACGATATTTCCGATTACTGATCTTATTAGCCAGGCTTTTATATGTATGTATATATGTACTAATACCAATATATATAGTATATACATCAGATATAAATGTATTAATATATGTAGTAATACCCATGTATATCGTATAATATACCAGATATAAATGTATTAATATATGTAGTAATACCCATATGTATGGTATATATACCAGATATAAATGTAGTAATACCAATATATATGGTATATATACTAGATATAATGAGTAATATATGTAGTAATACCAATATATATGGTATATATACCAGATATAATGTAGTAATATATGTAGTAATACCCATATATATGGTATATATATATATACCAGATATATATGTAGTAATATATGTAGTAATACCAATATATATATTATATACATCAGATATAAATGTATTAATATATGTAGTAATACCCATGTATATGGTAAATATACCAGATATGGATGTATTAATATATGTAGTAATACCTATATATTTGGTATATATACCAGATATAAATGTAGTAATACCAATATATATGGTATATATACTAGATATAATGAGTAATATATGTAATAATACCAATATATATGGTATATATACTAGATATAATGTAGTAATATATATAGTAATACCCATATATATGGTATATATACCAGATATAAATGTAATAATATATGTAGTAATACCCATATATATGGTATATATACCAGATATAAATGTAGCAATATACAGGTATGTAGTAATACACATATATATGGTATATATACTAGATATAAATGTAGTTACAGTAATATATGTAGTAATACCAATATATATGATAATACTATACTGAGTCAAAAAAGAAACTTCACAAAATGTAATTTGATAAAATAATGAATAATTTTTCTCTGATGATACATCTATGTATCCGAAATGGGATCCCTATCTTTCGACTCTAGAAAAACGTTAGCAAAACCCACTCAAACCCATCCATTCGTCGTGCAAATGATGTTAGTGCCAAATCAGGTTTTGCACGTGCAGTCGATCACGTGATCTTCGCATCGAAGTTTTCTTCATATGCACGTGTTTGCATTGGCCTCAAGAATTGAAAAAACACTTTTAAACCACAGTTCTAACGGTACTTGAAATGCCACGATTGTCAAATGTGCAACGTGAACGTGCCGTTGGCATGTTGCAAGCGGGAAGATCAGTTATTGACGTCGCAAGAGCAATGGGATGCAGCCGTCGTACTGTGTATGACTTGCGAGGTCGTCTACAACAAACTGGCACCACTTCTGATCGCCCAAGGTCGGGTCGTCCACGTGTGACGTCACGAGCAGAAGACCGTCAAATCGTCCTACGTCACCTACGTGACAGATTTCTGCCGGCTACACGAGCCAGGGCTGAGATGTTTAGAGGTCGACTGTCCTCACAGACCATTCGAAATCAGTTGCGGGCTGCCAATCTCCATTCTCGACGTCCATATCGTGGGCCAATATTGACGCCGTTTCATCAACGTCAACGTCTGCTGTGGGCCCAACGTCACCTCCGATGGACCCAGAGAGACTGGAATCGAGTCGTCTTTAGCGATGAATCCAGGTTTACCCTCAGATTCGCGGACGGCAGGCATAGAGTCTGGAGACGACGTCGTGAACGGTATGCCCACTGTTGTGTACAGGAAGTCGACAGATTCGGGGGCGGAAGTTGCATGGTGTGGGGTGCTTTCTGTGGGAACAACCGTTCCCGACTTCTGGTCATCCGTGGAAACCTCACAGCTGCTGCTTACCGCGACCAGGTGCTCACCCCTGAACTCGTTCCTTTCATGGCGGCTCATGGCCCAGGTCAAACAGTTCCAACATGATAATGCTCGGCCGCATACCGCGATGTTGACACGAAATTTCCTTCAAAACGCTGGAATCAACGTCATGGACTGGCCATCGAGGTCCCCTGACCTTAATCCAATAGAGCACGTTTGGGATGCTTGGGAGAAGGCTTCGTGGTCTTAGGAACCAACCGCAGAATTTGCAGGAACTTGGCGCTGCCTTGCAAGAGCAATGGCGCAGAATCCCCAACCACGTGTTCACAAGCATCAGGCAGTCGATGAGGAGGCGGTGTTTGGCAGTGGTGACTGCGCGGGGCGGCCATACACGATATTGAACTGAGAAATTTCGCATTTTTATTCTTGTGACTTGACATTCTGTATACCCATGTTTTGGAACGGCGGTGTAGCCTAATGGAACTGATTATGGCACTGTCAGTGTATCGAGTACATCACACAGATCTCAGCAATGAAATAATAACAATTTAACCATCTTACCATCTCGTGTTCTTTTATAGTGCCCTGAAGAAAGAATGTGAAGTTTCTTTTTTGACTCAGTATATATATAGCAGATCTAAATGTATAATATATGTAGTAATACCAATGTCAGACAAGCAAGTTTGGTTTGTAGTTGTTGATAAAGCCGCCCTCAGCAATATTCCAGCTATATGACGGCGGTTTGTAATCAATTGAGTCTGGACCAGACAATCCAGTTATCAGCACGATGGGTAGCTGAAGATCACTGTAAACCCGGAGATAGCCAAAGCAACGACGTCCTCAATAGCCATACTCCATACTCTGACCACGATTTCATATTAACTGTCCCCTTCTTCCGAGGAACCATTAAATCGTTTTGTTCTCGTGGACTAAAGAGGACAGCGAACATCTGCAAGCCACCTCGTATATAATGACAGTAATAGTACCCGCTATATATACCAGGGAGGAATACTTGTAATGAATGCATGCCCTCCGTGACACGCTGTAAAGGATATGATAGTATCCGGGATATGTGGTGAGACTGTTGTTGTCACATATCTCACATAATTCGTACCGAGTAGTGATCAGATGTAAATCATACATCCGGTATAGAACATTATTTTCCAAAGCTGTCACGTAATATCTCTACTTCAACAACTGTATTGTTGTTCCATCCATCCATCCACCCATCCATGTTCATAATGCATGCTACCTTAAGACAGCATATTATCTACATGGTTAACAAACATACACATGCTGGTGGCATACTTCGCGGAGATTTTGATTTCCAGTCTGAAATATCTCTTCATAGCGATGTTATGTCCAAACGGGACCAACACTGGGGCTAAATCAGTATTCAAAGAATCTTTCTATTTTTATAATTACTTTTAAAAATAAAAAAGTAATATAGAGTAGGCGTGTACATTAGTTAATACATTACAAATGTCTTTACCCTTTTACAATACAAAAGGGTTTCGGGTAACATGTTTACATGTTAAATAACTCCTTGACATTGACAATCTGAGTAGGTAAAAATATATCATTTTGTCAAGAGAAAACTCACAAATAAATAATAAACCCCTTGGTAAGTCAAACACGGTGAGACTGTGTGATATCACGTTTGTAGACACGGCTCAGGATATGCAAAACATGTTTACACGGTTTACCCCAGATATCCTCCTATTTCAAACGTCAATTGTATGTACAGAAACTCTCTATCGAGTCACATTCAAGTAGGTATTGACCCTTTAAAGCCGGGTGTCCATTAGGTGCTGTAATTGTCCTAAATGGGTGTTTGTCGATCAGGATTAGACAGTGACCATGTAGTGTCCCTCAACCCCTCAACGTCAGACTCTTGACTCCATGTGACGACATCGCGGGGATGGTGTTGTCGTATTGACGGCTAATGGTATATAATCCATGCTCAAGCCATCACATTATTATGGAACAACCATGTACGTTTGTTATAAGCTTTACAAGAAATTGGTCAAAAATAAAGTATAGAGGTTCTAACAGACATAGAAAGATACTCTCATTAGCATTAACTTGTCGGAGTAGAATTTTGAGAGGTACGTGTAAGGTTTTCTTATGTTCCTTGTATGATTTGCCGAAACTTTGCAATCACATTATATGTTTATGTATCTTGAAGTAATATATCATGCTACATATATTCACGATGATTTCTGAATTTAACAGATGAAGGAGAATGGGTTGTTTCTTGTCGTCCGCTTTTGAACGAATATACGTCTCACTGTGATATTCTAAACGATTCGGGGGCGGTGGGGTAGCCTAGTGGTTAAAGCGTTGGCTCGTCACGCCGAAGTCCTAGGTTCGATTCTCCACATAAGTACAGTGTGTGAAGCCTATTTCTGGTGTCCCCGTCGTGATGTTGCTGGAATATTGCTAAAGGCGGCGTAAAACCATACTCAATCACTCACTTATCGATTCGGACCAATGTATGCACATTTAAGTGCAATGTTGTTAGGAGGTGAGGTAAGAAGACTCGTTCTCCATTCGGATATATAGGTTGATGTTCCCTGTTTTTGTTTGTAAAATCGCGTGAATCCGCTTCTATTCGTAAGACAATCTCGGATTCGATTCCTAATCAAACGTCAAATTTCAGCTTGGTTCATTCCGTCCCATTCTTCCACCACGTTTGTTGAGAGTGGTCGGTGGTTGTTGACGATGACCTATACGCCGTGCAAGGATATCCCAGACTTGTTCGAAGGGTGACAAATCTGGACTGAGTGCTGGCCATGATAAGGTGGTTATATTCCCCTACATCCTGAAACACAAAACGACGTCGACGTGTGCAACCAAGATGTCGTCAGTGCAAGAATGCCTGGTGACCCGTCCGGGAATAACATGTAAAGGTGTTCTGCCAGACAAGGATTCCACCCCACACCATTACTGAGCCACCACAAACCGGGGGTCAAGCGTGCATGGCATTCTGTCCACGGCATAGGTAACAATTAGATCAGGTACCAAGGGACAATATATCACATACCTTGGAACCTGGCTGTCCGTAGTTCGAGATAAGAGAGTTTCCATACACTACTATAGTGATGATAATGATTCTATTGAAACGGCTACACTGGCTAAAATATAGAATGTCTAAAGTTACTATCCTCAGAAACAGATTCGGTTTGGTGTAAAGGTAAAACTACTTGTGACAATTATATGACTGGATCACTGAAAATCAGTGATGACACCAGGTGTTCGCGAAAAGATGCATAACGGTGAAATGAGCCAGAAATGAGCTTCACACAATGTACCCAAGTGGGGAATTGACAATATCATGTGAATCTATACATGAATCCATAACAAATAGCAATGATAGCAGACAGAAGTGACAGGCGACCATATCCTGCCCCACCGGTGACATCCATCCGAAACACATGCAAAGTCAAGACAATTATTTACCTGTCAAACAACGGGAACGTATGGTACAAGTCACTTGGAATTGCATCGGACATCATTTCTGGTCATTGCCAAATTTGAAAAGGTCCCCCACATGTCTACCATGTCCAACGGTTTGAAAGCTCTATTGAACCTTTGAATGAGATGTGATCTGTTAAGCAGGAGGTATGGTGGACAGGACTGATATATGTATTCGTGGAATGATATACTGGACAAAATGGAAGTAGGGTAATCAGATTGAGAACTAGGTGAAGCGAGAAAGAAAGACTAACGTGTCACGTGGTAGGATTAGAAGTGATGAGGTGAGATTAGACGGAGTCAAAGGAAGAAAGATTCTAGTGATGGTGATGGTGTCATATGAAGTACTGATACCTCGAGTTGAAGTCTAGGTTACATACAGATGTCTGATATCACGAGTACGTGAGTCGGCATTCATCCTAATGAGCTTCCAGTAGCTGACTTGCTAACATGTCTGATGCAAGCATTAGAATAATGTCAAGACTCAATACCTACCTTGCATTCATTTTCTAAAATATTAAGTTTGTCCAGTTCCTATCTCAAAACAGGCGGACAGATATGTAGATTTAAATTTACTGTTCATGTTATACTCCCTTCTCAATTATGATACGTACCCTGTACCCTCCTGACAGCACAGATTGGGTTTGAACCCAGTTCGAAAAAAGACAAGACGTTGCGGATATTCTTCAAACCAGATATGGCTGTGGGCAGAGAGATGGACGTGATGGTGAATGGGTCACATGTGTCTGTCAAATGACAGTTAAATGGACAGTTGTATAATTCGATGTGTTATCGTCTATCCTCCAGAGACCTAACTGTCCCACGACAAATAATAGGATGTGTTAAGGTCTATCACCTTGAAACCTGACTGCTACACGACATATACTACCATGTGTCATGGTATATATCCACTAGACACATGACTGCTCCACGATCTATAGTACCATGTGTTATGGTACATATCCTCAAGACACCTAACTGTTCCACGATTTATAATACCATGTGTTCTGGTACATATCCTCAAGACACCTGACTACTCCAGAACCACCCGCAACCATCTGTCATTGTTGAGGAGGTATTATACTGTTGGACTTGCAGAACCTTAATGTTTGAGCAAGTGTACACACAGTAACACACAGCTCTAACCTCGAACTTCAAAGTATCCTGGACCACATCCATCAACTATAGTTTAAGCACGCGTCATATAGAACGTGAACGTGATCACAGTTGAAGTATTTCTCATGTCAGACGCTGGTGTGAAATGGCACGATTTTTATCTATAGTTTAGATCCTGCAAACAATGTTCCGGAACGTCGAGAGTGTATAATGTATCATACATGACCCGTCTACTTTGTTTGTTCTGCAAGGATTTTTCTACTCGGTATAGTTATGTGTGGCGTGATGTACATAGGACTGGTGGCGTCGGGTGGTGGAGTTGGCCAAGGGTAAACACTGTGAGAGTAACAGCTCTTATGGGGTTAGTTGTTGAGCATGGTTACCGTAAGTCTTCTAATCTTCTGATCTTAAATGTATCAAAATATCTTAACATGTTCTAGTGAACCGGTTGCATTGACCAGATGCATGACTGTCGTGAACCGATTGCATTGATCCACTGCACTGAATTCAAAATTGGTCATGTTCATGTCACCAACCATGGCACTTTTCTTTTGGAATCTGAAATAAACTGACGTTCAAAAGAAAGTACACACCTGATTCTTTTGTAAAATATTTTTTGGAAAACAGCATTAATGTTTAAAAAGTGTTTTGATTCTGCCTTGTCACAAATATTGTGCAAGTGTTTCCAAAACACCACAGATATTGTACCCAATAACAACATTGCTTGCAAAATATTTATAGCTTTATTGGGAATAATCCCAAACCACCAGGTGTGTAGTTTCTTATGTACGTCAGTATATATTAAAATAAAATGAAATAGAATGTAAATTAAACTGAAAGGCTGTTTGAAGATTGGACTATAACTACTGTAGGTTAAAGCCCTGTTGTTCCCACGAAAGACCTTCTTGAAACGTCCACTATACCGCTTACTTACCCGGAAAGCTTGAAAACTCCAAATTATGATCACAGAAGAGACCAGAGAACCCAAAAGAAAAGTGAGCGAATTTTGTGTTATGCCGCGTCCAAACGTAAATCGTTTACATCACGATTTGCTAATATAAACTCATAAATCACCGATAACTGTATTGATACTAGATGTTCGGATACTGTCCCACTTGAACTTTGCTTCTCACATTACTCATACGTGGGGAATCGAACCGGGTCTTCGGCCTGACAAGCTAAAGCTTTAACCACCGGGCTAACCAACCGCCCCTTTATCATCAGTGATGGAACAAGGATGCGTGACTGATTGTCTGATATCGCACGTCATTGCACTGTTAGATAAAGCTCATTTTGAAATTAAGCTCCGGTTGCAAAAACTGTTCCGTCGAGTTCATAGGGTTTATTATTTCCTCTTCATTGAAGTTTATGTTTGTTTGATAACACGTGTGCAATTATCAAGACTTTTAAAATGCAGTAATAAATCAGAAATCGTGCAGGCAGGGTAATTTGAATTTTGTAAATGAAGTTTTGCATTGTGTATGTGTTCCTCTGTTTGTAATGGTTGCTGAAAGCCGAACTACCATTACGTGCGTGGTTTTTTTCGATTGTGATTCATTTGATGTGGGTGTGGTTTTGGATCAAACGTTTCTGGGGGTTTGGCTACACTTTTCAGCTTCCTTATGGCTGGATACCATTCGTAATTTGTGGGACAAATCCCATTTTCAAGTCTATTCCATCGTTTGACCCTCAATGTACATTGCGATACATGTGCTGTTGGCCTGTTGCCTTCCAGTAATAAAGGCTGATCCATATACATGGAAGCAAACCGAATACCAGAGTGTCGAAACTCAAAAAGTTATAACAATCCACATCTTCGCATTTCTTGTGGAGTTCTCGGTTTTGGTGAAATTTCCTCGACGATCAAATGGTGAATGAGATCAGAAGTAGTTTAATTGAACGTGTATGGAACTGATCTTGATCGCGTGTCCTCAACAATTGAATGAGGTAACCACTATATCCTACCTCCACTCCCCAACAATTACTGCATGACAAACATAAAACATTTTGTACTGTACTGAGTCCTTTGCATGCAGTCAGTCAAGCCTATGTATACAATCCAATGAATGAGAATTATGTACAACATGATGGGCATATCAATGTCAGTAAACATGACTGTCTGAACGTCCTGAAACAACTCGCTTCAAACATTGCCACGTGTACTAGCACAGAAACTGCGGGCCCTATCATCGACTTAAGTCAAAAGTCTAGCGTTAACCCTTGAATTTTGACCTAGAATTATACTTGTGAAAAGCCTCTACAATGACGCATTCCAGCGCCGTAGTATGTCTTCAAGGGTATTTCGAAACAGAAGCTGAACATGAATGCGTTATGTTATTCTTCATCCAATATCCCATCAAAATGTAGAAGGGAATTCATTGGTCTACTGGTGCGTAAAAGAGTCTTTATCACCACCTTACCTAGATTCCTTTAATCGAGACCAATTACAGAATAGTCGCCTTTCGGGCTATTGGCCTACTCGGCCTCTTACCATAACCGTCCCGGTTGAAAACCTCTTGAAGCCATTGAAATGATACAAATGATTGCAAGGTATACTTTATGTTAAGTTTACGCACCATCTTGAATGTAATGTGACTCCCACCTGAGGTGTTGACATCCTTTTTGATGAAGTTTTATGTGATGTCTATAGGTAACAAAATATGTTCGAATATACGTGTTAATTTATGTTTATTTAGAAATGGAAAAAGAATGTGATACGGCTGTGTGAAATAACTGGATAGTTTAAACATGTATATATATGCAACGTCACCGTGATACTGGAGACAACAGTAACATGATCTCACTAAAACATTTATAATCGTGATAGGTGGTGAAAATATTTAGACAGGGATATGGGGGACAAATATGTTGTTGTATAGTAATAACTATACCCCAGAAATACTTTACTCAAATAAAAGAGGCAAACCCCTTTACACATCCATAAGATATCGATTGTCTAGTTGTGACTATATCATGAGTGTATATTTGTTTCAGCAGTATTGCAGTTGTACGATGTTGCCAAAGCCACTCGGGCATGGCGGACCCAGCCGTGTACGTCTCTCTGGTGTCGGCAAAGTAGTGTTGCTTTCAGCCAGTTGCAGGGTAGGACAGGTGTTTGTGATATGTTATCCTTAAAACTGTGTTACGACAAACTAGGGCACTTCACGCCCAGACATGGGTATATCCCGTCTGTTGTACTAAAATTGCAGCTATAAACTTTCACTTTTGACAAAGTTACATGCATATACATACTTTCAAATACATTCACCACATCAAGTAGACATTGAGATACATTGTTATATGAGAAATAGGAATCACTGATTGCAATGATGTATTTATGCCACTGACACCATCATCATTATAATAAACACCTATAGATGCAAGGATAAACGTTGGTCACGGCACAGGTGTCAATACGCATTGTTAGAGAGCACACGTTAAATATCATCATCATCATCATCATCATCATCATCAACTGTCATTTGCTCACTGAGTTTCAAGTGTCATTGTCAGGACTGCCGGACTGAGTGGTGCTGCAACTAATTATATCCGCCATAAAGTAATTGACTGAGCAACAAGTAAATGATGACAAATAGACAGGAAAAGTGATATACGATTGGTGTATATTTGAGAGGAAATATTTGTATATATAAATCATGTTTTGCGGTGAGGTGCATCCGTTACTCGAAAGTATGTAATAACTATGCAACGGGAAAGTAGGACTTCAGTTTGAGGCCTCAAATAACTCGTGTGATTTTGGTTGGTTTTGCATTTATATATAAACCAGGTCTGACATACAAATTTCATACTTAGAAACGCTAAAATTATATCAAATCAAACGCGGCCATCTCAACAACCTCACGGTTAGAAATACGCGCTTACACTGCGAAGGAACTATTATAACAATCCGATCGGCCTCTGTTCATGTATGTTGTGTGAGTGAGTGATTTGGATCTGAACGCTGTGTTCCAGTTCTATCAAGGTGTGTCACCTTTATGTTGAAGGAAGACCCGCACTGACGCGGGCCTTTGACGTTTGTAACTTTGGTTAAGCCTTTAAGTAAGGGTTTGTTTGTAGCAGGGCGAGGATTCATCCCACATATGACACCCTTAACTTGTTAGCTTGCTGACTTTGGATCAGAAGATCCAGGGTTCGAATCCCAGAACGGGACTCGGACATTTTATGACCGTTACATGTTTATGTTGTAGAAAATAACATTCACCCTTGTCACTATCGAAATCTGTAACATAAATGCACAGAGATCGTGCCTGAAAATATTTCTACCGTCCTATAGACAGTAGCCCATTCTACTGTAACGTTCAGTTACGCCAGACAGCCAATCAACTCCCGGTTAATGAGCCATAACGGCCGGTATCACACAGGAAGGTTTTCACACTGTCGTACGAAATAGACACGTCATGATGTAATTTCAGTACTGGCCAAGCACCTGCACGGTAGTCTGTGCCAGACCCTGGAAAATACATTCAAACGAGTCCTACTCAAGTCTAGAATGACTGTACAAGTCTAGATTGCTTCGCCACTCGCCCCTTCTTCTGTATTTTATCTATCTTTAGGGGTTGTTCCCTCTTATAATATAGATGTGGATTTTCTGTCCAGGTCAGCACGAAGATGCTGTGGATAGTGTGACTACGTAACTGTTCCATAGATACCCGTTATGAGATTTGTGTTAAAAGATAATTGTTTAAATGACTTCATACAGTAGTGACTCTCGTCATGGACCCTAAATATAGAGACTTCAGTGTCCTTCTCTCATTTAGCCAGAGTTGACCTTCTTGATTCATCTATGTATATTTTCGCTTTAGAAAGTACAGGTGACCGACTAAGACAGTCGACCATTCTTTATGTAACGTACATTCGTCCTCCTTCAGTCATGAAGTGAGTTATTTGCTACTTGTCATGGCGCAAGTGGTATGGATGTTTGGGACGACAATATGAAGGTTTATTTATGGGGAAACTCGATTCTTATTGGAATGGGAGTTGCTGACCCTCAGGGCTCGTAACGTCGACAATTCAAAGACAACCGTAATAAATCACGTTGTACGTATCAGCACGACCTATATCTCTAGTTCAGCAGCACGCCCTATGAACAGTGGTCGTTAAAACGGTTCTTTACTATGTTGAAAGGTCTCAAAGGAAGTGTTACATTAATGTTTGTGATTATCGATTGTTTGTACCTACCGCTGGTTCAATTCACATGGCCGTCACGCCGAAAACCCGGTGTTCGATTCCACACGTGGGTAAAATGTGTGAAGCCCATTTCTGGTGTCTCCCCCCGTGATATTGCTGGAATATTGCTGTGTGTGGCGTAAAACTAAACTCACTCACTCACTCACATGGGCCAGGCCGTGCAGCCAAATGGTAAAGCGTCCGCTCGTCACGTCAAAATCCGGGTTCGATTCCCCAACATTGGTACAATATGTGAAGCGCTGTGATAATGCTGAAATATTGCTAAACCCCAATTAATTCACTCACCTAAGTATAATAATAACAGTCCACTTGTAACGCGCTGAATCCATGCACAGTTCATGATCTAAGCGCAGATGTCTGAGAGGAGATGACAGAGTGAGTGAGTGAGTGAGTTGGGTTTTACGCCTGACCGGACAATTCACACATGAATATGTAGTGTATGTAGTGTATAAGCGAAATTAAGACTATGGTATTTATGTTGTACGAATGTTATTCAGAAGAATATAAAACATCAGGCCATTTATAACCCTGAAGTAACAGGTGGTTTTGTTCTTATGTGACACCACACAGTGTTTGAAACACATTTTCTGCTGTCCCCCGCCGAAATGTATCTGGAACACTGCATTGCGGCTTGAAACCAAACTCAGTAACCTACCCACTCATTTTTTATATATTCTTTCATCGTTTTTAAGTTTCGATAATTACAGGTGGACACAATTATATTCATCCGAGGGAGCGGTGACAAGTATCCCTCATATACACCATAAACGTGACGTGAAGCATAGCCTTTCAAAATGTTTTTATAACAGAGGTGATGAGGGGGGACCATGAGGGGCTTTTTGTCCACGAAATACGTTTCCTTTATCTCTTGGTCATCTTTCACTCCTTACTCAATTCAAACTTGTGTATTTAAATACTCTAAAAGATGTATGCGCCTGTTAAATGTTAATTGTTCTTTTATGAAACGACACATTCCCAATGCAATACAATACTATTATTTTCATTTGTTAGTATGCAGGAATCGGCTGATACTGTAATCAAATTACCTATCTTGAGATTTATGACACTGTGGAACCTGTTAATTTGAGTAGCTTCTTTAATTTGAAACCGCACGACCAGCGTCAGGTTACCACACTTCTGATCAACCGCCGATAACGTGAGACATATGTGTGTGATGTTGTAGGTTGCTATGTATACGGTAAAGTCAGAAGGTGTAAAGAAGAGAATAATTTGTCACCACTCGCCCTTCCAATTGTCTAAAGCGGCTTGTCTTCAAATGAGAGGAAAGCTCAAACCAAAGGGAGTATGTTGTGTATCTTTTAATAGCGCTTCAAATGATTGTATAACAAACACATTTGCCGGTATATTTCCCACACTCGATGGAAGATTGTATTTGTATTGGTGCAGAATTAACTTTGAAAGATAAAAGAGGAGCCGTGTAACCTCTTCCCTTTGTTTGAGGCATATGAAAAGTTCGTGTAGTCGTTCAAAGAGGCCTGTTTTATTGTGTGTCATCGTGTCCCGACGGCTTGAAACATTGGCCATACTATCAATCGTTTGACCCGTGAAGCTCCGGGTTAGAATTAACTTTCAGCAACCCATGTGTGTTGCAAGAGGCGACTAACAGGATCGGGTGATCAGGTTTGCTGACTTAATTAACACCTGTCATATCCAAATTGGGTAGATCGATGCTCATGCTGCTGATCACCAGATTGTCTGGTCCAGACTCAAGTATTAACAGACCGCCGACATATAGCTGGACTATTGCTGAGTGCGGCGTTAAACAACAAAAAATCGATGTAATATATATACGATATTAGAACAATTACACCAAACACGCAAGTCCTTCAATTCACCAATGCTGGTCCTATTTTTGTCTTTGCTTCCCATCGGCCACTCGCCCTGAGTTTTCATTCCGAAAAATATAGATGTTTTCTTATCTCAATGTTCAGTCGAGGTTTATTCCGTGATGTGATAAAAGAACACATTTACCCCTGCAGGCTCATTAAATGCAGCTCAGCTTGATCTTTCTTCATCTGCATTCATTAAGCGACTCTATGCACATCTATACTTAGTGAAAGGCATTTACAAAGGGGTCCGTTTAATATAATGTCGTAAAATGACTTTTACAATTAGTGAAAAACACCTGCTCTTGCTGGTTGAAGTTAGAGACAGGGTCCAGTGACAATTAGCATCAGATACGTTTGACATCACTCTCCCTACTGTTTCAGGCTCTGTCCGTGTTTCCTCTTCTTCTTGATGAGCACGATGCCGGCTATTTGGTTGCTGGAGATCAATCGCCAAGGACTGTTTGCCACCACCAACATCACAGCCGTCACCGACATCGCCATTGCAGGGGTCAGTTCAACTGTTTGTGCAGATCTGGACACGCCATTGGTCACTGGTCCAACCCAGCGTAACAACTAAAGATAAATCTGGGTCACAGCATTATTTATACTTAGCAACATAGCTGAGCAGCTTGACTGACAATCTCTACCATTGCTTTAGTTGTCTATTCATTAAGTTCAACTTTGTAAAACTATCCCACAAAATTACAAGCTTCAAGTGTCGCACCTTACTATGAAATATGTGTATTTTGTCGTAATTCAAATTAAGTGAACATACAGTTTAACATAAAACTTCACTTGATAACCTGTGTTAGGGAACCATTGAGACAAACATATACTGAACCCCAAAAACAACACCATACCGATAGAGGTTTCTTAAACCACACACTTTAATTATCTCTAATTGACAATCACAACGGAGGATTGAGTTCACACCTGACAATTATGGTTAATACATTTTCGGGAATCACACAAAAGGAGTACACGCAAACAAAATCACCAAAATGGTACCATTAGGATACCTCAAAGTCACAGTATCGTGTGCGGCATCCATGGACATCGATGACAGCGTTGCATCGTCTGTACATGGAGTGAATTAGCCGGTTGATGAGGGTCATAGGCACATGGGTCCATACTCTGCGAAATACCTGATCGAGTCCAGCCGCAGTTGTCAGTCTTGGTGGAGGTCATTCAGTCTTCTTTGAATCTCGTCCCAAAGGTGTTCTACTGGACTTAAATACGGACTGAGTGCAGGCCATTGTAGGTTTTGGATGCCATGTTGTGTTAGGAAGTCCAGTGTTACTCTGGCAGTGTGAGCACGAGCGTTGTCTTGCTGGAAGATGTGATTTATGTGACGTCCAAAATGTGGTACAACGTGGGGTTTCCTCGTCCTGGACCGAGATTATGGAACACCACGGGACTCTCTGGTTCTGACCGATTTCACCCCACAACATGATGCTTTGACCATCCCACGAGTCTCTTTCAACAATACACGCATTGCAAAACCGTTCCCCACGCCTTCGCCATACTCTCACACTGCCATTGCTGTCGAAACACAATATCGGCTTTAATCAGAAAAAAGCACAGTGGTCCATTGTCGATAATGCCAATTTCGATGCTGAGTTGCCCTCCGTGCAGCCTGGCCAACTTGCAATTGTCTCAAGGCTTGGTTCCTCTGATGTCTCGTAAGTCGTAGCATGGCGATTGTGTCAAAACAAGTCAGGCGAGTTTTGGACTCGCTTTCGTTGGTAGGGCTGTCTCGATATATATGACGTGCATCTTCATTTTCACGAATGTCATACAGAACCTATTACCGCGTCTGCCTTGTTAGGTGCGTTTGGTCGATATGATTTTCATCTGAAAAGACACTGATGTTGGTAATAACTGTCAATTTGGATTGCAAAACATGTTAACAAAAAGATACAATCATAATAGAAACACCACCTTGCAAGAACAAAATTTTGCATTTGGTTTTGAAAGGTGACGTTTCTTTTACGGTTCAGTATATGTATTTTAGGAACATCAATGAGTGCAACGCAATCACCTTTTGCAAGTACAACTTTACAATACAATTACCACTGTAGCCAAGTATCAATAGTTTCGTCCCTTAACTGTCACATGATCCGATGCACAAATTTACGAACACAAATTTGCCCCTGAGTGTTCGCACTTTAGGCGTGCTCATGTGTTTTGCAAAGCTGCAAAACTTCTAAAAACCGCTTCAGCTCAAGCAGCCTAGCCATGATAACAATGACATATTTTCAAAACAGGTTACTCGCTGTGTTTTGCTATTTCATAATTTTTCATACACTTAAATGTACTTTACATTTTAAGTTTATGTCCATATTATATATATGTTTTATTTTCTTCTGCAAGGTCCGGGTCCCGATTCGGTTAACTCCAGACACCTGGGTATTGGTGATCGAGGAGAGTCTGCTCTATCTGATGATCCTGGGCAGATGGCTCCTGCCCCGTGGCGAAGTCAGTCGGGAGCAACTCTCTCAGCTTCTCTTCAGCTTCCTCGCTATTGCCTCTGATATCATGGAGTTGTTTTCCCTTTTTGACGAAGACGTCGTGAGAGGCAGCATCGTCGTCACCTACGTGCTCCTGTCAGTGTGGACTTGGAGCATTCTTCAGTTTACCTTAGTCTTAACCATCTACAACCGGCCGCGGAGAGCCAAGGTCGTCGAGAAGACCACGTCAATACTGATGGAACACAAGGAGGGAGTCAAGTTGGAGATCATCGCCATCTTCATCAGTATGCTAATGCAGGATGGCCCATTCCTCTGTCTGCGATTGTTCTGTATGCTTCAGTTTCAGTTATTCACGTACAGCGTGGTGTTCTTCACTGCCAAGAACTTGCTTGTGATACTGCTGTTAGTGTACCGATTGAGTATCCTGTGTTCAGAGAACTACTGTAGAAAGGGACACAAAGGCGACGGGCAGGATGAGCTTGAGTTTGAGATGAAGAACGAAAAGAGTCCCCTGGATGACAGATATGTTGCCGTTAATGAAGGTTATCAAAGTGAAAAACGTAATGGTGGAGCTGTGAGACAAAGGTCAAGGCCAACGTCTGAAGCAGCTAGCAGTATTGGAAGTTTGAATAAACTAGGCATTCGAGTGAGTCATCCGGGAGAGACGGACGTCGACAAAGAGAGGTTGAGTCTCCGGTTCAGCAGTGGAGAATCAGTTTCAATGAAATCGGAAGGACCGGAAGTTGAACACTTACCGGAACCCATAGAGCAATCATCGGGAGAAGAAACCATTCTTAAAAAGGCAGATTCGCTGGAATCCTGTCATTTGTGACATTAGAATGCCCAACATTTGTTATCTTGGCCTTATCATTCTCAATCCAATCGATGCATTGTCCAAATGGAAAAGCGTTGCGGGCATCCTTCAAGAAGAGAGCTTGAAAGCACTTTCATTTGGCATGTCCGGAAGGAAATTCGCGACGATGGTTCGTTGACGACGAAGACATGAATACGACTTAGGTCTGAGTAGAGCGATGTGGAATGATGGAAATCTTCGCCTGTCGACTGGGAAGAAATCCGAAGACGCGATACCTATCCCAGTTCAGTTTCATACGTTGCTCTTGAAGAATTAGCAGCCAGACACCCGTTCCGAGTCTGGTAACAGACTTTGCTCTAACACCTTGCTGGAAGTCTTTTAACAGGCCATTGCTGCATTGCTTGAATTGGTCGTCGTCTCTGCTGAGTGACCTGATCAAGTTTCGTCCCACCTCTGCTACCCCCTACTCTGCTAAAATATATTTTGTTATAAAACTTCGTGAGCTCGAAATCCCATCGTATATGTTACTCAAAAGTAGAACACTTGTATTTTATCATGATGCTATAGCTCATCGTCATGGTTCATGGTCCATTTTCTTATATGACTGTTGTTACTCTCAGGGCACATAACTTAACACAAGTTACGTAAAAGAAGGATGTCCTCCAACGTATTTCGAGTAATATATTTGTCGCATTACCCATATTTCATCGGATCCTAGAACCTGAAATATCAAAGCTAGACCACCAAAGATATATATTGTTATGAGGTAGTTCATCTGGAAGGGAGGGTACATACTGACAGTTAGCTACGAGGGAATTCGGAAAGGTAAACGAAGACGGTTCTTCATGAACATCTGCATGTGTTGTTTGGGATATTTTGTTTTTCAAATTTGTTTTTTTATGTTTATGTTTTATATATTTGTGGGGGTTTTATTTGTTTTTCTTTTGTTTTTTGTTTTATTTTTTATTGGTTTGGGTTGGTTTGGAATGAGGTGGAGATGGACAGACCAGGATTTGGCAAACAGGGATAACTCACCAGAAGAAGTGGAACACGTGTAAATAACTACAAGGGGACTAAGCTGCAACATAATTCAAGCTCACGGCAAGATTTCAGTTCCATGATGTCCCCGTTGGCATACAACAACAGACATCATATCAAGTCACCTTGTCCGATCACCCTGTCTCGCGTCTTACTACAAGAAACATGGGACTGATGACCCCTTCAAAACAAGGCCCGTTTGGGGTGAGCCTATATGTAATCGGATTCTACTGACCGCTTGGGGATATAACCATTAATAGCTTTACTTCATATATCATGTTATTATATAACTTCTAAGCATTATTTTCAGTATTATGTCTATACATCAACTTAATGATGTTGATCACCTACTTGTACATTATTGTGATATTATTGTGACAATCAAACTATCGTCCTTACATCTAATGTGAGTTATGCATGTACAGGTCCGAGATATTCTTCGCTACCCACATTGTGTCAGTAGCTCATCATCTTTAAACAGTTCATGTCGTCAATATGTCAATGAGTAATAGTTAATGATAACCAGTGATGAAAGGTGAAACGTTTTAAGAATACAAGCATTGTTCACTATGTATTTTGTTAATATGTTATGGTTGTCGAATGTCTGTTTGTGTTGTAAACGAATATGATTAATGTGTTTGGTGTCACAGATGACCAATGGTATGTTAAGAAACAGAATCCATTCATAAACCTACGATATCATGAGCATGTGTGTATTATTCGCCATCAGTTTGGTAATGATATCCTGTTTCACAGGTGGCACCCGTCATAAACACATGCAAAGGCAAGTCAACTGTTTTTCTGGAAGCACACCAGACTTACTTTTTTGTCACTTATGTGTCTTTCACATGTCTTCCATAAAAACTATACTAATGCGTTGAATACTATAACCCAAAGTCATAGTAAGATTATAAACATGATAGTAGCCAGGAGAACTAAAATATGTATACAAACGTATTACAATATATTTAACAACCTCTGCGTTTTTAGTCACGTTTTTTTCACAACGTTGTGTTTCAGGTATTTAGGATCAACTAATGTATTATTGAAAGTGTGAAAGCCAATCTCAGCTATGTGAAGCTGACAAATCAGGGCAAGAATTGGATGAAAGCCCACGACGAACAGATCCTGGCAGAGATGGTCCAAAGTTCTTTGTCGTTAAGTGTATATATAATCTTTGGATGTTTGCAGCCAAACGCCGCTTGCAGCGATTCTTCCAAGTCTGTAAATGATTGAGTCTGGGCCAATACTGATGTGATTGACACTGTGAGCACTTATCCACGCAGTTCGCAGCCAGATCACCGCGTGCTCACGGGAATAGCGTATTTAGTCGTCTCATTTGACAAACATGATATTTACCCGGAATCCCCAACGGGTTGTACATATATGATAATGGCTGTGGGGTAGCCTAGTGGTCAAAGCGTTCGCTCGTCACGCTGAAGACCCGGGTTCGATTCCCCGAGTGGGTACAATGTGTGTAGTCCAGTTCTGGTGTCCCCGTGATTGCGCTGGAATGTCGACGCAAACCATATTCACTCATTCACTCACTTACTAAGTGGTTCATTCACTCACTCACTCATGTGTCACTCACGCAGTCACTCATGATTGTGTCTAATAGGTAACGATCAATAAAGTTAAACCTATGTTCTCAGTTGATTGTAGTGCCAGTATGTCAGTGCCTTTAGATTGACAAACAATTCATCTTTCCAGGGGCTCCGTTTGGTTAGCGTAGCTACTCTTTAAACGTTAGTCCGAGACAGGAACACGTTGTTTCACCCCATCAGCTTTCTGAGGCAAGGGAGTTAACTCTCTTTAAATGTGGTAACCAGATTTTTAAAGTCGGTTAACCCCCTTCCCTCGGAAAGCCAGCGATTACATGATAGTCAGGCGTATGTTACGAGCCAGCCAAGCAAAGCGAAATTCAGTTTATAAATGGTCAACAAAGACGGTGTGTCACGTAAAGATGCAAACTAGCTCGTACGGTAAGAAGTTATATACAATATGAAAACTAATAACATGTAAATCTCGGGCTAAGGGTAGAAGCACACATAAAATATATATCTAACGTTCCTATGCGCTACTGTATCGTAAGCGCCTCCATCACCATAGCAACAAGAGACAGGCGAAGAGTTCTACTGCAAAGAACACTGAAGCGTGAATGGTTATACTCTTTGCACTTACTTTGAATTCCCACCGCTCTACTGCTGACTGCCAGCGCATTATTCGTCTTATTACTTATTAATAACGTTGTCATCTTGCATCTTCTCATCTCAACAGCCACAAACGCTTTAGGCCCACGCCGTTCTAAATATTCCAAGCTGTATAATGGATAGTTGGAAGTTTATTCATTTCAACAGTCTAACGTTTCAAACTTGATTAAATTAAAAAGGGGCATAATTCATATAATGACTATTGATGCTCTGAAAATTACTGTCATTTGTTGATATAACTACACAACTATTATCTTCAGGCATGTTTTGATATGGCGGCTTTTAATCATGTAGATATAACAGTTATTTCCGAGTCTGTGTCAACCGACCAGCCCTGGTTTATGTTGAAACGGCTTACCGCTTAAATTACCAGCAGGACTGATCTTCAATCTATACTTGACCTGGCTATGGTTGGTTGGTTGTTTTGTTGTTCAACGCCGCACTCCAGGTATATTCCATCTATATGGCGGTGGTCTCTAAATAATCGAGTCTGAAACAGACAATCCAGTGATCAACAGCATGAGTATCGATCTACGCAAGTGGGAACCGATGATATGTGTCAACCAAGTCAGCGAGCCTGACCACCCGATCGTGTTAGTCGCCTCTAACGGCAAGCATGGGTATTCACGGGTAGAACAGATCCTGGCAGATATAATAACTATTAGACTACTGCAGGGTGTCCAAAGTTCGTTAAGTGTATGTATAATTTTGGGATGTTTGTAGTTAAATGCCGCTTGCAGCGATTCTTCCAACTCTGTAAATGATTGATGAAATGTTGATCTACATGATAATACACGCACTAATTCAACATCCGTGTATTTCATGGCTCACTCACCACGGCTGACTCTCAAGTGCCGTTGAAGTTCTTGTATGAAATTGCATTTGGCTTTGGACCAGAAAATCGAAACTTCAGATAACAGTGTGAATAGAATCACGAAGGCTGTTATCTGTCACCGACGATAAAGAGGTAAAGATTTCTTTGCCAATACAAATATTCTAAAAGCGAATAACCACAGTTTAAATGCCATCACAATTCCACTTAACAACTGTCGGGCGAACCAGTCAATCATGTGTGAGATAATAAATATTTAAACTGATCCTAACCAGACCATCTTTGTATACCCTTATTGATCCAAATTAAACATTATAGTGAAAACCCCTGTACAATGCATTTTATCCACCAACCAACCGACCAAATATTTCACTATCAAAATACGAAAATCCAGGCCTACCCCCTACATTGTAGTGAAATCACCTGTACAATGCATTTTATCTACCTACCCACCGACCAAATATTTCACTATCAAAATACGAAAATCTAGACCTACCCCCTACATTGTAGTGAAAACCCCTTTACAATGCATTTTATCTACCTACCCACCGACCAAATATTTCACTATCAAAATACGAAACTCTAGACCTACCCACCACACTCCGGTAACCGCCCTATAAGTGTGGACTGAGTTCAATGGTCTATATGTGAGCACAGTTGCTCTGGTCGCGTTATGATTCTGTGTTTTTGTTGGGCAAATCAGTTTGTCAATGTATTGATTGACTAATAAAATAGCAAAGAATCCATGGCAACGGGACAGACATAAAATGTGTCTATTTCAAGGCGTCTGTTAAATGTCGAGAACTTATTTATATCAGCTCTCCATGTGTATACTAACTGAATATGTATCAGACCGTCTTGAACACCTACTTTGTCCAGATACAGTTATAGTTCGGACAAGATAAAGGGACGATCGAACATTCCTCATATGTAGGTTTTACATAGACACTAGGGATTCATCATTCAGAAATGGGCTTCACACATTGTACCCATGTGGGGAATAGAACCCGGGTCTTCGGCGTGAGGAGCGAACGCTTTAACCACTAGGCTACCCCACCGCCCCTGAATGATGGCATTATAAGGTGATGTCATGGAATGATGGTTTATGCTATATGCAATGATATGCGGTATGTGATATCGTGAGTGAGTGAGTTTAGTTTTCCGCCGCTTTTTAGCAATAATCCACTAATATCACGGTGGGTGACAACAGAAATGGGCTCCACACATTGTGCCCATGTGGGTAATCAAACCCGGGTCTTCGGCGAGATGAGCGAACGCTTTAACTACTAGGCTACCCCACCGTACGTGATATCGAATTATGATAAATGTGATATGGTATAATTGTATTTGTAATAGGTAACATGTTGCGAGTGAGAGAGTGAGTGAGTTGGGTTTTACGCCGCTTTTAGCAATATTCCAGCAATATCACGGCGGGGGACACCAGAAATGGGCTTCGATGCAGTTCCGAACACTGACACTGTCAGTATACTTCGTCTGTGAACTACTCAATGGGATTCTCGATCAGAATACATCCTAATGCTCAGCACGGTGATTGAAAAGAGCAAACATGAAAGGCCAGCTCTCATCACCACTAAACGCTCAAATAGAATTGGAGCAATCTCGTTGGATTAAAAAGAAGTTGCAACTGGATCTAATTCGACATTGATCATTGGGAAACACAATTCTTGTTATTGCATCCTGAAACATGGATGAGTCAACACAGCAACAGACTCGAGGCATACACAGGGGCATGCTGGCCATTTATTGGTATAATCTTTCACAACCTTCATCCTAGCGCCATCAATCATCGGGCTCGCCAAATGATATTAATCACATTATTGCATATATTTCTGTCTAAAGAACATTTGGTAAATGTCATTTATTGACAACAATAAAACTATGGTCTAGCCATTGTGGCAACCGGCATTCCAACGATAACAAACAAATACAAATTAAGCAAACAGAATTTAATGTACATCCGCGCTCCTTTTTTTGTGTTTGAGCTTATAATGTACATTGGTACTGTGATCGTGATAAGACACTCACCAGACTATTAAATAAAAAGGATTTTTTTATTGTTTTGAACGGCACTCTCATTACCGGATATGGAATTATCTTATCTTATTAATAACGAATGCATAAAATATAGAGCTCCTAATAATGGGCAAATTAATGATTGGAAAATGCAATCTAACAAATCACGTTTCAGGTCAGATATTACAGGGCGATGTTGTGTGCATGCAGCGCTAATTGTACTTAGCACCTCCTCTAGAGCATACCACATGGGGAGTGTAATCACTGAGTAGAACTGTAACCAACGAGTAAGTTGTGAGAACGGTAGATTGTACCATCATCTGCTAGCTACACGTCCTTCAGGGGAGAGTCGTTATTACCCTGATGTCGTGGCGCTGTGGATATAGGAGATCGGCTAATAACTGGGGCAACATGAATAATATACTACCCGTGGCTACTCAGGCATAACAACGAACATATGGTCAGGTTTATTGACTTACAATGTATTGGCACGGCTGTGTGTGTGATGATTGCGAGGATGTCAATATTTATGGCCTTTTCAACCTTTCTTTTTGGCACGCTTGAAGAACGCTACTTTGCACAGCGAATTGCCGTGCTCACTTTTCATTCCTATGTGAGCGATCGTATCAACAATCATCGAATATGAGAGCTGACAATACACACTGTTTTTGTTCTTAACTGTGCATATAACTACCCATGTAGTCATTTATAAAGTTGAAAATCAAAATAATCGCAATCTCTATCAGTAAAAGCTCCAATTTGATCCTACTTGTAGAGATTGAAATTCTACACTTATGCAAGGAAGTGAGAGATTGAGAGAAAGATTTAATTAGCATAACAATATATTTAACAAAAGCCTGTTTCAAGTATCTATATACTAACCAAGTCATCTCAACTGTAAATCGTCTCGTCGTTCCTATTTTTATAACAGTGAATTCCAACATGTTATTCTGTATTTTATAAAAGCTGTCCTCTCACCATTCATACCAATAGAGACAGTATCTACTGTTAGAATCACCACTTCTACCAGATCGCAATCTCTACCCTGATATATGTGAAGTTATTATGTATGAATATGATGAATATGGCTATTTGCATGTTGTTACAATTTATGTATTCATGTATGTACCATTTGAGCATCATTTATGTACATCATATTATTTACTTACCGAAGATAACGAGTACATGCATCATGCATGATATAGACAAATTTACCGTTATCCATCAATCATGTAGGCATAAAACATAAAGACACTAGGTCTGTACCCGTATGCATCCTGTACCTGACGTATAATGGATGCATTATATATACATCTTACATGCATTCTGTTTTCAAAATGTATGTATCCTGTATGCACCATGATGACACTACTACAGCTTCAGCTGTTTGCACTCTGCTCCCCTTTACTGCTGGCCTCTATATACTTGATAATGGCAACTGCGTGTTGTAGAGCTCACCGAGATCGACCAATAATTAAATCTGATTGACAGTCTACGAGTACACATAGGTCTAGCCTTGCTAATTGGTTACAAACATGGCGTGTGTTCATTAACCTTGGTTTAATAGTTGTCCGGATCATACATTGTTTATAATTCTGGCTAAGTAACAAGGTAATTGTGAATAGATAGATATTGAGGGAGCCCATTATAGGGAACCACGAGATATGTACTTTCTATTTAGATTCTTAAAGTAACGGTGCTGTAGGAACCATTACGATAATTACGCTATTGTTCGTGAAGCTGATTCTGACCCAGGAAATCAATGGCCTTTCGCAGCGAGCATAAAGTTGATGGACACTTTGAAGATTTATAGAGACATTCTATCATCCATTACATTTTTAAGTCTGAGACATTACTTGAATCTGAACACAGTAAAATCAGCAGATTTATCAGTTACAGGATCTGAGGGAAAAACTCCACACAACGTTGTTTTGACCACTGTGACATTCGTATCTCCCCGAACGTCGAGAATATGCCTCAGCACTGTGAATGTACAAGCATGCCCTTGGATTCGAAGATGAAAAAACAATAGACAGTGGTACCAGAGCTCCACTCATGAACACTACTTATCAAGCTGGGAATGTATTTTATGCTTGGGAATGTCCATGGAATGATTGCCACCATCTTGCCATCCTTCTGTCACTTATCAAATCTTGCGTCTTGTCTACTAGTAACACAATTATCGAAAACAATGGTAATCTCCAGTGAGGACCTATTTGCCGCTTAACCCTTGCAGGATGACAATATCACCTGGCAAAACACTTCACCAGACAAGTCAATCGCATTGGGAGTATTTAACTAGATTGCCAGTTTGACCTGACGATTAGTTCACAATAACAGAGGCGGAATATGCACCTTGAAATCTAATTTACCTCAATCGTAATACGGAAAAAACATTAACACATTAAAAAGTGTGATTCTTGCCAGTACCAAACGATTGGCATAACGCGTGTTTTCTGAATGTCTTAAATATAAAATAACTTAGTGTGCAGTTCAAAAGCTCTTGCAATATTAATTTTAAAATATAAATACCAGCACGAATAGGTTAGAATTTCACAGCGTGTTAGTGGTCGTAATGAGCATGAATATCGATACATGTAATATCCTATGCATATATGTATGGCAACAATGCAAAGATGCAGTTTCACAGTACATACATGTATATCCATTGGACGTATATACACGTGCGTGATGCATCCTTCAGTCTCCAGCTGCCTGCTTGTTTTTAGATATATATTATGCAAGAAAAAAAGTGTGTCAGATACTTCGTTGCCATGGATATCGGGAATGCTACAACTGTCAAAGGCTTACCAGCTTGATGAATTATTCGTAGGATGTAGTGACTAGCTCGCGGTAACATCATGTCAGTATCTTATTTTAACACGACCTTGGAAACAGAGCCAGTTCACATGAGAACCTCCAGATCGCAACTTGCTTCACTTTATGATCACGTGGTGTTGAATAGAAAAGGGGATGCTTCGCGGCTGGTGTTCACACCAAGCAGGCAGGACACGCTCATCTAACAACACATGGAGCGGATTTAATTAATATGGAATGGTTTTGCTGTTTTTGATGATGGATTACGTTCAGAAATGAGAGTCACATGGGTTTATAATATGGCCGTAAGAAAGACAAGGAAGACATTTAGATTGACCTTTAGAAATTCCCTCGATTCTGACATAATAGGTCTTTACGTTTTCACCTAACCGTTTTGTTATTGTTGTGTTTTTATTATCTAAGCCTCATTCACCAATAACCCAGCTACATCCAGCCACAGAGGTTCGTCAAAGAGACTGCATAATGAAATTGGTGAAGGCGAATTATGACGCCAGAGAAGCTTTTGTGTTTCATCTCGGATAGTTTCCATAGTGAAAAACGTTAGCTCTTAGAGGTTCGTAAAAGGGCGAGATCCATATGTCGCCACTCACTGTTTTGGTCTATGCCTTGAACCATAAGACAAGCATATCACGACGAGTAGGTGCCTTGGAGAAAAAGCCCTTAGTGTCGAATATCGTATTATATGAACGGGGCGACGTCGAAAAATCATTGATTCCTGGCATCAGAGGGAGATTAGAAAGAACTATTATGCCGTGTCTCCGAATGTCGTGAAAGTCATATGTGATTCTACTGTAAGATTCGTCTTAGAATTGTTTTCTAATTGTTCAAATCAAGGCACTTTGACTTTTCTGATCACAGCATCACCACAAAAGCATGAAAAGAAATTATTTGTTTTAGTGGACATTTTCCCAGGAAGATCTAATAATCTTCATAAGCGTCACTGACCGCTTCCTTGGTCTAGTGGATAGAGCGTGTGTCAGGAAAGCCGAAGGACTAAGCGATCAGGGCCCCGTTTCACAAAGCTACGACTGCCATAAGTCTATGTTACAGTACAGGAGGTACGACAGTCTCAGCGCTACGATTGCTTTGTGAAACGGTACCCAGAGCGCAACGAGAGTCGCAGGTGAAACTGAAGTATGGGAGCTACGACCACCTTAAACTAAAAAACATTGATGATAATGAATGTAATAGGGGGATGTGTACGTCGTAGTGAAGACGAGCACACAACGAAATGAAATTATCCCAGAAAGTATTTAATGTCTCTGACGTTTTTTTCCCTTTGATGCAGTACAACCAATCACACACAAAATATAATTCAAATCAAATGCTGCATTTTATTCCTGGCGGGGAGTATCTTGAGATCATTGTGCCTTATCAATCAACTTGTATCCACCTAATGTGTAGTCAAGGTTCATCCTCAATAATATATCATGATCTATAAACAAAGAGCGGTTCATGTGATTCATTCAAATCATAGACGTTTTAAGGGGGGTGTATATTGTCATATGAATACTTTCATACACTAGTACTGGATTTGTTAAACGTGTGCATTCGAACTCATATAACAAAACCTTAGTTTCTCGAGGAAAGTGCGAGCCACGTTACTTAAAGAGAATGAAATAAACATATTAATAGTTATCACATAAATATGAAAATGTAAGTGAGGTGTCATCTGTCTCTGCACTGGCCGCGATATTGCAGTCAACATCATAGAAATCATTTTACATTGTTTCATACGGTAGAATAAAGACATATGGCAGATACCTTTCTATACATAGTGGTGTTGCTTAAAAAGTGGAAACGTGGGAAAACATTCAGCGAAAAGATTCATGTCAACCTATATCTGCCACCCAGTTTACCCAGCTTTTGTTCGCGTGCACCAATTCCCTTCTGGCTGATGTCATGATGCACATTCAAGAATGTCGTTTCGGATTGGCAAAATTAACAGAATAGAATATGACCAAGAAGTATAAGTTAGGAATGAGGCATATCGATGATAGGATAATCTTCAATAATGATCAAAAGCTAAATTCATTTCACTGACTTAACTAGATACTTGAAATATAAGAGGCAAAATTACGCTTCTTCTGTTGTACACTTTGATCTACATATAAAGATTCAGAGCGACAAATGACACGCGCATTGCATTGTGACAGGAGGGATGACTTCAACTCCAAATGTCAACTTTTCCAATTATCTCATCAATATCCCAGCAAAACCATTCCTTGGTGTCTACATTTCACAACTTTCAAAGTAAAATACAGGGTATACTTTGCATGAAGAAATCAAAAGAAGCGTCATATGACCATTGCTACAAGGGCTTTAATGAGGGTTGCAACGTTTATAGCCTCAGTAAAGCTTTGGAATGGTTTCTTTGCTCGTGTTTGCGACTGGTGCCACTGGTGGTAAGGATATATGAACCTTCTGCGAACGCCTGGTAATATAAATGTTTGATACTGGTTATCAAATATTCCTAACTAAATAGTCTCATATCGCGTGTTGTAACAGAGATTTCTCGTCACAGAAAATGTTTTCGTTGTTACTATGTGGATATGGATGATGACCACGATACTTAAATCAGAGTCTATGAGAGTTTTTGCAAAGGAGATTGTGATGCTGAACATGCTAGCTCATGGTATATATTTCATTTGAACATTGTGTAGTTGTTCCCACTGAAAAGGCCTCAGGTAACAGCATGGTAATTATCCAGTGTATATATACATCACATCACTAAATGTTTAGATATCATATCATACAGAATATCAATGAAATCCAGTATGTTAACCAAGGAAGAAATATCCTAAAACACGCATCAGCACTTGTTCTTTATCTTCAAGACATCTCCAGTCCTCCCTTGTCCATTAATAGTAGGCGCCGTAGTACCTAGCAAATATACCCTATATCCCAGTGTTAAATATGAACTGTAACCCGATGTCAAGGTTTAGGACAAGCAGTCAATAATGAAAGCAAATATCATCTGATCTGTATTGAGAACGTGAATATTTGTGAACGGTAGGACATCCTCATCTTGAAATAGGACATAAGGTCCCGTGGGCACTAGTTGTTCGTCTGTTCTTACAGAGATGTTCGTTTACATATGACATCGTAAAATCGTGATCATTGTCGAAGTGACTCTGAGCCGTTGTGCGAATCTGGCCGTCATTTTTTTGCCAGTAACCACTTGCTACAGTGTCAGTAAATACCATTCATTCTGCAAATGCGGATGTCATACTTATGTTAATGACTCACAGCTATTGTGTCAGTAAATGCCATTCATAGTGCAAATATTGATGTCTTACTTATGTCAGTGGTTCTCAGTTATTGTGTCAGTAAATACCATTCATTGTGCAAATGTTGATGTCAATGACTCTCAGCTATAATGTCAGTCAATACCAGTCATTGTGCAATGTTGATGTCAATGACTCTCAATACCATTCATTGTGCAAATGCTGATGTCGTAGTTATGTCAATGACTCTCAGCTATAGTGTCAGTAAATACCATTCATTGTGCAAATGTTGATGTCGTATTTATGTCAATGACTCTCAGCTATAGTGTCAGTATATACCATTCATTGTGCAACCATGGATGCCATACATATGGCAATGACTCCCAGCGATAGTGTCAGTAAAAGCCAGTCAGTTTACAAATGTGTCAGATATAAATGTTTCAGTGACTCTCAGCTATTGTGTCAGTAAATATCCACATTGTGTAAATGTCGATGTCACAGCTCTGTCAGTAAACACCAAGTAAATTGGGCAAGTTGGGATGCCATTCTTATGTCAGTGGCTAACGTCAATGTCAGTCACGAGCAAACATTTCTTTTGGATAGGATAGTAGCCAAGGGTAGGGTTGTAGCCAATATCAAGTTTCACTGACGTGTACGTTCAGTATGATGCATGGGGATGATTGTCTTTAGCAAAGACATATATCAAGTAAATCATATAATTATGTCTCATAACACGAAACAGCATAGTTGCAGGCTGTAGAGTGATAACAGTCGAGGTGACGAGTTTTTGTTTCTGTAATTTCCTATCATTAACAGTTGTCTTTTCTTGTCTTGTCTTTCAGTGGTCGCATGATTTTGATAGATGCGCAGTACCATGAAGACCTCAGGTCGACGATGGTGACGACTACGACGACGACGGCGACGATGATGGTGATGATGATAATAATGACGATGAGCAACGATGATGATAATGACGATGACTACGACGACGACGACGACGATGGTGATGATGATAATGACGATGACGATGATGATGATGATAACATCGATGACTGAGTGCATCTTTTTTTTCCTTGTGTGGTTAGCCGCTGTAAAGCCTCGAAATGAACACCTCCGCTGCAGCAGATATGCAATAAAACATTCAGCACTGTGGGATTTTATTAAAGGATCAAAGGTATTTTTAGGTGATCTATGTCTTTATATGATCTATTTCGTTATATAATCTTTCATTTGTTGTTTCCCATGCATCTCGCTCTGAACCACCAAGCCTTTGATGACTTTGAAATATTTCCAAAGCATTTCGTCCCTCGACTGCACGATGCAACATATAGACCACGATTAACAACTGCATATTGTCTCTCAAGGACACCTGGGTTTTTTTTCTCTCACCGACGCAAGCAAAGAGCATATTATTCAAGTATAATTGTTACATGGTCAGTTCACAAAGCAACGTTCCTAAACCATGTCCCTTTCCTTTGTGACTTCGTTCTTTATATCCCTGCGTCACGATTGTGGAATATCTTTTTTTTATTTTTATCAAAGAATATTAGAATAGGGAGGTCAATCTGGTTTCTAAAAAGTGTATCATGTACGTTGACTGACTGACTGACTGAGTTTGGTTTTACGCCGCTTTTAGCAATATTCCAGCAACATCACGGCGGGGAACACCAGAAATGGGCTTCACACATTGTACCCATGTGGGGATTCGAACTCGGGTCTTCGGCGTGACGAGCCAACGCTTTAACCACTAGGCTACCCCACCGCCCCTCATGCACGTAGAAGATACTCGCATCTACGAAGGTCATACAAATATGATTTACTTAAATGTTTGGCATCATATTAAACAATCGTCAATGTTCAGTATTGAAAACTATATAAGCTTAAACACGTTTTAACCAGATGTTACCACATTGAAATAGAAAGTTATTTTATTCAATGTTCAGATAGCATCTCAATAAATACATCTATTTGAAAGTCAAACAATTTTGTTAGCATTAACTAAAGCGACGGTTACATAATCAGACCCGGAACTATTGTGGACTACTCGAGTGAGTGAGGGAGGGAGTGTAATTTTACGCCGCTTTGAGCAATATTCCAGGAATTTCACAATGGGCTTCACACATTGTCCCCATGTGGGGTCTTCGGCTTGACGGGCGAACGCTTTAAATACTAGGCTGACCCACCGTATCGTGGATTACTCGGGAAAATATGTTTATGATATAAGTATAATGATATTAGTGATTTGATTGGCAATTATTTCATTTGAAGCTTCACATATCCACATCGTATATTGCCAAATGAACTACAACCTAAGTATGCTATGACCGGATTTGCAGATATTTCCAAACATGAGTTCAAATTTTGACACCTCAGTAAATGCTTGAATTATGGACATTGTCTTAAACGAGACACGAGGAAATGAAACATTCAATGGTTTCCATGCCTTCCATACCTTATAAACTTATGTGCACTACAGGTATGTATTTGAACAGTTAATGTGTTAATACCGAAACTAGAACTCTAAATATTGCTTGAATATTGCTAACAGCGGCGTAAAACCATACTCACTCTACAATATGAAATACTGTGTTCTCAGTTTATAAGTTTACAAATGCTGACACCTTCGCAATGACGGCCCATGTGACTTTCTTAAGCTTCTTCCGATGAGGATCTATCTACGCAAAACATGTTATGCAAGCGGACATCCTTTCATTAGGTTACCAGCGTGATCTCGTCCCTTCAGCCGGTTGTCAGTTCTTCAGACAAATGTGAATAGGAGAAAAGGGCTCCAGGCAAGTTTTGCGTTATTATCTTTGCCATGGCATTTAATACCATTTGGAGATAAACACTATATTATTAGGCTCTCAGTTTGAAACCAACGACTAAATTACAATAAACGAGATGCATCCATGCATTATTCAATGTACAGTAGATCATGATTTCCCCATTCAGTCAGTAACAAGTAATCTGTAAGAAATATTTGTGTAAGCAAGCTGATGAAGATATTTTAGGTAATTATGTATTACGTGTTGTAGTACGTTTCGGGTATTTAAAATATCCATGCGTATTTGTACTTGTAACTCAAAGTTAAAAGTTTTGTGCTTGAAGTTCTTGAAAGGCATTTAGACGTTGGACAAACATGAATACATGACACGTTTTTATGGATAACAACTTCTTTTATTCTTTATACGTCCTTTCAGAGCTAATTCTTGCTCCTTCATCAGGTGATCTACCATCAGGGTATTATCCATAAAAACGTGTCATGTATTTAGATTTGTGTTTGGTTACAAATTTAGATTTTAAGCAAATGCGCAGCTTATCTAGAGGTCTGGAGAAGTGACGTAACATCTTGTAAAGATACCTCCCAACCTTCCCGTTTCCGCTTTGGAGAATGTAAATATGATATCACACAAGCACATTGCACATACTATGTATATGGTGGACGTGTACGCGCGAATACGCCCGAGTTATAGTAAACTATTAAGTTGCCTTTGTACTTTCCGTGCAATCAGGCACTTATCAAATATAGTCAATACGTTCATCAGCTTTCAGTGCAGACACTATAAAAAAACAATTAACCACGATTGCTCAACGATATTTCATCAATAAAGTGAACAAATTGCAAGATCTTCTCTTCACTCAGTAAAATATGGAACTATATTTCTAGTACAGCCCGTACGATACCTGGCAAGAAATAGGTGTCTACAACAACATTTCGAAGATGTCACCGGTGGAGCAGATAACACTTGATTGGGTCACGTTTCACACCTCGATCTGCAGGATCCCCTGCTTTTGCACCCACTGGACACCTATGAGATGAAATGGAGAGACGTTTACGTTGTCATTCGAATCCTCGAACACGGCTTCGGGAGTAGTTTTCGGAAATCGTTGGCCTCAAGATGTGTGCCGTGTATGAAGACCAGTCCTGTGCTTGCAGCCATGATGTTGATGGCATTCGGCTGACCACGTACACTCAAGTTTCAGAAAATATATATTGTTCTTCGTAAATAAAAAATATTGGACTCTCCAAACATATCTTGAAAACCATGAACATGAGCCCACCCCGTTCCAGCCCTACCCCTTCCCCAGTCTGTCGTTGTCAATCACGTTATCTCTTACTGTCGTTTGTCCCACCGCCCATGTCCACGACCCTCGCTCTTTTCATGTCTTCATGTCAGCCTCATTGCTTCTGAGCTTTGCTCCCTCAAATAATCTGATTACGCTAGCGACAATTTGTTTTCATTCCCCTTACTTTAACCTTCGACGCAATCTAAAACCTGGATTCCTAGGCGTATCACACAAAGTGGATGCCAGTTTTCAAAGCTGGAGTTATGCCTTCCTCGTGTTGTCCTGATATCCAGATCTAGAGTGTGTCGAGCGTCAACATGATTTACATCCAGTTGACCATGGGTCATATTCACGTTATGTACCAGGATCGATATCATCCACAAGTGTCACAGGCTATAGGCATCATCCCTCGTAACTCAAATGACTGCTTTTGTCAATATGAAATGGAAACCCACATATACCAACGGTTTCATCGAGTACTGTTAACGTTCGTAGTTTAATTAAATTCAACTTGTGAAATCGATGCAGAAACCTTCCCATACCAACGTTGAGCAGAAACCTTGTGAGTGACTTTAGGTTTACGCTGCACTCAGCAATATTAGAGCTATATGGCGGTAAATAATCGAGTCTGGACAGGTGATCACACCATAAGCATTCATCTACTCAATTGGGATACGATGACATGTGTCAACCAAGTCAGCGAGCCTGACCACCCGATCCCGTTAGTACCAGTCGAGGGTGGCTGAAGACCAGTTTTAACCTGGATTCGTCGTGGTAGATAATGTACGACTATTAAATATAATAAGTAACAATATTTGATATATAGTACAAAAGATTATTAGGGAACAACTATCAAAGATGTTCCAGTATGAAATTTAAAACAAACGAAAAGATAGTAAGAATAGCCCGTACTTATTGGTTTTTAAAGAACAAAACAACTTTTTTTTTTTTTGTACTCTTTTAACCATTACATGTGAAAGACGTGTGGTTAGTCTTAAGCGGAACACCATATTCGTTCTTATAAATCTTGTGGTTAATTAAGTAGTTTTAATGACGGGTTTTCATATATAACGATGCCAATTAGTGATTTATGTATTTCTACCCCCCTAGAGTATATGTAATCTTTAACATTAACAATTATCCATCTCAGCATGCATAAATGAGATGCACTTAAAAGGGGGATAACTCTAGCACTCCCGTTGGTATAACACAATAATAATAAATTCAAATCATAGTAATTGTATAGCATGTCAATAGATGACAGTTTCAAATATCCCGACTCCGCCATCGACCTCGAGCCTCAACACGTTGTGATGATTCAACCGCAATGCAGCTAGTCAATACACGGCTGGGTCCACAATCTCACAACACCTCTACGCGTAGCGTCGGCCCCCACTTCCCGAGCCTCCGACAACCTCTTGGTATAGTCGCGTAGCTGTTGCTGATCGGTTGTACGGCGTCACCGGTCTGGAACTAGCAGTGTCCGTCACTAGGTTGAAGACTACATGCCAGTGCTATGCATCAGTGCTTAGACAGATTGTAATGCGGAAAGGGAGTCGCTTCCTCTAGAATTACGCTCTGTGAGTCCTGGCGTATGAAGCGTGAGTCAGTTCCCGGGACATATCTATGAAGACGGTTGTGGGCTAAACGCTTCGTGTGGATGCTGAGGATATTTAACTTATCAGGTATGTGAGCAAGCTTTGCTGACTGAATCCTGTGTGTGCGGCACTATGCATTTCGTTTCAGGTTTCCTTGGAATTTGCAAGAGAACACCCCACAGAACCGTATAGCATTGATAATGGGATTCCCAAGACAATAGTGGTTAGAACTGTGTATCAATTGACATGAAGTTGTGCTGCGTGAATTGATTTTGTTTTGTTTATTATCAGAGCTGATATCGGTAGTTTTATATGTGTTAACAAGTTGAGTGGTAGTGTAGGTAACCAAAACTGTGAATTATTAACGTTCGTGTCAACGTGACATAAGTCTATATACAACACAAGCAATTTCTAAGCCATCGTTACTCACAGATGCCTCACAGTGGAACAGGGCTAGTGAAACAGGTATACATTTTCCTATTAGGATAATAGGCTCGTTTAGCAATTGTGATTACATGTAAATCGATTGACTATTATAGTAATGAATAGTTGCCTTAGCCTGAGAGAGTACGGCAGTGTATGGTAAGGTATGGTGTTTGCGTAGTGACTGAGTAATCAGTGAATGGCCAAGTAATCAAAAGATGACAATAATAAGTAGATGACTGAGTAACCAATAGATTACTGAGTAATTAGTAGATGACTGAGTAACCAATAGATGACTGAGTAATCAATAGAATATCGAGTAATCGATAGATGACTGAGTAACCAATAGACGACTGAGTAATCAGTAGAAAATCGAGTAATCGGTAGGTGACTGAGTAACCAATTGATGACTGAGTAATCAATAGAATATCGAGTAATTAGTAGACGACAGAAATCACTGAGGTAACTGCATTAAACAACTGCCCGCAGACCTTGTGTTGTTCTATTATTAAGTGGTTTAGAATCTTGTAAAAGACTAGACGCAAGTCTAGAAAATGTGGCAAGTCTAGATTTCCTCAGCTTCAGGATGAAGAAAGTCTCAGGGCTCCTTTTCATTATATTTTTTTTTTACTATGAACTTTTTTTCTGTAAAATATGTTCATTTCAGAGACTAGTTGTTAGTCTAACCTCTGTATTGATCCAGTATTTGTCCTTTAACAGTGAGTTACTATCGAGACAACCTATTGTGGTTCTTCATGCTGGGGTGTTCTACATTCACTGAAACCATGTAACTCCTGTTCTTGACATTTCTCTTGGCACGCTCAAATGGGCGTGGCGTTGACCCTGGGGTCAGAGGGTGGAGGTCAGACGCAACGCTTTGTTGACAAGGACAACAATAAACAGCGATGGGGGCTACACAGAACAATTATCCAGCGTAAAAATCAATCTCAGCAAGAAGGACATGATTCAGGTAGCAGGAATGCCAGGGAGCACTTGAGTGCGTTCTGCAGGGTCAGTGTGATAACGCTACGATCATCGCATGCTGTGTCTGATGGTACTATCTATGGAGATTGTCATTATTCAGGATTCAGAAGCCCCAGAGGACTATTTATTCCACACTATATTCTAACTCGTGATGTAGGTCACCGATCGGAAGCACTACCGAGATAAACTATTTCAGATTGCTATCCGCGAATAGCAACAGGCCCGTCAAGAATGCCGAGCATGTGTACAACACTAACATTTGTATCTGTCTGTGTGATCTAAACAAAGAACACCAATGTAAGTAAACGAAATACTTATAGCCTCATTACACAGTGTAAACATAGACTTGAGGCGACAATTCATTTTCGTAGAATACGGATTCGTAAGTGATTAAATCGTTAAAACCTTCAGACGGACCAAGGAAGTCTTACTATGTGCAAGTGGATCTGCATAGTGCGACACATTACAAATAGACACTGTAGTCCATTGACAACAAAATGAATAAGAGCAACGTTATAACTAGACTTGTACAAGTCTCTAAGGTAATAATTAATAGTTTCAATGATAGTTTCCAATTAATATGAATAAAAAGAACACATTGTCCCTCTAACAGACTGGCGTCCACTGTCCGCTTATCTACACTTGCTTTAAGGATAGAATTACTATACCCCCATGTGCTTAGCATTTATTACAGCGTTGGAGCAAGGCTACGTTATAACTTAATATGCATTTTGGAAACCTGACCCACACGTACACAACACATGGTCTAACGGAAGTGAGGTTGCTTTGAAAACAACCGATTTTGCAAACCTTTTACACCAGGTACCCAAGTTCATATCCGGTTGAAATTCTGTGTTAAATAATCCCATGTGTGTGTGTATGTTCACATTCTTGTCTGGGTTAGATTGTTACCTCACCGCACAAACCGGTGTAATGTATATATATGTGTAGACTTCAGACACCCAGAGGTAAATACACACACAGGCTTTCTCACAGTAACAGAAAGTGAATTATCATATATACATGCAGCAGGGCCCTTAGCATGCCTTCCAGACCATAGAGATTAAATATAAAAATGAATCCGAATAAAGACGAAAATTACTTTGCAAGTCTAGATTACCTAGGCTCCAGTAAGTCAAATTAAACATTTGTCCGTGCTCCATCGTAAGTTTAGGTAAGAGATCGATATTTCTAGGACTTAATGATAGTTTACAAGCCCCTGTGCAGCTTCAGTTCACATATCGTTTTGGAGTATATCAGTAAGCCTAACTAGGAATGATATCATAAATTCCAATTCCCCCCAAAAGAATTTTTCTGGAACAAAAAATAAGTTGGTGAAAACAACCGGACACTTCCTTTGAAAGGGGAAGAAAAAAGCATGTCCTTCAACGACAATGTAGTCGGGGTTTGTTCGAGACCAAGAACATCGACAACGTTACATGGTGGTAACAATCATAATAACGACAGCGATATGGAACTTCTGACAATTCCAGAAAGTGAGAAAGCCAAGTACAACAAAACTGCAATGATTCAGGTAGCTACTCACTGTCCTGGCTTTGGTTATAACATGATATGATCCCGTGTCAAGGTCTGTTGATGACGTGATCCTGTGTCAGTCTGTTGCTCTGGTTTGGGCTTTGATTCTTTGTTGTCTACTGTTTCATGGAACACAGGCCGCGATAAGACATTTGATAAGACATTTGATACAACAAAAACAGCTCGCGTAAAGAAATAGTTCGCAAGAGAGAAATTTGTAACTCGGCATATAATTTGCCCATAGCTATAGGGGTGTTAGTGTAATGTCAATGTGCAAGTCGTATCTCTGTGGGAAACATCCTCTTTGTAAACCTACAGCTGATCACAGTATCCTCATTACAGCATTACGCAATGATCAGTCGTCATCACAAGGATCAGAACGCATGATCTGATGTGATCAGCGCAAGGGGTCATTAAGGCTTTACAATGACTTAGTCTGGCTGATCTGCCCACTGATGGGATTAACAAGCCTTCCTAATGTGCACCTGTAACACTGAGAAGACAAAAAGGCGATATTAACTTGATAACTTAGGACGGGTATCCATGTTTTTTGGTGAATATCGTCCTTTGAACAAGCGCCCTTTACAAGAAGGTCCATAGGAGGTCAGCTTTCCTCGGTGGGTGTGTCAGATACCCTTTCCTCTTACATCACGATATTCGACTAAGTGCTGAAGATGATTAATGACGCTCATTATATCTTACATCAAAGAGGTTGTTTGTGTTTGTGCATGGGTTCATCTTGGATAGAGACATATTAAGTACAAATCGCAATTACGCCAATATTGCTTACCAACACAGTGTTAACACAAATCTTTTCCAAACCAACAACCTATTTGAAGCTCCCCATATTTAATATATGTCAATTACATTTTAAGAGGATTTCACTTTTAGTGAATAGCAAGGAGAATTCACGTTAAGATTAATTAATGTTCAGGTAATGCAGTTCAGATTCAACTGCAAACAGTCATCACCCCCTAAAAGTTAAGGTAAACATGAGGGACAACTTGCCAAGTCAGAACCAGGAACTCCAACGGACATCAGTTCAGTCAACAATATATCAAATTTGGAAATGTTCTCCATTTATCTACCACAGAGCCTTTTAAAAAGTCAGCAGTGCTTTAACAGCTTCTAACTAAGTTTACCCAAACTAGCACCCCGGTTATAAATTAGCAGACCATTGAACCATGAAGCCTAGGTTACGAAGCCCAGCAAGTCCCAAGCCGGCTTGTAGTCAGTTGCAGTAATAGGCTCATCAAGTGCGGTAAGTCCTCGCAATACCTCCAGCAGGCTTCCATGGTGTGTCTCGGTGTGTAGGATCCTGAACCCTGGTATTTGCTGATTGTGTTCAATACCAGGATCCTACTGGGAGCGACACATGTGTTCCACTATTAACAACTACTCAGTCACCACTTCAGTGAGTGATTGTATCATGATAGTATGTAGATTAAGATATTCATTCTCTTAATAGTTCAAGAACGATTGATTTGTGTTACTATATGGAGTGGTGTTTTACTTACAACGATCCAAAGAAGTGCTTTGTATAACGATTTGCATGTTGATAATTCAATAATGCACCAGGCATCTGTTTTCTATGGACTTTCACATCATCAATCCAGACTTTCACATCATCAATCCAGACTTTCACATCATCAATCCAGAGTTTCACGTCATAACTCCAGACTTTTACTTCATCTATCAAAAGCTTTCACTTTATCAATCCAGACTTTCACTTTGATCCGACTTTCACTTCATCAATCCAGACTTCCACTCCATCAATCAAGACTTTCACTCGATCAATCCTTTCACTCCATCAATCTAGACTTTCACCCCATCAATCCAAACTTTCACTTCGTCAATCCCGACTTTTACTTCATCAATCCAGACTTTCACTTCATCAATCAAAACTGTCACTTCTGATATCTCGATTAACGCATTTACAGATATTACATATTTAATATTAAACAATTTAATTGAAAGTAATCTTTCTTTGCTTTTAACTGTATCTGACATTTTGGTTCAGGTCCCACGCATGTGGAATGGTCGACGAAATGTCACAGCAAGACGCGTTAGCCAATTCATTTGTCCTCGATAATAGCTTACAGAGACCAATCATGTACAAATATAATATTCTTTTTCGTATGGCTATTACTGCGGTTGGAGTGCGGGCTGCTTGTTACTATATTATTATGGTCTAATAGGGTAGCGTGTGTGTTTCACCATCATGTTACCATTCTGACATTTCTGGAATGTGACTGAATGAAGTACGACTCTGTATACACTTAAGCCTGGTTGAAAATACAGGGGTAACGTAAGTGCTATGCTGTAGTGTCTCTGTAGCAGGAATACATCTTGGACACTGGTGCTGTTTAAAGGCAGTCGACATGATTAAAGTCGGTTTCCAGTTACAGTTGTGTTTATGGGTCAGACTGAATCTTCAGTTCCATGAATTAGTATATAATTTAAATCATCTGTCGTGAACAGAGAACTTCCAATGTACGTTCAGTTCTATACATGTGAAATACCATGTGAACATACAAATATTCAGATCACATTCTGTCTCACAGTCCCCGAACCACATTTTTTCACTTTTGCCCAGCCTTTTCTGCAATGCTAAAGCCCTAAATGAAGCAAGTCTAGATTTCCCCAGGTTCTGAATCTCCCATCTCACCAGGGCTCCTTTTCAATTTTAAAGAAAGTATGTGTTTCTGTATTATATTCAGAAACTAAGTTTTAGTCTAATATTCCGATTGTGGGATGCCTAAGGTTAGCTGAGTGTATTCTTATTGGTAACAGCAAACAAACATATTCCCTTCATACGTTAGCACCGATGTCCCAGGTGTGATTTTGAAATGAGGGAACTTAAAATGGGAACTCCCTATTTGATGAGCGTCGGTTTGTCGACTGTCCATGCTTTGGGAATTACTTGTAAGCGGAAGTCGTGTGGAACATGGCATGCGAGCAATAACAATTGGTAATCTTGTCATACCCACGCATGTCTCCCAAGGGACTGAAGATAGATTTCCCTTAACGCAACCCCCAAAGACAATCATCAGCAAATATAACTCCACCGGCAAAGACGTTGTCATTGTCACTGTTTGTTGGTACAGTGATGTATCACATCTTATTTATTGATTAAAGGACAACCTCTGTAAATCCAGATATTTGCTTTCATGGCGAGGAGGGTAGTTTAATGTTACGACTCAATCTACCCGTGTGGGAAGTCACGTATTTAGGTTTCCAGTGAGTCGGTATTGATCTGTAACAAATTGTGCTGTAGCTTTTGCTGCAATTATATTTGTCAAAGCAAAATGTTGAGGTTTTATGCAACCGGAAAGATAATAACTTATTAATTATTGATAAATATTAAGTTATTGTTACATTTAGTGAAATTGTTCATTTCAGTTCATCTCTATATGAGTATTGTCTCTCTCATACATGTCAATGTCGATTTCCTGACTTCAGTCGCGTGGCACCCAATATTCATCATACAAACTTTCAAATATCCGTATGGAATATTCACATATTACCTTATCTGCAATCCATCACTATGCCTAAGTTGATTTTACTGCATCCCAGGGGAAATTAATGATGGTATATAGGAGAAAATGTAGTCCAAAAACACCTCTAAAGTACATTATTTGCAAACCCTTTGTTGTGGGTATCAATATAGGAGCGAGATGTCTGACTCGGCATAATATGTCCCTTATTGGGATCATAGGTTATTGAAAATAAGAATCATGCCGCTGTCAGCCTCTTTGACGAGCTAATGCATTCGAGGTAAGATATTTTCGGACTTGAGACTGGATTTTTTATGATGATGATGTACACCTCTTCTCCGTACGTTCTTATTAAAACATGAAAGAGAATCCAGGCGGTGACTGATGACAAACAGGTGAGACTTAGAGATTTAGGTCGATGGTTTGTTAAGATTAAGATTCTTCATCATTTGCTAGTGCCTTGACGCTCCACTGAAGAGGTTGCAATCTGTTTCATGCGCTCGTCTAATGAAATTCTATTTCGGGAAAGGATGCAGTTTACTTTGACTTGAGAAACCAAGGAAACTGTCTTGTATATTACAGAGTGCTAAGTTATATACATTCCACACATCCATGGAGGCATAACAGCTTAGCTCGGGGATTTTAGTTTTAGGGATGTTACACGTGTCTATAATATTCTGAATACTGATAAAGATATAACGTGTCATCATCATCATCATCATCATCATCCTCATCGTCGTCGTCGTCGTCGTCATCGTCGTCGTTGTCCTAAACAGTAAAATCATATGCTCTGGAATTTAAATAATCTATATTTTTTGTTGTAGCAAACATTTTTCACGGCCTGATTTCAAAATAGCAGATACGCCGACAAACAGGGGCTATATATTCAATGGTAGGTTTAGAGCTTCGTTTTGGAAGTACTAACAGGTCTCTAACGTGATAACTGCGAAGATAGCCGTCAGTGTACAATAGATCACATTTCAGGAAACAGACGAGAGCCGTTTCAAGGTCGCTCGAGAAGCGAAAACATCCGGGCTCTCAATGACGCAAAATAGATCTGAGGTTTGGAAGTAGGCTATGCTCATATCCTGACAAATCCATCCTTGTTCCGAGTCGGACATGTGTATTGAGTTTCGACCATTTATTCGAGTTATTATGCGTGGCCTGTGCATATTTCATGTCCATTTTCCCTGTCAATATCTGATACAGACACTTGGTAATTCCGCAGTAAATTGGTCCCCAGTTGGTTCGGGAGGTCGGAGTGATCATCCATCATTCTTGCTTTCAGCCACTAGCTTGTCGTGATCCAAACAATTTGTAAAGTAGAAAGAAAGCCAATTACTGCTCACCCAATCTGATCAAAATGCACTGGTATCGATAAATGTATACTAACATCCAGTCTCTGAACTGAATATAATTCTTAAATCATTTTACTAAAATATAAGATGTAAGGAAAAGAAGCACGGGGCTTTCTTCATTTGTAGAAGAAATGTAGACTTGTCAAATGTTATAGACTTGTATAGAGTGTACTGGATATGTTTGTTTCAGTGTTTAATGACAGATTTCTGCACTCTGTGTTTTTACATAGTTTTAATTATTGAAATAATATTAGCTCCGCTCCTCTAGTGTAAACACTGTTTGTTATGAAATCATAAGCTCTGAAGAATTATATGATAAACAAAACTATGTTAGTAAAGGCAAGCACCCAGTGCTCTTTGTTGTAATTGCCACATCAATGCTGAGAGATTCCCGGTAGATCTAATCCCGGTAAATAACACCAGCGAGAAGATACGATTCCCTCAGTAATGTCGACTTAAGTTACATCCTTCGCATCAGCAAAGAATCAGCAGCCGCATCAGCGTCTGGACGTCAAGGGACACTGGGAGATGAACAATAATCCTCTGTAGCCGTACATCTGCCCTGAACATGGACTGTCATCTATATCGAGTCTCTTGATGGGGAAATATAGAGTAAAGGTTATATGATCACTGATCTGACCCACTGCACCGCCCTGCCCTTCAATCTAGGTTTCCAGCCATATCACAATCGACATATGTTTACTTTTACGAATGAGCGCGTATATTTCCATATTAAGTAAACGGTGTCCTTATTGACGCAAAGATATTGCATCTTGATCGATGGGGATGAGACTTGATGTGATCGTTGAATGGGTCTGTACTTTGGCAACATCTAGAACAGTTCATGTACTCAAAGCATGAGTGAGTGAATCGAACCCTGTCCCCGGTGTGACGAGGGATCGCTTTAACCTCTCGGCTACCCAACCAACTTCAACAAAGCAAAGTATGAAGGTACATTTACTCATAATGTATAGCGTAAGCCTCCCATGGTTATCTAAAAGTCCCAGTGTGTGTGTGCGCGCGTGTGTCTCTCACTCTCTCTCTCTCTCTCTCTCTCTCTCTCTCTCTCTCTCTCTCTCTCTCTCTCTCTCTCTCTCTCTCTCTCTCTCTCTCTCTCTCTCTCTCTCTCTCTCTCTCTCTCTCTCTCTCTCTCTCAGTCTCTCGCTCTCTCTCCCTCTCCCAGTCTCTCTCGTAAGCCCTAATAGCTCCAGTGTGTGCGCGTGTGTGCTCTCTCTCTCTCTCTCTCTCCCTCTCTTAGCTTAGGGTGGTGAACATTATCAGTATAAGCCTTATTTAGATGCAGGACGTTGAGGTATATCGCTTTCAAACAGTAAAACGTTACACGCAAAAATGATATCAAAATAGATATCCTATTGAAACACACGACGCAGAAGCCACTGAATATGTTTGAACTATGGCCTGGTTGCCTCAAGAAACATTCTCATACGCCTAAATACCGTTACTTTAGCTTCCGCACTTAGACATTTGTAGAAACATGTTAATGCTTCTCAGTGCCACTATTCAAGCTTCCTTCTATCGATATCTCTTGCCACTAAGCAGCTTAGTTCCTACATACATGTATGTCCATTTGTTTAACTGGAGGATGAGCTGAGAAGTACATCTTTCTTAATTCTCTGTCGGTCAATACATAAGTCACATAATATCCCTTCATGTGGAACTAGCACACGAACTAGGTGGAGAACAAAGTCGTATCTGTCATAAGGTCGCAGTGATTGCAATAATTATGTATTTACAGATCTCGCTACAGGCGTTTCCTTGACATTATTCGGTTCACAAATGTCAGTTTATGAGTAATTGACTAATCTTACTCATGAAAACACCCCCATCTGTTACTCGTTAGACGCAAAACATTCTTGCCCATGCATTCATGCATTGAATCATGTCCATATTTGAGAGTGGTATATTGGTTTGATGTAGAATTAACACAAACCATTAGTCATAAGAATGTACATGTTTGTATGAGGTTTTCTCAAGAAATCTTCCAGGAATTGCAGACATTCCGTACCACAGTATGAAATTCCTCTACATAGACTTTGAGAGGGTTTTGTTCTGATGAATTACTCATGATGGAGTTAATCACGGGATTTGCATATCTGGTAACATTCCCAAATTCCTCGTCTAAAGCATTCAAATGATATTGCAAGGGCGCAGTGTTCGGAATCAGCGCCTGCCGGTAGGCCCGTGGCAGGTAAACTGTGTGTCGGACCGTTGTTTCAAAATTATGTGTGTCCTGCAGTAAATTTATGTGTCAAATTGTTTGTTACAATAAGCTGTCGATAGTATATAAATTGGGGACTGAAGAGATGAGTCAGGCATGCAGCTTCTAAAGTCGGTCAGGACTAGGGGTAGCCTAGTGGTTAAAGCTTTCGCTCGTCACGCCGAAGACCCGGGTTCGATTTCCCACATGGGTACAATGTGTGAAGCTCATTTCTGGTGTCCCCCGCCGTGATATTGCTGAAATATTGCTAAAAGCGGCGTAAAACTAAACTCACTCTAAAGTTGGTCCTGATGACAACCTGACAGTGTCTCTAAATGTTAAACACTGCTAGGGTGTGAGAAATTTGCGTACATACATTTTGCATGATCATCAACATTATGGATGATCTGTAATTATCTGTAGTTGTTTCACTGTCACAGAGTTATGTTCCTTGGTTGTGTCTGGATCCGAATCTCATCTCGTTGGTTCTCCCTGATTATGATCCTTGGTCAACATCATACCATGTGGTCTACGGTCTGAGCAACGTTGTCTTAGTTACCTCGAACAAGAAGCTGACACCCTCACAGAACAAATACACGAAACAAACTAGAGACACACACCTTTTCGCGAACACCTGGTACCGTCAGTAATTCATAGTTATTCATAAACACCCGATTATCGCCGTGATTATGAAAATGGTATTGTTGCTTTTATTTACTTAGCTCGTTGTTGCAATATCTACACGACTTTGCATGACCAGAGCAGCATATGCTTAGCCTTTTCATTCACACCTGTGCCATCACTGAATTTCAGCGATGCACTCATAATAATCACCGTCAGTTTCCTTCTTGCGCCTAATACAATGGAATCTGCGCCAAATACAATGGAATCTGGGTACATAATCTTGAGTGATTATCCCCATCTCGCGTTTTATACTATAGTGATTTCTGAATCATATGTATAATATATTCATGGTATTCACCATGGTCCATCTGTCTCATTCGTATAAAAGTAACCGATTTCCTACTACTTGCTAATGTTGATATTCTATCTCAAAACATCCGTTATGTTGTTTGACCTTGTTCAGTATGATATATATGTCTATATTATGCTGAGACCTAGGCTTCCCATAATAGCATATTACGTGAATACGGCTACTAGTACGTTTCGAATGTGCGGACGGCGCATCGTATGTCAGAGATACACCGGTTCACTTTGTATAGTTTTTGGATCTTATTTCAAAATGTCAAACGCGAGTTTGTTTGAGGATTAAGCCTTCTGTCAACCGTAATGTGGAATACAAGTGTTTAATCAACTGTGTAAATAACGGCTGAGCAGATGGTCGTTTTAAATATTTAGTAGCAGGTAATCATGTAATTGCATCTCATTAAATCAAACCATGTAGTTTTCCCTTGATCTATAATATATTGCTTTGTTACTTTAGTGACAGAACGAGTTATATGATGGTCCCATCCTACAATATAAACCAGTTAGTCAGGACCAAACTACAGTGAAACCTCTTATACCTGGACACACTGGGTTAACGACGAAGACCTCTCAGGACGTTAAACATATTTTCAAACTGACATTACTCTGTCTACATAATGCAAATTGACATTACCCTGTCTTCATAATGCAAATTGACATTACCCTGTCTTCATAATGCAAATTGACATTACTCTGTCTACACAATGCAAATTGACATTACTCTGTCTTCATAATGCAAATTGACTTTACTTTGTCTTCAAAATGCAAATTGGCATTACCCTGTCTTCATAATGCAAATTGACATTGCTCTGTCTTCAAAATGCAAATTAACATTACTCTGTCTTCATAATGCAAATTGACATTACTCTGTCTACATAATGCAAATTGACATTACACTGTCTTCAAAATGCAAATTGACATTACTCTGTCTTCAAAATGCAAATGGACATTACCCTGTCTTCATAATGCAAATTGACATCATCCTGTCCTCATAATGCAAATTGCCATTATTCTGTCTACATAATGCAAATTGACATTACACTGTCTTCAAAATGCAAATGGACATTACCCTGTCTTCATAATGCAAATTGACATTATCCTGTCCTCATAATGCAAATTGACATTATCCTGTCCTCATAATGCGAATTGACATTACTCTGTCTTTATAATGCACATCACATTATTCTGTCTTCATAATGCAAATTGACATTACTCGTTCTTCATAATGCAAACTGACATTATTCTGTCTACGTAGTGTAAATTGGCATTTCTCTGTATACATAGTGCAAATTGATCTTACTCTGTCTACATAATGCAAAAATACATTACTTTGTCTACATAATGCATATTGACATTACTGTTTGCATAACTGACATTACCCTGTCTACATAATGCAAACTTACATTACTTTGTCTACATAACTGACATTATTCTCTCTACATAATGCAAAATGACATTACTCTGTCTGCATAATGCAAACTTACATTACGTTATCTTCATAATGCACATTGACATTACTGTCTCTGTCTACATAGCTGACGTTACTCTCTCTCTCTCTCTCTCTCTCTCTCTCTCTCTCTCTCTCTCTCTCTCTCTCTCTCTCTCTCTCTCTCTCTCTCTCTCTCTCTCTCTCTCTCTCTCTCTCTCTCTCTCTCTCTCTCTCTCTCTCTACATAATGCAAAATGGCATTACTCTGTCCGACCAATGCAATTTGACATGATATAAACTACTTGGGTTTTAATTCAGACATGGTATGGACCCTCCCATTGTACCTTTCAGAGTAAAGGGATTTTGCTTTATGTGTATGAACATGAGTACTGTATATGCATATGACACAGTGCGGCGTTACCTCTGAAATGGTATACAGGAATATGGATTATGTTAATGATGAAAACAGGTAACAGATTGCAACCAGCTCAGACACATGAAATCATGTTGGTTAAGATATCAAATTATATGTAGCGTAGGGCCAACCGAAATACCTTCGGAGAATAACTTGATGTATATATACAAAAGGTTGGCTGATCAACGGCATACAGGACAGCATCACTTCAAACCCGTTTCTCGTAGAACATCAATACCCTTTTTCAACTTCACATAAACGGGTGAGTCAGTGAGTGAGTAAGATGACAGAAGAGGTAAAAAAACAGATCATTTGTGAAGGACATTAGCACGGGTACAGTGATAACAACCATCGGATCACAATCAGACCGTATCTGGGATACATATCGATCAACGGATCCTGACACACTTTAAGGGAGACTACAGAACTAATTGTGTCGCTAAGTATCCTTCACATGTTATTTGTTAAGTATGTTATTTTGAAAACGAGGGATTCGCCTGTCAGGGAATGAATATATGCATTACCAAATGAGAAAATAATTTCACATAATTATTTATTAACATCTACAGCACTCACATAAAAATAACTCATCCGAAAAGCTAGGTATCATCTGAAACTCAAGGCGATTAGGTTTCACACATTGCATAGAACAACGTGAACCTACAGAGATTCAAATCTTTTCTAAGCGCAAATGAAGTAATCAAAGTCTGGCATCAGCATCCTGGTCGCTATGGTAACCAGCAGCATATCTGTACCTAGTTGATACTGTTACCGTACCTCAAAACATTAGTGTGCGTGAGTCCTTTGATTAACTATACGTCTACACTGGTACCTAGACAAGGCATTCAATACAACCTGAAGGAAAAGTATTACACATAACGGAATACCATATTTTCAGAGCGTGACGCCTGTTTACACTCTGATGGATTCATTTAATATCAATAAATATGCTCTATGCCACCAGGCAAGGCTTGTATCAAGGTAATAAGAACAGTACACACCTCTCATAAAACCACTTACAGAAGCTAATTGTTTAGGCAGATACGGAATAGGTTCTCAAAATGAATAATATATACTGTAAAATGTATTTTATAGGACATTATTGATTTGGTTTCTATTTGCACGACAGAGTTAAGAATTTTTCTTGACTTTATATTGAATCCTGAAATATGTATACGTATTAAATTGAATATAAATGCTATTTATGTAAGTCAATATGTGAGCATTTAGCATAATAATTCCAACCATCAATATTATTAAACAATTTTTTTTTTACTTCTGTTTATATACTCATGGAAACGAATAAGGGAACACATGAACGTACAAGTGCTTTTATTTATTTCCAGAATTTCACCCACAGTGCAATACATACCTTGTGAAGAAATCTGGAAAATAATAAAGGAACTCTTGTCCTTTCAGTTGTTCCCTTATTCGTTTCCATGAGTATACATTTTACTCTGTATCAAGGAGCATGGATAACCCAGTCGTCTAAGGTGCAGCAATTCGCTGCGCAGAGTTACGTCCCCTGGGTACGCCAAAACCCAATGAGTTAGGGTTCGAATCCTGATTATTGTTCTACGTTTTTCAGCACCATAATCGTGCTCGTTTCACCAAAGTGGTAAACTCCTGACACCTGCATCACATCTAGCTCTCCTCTCACATTAACCCAGCACTGAAATTCTTCAAAGGCATTTAGAGGTTGGTGTAGTAATACAAGACAAATCTTATGGATAACATAAATCAAAAGTTGTTATCCATAAGCTTTGTCGTGTATTAACCCATCACGAAGACATATTTGGAAGGCTGTTCAAAGCAACATTTAACCAACTCCTACACGGTATCATATAGTCTGTCGTACAGACCCTGAAGTAAATATATCCAAGAAAGCCCACGCAAGTCTAGAAAATGTGGCAAGTCTAGATTTCCTCAGCTTCTGAAAATGAAGAAAGTCTCAGGGCTCCTTTTCATTATATATATATATTTTTTTACTATGAACTTTTTTTCAGTAAAATATGTTCATTTCAGAGACTAGTTGTTAGTCTAGGTATCATACGCCACAAGACTATAACGTCCAGTCAAACACGGCACACTCTATATATTAATTGCATTATGTTAAACCTTCTAATGAATATTCCAATGTTTACGCGAGCGTACTGACACAGACCTTATGAAGTTCTCTTTGCATGCTCTATTTGTCATCGCTGATCGATCTGGAGTGCACCCAAGTCGGTTACTCTCTGCCATCAATTAATGTGACGGTAAATACTCAGGCCCAATTGTGCGTGACAGTTTACCATCCTATACCTAGGCAACGGAACACTACACCTATCCTTTGTAGCTGGACCAGCCCACAGTTTTGTAAGAGGAGCATAACGTTATTATAAATAGACACCAATCAATACTGTGACTTAGAAGCGTGTAAAATTGAAATTATCGATTTTATATGAATTATGAATTGGGAGACCGCCAAGTCAAGGTGACATTTGTGTTGTTCATATCACAACTGACTTCTTCTCAAATGACCTTTTTGTTCTCCGTCGGAACATTTACTGTCAGGTCTTTAAATGGCATTTAGTCTAGAAAATGTGGCAAGTCTAGATTTCCACAGCTTCTGAAAATGAAGAAAGTCTCAGGGCTCCTTTTCATTATATTTTATTTTATGAGCTTTTTTCTGTAAAATATGTTCATTTGTGAGACTAGTTGGTAATCTATGGTACCTGTAAGGAAGGGAATTTTAAGGATGTGAACTTCAGAATCTTTATTATGAGGAACACGTTTTGGAGTGTAAGCCTACCTAGTGGAGGAGTAAGTATATACACCGAGATGTTGTGTTCCTCATATTTAAGAAGTTGACATCCTTAACATTCTCTTCCTTACATTTACTATATAATTGCTCCTGAGATCTTACGACAAATAAAAACAACGTGCAATAATCATTAGTAATATCTGCTAATAGAGTTCATTGTACGACACCGATATAGTCCAAGGTGTTGCATGTACAGTTTACAAATTCACATGTTGTATACTTTATTCTTGGAGCTGCGATACATTTGAAGGATTTTTAATGCCGCTTGTAACATGTATTCCTTCGAGATAATAATAATAATAATAATAATGTGGGTATTTATATAGCGCTACATCCAGGTACTAATACCCGCTCATGGCGCTACAGGGGCGGTGGGGTAGCGTAATGGTTAAAGCGTTGGCTCGTCACGCCGAAGACCCGGGTTCGAATCCCCACATTGGCACAATGTGTGAAGCCCATTTCTGGTGTCCCCCGCCGTGATGTTGCTGGAATATTGCTAAAAGCGGCGTAAAACCAAACTCAGTCAGTCAGTCAGTCATGGCGCTACAATACTATAGGAGAAAAGAAAATAGGTAAAAACTATTTACAGAGAGACAATTGAACATAGAAAGTCTAGTAATAGGCAAGACGGAAAAAGTGGGTTTCTAAAGACGATTTAAATGTGTCCAAAGATTCAGCATTCTTGATGTGAGTTGGCAAGTTGTTCCAGAGACTTACGGCTGCGTGTTGGAATGATCTTTTCCCATAGGATGAGAGTCGAACTTTAGGAATGACAAGTAGTTGGTGATTCTGGGATCGTAATGGTCGGGTTGATATGTCACTGGTCCTAGCACAAGGCGTGATTGGAAACGCCTCATGGTAATCTAGAATCATTTGAGAAGTTAATGCAATGTCCTCTTTGTTCTGCCAGGAGTTATGCAATACCTCAACGACCGAGAACATCATTCTCCATCATCTGTCCTGGGCGTGAAAGGCAAACTAATATTATTAAGATAATTTCATGAATGGATCACTGACACTCAGTATTGACACCTGGTGTTCGCGAGGTCAGCCTTGCCCTGATCACCGGCAGAACATCCTTCCTTGTACATCGACCCTTGACGTGAGTGGTTTGCTTACAGGCCATCCGTTTCTGGTGTACCGCATAGGGCTGTAAATACTTACGTGTTCAAGTAAAGTGTGTACATCCCTGGTGCTACCGGTCGAGCAGGATATCCTACCCTATTCGCGAACACATTGTGTAACCACCGGTTTTCAGTGGCCTATTTATATGACCATAAACACCTATTTTGCCAGGTCTTTCAATGACATTTAGAAGTGATACACAAACGGAAGAGAGTTTTTATGGATGTCAACTTCTATATTATTATTAACCACAACGTTTCGGAGTATATCCTTACTCCTTCATCAGGTGAACCTTCATCAACCTGATGAAGGAGTAAGGATATACTCCAAAACGTGGTGTTCCTCATAATAAGACCCGTGAAGATCCGGGGTAGAATAGGTCTTCAGAACCCATGCTTGTCACAGAAGGCGACTATGCTTGTCGTAAGTGGCGACTAACGGGATCGGGTGGTCAGTCTCGCTGACTTGGTTGACACATGTCATCGGTTCCCAATTGCGCAGATTGATGTTCATGATGTTGATCACTGGATTGTCTGGTCCAGACTCGATTATTTACAGACCGCCGCCTTATAGCTGGAATATTGCTGAGTGTGACGTAAAACTAAACTCACTCACTCACTCACCCTCATAATAAAGAAGTTGACATCCATCAAAACTCTCTTCCTCAGCTATTTTGCCGTTTACATTACACCAAATGAAATATGACAGTCAGGATTTGGTATATTTTACACCGGCGCATTATATTGTACAATCAATTTAAACCACGATTTTGACAAATATGGATCTTTGTGTGTTTCGCGATCGTGTAACCTGTTTACCAATGATATCGATTCCGCCATTTGAATCAAGTGAGAGCAAAGTGTTAATGTTCCTGCATATTCGTTTCATTGAGCAAATTTGTCTATGACTGAATATCAATTAAACATTAAGACCCACACGGTTATTGTGTAAGCTAATAAAACATTGATTCTCAAGGTGATCAAATGTGAATACCCCACATACATGTGAATACAATTATCGGATCGTGTAACAAAATGATCGATTGGCATAATGGAAATGTAACTACTTTATACATGATTTATGAGTATACAGCGTGGAATTCAATAATAAGTATATTTCTAAGATGCTTAGCGCATAGAACAATCGAAAAAAAAATACATTATCAGACAATAAAGGTATAGTTTTTTGATGACGTAACAATTGAATGACGCTATCCCGTCACTGCGCCATTCTAGTGTGCCCCCTCGTAATCGAACCATTTTACATTACGTCACAGTGTAAGCGACGTCACGATGCATGTCAGTTGTCATCGCCTCGTACAGCCTCCTACAGTAAACTACTGCGTTGCATCCCGTTTCTTAGTTTGCAGTTGCTTCACTCACCTAACATCACTGATGGAAACATTACGTTTATGTTTTCTGACGTTTTAAATGTCTCAATTCGACTCGCAAGTTTTCAGCGACACGGTAACGTTCGCAATGTTTACATTCCCACAATGCAATCGTGGAATGTCGCTAGACTACTCAGCTTCGTCTGGATGTACTGATCTAAACATACGTTGGTAGTAGAAATACGACGTTCACATGGTTTACGTTAATCACAGATGTAATTAAAATACTTTAGAGAATATATTTAATCCGAACGTAAACCGTCATGAAACTGTTTATCATTTGTTTTTCTGGTAACGTTCGTCTTAACGTAGGGGGGCAGACACGTCAATAGAACAGCGCGCCAGTTAGCCCTGTGCGAGGATTCTTAATTTAGGTCACCGACACCGCCGTTTGTTTTCTGCCTTAAATTAATCGTAATTATCCTTAGAAAGTATTAAATTTGGCATCTTAGAAAAGAAATACAGTTCGCTCTACCACCATGTATAGTGTAATAAAACACACTTTCTCCCTGAACTATTATGACGTTAAAGCACTCGGACGCAAGCGTCCTCGTGCTTTAACTATAATAGTTCAGGGCAAAAGTGTGTTTTATTACACTATACATGGTGGTGGAGCGAACTGTATTTCTTAATTCTGTGCGTCTGTGTAACATGAAGTAATATCATATGCTGGCTATGTAATCGTTACGTAATGTATGTTAGATAAGACTTGCATTTACGCAATACGTCAAAAGATCATTTTAAAAGCGATTAGCAGCCAGTCTATGTGCCTTGACAGATCGTATCCTCTTAGGTATATGACAAGCAATTTGATTGGCTACCCAATCCAGGGTGTTCGCTGTAACATGGACTCTGATTGGCGTCAACGTTGAGCTATTTCAGGCATTTTATAAACACATGGTTTCGACGCCCTCAATACCCTACTGTGACATACTTACAGCAAGCTCCGAATGCGATGTAGTTTGCTTAGCAAAGCATAACTAGCATTGTAGCTGTTCCTGTCATCAGCTGTTCCTGTAGGTGACTGCTTGGTGCCCTGGCTGAACATATCAACATTATAGATTATCTAAATGACATTTACAGTTTAAAATGTTTGTGTGTGTTTTGTGTGTGTCAGTGTTTTGTCTATGTATGTGAGTTTGCCAAGATGTCTCTCTCTCCCCTCTCTCAATCTCTCTTTCCCCTTCTCCAGACTCTCGCTCTCCCCCCTTCCTCTCTCTCTCGTAAGCCTCCCCTGGTTTCCTAATAGCTCCAGTGTGTGCGCGTGTGTGAGGTCTCTCTCTCTCTCTCTCTCTCTCTCTCTCTCTCTCTCTCTCTCTCTCTCTCTCTCTCTCTCTCTCTCTCTCTCTCTCTCTCTCTCTCTCTCTCTCTCTCTCTCTCTCTCTCTCTCTCTCTCTCTCTCTCTCTCTGTACAAAATATAATTGCCAAACAGATAAGGAGCTGATTTACCAAACTATAAAGGGTCAGCACGCAGTTGACAACTGATAATTCTGGCCTCATCGTTCTTTCCATCACAACACCACCAAACAACACACAATGATATGGCTTATCACAATGACCATAGCATACCAAACATCTGCAGCATGGTATAGTATAGCTTTTGTAAATACCATTTCATTGTATTCAATATCCCTTGCAATATCCTGTAGGTAACAAAGCAGAGTCTGCAACCTGAATTCGCGACTCAGTCATGTAAGTCGGAGCTTTAAAATTATGCCATCAAATGGATTCTTTTTGCAAACTGCAACAGAAACGAGGCTGTCCTATTAAGGATAGGCCCAAACACAGGCTACGGTACGGTTGATTAACCGGGCCTCGAATGAAACGAATTGCAGGTGGGCGTGGCCCATCTCCTGAATGAACATTCTGGGACAAGTGTGGGCTACGAGAGGAGTGAGTTTGTCTGACGTATTGGAGGCGGGGTGTGCTCCACAAGTAGTCGGGTTACCTCTCATCGGTTTGTCGGGACACTTTTCCTTGTTGATTGGAGGTGTATGTTTCAACCTGTGATACTTTACCTGTCGAGGGTTCCCTGGAAGGTATGTATCTCAGGCATAGATTAATGTAGCTATTGAAAGTGCATGGTGTAAGTGGCCACGACTGCGTGTTTTGTATATGAGGCATATGTCTACTATTGCGAGTGTTAGGACCATTGAATGAATTTATGTTTGATTTTCGCTCGATGTATTGACGCTACGGTGTCTCGGGTACATAATTGTGTCTATTTGCAGTAACCTGAAACTAGGTGTGTTCTATTTAAAGTTTTAAACTTAATTCAAACTTGTTACATTTGTTTCAACTAATTAACCTAGAGGTATTAGCGAAGACGGGGTTCGATTCCCCATCCCTACATTATGTTAGGACCATTTCTCGTGTCCAACGTCACGATATTGCTGCAATATTGCGGCGTAAAACCATACTCACTCACGTGCTCAATGTGGAAAATGTATATATTGTAAAACCACTGTCCACATTTCGCTGGATATACTTATAATGACTGACTGAGTTTTGTTTTACGCCGCTTTTAGCAATATTCCAGCAATATCACGGCGGGGGACACCAGGAATGGGCTTCACACATTGTGCGCATGTTACTAATAATGAATTTAATCAATATTTCAAACGTGAGTACAACGGATTTTGTTGTTGTATTCCTCGATGATGTCAGCTTGACCGATGTAGGCACAATACTAGTGTAAATTTATCAACAGATGGTGGTTGCATATTATATAAGCTTCAGACCTTTGTCAACGAGAGACCACGTGTATCGATAACTATTACATGTATATTATGTAGAACTGAGCACTTTGTCAATTACACAACACGTGTTTTATAATTACAATTGATTAACTTCCTGTAGTTGATTTCGTCCCTATTCGCGTCTTATAATGAGTCTTGTATCAACTGGACATGGGTCAGCCGAGAGTCAATCTGTCATCACGTATTCAAACTGTGTTCTCGTGTATGGATCAATACAATGTGCATTGTAAAACAGCGTCACTCTAATTATTGATTTTGAAATCAACACGTGTACATTTCGATTATTAATGACATCACAGCTGACAGTAGGAGCGAGAAGTTGGTAGTTCTGGTATTTCACCATAGCATGCGATGTCTCTGCAGTCATACCCTGAGACCAGATGTGAAGATAAGGATGTGTCATGTGTATATCCTTCAAATTATACCTGCAAACGTAACGGTTGATTGATCCAGGTATGAGTAACACGCACCTGACGTAACGTATCAAAACTGCTGAGGTAATCAATATCAATTTAGATAAAAATCAGACCTTTCAAATAACAACCCCATAATTCCAAACAGCCATATGTTACATTATACACTTACCATTGTCACAACTCTTACACTCACGCTCAGCTACACTGACTTTCAATACAAACAAATGATTTTCAATACTCCGATATCTCCGCACAGCCTTTCCCTACCGTACACATGCCTATAGAATGACACATAGTGCACAATTTGTCCTTTTCTGAATTATTCTCGTGTGGATATTGATTCCAGTTTTCATGTTGATATTTGTACCACACTCTAAGCGCCATCTTACAGTACTCTTGTTGGTTTATGAATGTATTACAATCAGAATGGCACCAGATGGCGATATAATATAAATGTTTTGTAAGCTGGTTTAATACAAGCAGATGGCGGAACGTCCAATATATTCCCAATATCTAAAATACTCCATCTGCAAGCTCATATTACGTGATGCTATCATTGCATAATTACTCAGTATGCACTTAAATGTTGAATATATGATACGCAAAAGCATTACATGTTGATAATTATTAATGTTATTCTGATATGCAATGTGTCAGTAGATAATTGCGTCCTTGGCCGAAATATATATAGCAAAATTACATGTACGTTTATATACATAACATGATAATATTTCTCATCTAAGCCAGTGTTCTCGCTATCTGACACAGCTATTAGGTATAAATATTGACACAATCTGTGACAACATGACTGTGGTATGCATCATATGAAAGATGTGACAGTATCTTGTCATCATCAGCATTCTTCGAATATCGTGGTTGTTGGATGTGCATGGCTACATACCTTGAAGTTTGTGGATAGCCGGATACCTCGATATAAACAAACAATATTGTCAACAGTGCAACAAAGTTAAACGTTTCGAGATGACCATGGCTAACTAACGAAATTTGTTGTACACAAAGAGATCCCTGTTCCCTTACGGTCTCGAGTTGATGACGGTGAACAATTGACTAACCTTTGCATGTGTTTGTGACTGGTGTGGAGCAGGATATGCTCACTTTTCCCGAACCCATGGTGCCATCAGTATTTAATACTGATTCATAAAACACATTCTCGATACAGTCGTGACAGTAGCTTTAAGGAGATATTTCTTATGAAGAAAGGGTTTGTCTCGCCATGAAATACTGATCAGTATGTAGATTCACTCACTCACTCACTCACACACCCACACCCACCCACTCACTCACTCACTCACTCACTCACTCACACTTGTCACAAGTAACCATGACGCCATATTATGCCTGGAATGTCAGGGCACGTTCAAACCAGATTGGACGTGGTCAATATTTATTCACCTGTTAAGTACACAAAACTGGACATAGAATATTACTCTCGTCAGTTGCGACAACAAACATACTTGACACATACTGAGATATCCCTAGAACATCCATTAAACCATTACCCAGTGTTCCACAGAAGTTTTCAACAGGTCCCCGCCCTCTGAAACTATGATGTGTACCCTATAGACGTCACCACAACAGGTTATACCTCTGTGTACAAACATCCCTGACCCTACAGCCTACACACCTCGTTAAATCTGCCATGGCCCGAGGCCCATAATGGAAAGGTTCAACCGTGATAAATTAAACTCAGCAATTTTGTACTTTTTATATGAGTCATATGTTTCCTGTGCTGGTCCTGTCAGATAATGCCAACCGGTGTGTATGTATCAAAAAAATAGAACAGAACCTGATGTTTTCTCTCGTGCTTACTGAGTTGAGACGATGCAGTCACAAAACACCATAATGATATCTGATGAAGCGTCAAGGCAATCGTGACCTATATCTGGTTGCGCAGCCGAGTGGAACTGAAGTATGCCCCCTAGGTATGTGATATATGTGTTGACGAAACTTTCAATTCCATGAGAGATATTTTATTGAACTGCTTTTTGAATTTTACTGTCACATGTCTCATGGGGGACAAAATGCTGAATCAGCGTTTTGATATTTTACGCCATACGTTATTTAAACATTGAAATATATATTTCTGTATGAACCATTTCTGAGTAGTGAACTAGTAGAATATGCAACTTGTAAGAATAACATACCTTCAGGAGAATATGGACGAGGTTAAGAATTGTAATTATACCTGGCTGCACGAGATGAAGAGAAAGGAATGAGGTGATGTCCGGCTACAGGTGTGTCTTCTCGAAGATGGACTAGTTTCGTTTTCAAGAAAGAAAGTACCAAATTGTACCACAGTTTTTATTTGAGAAATACGATAGTCGTTAAAAACTCACGTATGCTATCGCCAGTCGTGTGACCATATGAAATTATATTCCCCTTATCGTGCAAAGTATCATATAAAATATTCTAATCATAATGAAACGTGCATTTTTCACGTAATATATGCATCTAGGTTTTCAACATAACAAATGGCCCTTCTTCATAAATAGAATAATTGCTGAAGGTTGATGGAGTGAGAATCGTGTAGGTAGTGTATGTTCTTTTCATTCTCACGAGCTTCAAGTTAGCACCATCTAATCATGGCAGGGGAAGCATTGATTGTTTTTCTTGCACAAGAGTGATTGATTTGATCAAGCTGGTCACTATCGGTAGTAAATGCATGTCTGTTTTAACTATTTTTTCGTCAATGTTTAAAAGTAACACACTACCGTGCACCTGGAATAGAACAGGCTAAATATAACCTGTGATGTGTGTCAACTAAGGCGGTGCACATGTGATGCAAGTAAGCTATATTTGAACACTGCACAGGTAAACAGTATGTGTCAACAGGTAAGACTCAGGTGGGATAGTTTCGGGGATAACGAGTTTCCTTTGTTCGTAGGTGGATGAGGGGGAAGCAGCAGCTTCCTGTTGAACATTTTTCACACCACCATGTATAGTGTCGTCAGTTGCCCAGTCCACTATGACCCTACAATTCAGTGCGCAGAGTTGCGACCCTTTGATGTGAGAGGATCATATGATTTTGGAATTGCCCTGACTATGAAGGTGAAGAAGGTTTTTCCTGTTGCACTTCTTTCACGGCACCATGTATAGAGGCGGCAGCTGTTGTCCAGTCATTTATGACCCAGTTATCCTTGCATAGAGTTGCCTCCCTTAGATGTGTCAGGATCACCTGATCCAATCCCTGAATCGCCCTCACTATGAACCTTATGCTTTTAGCGGCTCATGCGTGGTGGGCGGTTTCAGTATGTGGTGAACGTATCTGATCTGAACCATTTCAGAATTTCCTCTTTCTTGTAACAGACATGATACGATAGAACTGAAATACTTTATACGCGCCGTTATAAAAAACCCATTCACCTTCGTCAAACAAGTGATTGAAAACATGAGCATATAGTCACGATATGAGGATCCGATGACATTCAATGAGCCACAGCAATGGATCAACCGATCCCCAGTTAGTCAGCTGTTGCGTCATACATGACGTTGGGGAACCGATGCTGAATAACTGTTCTTGAAGTATTCCTGGTTACATTATGTAAATGAGATTTAACATAAACTCTTAGAATTGTATACATCGGTGAGTATAGGTGAAGTACTTCGTCGCTCAAATAACTGATACTGACACTCTTTGAGTGTCCCTGTATATCGGGACAAGACAAATGAGCAAGTACTGAAGAGCAACACTTGACCTCGTCAGTCACACTGTTAGTTTTATCAGGCAGATCAAATCAGTATCAGTCAGCGAGACAGCATTGACGTATGTGCAGTAGAAATATTCTCAGGTACGTACAAGCGACGCCCAGTACGAAGCCAGTGACTGTGGGCGATGGTGACAGGGGTGATGTTCAAATCATGGACTATATCGCATGTTGTTGTCCCTCTGGTGTTGACTCCCATTGGGCATGAGTGCATGACAGGAAAGTCACGTCCTGGCAATGTGACATGTATATTTGCGAACACAACATGACTTTGTTACGCCCAGGCTGTACATTGTGTCACAGATATTACACCCACGGCCATGATTCATAAATAACAACGACTTGATATTTCTTTCTTCGAAGACTCGTATTAGATGCGAATGCATTTGAGACATTTGTTTTCAAAATTAAACGTAAACTGTAAAAATGGACAGTTGATAAATTATTAATATTGAAACCTCGATAATCAGGCCATTGGCTTCCACGGGGATTCAATGTAGAGGAGTATACCCCGTTAATCTGGAACCCGATCCGGGTTAGAATTGGTCATCAGTAGCCCATGCCTGTCGTAAGGGGTGACTAACGGGATAGGGTGGTAAGGCACGCTGACTTGGTTGACACCTGTCATCGTATCCCAATTGCGTAGATTGATGCTCATGATGTTGATCACTGGATTGTCTGGTCCATACTCGATTATTTACAAACCGCCGCCATTTTGCTGAGATATTGAGTGCGGCGTTAAACAACAAACAATAAAACAACAGGCGAAATAGATGGTACTTTTAAGTAGGACGCATTTTATTATAACAAGATGATCCGCCGTTATGACGCAAATGGATATACCAATGTATTATGAAATCTGGGTGTCATAATTTAAATGACGTCTATTTTACTGTACTGATGGGTGTTTATGAAGGGTGTGAGTATATGACGTAATGGCCAGTTCCTCGTTCACACAATAGAAACAGTTCATTCCTACACAGCTATATACAGTTTTGATTACATACGTCACGGCGTAGGACAAAACAAACCCTGTACTTCTTTCCGTGAGCTGGCGATATTTATATACAGATATGTTTTAATTTTTAAACTGATCTTAACCAAAACGGATGATTTCTATTTTCGTTGACAACATTCACACGATTGGGAGCTAGCGGTGGGGTGATGTGGTCATGTTGTGACGCTATCGACATACATACACCCACGCAATGGTATCAGTAGCTGTAACAGGATAACAACGTTTCACCGAGGTCTTATCTGTAGTAGCCAACACCCAGGGAAAGTCTAGACTGGCCGTGTTTACCTGCTGATCTAGGTGTGAGGGACGGGTCGGGATGGTTGTGTGGGAGACTTGTCAGGTATGCTGTCCAACCTGCTCACTGACCCGGGGATAACGAATGATAAGCATTCACCTGACACCTACTTGTTAGCCTGTGGGTCGGACCACGCCCTTTGTCGTCTTCTCTTTAAAATTGTGAGGCAGTGTGCACTCGAGGAGCCTTCTTTACAGATATCTGTGTGGCCGAATCGTAGCCAGTGTTACACATATTTCACAGCTATCTTTGATGTTGCTGTAGTCAGCAATGTTACAGTTATGTCACGGTTGTCTGAGATCAGCTGTAGTCAAAAATGTTACAGTTATGTCACGGTTGTCTGTGATACAGCTGTAGTCAACAATGTTACAGTTATGTCACGGTTGTCTGTGATACAGCTGTAGTCAACAATGTTACAGTTATGTCACGGTTGTCTGTGATAAGCTGTAGTCAACAATGTTACAGTTATGTCACGGTTGTCTGTGATACAGCTGTAGTCAAGCAATGTTACAGTTATGTCACTGTTGTCTGTGATAAGCTGTAGTCAGCAATGTTACAGTTATGTCACGGTTGTCTGTGATACAGCTGTCGTCAGCAATGTTACAGCTATGTCACGGTTGTCTGTGATACAGCTGTAGTCAACAATGTTACAGCTATGTCACTGTTGTCTGTGATAAGCTGTAGTCAGCAATGTTACAGTTATGTCACGGTTGTCTGTGATACAGCTGTCGTCAGCAATGTTACAGCTATGTCACGGTTGTCTGTGATACAGCTGTAGTCTGCAATGTTACAGCTATGTCACGGTTGTCTGAGATAAAGCTGTAGTCTGCAATGTTACAGCTATGTCACGGTTGTCTGTGATAAGCTGTAGTCAACAATGTTACAGTTATGTCACGGTTGTCTGTGATAAGCTGTAGTCTGCAATGTTACAACTATGTCACGGTTGTTTGAGATACAGCTGTAGTCAGCAATGTTACAGCTATCTCACGGTTGTCTGAGATACAGCTGTCGTCAGCAATGTTACAGTTATGTCACGGTTGTCTGTGATAAGCTGTATTCTGCAATGTTACAACTATGTCACGGTTGTTTGAGATACAGCTGTAGTCAACAATGTTACAACCATGTCACAGATGTTTGTGAGATAACTGTAGTCAGTAATGTTACAGCTATGTCACATGTGTTTGTAAAATATCTGTAGTCAGCAGTATTACATACATGTCACGGTTGTCTGAGATACAGCTGTAGTCAACAATGTTACAGCTATGTCACAGATGTTTGTGAGATAACTGTAAGTCAGTAATGTTACAACTATGTCACATGTGTTTGTAAAATATCTGTAGTCAGCAGAATTACATACATGTCACGGTTGTCTGTGATAGTAGTCAGCAATATTGTATATACTGTAATTACATCTAATGTATAGCAATACATGCTTTTGACAAACATCGTACAATAAAGCCAGCTGTAAGCAGAGAGTTCTTATGATACAGACAAGGCTTTTGTCGTTTTATGACATGTTTATGATAGCAGGGCCTTTTTGAAAGGAATGAAAAGGTTGTATACTAAATGGACGAGAAGACACATTTGTAAGGTAATTATGGGACCAATACTAGCCAGCATTTCGTGAACGAACAGAGCAGGTAATCCTGACATCTAATATATCAACCGAGTTCGCTGAGTGAAATGGATGACCCTTATTGTTTGTTGGGCAGCTGATAAGGACAATGCATTTGAAGTTAAATTGCAAACTGAAATTCGCACGTTTACAGGTTACATGTTGTGTCAGACATGTTAAAAGTGACTTGCCTTATTACCACATAAATCTGTTTTAAGTCAACAGAAGTTGGTGAATAGGGAGGGATTGGTGGTTGGTAGCCTTTTGATTACGTCGAAGGTAATAGTTCGAACCCCACCTACACAAATATGTGGAGTGTTCCCCCTGAATAGATAGTATGTTTCTAAAAACGGAGCAAAACCAATTCAGTAATAATGTGTTTCGATAATCCTCAAGTTTAAATTTTCTCACTTTAAATGTCTGTCAAAACCGACACTCCACTGGATGCAACACTAATCATTCGTTAACAACATTTCACACAGTCACAGTAGTGTTGTTTATCTGAACATATTCCTTTATCCATCTCAACTCCAAGTCCATACGACGAGCTTCACATCGGTCTTTTCTTTTATATAAACCGATACTCCCTGATATTAACCATGTTTATCCTCACTCACTCACTCACTCACTCACTCACTCACTAACTCATAACTCATCGCACTCACTCACTCACTCACTCACCCGCCCACTCACTCACTCATTCCCTCACTCACTCACTCACCCACCCACCCACCCGCATCCACCACCACGCATCCACTCACTCACTCACTCACTCACTCAAAAAGTCGAGGTGTGTTGACCACGTCCAACACCAACCACCCACTACACCACCTAATACAATAACCGCAATGGACGTCAGATCATCAATAATGGATCTCGATAAAGTGACCAGGTTCTTGTGAGACAAACTGTCAGCCAGACACATCCATGGATCAAGCGGCACACAAATATACCTGCTGTAAATGTTCAACTGTATCTCCAACAATACAATATACACCCCTAGCTACCACGATACAAGAGTACACGCATGCATTTTCCGCGGTGTAACGCTACTCACTGTTGATATTTAGTGTCACCCTAAAACAAACACAACCACGTACCGAAAATAGCGTGTTGCCCAATACGGCTTTCGTGACGTCTTACCGAACCTTATTAAAAACACGTATATCCATTATCAAACTGGTTTTAATATATGTGATTTCGGTTAGCCGGGCGTCACGATAGCTCCTTAAACATGAACTATTGTGTGACACCCATTCATAATGAAAACGTATAAACAGCTATATGGTGAGGTAATGTATGTTTCCTCAGAGGCCTACAGCAGTCCTTCACCTCTTCCACATAAATTGGTTTCTATGTGGTGAGGAGCTGGTGCTAGGAAATGCTCCGTGACAGGGTGTAACTGTCTCAAAGCCTGCAGGGAAATTGTTGGCGAAAGCAATAAATTCGGCTCAAAATACCTCGCTATGGAGAACGCCTTTATGAATCACACCGTTCTTGTGGTTCAAGGCCGTTTGAGCTCATAGTTCACTCCCAAGCTGAAGTGTATATTTTTGTAAGCATTATGAGTAATGTCATCACCACAGAGCTTTCGTACACCAGTCGCGATGACTGTGTTTTGTGTATAAATGTTTAAAGCTAGAAATTAGATGTAGATATGTAGGCGTCAGCTGTTGTCGGCCTACCAATAGACTAACGCTTAGTCTCTGACTAAATACAGTTTTGATTGTAACCCATTTAAATTGCAAAGGGGCCCAGGGAGACCAGAGAAAATCTAGACTTGCTTCATTTAGGGCTTTAGCATTGCAGGGAGGGCTAGGCTGTAGGGAAAATAATGTGGTTCAGGGATTGTGAGACAGAATATCCTACTAACAGTGTTTAGGATTGTTGGTCATGTATATTAGCTAATTAGTCTTGTATTAGATCGTGTCAAGTTTCAAGGCTTTTCAAGTGACATAAGGATGGACACTATATACTTAGTGTTAACTTGTAATACGGAGCCAGACTTTTGTCAGTAATATGCTATGGGTAGAGCTGGACATTCTTACACGTTTCACAAGCACCCGGTGTCGTAACTATCTTTTAAGTTGTCCATTCATATATAGCATCTGTACCACACGTTGACCTTTACGATCGTTGGATTCTGTTTCGTATATATAGCATTTGTACCACACGTTGACCTTTACGATCGTTGGATTCTGTTTCGACGGATAATCAAGAAGGGTTATTCACTGGCGTTGACGTTATATTATAATCAGACTGATTTGCGAGGAAGGTATTTCAAATTGTAGCCTTTTACTTTTGGATAGCTATACGTACGTATACGGGCATGAACAGTCGGATGCGGGGTACCCAACTTAAGCGTCACGTTTTGAAAAAACATATTCATTTCAGTGACATGAGTGTTCGGTTGTGTTTTTGTGTTTTTGACCTTTTACAGATTTGTTTGGCGATATTGGTTTATTCCGACCGCACGATCTACACTTGTACACACTGTTGATAACAGTGCCTCTGGTAGTGACATTCTGTGTATGTTGAGATTCAAAGCACGGTTCTTTTCACTTAACATGTGAGTGACTGGAGGTCCTGGTTCTATGTCCCTTCGTAGAAGGCATGTTGGCTACAGCCGTGTAATGTCGTCAACACTGTTAACACATACTGGATTACCGGTTATATGAGTCAGTGCATTATTTATATTACCTTAAGTCGGGAATACAGGAAGAAAGAACCTCTTTTCAGATCTGGTAATGTTCGTATGGCATTAACGTGTACTTTTGTAAATGCCCTATGTTATTCACCGCATTCAAATGTCAGTTGCCGTGCTCGTATATCAGCCTATCAAAGGAGTAAACTGGTGTGTGTGTGTGTGTGTGTGTGTGTGTGTGTGTGTGTGTGTGTGTGTGTGTGTGTGTGTGTGTGTGTGTGTGTGTGTGTGTGTGTGTGTGTGTGTGTGTGTGTGTGTGTGTGTGTGAGGGAGAAGTGCTTCCCCGATGGCAACTCGCTTCCCCTGTCTAAGGCCCCAGGGGCGGTGAGGTAGTCTAGTGGTTAAAGCGTTGGCTCGTCACGCCGAAGACCCGGGTTTGAATCCCCACATGGGTACAATGAGTGAAGCCCATTTCTGGTGTCCCCCGTCGTGATATTGCTGGAATATTGCTAAAAGCGGCGTAAAACCAAACTCAGCCAGTCAATCAGTCTAAGGCCCCCCGATTAACAGGCTGTACTATGGCCATGAGTTCGAATCCCGATTTGCCCCGATTACGTGTCTAGGTTTGTCATCTCCATACCCTTGCTCATGGGTTTCACGAACGTGGTAAAGATCTGAGTCCTGCCTTACTTCGGGATTTTCTCCCTCATTAAGCGGACTGATATAACTTCAATATTGATCAAAGCGCCGTTAAACCCAAACTCACTCACTTATTCACTTTACGTGTCAAGCCTACCCAGTACTTCTCATGTCTCCCATCTTAAGTAGTACTATTCTGATTTTATTAACATATCTACAAAACACGCCGAGCAAAGATTAGTAAACGTCTGGGTTCGATTCCGTACATGAGTGCCACATCAGCCGACGCATGCTCTCGAAATTCCCTGCTGTGCTAAATATGCATTGCGGGACGGTGGGAGTAGTTTAGAGGTTAAAGCGCCGAAAGCTCGGTTCCATTCCCAACTTGGGTTGAATGTGTTGCTACATTATAGCTAAATTTTGCGTAAAACCACACTCACTCACTCACTCACTCACGATGCATGACCACCACCAATGCTGCAAACGAAAGTGCCACATGCCACTGACTGCACCAGCTCGACATACTGTGTTTCATGCTCAGGTGCACGTTTAAGCAATCATAAACTCGTTATCTAGTTATGACAGGTAAACGGTGGTGAACGTTTTAGATACGGTAGACTACATATTTTGTATGTAAATGATATGGGGATGTGGGACATAGTTGTGTGGGTACATATAGGTCATACCTGAGTAAATCATAGAGGGTGCCACATTCCTGGTAACACCCACATTCTTCAGCAGGCAATAGTATTACCTGATTCGTTATCCCGTCATTCCAGTACCGCATTATGTGCTTAATTATGATGTTTGTTACGATGTTTGCAGTAGTGTTAGACATGTTGAACACACATGCGTAATGCAGCTTCGGGAATACGGTACTCAAGACAACTAGCCAACTGGGCAATTTCGTATTGAACGGTTAGGAATATGATAAGTTGTGACTACGTTTTTGTGTGTTTATTGTTATTTTTTTTACAAACTTTTTGTTCAATTTTAATCACGGAATGTGACTTTTAGAATATCCCTTACAATATACCAAAAGTTTTGTTTTCGTTCGTATTCCTTTAATTTGTTATCCCAAATTCATTCACCTATAAACTTGAATGTGGCTGTTTTTTCGCGGTTTTTAGAAATACTTAACACCATGGCGGTTGACACTAGAATAAGTTTAAGGGTTCTCAGCGTAATGCGACCACGTTTTAACCACTATATTTACTCCACCATACTTCACAACTGGAAGGAAACGACACACTCAAGAAAAGGTTTTTCGTTTTAGGTTTTAATTGAATTACCTATGAATCTTGAAAATAGTATCATAGTTTCAAGTGAAAAATGAGCTTACGCGGGTTTACAGTTGAGTTAAATTGTACATATATCGCAGTAGTAATGTGATCATTCGAACACGGGAGTAAACCTGAGTTATCACCTTTGTCGACTTAAATGTTTGTTTGTTTGTTTGTTTGTTTGTTTAACGTCTGTAAATAATCTGGACCAGACAGCCAAGGGATCAACATCATGAGCATCGATCTACCTAATTTGGATACGATAACATTTATCAACAGAGCCAGAAAGCCTGACCACTCGATTCCGTTAGTCGCCCCTAACGACAAGCATGGGTTGCTGAAGACCAATTCTAATCGGGATCTTCACGAGTTTCAACGTAAAGGGATCAAAACAAGACTTTAACCAGAGTTTATATATATAGATTATCCTGTAAAAATATCGTGTTTAGATCATGAAATTTGGCAGTATAAAAGAAACTCTTGTGTTCCTAACAAAAGACACCTATATGACAATAGTCAGTTGTTGTTCAGTTATATTGAGACGATAAATGACACCTGTTTCCTATAACAATGTCCACGATATAAAACTGATTTCATATCTACGCCGATGCAATCAATGTTTGTGTGATACGCCATAACGTGGTATAAAACTATTTTATTCTCTCGTTAACCAGCAAGAGCTTTCATCCCTTCTATCAAATCTTCGACAAATACTTCAGCTATTGAAATAAGCCACAAGATCGACCCAGACAGTCACAGAGACTGCTTGACCTACTATCACGTACTCCAATACTAGCACAGTACTGAATACATCCATTATGTATTCACGACAGATGGCGGCTATGTCGGTCTGAATCTGTACTTAGATGTATTGTAGGATCTCTTCATGTCAAGGAAATAAATAATAAATAAATAAATAAATAAATAGTTATAGGCCTTGTGTATGAAACCTACTAACTGCACAGATATCAACGAGACTCTCATGCCTCAATGTTCCGATTGAACGCTATTTTTCTGTAAGAGAAAAGCAATGGTGTTCTTTACGCTTGGGTTATACGAAGCCCTGAATACCGCTGACACACAAAGCCTGCACTTGTATTACTTCGTGCACGCATGTATTCATTTAGTGCTTCGCACTAAAGTGCGTTTATTGAAACCGCAATGCCCTTGTTTGTTTACTTAGTCCCCGGTGTTTATCAGGTAATGGGAACCTTTTGGCTTTACTTAATTAATGCCATTTTTTCAGGTTAATCTTCATGCTGCTGGAATCACAGTTGCCAATAGTTTATGGCAACAGAGATTGTACATTCAACCTGATTTTTCTCATATCGGTAATATTACTTACCGTATCCCTCAAGTTACCTCACGCACATGTCCTTCAAACTACCGGATTCTTTAGTGTTTATCCTGTCCAGTCATCATGCTATCAAAACTCAATGCTTGAGCTAGATCAAAGATCAGGACACACTAAAACTTTTAACAATAGCAATTTGAGAAGGCTTTGTGTCCATTTTATTTTTCAAACAGTGAGGCGGGGTGGCAATTTTGGGGTGGATGGAAATGTCCCTAATTCCAGTCATATTTTTCGAATTAATTATTTTACAAGATTTATATAGAATTAATTATACAAGATTGTGAGTCTTACTGATTTCACGGAACGAATGTCCTGAGCACGATCGACGGTAAAACATGAATTTTCAGACGAGTTTCCAAAATCATCACGGCACCCATGCGAGTTAAATAAAATGTTTATTACCCTTTATTTTTAATCCTTTTGAGCTGACCTTTAAAAGTACACCGATGAAAACTAAAATCATCAAATGACGTCAACAGTCTTCAGTGATTAGATCGTTTCTGTGTGACGTCAATCTGACCTCACGTCACAATAAGATTCGAATGACGTCCATTACTGTTGCTGACGTAAAATGATACACTGGTTCTCGTGAAGTGATATTTGCACAGATGCACAGACGATTTTCATGACCTCGGCTTTTTTCTATATCTGTAAAGGGGACGCATAAACTCATGGAGCGCAATCATTCCACAATTTAATAACGAGTCTTATCTTGAGAACACACAACAAAGTGCCCCATTCTACCCGCACAATGACCCCCATCTTCTTGCGTGCACGGCAGACGTGTCGCCCAGTAATGATGTCAATATGGTGAATTGAGTCACAATGACTGAACCTCAGAAGGACGTATCTTGTGACAATACGCGATGAATGGGAGATGTCAAGGGAACACTCATTACTTTGAAGTGGGTCAGGTGTGGGCGAAAGAGGCATTCCAAGGAGGGAAGTTAATACATTGCCCAGCAGGACATGTATATATCATGTCAATTTCAACAGGTGTACTGAGCCTTTCCCTGGCTTAGGGCGATGTACCGTACATGGTAGTGTAATGTATTTCACCCCTTTCTCTGTATATTGATAGTTGCCCATAGTTCCCTGGTTTAATGCGATGTAGTATACTAGAGTATGTGATAGTCTGTGAAGTCCCTGCTTTGAGCAGTCCCAGAGCACGTTCCCATTTCTGTGAGTGACATTTTAGAAGTTGGGAAGTACAATAGTGATCAAACTTTATGGATAGCAACTTCTTTTATTTCGTGAGTTGTTATCAATAAATTGTGTTCAGTATTGCACGTTCCCATTCCTGTAAATTCAGTCGTGGCATTGTTTCAAATCGCTTATGTACCATTGATGCCCTTGCCTTAAATGCATGAGACTTCGGACAAAGCACGTGCATTTTCATTTTCACGATCACACTGCATTGGCAACGTAACGGGGGCAAGGTGTGTTTTAGCGATTTTGTCTGCATAAAAAAACATGCAAAGGATTTGAACTCGGACAATAGGTCTAAAACACGTTTTTAATAATTTCAAACCTAAGATACTTCATTCACGTTTGTTATCTTCTTCTCTTTTTAAAACTATGCTTAAAAAACTTTATGTGTTATTAAAGTGCTTCAGTATATTATGTATTATCGTAATCGTACTTTAGAAGGGTAGAACATATTGTAGATCTAAACGTATGCGTGATTGAGTGTTCGATTTCGGCATTGGCTTTGCCGAAGGTCGAGGCATATGTTCAAGACTGTTAGTTATAAAGGGTGTTAATCTTTGTTTATGAGGACACGAGTGACCCGTTCATCTAAGGCGACGTCAATATCTCTAAAAGAACCCGTGAAGGTTCGGGTTAGAATATTGGCCTTCAGTAACCCATGCTTGTCGTAAGAGGCGACTAACGGCATCGGGTGGTCAGGCTCGCTGACTTGGTTGACACATGTCATCGGTTCCCAGTTGCGCAGATCGATGCTCATGCTGTTGATCACTGGATTGTCTGGTCCAGACTCGATTATTTACAGACCGCCGCCATATAGATGGAATATTGCTGAGTGAGGCGTAAAACTCAACTCACTCACTCACTCTAAAAGAGATGCGTCCCTTAATCGTGCTTTGATCCTTTGATTGAGAATTCGAGTCAGATGCGCCTGTAATATGAACCTATGTTCAGTTGTCAGTACACTAATACGATAAATTCTACACGAGTTAACATCGCTACCCCATATCAATCTGATGCGTTGTGATATAACTGGTATACTCTCCATGGTTGCTCCAAATTTCACTCATTCATTCACTCCGTTTATACCGAAGAGAAATACAGCTGGACTCGTATGAAACACAAAGTGTCTTCCCTAACGCTTGGAAGAATTTACAGTCAACTCAGTCATTTGTCGTTTTTATTCACGAAATGGAGGAGCATGGCTTTACACCGCTTCGAGTAATATTCCTGTAATACCTATTTGACAGACACCTTAATTGGACATAAACATTGTGCTACTTCAGAAAATCGACCTCGAATCTTCGAAATAGAAGCGACAAAAGTCAAGAGTCATGAACACGCTATTTAAATACTACGCCGTGTTTTATTGTCACTGTGAACATGAAAAGATTACAACTGACGACAAAATTACCAGGAAGTTGTTTTGGACACCATTAAACACTGTTATGGCACTATATTTAAGTTCTTTCTAAGTACCTCTTTCATCTGAACAATCATTTTGAACGTCACGCACGCATGCCGTCATTATACCGCATTTGCTGGCTCTATGACAACCAGGAAGATTACATTCAATAAGCCTGCTGACGTAGGCTAGACATTTCGTAATATTACGTCAGCGTAAAAATGGAAGTTTGATAAAACCCCGTTCGTATACTTCCTGGTTCCCTCGGTAGCCAGTGCAGTTGATATAACACATGAAAATGACATGCATGCCCATGGCAAACTATATCTCGCATGTCAATTAGACTATACATGCTCATGGCAAATAATCTATCGCATTTTAGTTAGATTATACATGCTCATGGCAAACTATTTCTCACACATGTCAATTAGACTATACATGCTCATGGCAAACAAATGAATCTATCGCATGTGAATTAGATTATACATGTTCATGGCAAACTACTTTTCGCATGTCAGTTAATTATACATGCTCATGGCAAATCATTTCTCGCATGTCAGTTAGAATATACATGTTCATGGCAAACTACTTTTCGCACGTCAATTAGATTATACGTGATCACGGGAAAATATTTCTTTAAATGTATTCACATCACTACATGATTCAAATGTTTAGAGCATGAGATTATATTAAAGTTGAGCTCATATACGTAATATCTCCTAATACCCTCGAATGCCTAAGATTTCTTTTTGTCGAAATATGTTTACGAGACGATGGGTACTAGTGCCGACAAACCAAGAAACAAAAGCGTATTGGGATTTGAACCCTAGATCATACGATTATGGCAATCTCAGGGGAAGTAACTCATCACTGAAAGCTATAAATGATTTGACTGACTGGGCACCGGGATATTGTATCCTGCTGGCACTGGAGTAATTTATCAGTGATATTTTACATTCAGTCAGTGAATACACATTTAGGATGTTAATCTATAAAGTACGGATAACAAATGAGTCTGATGGCAGTATGTGCTATTACATACCATATATGGTGCTGTTTTAGATATCAGTAAACAGTTGGGTCACTAGGATCGGAATACAGCACACACAAGGAAGTTTGTATTGTTAGACGTATATATAATATAGGGGAAAACTGGTTGTTGTGTGAATAGATATTCTGACGACAATGCAGTAGGTGATGTGTGACGACATATCAGTAACTAATAAAAGACGTGCTGACGTTTTCCGCAACGGCCACAGCCCGCTTACGACATATCGTAGTCAGGTTATTGTTATGTTACAATAACGAGTAATTTTAGTATGTGCTCTTGGGCTGCCCTGCCCATACAGTCGACAGGATACGTGTGAGGCAGTTCGACCTTTAGTTACTTTATTTCTTCTATCCCCAATACACGTGGTTATTTGGATATGTCTTTTACATGTGTACAATTTCCTTTGCAGATTTAAAGTTTGGGCAACAGTAGAGTCTGTAGAAAGTACGCCAAGATGGCGAATAGTACCGGAAGTCAAGACATCAGCCAGGCGGTGCTTCAAGAACTCGTCAAGAACTACACCTGTTCAGATGTGGCTCTCCTGCTCCCTGTAATCAGCGAGTTCACCTGGGCAATTGAGGTCCGTGCCTTCCTCTACATCCTGGGCCTCCTGTGGTGCTTTCTTGCAGTCGCAATCATCGCTGATGTATTCATGTGCTCTATAGAAAGAATCACCAGCAAGACGACCATAGTTCGAGTTCCAGATGCAAATGCCGAAGGAGGAATCAGGGAACTGGAAGTGAAGGTGTGGAATGATACTGTAGCCAACTTGAGTCTTCTGGCCTTGGGAACAAGTGCTCCAGAGATCCTTCTGTCCTGCATAGAAATCATTGGTAATGGCTTCAGAGCTGGAGAACTTGGCCCAGGAACCATCGTAGGTTCCGCAGCCTTTAACCTTCTAGTGATTTCTGCCATCTGCATTGTATCAATCCCTGATGGAGAAATCAGGAGAATCCGTAGCTACAAAGTGTTTGGCGTCACAGCCTTCACTTGCATCTTCGCCTATGTGTGGCTGGCCATCGTTTTAATGGCTATATCCCCCAATGTTGTTGAACTTTGGGAGGCCATTGTCACCTTCCTGATGTTTCCAACCCTGATCATTGTCGCCTACATTGCTGATAAGGATTTCTGCATGAAGAAAAGCAAACGCGAAGAGCCTGGTTTTGTTGGCATTTCCTTAGGTAAGTGTCTTATATGTAATCATTATTAATTAATACGCAGCTTCTGCTTATGACCTCGGCAAATTTGGTTTCAGTACATACGTTTCGCGATAGTCACATCGGAATGAATTAATGTGCCATGTTCTTCAATTGAGAAATTTGAATAATTAAGAGCATACATTTCGGGAAATTTAAATCCATCATATTTATTATTTTCATTTAATGGGGCAGTGATGGTCCAGTTTTCTAAAGCGACGAAAAGGCTTGCAGAGTTGTCTCCCTTAGAAACATCAACATCACACACCGTCATATAACAGTAACGCTGCGGTATTAAACATCAGTCACTCACTCGGGGAAGGCATCAGCCGTGGTTAAATATTTATATCGTTATATTTTTAGCTAATGGCACGTGTCATATTGTCATTGGCGGTGGGAAAAAACCATGAAACCTTTGGGTCCCTGCCTGTGTGTTCCTGATATTGTTTCTTTGCAGGCGAGACATGAGAATCGTGTATATTTGTGAATCAAAAGATGACATTATTCGTTTGAATGTCATAGTTTTAGACGTTTGTGATCCATCACAGAGATACATGATAAAGAACTGGTTTTAATATGTGCGTTTACAAAATGAAATATGACAATTTTATGTAACGGTTACTGTAAACACGGGTGTATGTTTGGTGTATTTTATTTATTTTATTCTCTTCTTTTATTAATTTTCTTAACATCATATTTAACTGTTATGTCGTAAATTTGTGTGTGCGCGCGCCGGTATATAATCAATTATTTTTTTCACTTAACGCATTACCTGTTTGAACTGTGGCAAACATATATCACTAAGAAATGCATGTTCGATGTTACGAGTCATCCCTTGTCCTCTAAGGAATTCTTTGTTACGTCACTGAAAACATTTAAGTTAGTTTCGACAGTTTCCTTTATACATGTTGTCATTTGATTTATGTAAACCTTTATTTGTGTCTTGGCAATATATATGAAATGTAGCAGCTCTCGTATGTTAACACTGCACGGTGGTTGGTGTCTGAAATGTATTCAGTGACATTAAGTTGCATGTATGGAAACCGAAACAAAGATAACTAAGTAGCCAATAGAACCATTTAACTTCATGATAGATGATGGTGTTCTACAAACAACCCTAACGCAACAACAAGGGGTATAACAGTTACTTTGATCCGCACACAGTTTATTGAATATATGAATTACACATCTATCTCATATTTGATTCGACGGAGTATGGCGGTCAACCGGAGACATTACAACTAAGTAAAGAACGTACACTAAAAGGCTAGATGGTAGTAACAGATATCATAGTTGTGTTTTGGGGGAGCAGGACAATTGTCACCCGTGTTTTGGGACTTAAATTTGGATTTGTTCGGGGTGTTTTCAGCGTAGTAAGTTTGAGCAAGGTGTGTAGAGTTTGGTCCAGTCCAATTTGCCAAAGTCATGTGACTATAACCTTCTAGCGCCAAAGAGGCAGCTTGGGTTATCCGGGGTCATAAGAATCGGATTCTGATTAAGCGCCGCGAGCAATCACTTGGTGTTTGGAGACTGTGCGCTATAGATGATGACTTATTATTATTATCTCTTGCCTGGCAATTCTGTTGTGAATCTAAAATATGTTTCAACTCGTTATCGTTATTGACTTGTCTTCGTAAATATCTTTTACATTCATTATGTAACTGTCACGACATAATCTGTTGAGATTACCTCGATTGAAATTGAGACGCGACCGATAGAAATAATATTTCAAGACAACATTTACGAAAAGTTTCCTGTTTGCCTATAAACAGAACCAACTGCCCCAAAATTGATTTGAAAGGGTAAAGCATCCAAACTTAATTCTCATTTGATACTTATTTATATTAATATCATCTTGTTAAATGGTTCTCTGGCTAAGTTTATTAATGACAGCAATAACTCACTCTATTGCATGTTTTATATGTATAATCCGCATGTTATTTATCAACATAGCCGACATTTACCAGGTGAAATCAACAGCAGGAGGGTGGACTGGACAGCAATAAATTCACTAAATGTTGGTTGTTGTTTCTAAAATAGGAGGTGAGGTGAGGTGAAATTGAGTTTATCGTCGTGCTTGAGAATATTTCTCTTATATGACGACGTTCTAAAATATGAAGTTAATGCATTGGTAACTTTTTTTTTTAATAATCATAAATATTTCTCACAATGCATCATCTACCAATTCGCCAATATGTCCCACTGCTTGACGATTCCTGGCTTACGGCCTTAGTTAAATAACAATGTAAGACTTTCCAGACCACCGTTCCAACACACCACTATCGACAATACGGTATATTTCGCTCTGTGCTTCGATTTTTTCAATATCATCAGATTGGAAAATATCATCGATGTATTGTAGTATGTAGATATTTCCAGAGTGCAACATTGGGGCGCTAAATCAGCTATATGTTCATACTTAAATCTTCGTAATCTGACTGATAAATGTCCTTATACACTAAGTCCGGGTCAGGCGCCTACCAATGTACGTGGCAGGGAACAGTACTGTTTCCTGATTGTATGCTCCTAATCGGGCATTATATCACCTCTGTTCACACGTAGAGAAATGCCAAGATATCCAGGAAAAGGGATGCAGAGCGACCATGTGCATCAGTCAGAAGCGGTGGATGTTCCATTACCAAAACAGCTTGATAAGGTTTTGGATATGAAAGGTTGATGGACAATGAAGTCTTGAGTGATTCCTGATAGTGCCATCAGTCACCCTGCCAGTTGCATCTAGCGTTAGGACAAAGCCATCTCCCTTTGACTCGGTGTGGGCATTGGCTTCCTGGGCAGCAAACATTTGCTTGTGACAGTAAATCACTACACGTGTGACGCCTACCCGCGATCACATGGCTTCTGAGGTTCAATCATGCTCATGAAGCACAATGGCCACACAAAAGAATGAAACTATTTATTTGCCTCTAAAATCCATTATTTTTGTTGTGGTCCTTTCGAACCTTTCTGCACCTTGTATCTACTCCTTTCTTATAGGAAGCCACCGTACAGTCTGTATGTGATACCAACACTGATAACAGCGAACAATCCAATCCTATAACCCTTAACCTTCAGAATGGACAGCCTTACCTATAAATACCACACTTCCCCGTCTGTACCAGGACTGATAATACACCTAAATCATATCATACCTCAACAGTTACAGAAACATATCGCATTCTCCATCTGCTGTTACATCGCTTCTTAATCCCGACCTTGACCTGCTTAACTAACCTTTTCCTGCCAGTCGAGACCTTATACACGCAAACCTGACTTTGACCTTGAAAAGTCTGACCTTGACCTCGGAAACCTGACCTTGACCTCGAATACCTGACCTCTATCTCCCTATTCTGATCTTGAAACAGTAGTTCAAGGTGGCGGTGCATTCTGCACTTTACTCAGCTGGGTGTTCTCAGGTGTCAATGAATAGAGGCTTGTCTTTTGCAGAGCGGTATACAAAGAAGGCGACCGGAGATGCCTCAGGTAGAACACACTAAGCTGAGATCAGTCGGTGTAGGAGTGACTTTGATGACATTTTGCTTCTGATAGTTATTGAAGTCGTTTTGAACGAGTGTGCTTTATTTGCTGTAGTATGGTATATTGTAAATTAAAAATAATTTGCTGGCATGATTTGTTTTTAAACTTCTATGAGCATTTTTTTCAAATGAATCTGATAAATCTATTCAGTTTTTAAAACATTTGTTATGTTAATAACGACGGCTTGTTGGTTGTCATATTTATATAATGCAAGCAAAATTAAAAATATGAGCCCACAGCAGCATATACTATAACATTATTTAATGTACGTTTTAGTCCTTAGTTCACGTTCGAGGGCTTCTAGTTAGCGAGTGTTGACGTACAATAGTCACCAGTTTTGTAGATGTTCACTCACACACATCACAAGTTGCTTGTTGGCCGTCACGTAATCTAATCATCGTATATATTCACATACTAGTATCCATTGGAACGCATCTTCACCGCCTGTTAGCCAATGCAAGTAGCCTACTCTGGAATGATTCTAACGTTCATATAGATCTCGCTAACCCCATCCATACTGCTAATTGTCATGCACTTGCCAAACAAAAAGAATAATCCGATATTAAACATCTGTTCCCAATACGGGATATATTACAAATATGAGGGTCTTGATGGAGGGTGCAACACGGGAGTAGCCAGTGAACATTGGGGCAACAATCAGACATGATTTGTGTAGGTCCAGCACAAAAATCACTCGAGTAATTTGCCAAGCAGTCTAAAACAAGAAATTATCTCTGCAAGGAATCGTGGGGACCATTGATTCTGCTTTCGTTTCATTATGCAGCTCGTAATTAGTGAATGGCAACCACTAATTGTATTGTACCATTTGAACCACCTCGACACAACTTTTACGAGATTTTAGCTCAATTACGTTTTAATTTACACTGATCGGTTTATAGGACATCTTACGTTCTATAACGTTACGTTGTCTTCAACAATACACGTTTGATTACATAGTCTACACTAGTGCTCTGTTAATGTAGTTTTGGTGTTGTGTCTGTTGTTGTTGTTGTTGCTATTTCCTTTACGTTTATCAATTCCATCAGGACCCTCACATATTCTCAATTGATATATTTTTCTAAATGTTTAGGTAGTGTTACTCTTGTTTCAGGGTACACACTACGCCGCATTAAGGGTTATCTTACTCTGCTTGTTTTGACTTTTTGACATTTTCTCATTTTTAATAATATTTACAGTCAAGTCTTTTGTATATATTTTATTTAAACTGACTGCCAAAAGAAATTTTTCAAAGGATGTAATTGTCATAATTAAATTAAAACACTAATACCTGACACAAAAATATGGTACCTTTTGGGTACACGTGTCCGAGTTACCCCATGGTTGATAAGCCTACCTGATGACGTGTATGACCTCCCGTGCCTTAATACAAGCACGGTATCCTCGTTATAACGTCATACGAGATGCTTCGTCATTTTTTCCGTCAGCGAATTAGCTCATTTTACCGTCAATCGGAGGTCTACGTCCGCATATAACATCCTTCTATATCTGGATGACGTGCTTGACATCGCATATGCTGATGACGTTAACGACGTCCTTGCAATACCGTCAGTGTGACCTTGGACATTATCACTTTTCAATAGGGCTCCTTCTGCCCGTTGCTTTCTTGAACGACGGCACGTAAGGACGAATGATGTTCGTCGCTGAATCGCGGAATATTTTAAGTTTCAATTATCATGTCCACCTCAAACAATGACACCGTTGCCTCAAACAGGGCCGACTTCGTAGTCGCTGACCATGTGTTCACCTATAGCGACACATTCGTTGTCTGCTGTGTGATCTGAATAAGTAGTCAACGCTTGAAGACCAGTCACCAATCCTGTATTTACCAACGCCGGACAATCTGATCTCATCTCTTTCTCAGCCTCTGAGGGGCGGTGGGGTAGCCTAGTGGTTAAAGCGTTGGCTCGTCACGCCGAAGACCCGGGTTCGAATCCCCACATGGGTACAATGTTTGAAGCCCATTTCTGGTGTTCCCCGCCGTGATGTTGCTGGAATATTGCTAAAAGCGGCGTAAAACCAAACTCAGTCAGTCTCAGCCTCTGAGGTTGCGCTAACAGTGGTGGTCTGTTTGGTCTGCAGGGTCCGCTGCAATCTCCATGTCACAGATGTAGATACCTGTCGTCATGGGATCTACACGGCCTAACCGTTATCAAAATGTCTCATATCTCATGTCTGACATGGACTGCACCGCTGCATCAGGATTATGACGGCAACATGGATATACCCGAAGGTCGTCGTTGCATGGGTGAAGGTTGTTCCCATCATTGTCGCCTACAGCTCGCTCATCTGGTGTCATTCTCGCAATCAGAGAATGGGTATCGCCAGTGTGTAAACGTGATGCCATACGGTACCATTTTCTTACGCCTGAAAGCAAGAACGTTCTGAACGCTCTTCCGGTTGAGACACTATTATTTTGGTTTGAACAAGACGCATGTTCAGGCAGCAGTAAGGCTGTGTTGAAGCTGTGATTCTACAACTGGTCTTATCTCATTATATCTGTTAATGTTTTGGCCATTCTACTTTCAATTAGGTAAAGTTTCATTTGGCTGTCAGTTTGTACACCCTTTTGAATTAAATCAAATTACATTGCCCAAACCCTATTTGTCAAAGAGAAGGGTCATACCAAAGCAACATGAACGCGTCTGAATTGCATTTTACTGTTTTGTTTTGTGCATGACAAGGAAGAATACAGTTATTTTAATGCACACATTTTTTGGCTCAACTTTTTGCGATTTATGCTTCAGATGCTTTTATATCCGTAACCATTTTTCTGTGATTACAAAGCATTCCCATTTCATTTTCATAATACCAAGAATGCCTTTTTCCCATTATATGAGAAATGAAATGTATTTGAGGCCTTTTGTAGCAAAGTGTATCGTTCCCATGGATACCTTATTAATCATCATTTCTTTTACCTAACTATTGTTGGTTTTCCTTTTTTATCTGTTTGTGTGTTTGATACGATATCATCACAAAGTGATGTAACCCTCCTCTCATACATAATAGTTTGATCAACAGACTAATATCGAATTTTTTTACTTTAACATTTTATACTGATGAACTCATGATACTTCTAAATCATTTTGTTAAAGCATTAAGAATAGACTACCGTCTTTCCTAAAGTGTTTTTTTTTAATGTAATGAACTCGCGTGTGCACATGCTTGATAATATGCTTGAGCTTGTTGGTGCACGAGGGCACAAATCATCGTTGTAAATATGTTGATGTTACTGTGGAATTCCTGATTGGAAGTTGTCTGCTGTTTCAGAGGATAAAGATACGGAGGAAAGACAACCTGGTACCTCTACTAACGAGAATGTCCATGGGGATGCTGAACTCTTGACTTTGGCTAAGGTAATAATATACCGGCCGTGCACATAGGGATGTTTTGTTTGTTTGTTGTTTAACGCCGCAAGCAGCAATACTCCAGCTATTTGGGGACGGTCCAAATAATCGAGTCACGATCGGATAATAGAGTGATCAACAGCATGAGTATCGATCTACGACACTGGGATACGATGACATGTGTCAAACCATGTGTGCGACCCTGACGACCCGATCCCGTTAGTCGCCGCTTACCACCCGATCCCGTTAGTCGCCGCTTACCACAAGCATGAAGACCAATTCTAACCCGGATCTTCACGGGTCCACACGGGGATGTCAGCTGCGCTCAAATTTGGTGTAACATGCAAAATGGGTGGTACATATTTTCTATTTATAGAACAGAAAGGGTAGCACGTCAGTCACAAGTCGATATGTGTCCGTGTATAATGATAAGTTGTAGAGAGTCAATTTGACATGTTGTGAAGGGGACCGTAAATGCAATTAATACTCCTACTTGCAGGAATTAGGTCATATTGACGAACTCCCAGAAGAAGAAGCTGCCAAAATTGCTGCCAAGAAGATAGCAGAAAACACTTCCCATAATCGCGGATGGTACCGAATCAACGCCACTCGTTTCTTCACAGGTGGAAAGAAGCTTGTTCCCCGCGTTCTGACCTCATTCCAAGACGTAAGTACAGCTAGATGTCTGGTGAGAACAGTTCCACACTGGGGCATATTTAATGGCAATGGGGTGTCCAGTGGCTCTGCGTGAGGTCATGGGACAGCGTGTCTCACATTGGTCTTGCATCCTAACGTCACACACCCCTCACCCCACCCGTTATATCCCCTGTGGTGACTTGAACAGAACATTTGCGCTACGCTCAACTAAAGTGTTTTAACATTTCTTAAATTGAGTAAATTCAGTATTATACTACTGAAAAGATGAAAAGAACACTTAGTATTTCCATACGACTGTAGTTCATCTTTCACGATAACTCCAGTATCTTGAGGTAAAACTGTTCCTGTATCTAATATAACTTCTTTCAACACAAGTTTTAGATTCATTTTTGCAAAACCATATCAACATAATATCGTAACTTGTCACTTAACTCATGTAAAATGTTCACCCCGTATTTTATTAACATCCATTAGAAACAAGCATTCCACTTGGCACCATGACCAAAATGTAATAAGCATCACGATCATGCGTTTTTCACATCACCATTGACTCACGGTAATGTTGTTAGTGCTTTTCTATTTGTACTGTTACATCTGTCTCGTCAATCACGCATTACCCCAGAGCAATCTTTCGCAGTCACAATTTACCATTGATCATCTGTTCTCGTGTCTGATACACACTAGGGTATAATGTCTTCAATCAACATTCGAGGAGTACCATTACATACATGTAACTCTTTGTCACATTTAATATCCCTCTCATATGTAATTCTCTGCTATTAATAGATGAGCATAAATTCCTTCTCTTCTATGCTGTTCAATGTTGGCATGACAGTTACAGCTTTTCTTAATGTAAAGATACATGTAACTTTATCTTGTGTTTAGATGTTGTCTTCTAATCTGTGGAAATGTTTCGCAAAAACTCCTAAATAACATGTGATACTGCGTCTTTTAATTTAATAAAATTTAATGTTTGCAGGTTGTATTTGTTTTAATATGTTATTACAATATGTCAACTATGAATATCCAGTTATCTAATAATTTCTATAACCAGCAACGCCTTTCCCTGCTTGCTAGTTTTAAACAGCTTATTGTGCAGTTTTCTTTCACATGGGCTTTAGAATAAAGCATTTGAATTATTTTGTTCTGATTCTGGACAGTTAGCTGATCGAAAGGTATGTAACCTGCATTCTCAATGTCTCCTCTACCGTTTAGTTTTGTTTCAACGTTTGGTTGAATTTAGACGCATGCTTCCTTACTTTAGTCCTCCCTCACTTCGTGCACCTTGCAGCATCACCACGATATGACCGTAGAGCCACAACAGTAGAACGTGATCAAAACTGACAGTAGAGATGGGTGATGTTGAACTATCGGTCATAGATGGGTGGTTTTAAAGAACCGATAGTGATGGATGATGTTGAACCCTTAAGATAGAAAAGATAGGGGTGTTCTGAAACATCGCGAGAGAGAGAGAGAGAGAGGGAGGGAGAGAGAGAGAAAGAGAGAGAGGATGGAGGGAGGGAGAGAGCGAGAGATGGATGATGTGTAACAATGGCGATAGAGATGGATGATTGTAAACATTTGCGAGAGTGATTGAGAGTGAGAATTAGAGAGAGAGGTTGAATGGTTTGTAACCATGGCGAGAGAAATGGGAGGTGTTGATTATGTATAAACATGTACACTGATATAAGGGATGCTAAACCACCGAGGGAGATAGAGATGGATTATGTGTAACCATGGACACAGATTTAAAGGAATGCTAAACCATCGAGAGGGATGCAGATGGGTGATGTGTAACCATGAACATAGAGACAGGGGATGCTAAACCACCGAGGGAGATAGAGATGGATTATGTGTAACCATGGACACAGATATAAAGAAATGCTAAACCATCGAAAGGGATGCAGATGGATGATGTGTAACCATGAACATAGAGATAGGGGATGCTAAACCATCGAGGGAGATAGAGATGGGTGATATGCAGCCATGGACACAGATATAAAGGAATGCTAAACCATCGAAAGGGTTGCAGATGGATGATGTGTAACCATGAACATAGAGACAGGGGATGCTAAACCATCGAGAGAGATAGAGATGGGTGATATGCAGCCATGGAAACAGATATAAAGGAATGCTAAACCATCGAAAGGGATGCAGATGGATGATGTGTAACCATGAACATAGAGATAGGGGATGCTAAACCATCGAGGGTGATAGAGATGGGTGATATGCAGCCATGGACACAGATATAAAGGAATGCTAAACCATCGAAAGGGATGCAGATGGATGATGTGTAACCATGAACAATGAGATAGGGGATGCTGAACCACCGAGGGAGATAGAGATGGGTGATATGCAGCCATGGACACAGATATAAAGGAATGCTAAACCATCGAAAGGGATGCAGATGGATGATGTGTAACCATGAACATAGAGATAGGGGATGCTAAACCATCGAGGGAGATAGAAGTTGACTTTGTGTATCCATGGACACAGATATAATGGATGCTAAACCATCGAGAGATAGAGGTGGACGTTGTGTATCCATGGACACAGATATAAGGGGTGCTAAACCATCGAGAGAGATAGAGGTGGCTTTGTGTATCCATGGACACAGATATAAGGGGTGCTAAACAATCGAGAGAGATAGAGGTGGACTTTGTGTATCCATGGACACAGATGTTAGGGATGCTAAAACCATCGAGAGGGATCGAGGTGGACTTTGTGTATCCATGGACACAGATATAAGGGGCGCTAAACAATCGAGAGAGATAGAGGTGGACTTTGTGTATCCATGGACACAGATGTTAGGGATGCTAAACCATCGAGAGAGATAGAGGTGGACTTTGTGTATCTATGGACGTAGATATAAGGGATGCTAAACCATCGAGAGAGATAGCGGTGGACTTTGTGTATCCATGGACACAGATATAAGGGATGCTAAACCATCGAGGGAGATAGAGGTGAATTCTGTGTATCCATGGACACAGATATAATGGATTCTAAACCACCGAGAGATAGAGGTGGACTTTGTGTATCCATGGACACAGATATAAGGGGTGCTAAACCATTGAGAGAGATAGAGGTGGACTTTGTGTATCCATGGACACAGATATAAGGGATGCTATACCATCGAGAGAGATAGAGGTGGCTTTGTGTATCCATGGACACAGATATAAGGGGTGCTAAACAATCGAGAGAGATAGAGGTGGACTTTGTGTATCCATGGACACAGATGTTAGGGATGCTAAAACCATCGAGAGATAGAGGTGGACTTTGTGTATCCATGGACACAGATATAAGGGGTGCTAAACAGTCGAGAGAGATAGAGGTGGACTTTGTGTATCCATGGACACAGATGTTAGGGATGCTAAACCATCGAGAGAGATAGAGGTGGACTTTGTGTATCTATGGACGTAGATATAAGGGATGCTAAACCATCGAGAGAGATAGAGGTGGACTTTGTGTATCCATGAACACTGATATAAGGGATGCTAAACCATCGAGAGAGATAGCGGTGGACTTTGTGTATCCATGGACACAGATATAAGGGATGCTAAACCATCGAGGGAGATAGAGGTGAACTCTGTGTATCCATGGACACAGATATAAGGGATGCTAAACCATCGAGGGAGATAGAGGTGGACTTTGTGTATCCATGGACACAGATATAAGGGATGCTAAACCATCGAGGGAGATAGAGGTGGACTTTGTGTAACCATGGACACAGATATAACGGATGCTATCCATCAAGAGAGATAGACGTGGACTTCGTGTATCCATGGACATAGATACAAGGGGTGCTAAATCATCGAGAGAGATATAAATGGATTATGTGTAACCATGGATACAGAGAACGGGGATGCTGTAACTTCAACAAAATAGTGAAATATAAAAATACTGTTAAACCATGGAAAGGAATATGATTGTTACTTCTGAAATATCGCGATTGGTTGTTCTGAACCACTGAGATTCTGACTTCTCAAATAAATCTTGAAACATTTGGTAATGTCTCTGAATTCTAATCTGCATGGCCATGAGATAAACGTTTCAAAACCAGCTGACTCTGTAGCCAGATTAAACCATGACAAAGTATCCGAATAGTTGCATTTATGCATGGACATTAGAACCTCCTGGGGCCATCAAACGCCATCAGCTATGTAGAATGTATGCAAATTATTGCAGAATGTTCACGTACAGACACGATATTACCAGTAAAACTGAAACAGTCGCGCACAACTGATCATAGGCTTACACCCTCATACACAATAACAATAACGACGTCGATATGCTATGCTTTACTCGTCTAATACATATGTTACACAGCCTCATGCAAGGGCATTGTAAGCATACATTAGAACTGCACTGTCATTTCTTTCGTTAATTTGCAGAAATGAATAACAACATTCATTTCTGCTTCAGTAACTTTGTTACCATTTATCTCCTATTAAAAACATCTATTTATGAAGACTGGCACAGAATGATAACACGACACCTTCTTTATAACATATCTCTACTTATTTAACCTTAAGTATTTTATCAATGCAAATATCATTTTCCACGTAATGCAAACATACTGCAAAGCAAATGCATGCTGAAAGATCCTGTGTGTTTATGATGGAGAAATGTTAGGTTGTCTTTCTTTCTGAGTGTGTTCTGGCCAAAGGAAACGCGACATTGCAGATGTTAACTGTAACGAAGACAGTTGCAATTTGACGATTAATTAGAAACGGTTTTCCTTGAAACTTGTTTGCAGTGTGTGGACTTGAAACGTAACATACTAAACTAGAGCAAGTCGCTACTGCCTTCCGAAGAATATTATAACAATAACAAATATTTGAAATAGAACTCGTTCAGGATGAATTATCAGGTTTCCGAACGTCGAATCAACATACATATGGTATAAACATTTTACATGAATTTCATCAAGCTTCTCAAGTCGAAATCACTTCTGCATCCAACATTTATTGGTGATTTGTGTATCGAAGACTTCAACGAATTTATTAATTTGTAGCCTTTTTGTTTAAAATTTTCTAGTTTACAAAATACAGGAATTTCACATTTTTCGTAATTTCCTATATTTATGTTTCAAATGCTTTTGATTTGGGTATTTCAGTAGATAATGTTTTCCGGTTGACGATTAGCAACCCACTATCCCTTCTCTACACAGTGGTGACATTTTACATAACGCCGGTGTTTTGTACTTACTATGTATATACATATTATGCAATGGTCCAGTGAAACCAAATCGAATATCTTGCACCTTTGGTTTTCTTTTCACACGTTTTCCGCTGCAGAAGAAAGGTTTGTTATATATTTTGTGTGTGTGTCAGAACAAAAAGTATATACCAAGGACTATGTATACTTTGGTGTTAAATAATAGTAATGTCATACAATCCTTAGAATGGAAACAGTCCCTTTTGCATGCTGTGTGTTATTATGTAGAGATTGTGTGTACATGTCCAATTCGGGCATGGGTGACCCAGACTCAATGCTGAGTTACCTCCCTTGGGGACACCAGAAACCTGTGATCGTGGGTTTATGTCTCGGTTAACCCTGGTTAGGTTCGTCAGGACTACATCCGTATTCGAGGGTTTCATCAAAGTTGGCCTGCATTACTTCGGGATTTCCTCCTACATCAAGCTTACACGTGCGATATCATTGGAATAATGTTCAAAGCGGCGTTAAACCCTGTTCGATCACAAGTCATGATGTACGCTTCAACAATATGTATTCAGGGAACAACTAATACCAGTGAAGGAACTAGATCTGTTTACTTCATTACGTATAATGATGCTGTGTTGAGTAACATCTGAGATATATAGATCCGAGAGTCAAATGTCAGTATGCAATTAGTCTAATCATTCTCGAATTCCGATTCCAAATCTAAGTTGAAAATATACACAGGTCAATCCTACACTTACACCAGATCAGTTAGACGAAACTAGAGGTTTATTCCACTGTTTATGTAATCATGCTAGGAGTCCAATATGAGCTTACCTAACCAGGCGACCATCCCACTGAATAGTATTAATTACCAAATGCCGTCGTTTCAACACATCAGTTCAAACTGAATAAATATCTACAAAAAGAGTCCATTTCAACAGATGATTTAAACCAGGCGTGACTCAATTAGTAACACAAAGCCAGATGTCAATTCAACAGATCTGTTGAATCAGGCTTGAGGCTAATTCAACAAGTCTGTAAAGCAAGGCCAGATGCCAATTCTACAGATATGTTAAATTAGACTTGAGGCTAATTCAACAAGTCAGTAAAACAAGGCTAGGTGCCAATTCCACAGATCTGTTAAATCAAGCAAGAAGCTAATTCAACAAGTCTGTAAAACAAGACTGGATGCCAATCCAACAGATCTCTTGGACAAGACTTAATCCTAAGTCATCAGATGTTTACCTCATCTATTACATACATTTCACAGCATGTTTGATGTGGGTATACATGTAAATGTTAGCACCAAGCCATATCACCGAAGGCACAATACGCCCACTATCCCTCACCTGTTTAACTGATGTCTGTATCACTACATCTCCAGCTGTACGAGCGTATTCAGCTGCCGGAGGAGGAACGAGGAGACCGTGCTAAATCCATGACTAAGAATGTCGACCACAGTGACGGAGGACGCAAGCCTGTCATCGAGTTCACCGCCGCCGCTGTTGCAGTCATGGAGAACGAGGGGAAAGTCAGAATCGGAATCCGTCGTCATGGCAAACTGGACGTCCCTGTCACCGTGAGGTGGGTAACATGGTATCTGTTCATCTGTTCATGCATCTGTTCATATTACACATGCATCTGTTGTTGTCATTGTACGTACGTCTGTTGGTGACATAACACACGCTTCTGTCTTTATCATTATACATTGTTCTGTTGATGACATTATGTATCCTTATGTTGATGGTATTACACATATATCTGTTAATGGCTTTATAGATGCTTCTAATAATGACTTTGTACACATTATACATACTTCTGTGGATGACATTATACATACTTCTGTGGATGACATTAAACATACTGAAGTTGATGACATTATACATACTGAAGTTGATGACATTATGCTTATATCTGTTGATGAAATTATACATACTTCTGTGGATGAAATTATACATGCTGAAGTTGATGACATTATACATACTGAAGTTGATGACATGCTTATATCTGTTGATGACATACATACTGAAGTTGGTGACATTATGCTTACATCTGTTGATGACATACTGAAGTTGGTGACATTATACATACTTCTGTCCATAAAATTATACATACTGAAGTTGATGACATTATGCTTACATCTGTTGATGACATACATACTGAAGTTGGTGACATTATACATACTTCTGTCGATAAAATTATACATACTGAAGTTGATTACAATATGCTTACATCTGTTATTGGCATTATACATACTTCAGTTCATGGATTTTTACACCCTTTGTGACGTGTTGTTCTATAATAATAGTACAGTGTTATGTTATTGGAGGTACGAAAAAATGGTTTTCTGTTGGTCTGTCGTGGCAGTAACGTTAATGATATTTTCAACAACATTTTTCCCCGACCAGTTAATTGGCGCAAAGTGTTGATATGACGTTCCAGTGAATGTCTGTTGATTGATGTGTTTCTAAGTTACCAATAAGAGGAACAAATAAAATTATACGAATAGTATATTATAAACTAGTCTATACGGCAAATCTGAGAAGCGGCATTATATGTGTTTCATTCATTTTCATAATTTGATAAGTTATCAGGGCTTGGGGTGCCAAATGGTTCGTCGGCTCGAACCGCCCCTACATTTAACCCTGCTCGATCAACCCTTTACCTGTTATTTGCGATACGTCACCATATTATTTTGCTGACAACCGGCGTGTAACCGTAAATTTTCAAGCCTCTTTAGGGTATCAGTCGCATTAAGTAAATGAAAAATCGCTTAACGACGATTACATTTTTCAGAGTCGAAACCATCAACGGCACTGCTCTGGCCGGCGAAGACTACAAGCCGTTTGATGAGAAAGTCAAATTTGCCGCCAATGAAATCCTCCGCCAGATCTACATTGAGATCGTTGACGACTGTGAATGGGAACCAGATGAGTTCTTCTTTGTGAAAATGGCTGCGGAGCCTGAGCAAGAAATCGCATTCGGCAACATCGCCATCTGCCAGGTGACCATCATCAACGACGATGGTACGTACACGTCGGGCAACCTGCATACATAGAGTTTAATGTCTGTTAGACACCATTTATATATAGTGAGTGAGTGAGTATGATGTTATGCCGCTCTTAGCAATATTCCAGCAATGTCACGGCGGGGCACATCACAAACGGGTTTCACAAATCGCACCGATTTCGGGAAACGAACGCGGGTTATCGGCGGGACGAGCAAACGTTTTAACCACGAGGCTACCCACCACCACCACCACCCAAACCCTCGATTGTTACAGTGTTGGATAAACATAAGGAGTAACTCGAGAACACCAGCTGGTCTGATAGCCGTTCTTAGCGGCATAAGGGTAACGAAGGGGTCAAAACGTTCGCTCATCCGATTTCCATTCCAAATATGGGTACATATGTGATGTCGCAACATATTGTTAAAAGGGTAGTAACACCATGCTCAGTCCTTATTGATGGAACTGGTGCTTAGTCTGTCAATCATTGGTTTTCATACTGTATGTAATGGTCTTGTTGCTACCGAAAGGACAAACACATGGCTGTTTAAGATGGAGAAACCACCTTCTCGCTCCAGGTAACCACATGACCATATCTTCTCTCCACAGAGCCGGGCTTGCTGGAGTTTGCCAAGCCCAGCATTGTCGTGAAGGAGAGCAGTCGACTGGCATCTATCCCAGTTTCACGTAAAAACGGCGCTGACGGTCATGTGTCTGTGACGTGGAAGACCAAGGACATCACTGCCTTCAGCAACAAGGATTACGAGGGAGGAGAGGGGACACTGAAATTTGACAACCAGGAAACAAGCAAGACCATCGACCTGCCTATCTTTGAGAGCAACGTAAGTTGGTGTTGATCTGAAGGGCCATCAGACTCGGGAAAGTGGGAATACCAAACTGCTTGTTTGAAACCTAATGCTCATTAATGCAAATGAGCGTAACGATTAATGGTACTGCTTGCTTCAGAGGGACGATTTCTTGCACATGACATTAATACCGTCTGATGGTCTAAGACATTTATGAAATAAGCCAAAACCCCAGCCAGACATCAGGGCTGGTAACTTCAAATTGTTACCAGTCCAAAATGGATTTAACCAGACCAGACACCAAAATATGACTTAGATGCATATAACATCTAAATTTTTACCAGACCATCGGGCTGGCTAGCTGTAAATCTAGACCATCCGTCTGAAATCTAACCCGTCTCGGGCGGTCGGATGGGCCTTATTTCATACACTGATTTATTGCGTCCTATTTTTTCACTGATTTTTTTATTGATTAATTTAGACTTTTTTCATAACGGTTTACAGAAACGAAATATGGATCATACATTTTTCATATTCTTCATATGTGCTGTTCCTTTCGGGAACACCTCGTGCCATCAAGGATTTTCAGCGATTCACTCATTTACATATCATCACTCGTACGAAGTTGTCGAGATAGAATTAAGTTTTTCTCGTGCACTGACGTTTTGAATTCAGAGTTTGCTAAGTCAAGATCGGCGGATCGTGCACTCAGTCAGACTTTATTTGCTTTCCTGGATGTATATTAATCTTTCCTGTAAAGTATACCAGGTCAATGTACTGGTCCTATTGTTTCTATGTAATAGCCGAGTGGATGGAGCGCCGAAAGGTCTTGGTTCTACTCCCGACATGGGTACAAAGTGTGTTGCGCATTAATGGTGTCCACGGCCATGAAGTTGCTAAAATACTGCTAAAGGCGGCTTAAAACCACATCGAAGCCGATGGACAACTTGCAAATTGACTTTATATGTATATACAAGTTCCACATTCTTGTCACACAGAAACCGGAGCGAGATGAAAGTTTCCAGATTGAGCTCTTCGAGACAGACGGCGGTGCCACGGTCGGCAAAATTACCAAATGCATCATCACCATTGTCAATGATGAAGGTACTTCATAATCGACGTCAGGGTTAACACAATGCCTATAAACTTGTAAAAATGGTTATCACGTCTTTGTTAAATTCTTTCCAACTTGCCATGTTGGATCAGTCTCCTTGAGGTAAGACGAGGTGATTTTTCTGCCTGAGCATAATATCAATCATGCCATGCTGACCCTAACGATGGTATATTTTGACGATCTGTATTTCAGAGTTCAATGGTTTGGTGAGCCGTATTGTCAGCCTGACGAAGGCCAACCTCGACTCCCTGCAACTGGAGAAATCCACATACGTCACCCAGTTCAAGGATGCCATGAACGTGAACGGCGGCGATATTGAGAACGCCACCTTCATTGACTACATTCTGCACTTCTGTACCTTCTTCTGGAAGGTAAACCCAGGGAATAACCATTGTATTAACCAATTTTTACCTGTTTGTGAAATGAAGCAAACGCAACATGGTTCCGAAATTTGAATCATAAATATATAATCGTAAACATGTGACAAAAAAAGAGGATATACACAATTGGATTTCTCCGAAACATGACAAACGTTATCGAAACGTTACTTGGCTGAAAACAATTCAGGAAACACTGCCAATATAGGATGCAAAGTTTTGCCATAAATGTGGTACCAAAGTGAAGGGCCACGAGTGGTCAAGCTCGATGACATGGCTTACTGTGCACGATCGTGTATCTGTGTTTTTTTGTGTTGTTTTTTGTTTTGTTTGGTTTGGGTTTTGTTTTTGTTTGGAGGGGTTGCTGTAGTTATTGTTTTGTTTGTTTGGGGATTTTTTTCTTTTAAGGTTTTGTTTTGTTTTGTTTTTTGGGGGGTATTTGTTTTGCTTTTTGTAGTTGTTTTTCATTTTGTTTTTGTAGGGGAGGGGTTATTTTTTCTGTTGTTTTTTCTGTTTTGTTTTGTGTTTTGTTGTTGTTTTTTTGTTGGGGGGTAATTTGTGGTTATGCTCTCAATCAATGGTAACATAAGCCTTTGGACTCCAGTTCTGTAGAAATTTCAGAGTCCATCGCTAATACTGATATTCAGAGGTGTCGGCAACATCATGACAGACTGACTGTTGTCATGTTTTCAAACATCGTCTGTTCATCATCGTTTTAGATGAACAGTATTCGTGCCCGCATTGATGCCAGCTTTGAAAAAATTACGTTAATATAAAACAAAGTTGCACACATCACTATGTTGTTTGTTTTTATTTTTCCAGATCCTGTTCGCCTTTGTCCCTCCAACCCAGTACTTAGGAGGATGGCCAACATTCCTCATTTCCTTAGCTGTTATCGGTTTTCTGACCGCCATCATCGGCGACCTTGCCACCATATTCGGCTGCCTGATTGGTCTGGAAAAAACAATCACCGCTATCACGTTGGTTGCCTTGGGAACCAGTATGCCAGACACGTTTGCCAGTAAGACGGCGGCAACGATGGAGAAATACGCTGACAGCTCAGTGGGCAACGTCAACGGCAGTAACTCTGTCAACGTGTTCCTTGGTCTTGGCCTTCCTTGGGTCATTGCAACCATATACTGGGCTGCACAGGTGAGTCATTATTCAAGCATGCGTCTAAATCGCATCACATCTCTGAGTATGGGGACATGGATGACCAAGTCGTCCTGCAATTCTCTGTGCGCAGTTGCGTTCTTTGCGCACGCCGGAAACGTGCTGTAGGTTCCGGCTCTGGTTCGCTCCATTAATGTTTCTGGGTTTGTTGGCATCGTAGGATTCAATAAAGTGGTTAACATCTGACAAATGCATATTTCCGGATTTGTATTCTGAATCAGGCTGACAGATGGAGATGTAATTTGAATACTGTCCAAAGCGTCAACCCCCCCTTACTCACTATTTTCCTTTTGCAGGGCAAGATCTTCGTGGTGCCAGCAGGCTCTCTAGGATTCAGTGTGGTGTTGTATACAGTTGCTGCCATTATTGCCATTTCGCTCTTCATAACTCGACGGTTCGTTGGTGCGTTCGGCAAAGGTGAACTTGGGGGGCCAAAGATCACCAAATGGATTAGCGGTGCAATCTTGATAAGCCTGTGGGTTTTATACGTGGTATTCTCATCTCTTCAGGCAAAGCATGTTATCAACGTCCAATTTTAGATATCCGTTCTGAGGTTGTGGCAATGATTTCCCTTTTCGTTCACTAACGCACTCAATCACAACTCGTCTCTTTTCCGGACTGACTCGAATATGACCTCTTGTACATCCAGATGTTGTAGCCAATTGAAAAATGACGAACGCAACCCGTACGAAATTAAAATTCGGTTCACTAAGAAACAACATAAAACAGTTGTCCGAAGTGTCGGTGATTGCGATGAAGAATTTCGAGGCTGGACATTTGTCGAAATTTGTAACAATAATTATGTTGAATGGATGAGAGGCAAGAGTCATTTCATATTAAACAAAATCTGTCAAAATTAGAATTAATAATTATCGGACTCACCAAACGAATTTGACTAATGCACTTTCATGATAAAAGATGGCACAGATCAGAATATACCGACAGAAATGTGACTATTGTCTAGACGTCGGCTTCTAGTTTGACGCACATGTTCTTGTGTCGTGCTTGCATATGCATCATTATATGTGATAACGCCGAGGGATCCTGGTGGGGTAGGGGAGGTAATATTTGGGATCTTTAGTCAGACTTTTCAATTTGTTGAACAAATCAATAGGGTACATGCTGTAAATTTTAATCGCACATGTGTCTGTCTGTAATGAAACATGGCGGTTGCTGGTTCGGCGTTCGATCCATCGCTTTAGTACCTGGTTTGAAAAATCCCACATTCTGTTATCTTGCTGGATCTAGTCATATACGAGAGTCAGGTAGATTGCAATTATACAATAAACAGTAAAACGGAGTAGTTCCGAATTGCCATTTTTACCTTGAAATTTATCTCAAATTGGAGCCATATTGCGTTTTCAATATGTTTTAAGTTGTTTTACGCTAAACAGGATACCCCATCAAGACCCTCGTAGCGCTACTATTGTTCATTGTGGTTATATTTCGACAAGAAAACTATTATTAACACTGCCGTTCGTGTGATGAAAGCCAACTGAATACTAAGAATCCATCCTTAGTAAGATGACAACCTTTTCGATGTCATCTTGTTTGGTATTCTCATCTGTAGCATCGAGTTACCACCCCCATCAAACGGCAAACGTCTTTATCTTGCGATGACCTTTATTTGAAGATGACACTGTGATTGCGAACATACTTGTAATGTACATCGTGTTAGATACACTTCACAAAAGGAATATCGCCATACCCTGTGTACTGTTTCTAAGTCGGAAACCATACTCTGAAATATACAAGTAATCGACACCGTTTTATACATATGTATATTAGTAATCTAATGTATATGCGCCAGGTGTGTATATGTGCCTTGTTTGGTTTGTACATATATCGTAATACTAAATTACTGGATTCGGCAGCTTCATAGAGGTGTATTGTCAGCATTCTAGTTGTTTTAATTAGCTATTTAGTTATCATATTTCATCTCACTTGTCTTTCTGTGGCAAGTTGTTAGAAATGAATGACTGTCAGTCATGTACGAAAGGTGTGAATGTATAACTTTTAATGTACATTTCGTTTTACTTGTATTTATAATTGCACTTGTTATATTGGAGTTTTATATAATATTTTCATGAATTCAAAGAGGCTTTTATGATAAACATCATTTTGAAAACAGTGACATTGTCAGTAGTGTATGATGTCTAGAACATTTGTGATCAAATCGTTTCAAATTAAATGTATAGCTGTAGAATACTGAAATCTGTACACTCATTTTGTCCTTTGTTTTCGTGTTAATGCAACACAGTTCTATGTGTGATTATTGATTAATGAAAGAATCATGTGTTATACATCTGAAATTCTATTTTTAAGATTATATATGAAGGGGCTTATGGAGGGTTTACAAAAGACAACTACCTCTTGAGGTTTCGTGTATCTATCTGCTGTGTGTTGGGTATCTCAACGACCTTGTATGCAAGCGTTTGACAGAACAGATGAATGAAAGAATGAACGAATGATGAAATGAACGACCGATGTTTTCATATTTTAACAATGTGGCAAGAGTGGTAGATCAGTCTCCTCCAATTCGTAGTAGGTGTATCCTAGAACACTAGCATAAAATCGAATTTAGGTCCAGTTAAATGCCCAGTTTGGCATGGTTAATGGTGTAACACGAATATTATTATTTTTCTATTGAATCTAACATTCTTGTCACATGTGGCCTTTTATAACTTTACCTTGAGTAATGACCTGTCGTTATTATGTAGATAGATACGTCCTTTGCATGTTACTTCTCAGCCAGGGCCTGCGTTGTATTGTGACGTACTTTTTAAAATATTTATTTGCTTTGTAAACTAATTTCAATATTGAAATAAAAATTATCAAACTTACGCCGTTTTGTCGTTAACTGTATGTACGTTTCCTCCTCCCACGTCTCAACGCAACGCTACGCAACGCAACGCAACGCAACGCAACGCAACGCAACTTCGACTAGACTGCGCCTACGTCTGAGACAAGTGCCAATCTGGGTCAATGTGTGACAATTGAAATGCAGGTAGTGAGGGATCTTAGTGCTAAAGTGATCGTATCTCCCACACATTAACATCGGCTTACTATAGACGTAGAGCTAAGATCGCTATGTAGATCGGAGGCCAGGTCTACGACTATAGGGTGATTGTGGATTAGATGTTTGTCTTGCAGGTGTCTTTACTGGAGGAAAGATTTTAAGCGATGACTTTCAATCATTTAAAGACAATTATTTGAACAGGATATGCGAGGTAACATGTGGTAACATGCGAGGACACACCTCAATATTTATGTCACAGTCCATTTTCATATTACTGTCTACAGACATTTCCACATCTACATCTATTTCAAAAGGGACGTCTTAATCAATGTATACATCGACTTTTATATCGACATCGATCTCAATATCTTTCGTGCATACTGACATTTCCATCCATACCACTATCTACATCCATATCAATACTTACATTCAATACATACATCTCGATTTCAATATCTACAATTAATTTCTATATCAATATCTACAATTAATTTCCATATCAATATCTACAATTAATTTCCATATCAATATCTACAATTTCCATATCAATATCTACATCCATTTCCATATCAATATCTACATTCATTTCCATATCAATATCTACATTCATTTCCATATCAATATCTACATTCATTTCCATATCAATATCTACATCCGTTTCCATATCAATATCTACATTCATTTCCATATCAATATCTACATTCATTTCAATATCAATATCTACATCCGTTTCCATATCAATATCTACATTCATTTCCATATCAATATCTACATTCATTTCCATATCTACATTCGTTTCCATATCAATATCTGGATTCATTTCCATATCAATATCTGTATTCATTTCCATATCTACATTCATTTCCATTTTAATATCTACATTCGTTTCCATATCAATATCTACATTCATTTCCATATCAATATCTACATTCATTTCCATATCAATATCTACATTCATTTCCATATCAATATCTACATTCATTTCCATATCAATATCTACATCCGTTTCCATATCAATATCTACATTCATTTCCATATCAATATTCAATATCTACATTCATTTCATATCATATCATATTTCCATATCATATCTACCATTTCCATATCTATCTACATTCATTTCCATTTTAATATCTACATCCGTTTCCATATCAATATCTACATTCGTTTCCGTATCAATATCTATTTCCTTATCAGTACCTACATTCATTTCCATATCAATATCTACATTCATTTCTATATCAATATCTACATTCATGTTCATATCTACATTCATTTCCATATCTACATTTATTTCCATTTTAATATCTACATCCGTTTCCATATCAATATCTACATTCATTTCCATATCAATATCTACATTCATTTCCATATCAATATCTACATCCGTTTCCATATCAATATCTACATTCGTTTCCATATCAATATCTACATCTGTTTCCATATCAATATCTACATTCGTTTCCATATCAATATTACATTCATATCAATATCTACATTCATTTCCATATCAATATCTACATTCATTTCCATATCAATATCTACATCATTTCATTTCCATATCAATATCTACATCTGTTATCCATCCGTTTCCATATCAATATCTACATTCGTTTCCATATCAATATCTACATTCATTTCCATATCATATCTACATCATTTCCATTTTAATATCTACATCCGTTTCCATATCAATATCTACATTCGTTTCCATATCAATATCTACATTCGTTTCCATATCAATATCTACATTCATTTCCATATCAATATCTACATATCATTTCATTTCCATATCAATATCTACATTCATTTCCATATCAATATCTACATCCGTTTCCATATCAATATCTACATTCATTTCCATTCAATATCTACAATATCATACATCTCATTTCCATATCAATATCTACATTCATTTCCATATCAATATCTACATTCATTTCATTTCAATATCTACATTCATTTCCATATATCATATTTTAATATCATTCATTTCATTTCATATTTCCATTTCAATATCTACATTCGTTTCCATATCAATATCTATCATTCATTTCCATATCAATATCTATTCATTTCCATATCAATATCTACATTCGTTTCCATATCAATATCTACATCCGTTTCCATATCAATATCTACATTCGTTTCCATATCAATATCTACATCTATTTCCATATCAATATCTACATTCGTTTCCATATCAATATCTACATTCATTTCCATATCAATATCTACATTCATCCGTTTCCATATCAATATCTTATCTACATTTCGTTTCCATTCATATCTACATTTCAATATCTACATTCATATATTCCATATTCCATATCTACATTCATTTCCATTTTAATATCTACATCCGTTTCCATATCAATATCTACATTCGTTTCCATATCAATATCTACATTCATTTCCATATCAATATCTACATTCATTTCCATATCAATATCTACATTCATTTCCATTTTAATATCTACATCCGTTTCCATATCAATATCTACATCCGTTTCCATATCAATATCTACATCCATATCATTTCCATATCAATATCTACATTCATTTCCATATCAATATCTACATTCATTTCCATTTTAATATCTACATCCGTTTCCATATCAATATCTACATTCGTTTTCGTATCAATATCTATTTCCTTATCAGTACCTACATTCATTTCCATATCAATATCTACATTCATTTCCATTTTAATATCTACATCCGTTTCTATATCAATATCTACGTTCGTTTCCGTATCAATATCTATTTCCTTATCAGTACCTACATTCATTTCCGTATCAATATCTACATTCGTTTCCATATCAATATCTACATTCGTTTCCATATCAGTACCTACATCCGTTTCCATATCAATATCTACATTCATGTTCATATCTACATTCATTTCAATATCAATATCTACATTCGTTTCCATATCAGTATCTACATTCAAGTTCATATCTACATTCATTTCCACATCTACAAGCTTGGGTTACTGAAAATTCTAGCCCCGATCTTCACGGATTCACAACATAGCCATATCCATATATACAACCGAGTCCCCACGAAGAGAGAACACATTGATGATTTCAGTTATATCATCTGTAGACAAAAATACTCTAGTCTGACTTAAAAGCCCTCAGCTAAGAATAAGCTCGAAATATATAAGCAAGTAAGCAAGTGTACTTTAAACGAATTCTTGCAACAGTATAAGGGACAATACTCAGAGAGGGTTTGTGGTATGGAGCGAATTACGCGCTCGTAAAATCTTCAAATGACGCCAAGGTCCTGTTCAGCGTTGCGACAGAGCTGCAAAGCCGATTTTAAAAGCGTAAGATTATGAATTATTATACCGTTGCTCTACAATGTGCAATGGAGCCAGGAGCGTATCGCCATTACGAAATGAGGTCTAATACACGTCCAGGCGCTGATTAAAGGAAGTACATGTATTTGTAACAGCTACCCGTTATTGAAAGATATGGGTAGGAATGAAAGGGTCTGGGCTGTCAAGTAGGTTGTTGGAGTGAGTGAGTGAGTGAGTGAGTGAGAGTGAGAGTGAGTGAGTGAGTGAGTGAGTGTGTGAGTGAGTGAAGGTGGGTGGGTCGGTGGGTGGGTGAGTGGGTGAGTGGGTGAGTGAGTAAGAGTGTTTCACGCCCAAGTGAGCATGGTTCCATGTATATCGTTACATGTCAAAAATCATTGGCTAGTCATCACTTTCATCGCCGAACCCAATGAATTTCATTGTTCCCTGCAACGCAGTTCAATTCCATATGGATGGGTATGTGGTGTGTCACTAATCATTCAACGTTACGCCCTATACGCGCTGTACTGGTGTGGGTTCGAATCCATGATCATTATTTTTGGTCCGATCAGTATGATTTAAATATCTAAACATTGCTTATGGGTTTTCACAAAGCGGCAAACGTCTTGTCTCTCGTTAATGCAGGGTTCTCCTCATGAGTGAGTGAGTTTAGTTTTACGCCGCACTCAGCAATATTCCAGCTATATGACGGCGGTCTGTAAATAATCGAGTCTGGACCAGACAATCCAGTGATCAACAGCATGAGCATCGATCTGCGCAATTGGGATCCGATGACATGTGTCAACCAAGCCAGAGAGCCTGACCACCCGATCCCGTTAGTCTCTCCTCATGACGTAGAGGTTGGTGATGTAGAGTGGTCGAAGATGGAGAAGTGAGAGGGGTGCTGTAAGCAAATGTGATACTGAGCATGGCGGTTGGTGAAACCTGACACCATTATCAACACATCACCATTATTATCATATCCGCTAAATATTTCAAGTGAGAACCAAAATATGGGACGATCATTGAGCAGGAGCATCATTGTACTGTTGACGATCAGTGAAGGGAAACTGACAGCTTGTAAAATACACTTTGTCCGCTACAGTATGTAACACAAACATACATCAGGAGACAGAACGTCCACCACATTATGTACCACAAACATACAGCAGGGGACAGAATGTTCACTACATTATGTAACACAAACATACAGCAGGGGACAGAATGTCCACTACATTATGTAACACAAACATATAACACAAACATACAGCGGGGGGACAGAATGTCCACTACATTATGTAACACAAACATATAACACAAACAAACAGCAGGGGACAGAATGTCCACTACATTATGTAACACAAACATCCATGGGACACAAACATTATAACAGCGGGGGACAGAATGTCCACTACATTATGTAACACAAACATACAGCGGGGGACAGAATGTCCACTACATTATGTAACACAAACATATAACACAAACATACAGCGGGGGACAGAATGTCCACTACATTATGTAACACAAACATACAGCAGGGGACAGAATGTCCACTACATTATGTAACACAAACATACAGCAGGGGACAGAATGTCCACTACATTATGTAACACAAACATACAGCAGGGGACAGAATGTCCACTACATTACATTATATACAGCAGGGGACACAAACATACTACATTATGTAACACAAACATCCAGCGGGGGACAGAATGTCCACTACATTATGTAACACAAACATACAGCGGGGACAGAATGTCCACTACATTATGTAACACACAAACATACAGCAGGGGACAGAATGTCCACTACATTATGTAACACAGAAGGAGAAATTATGTAACACAAACAGCAGGGGACAGAATGTCCACTACATTATGTAACACAAACATCCAGCAAGGGACATCACAGCAAGGGACAGAATGTCCACTACATTATGTAACACAAACATACAGCAGGGGACAGAATGTCCACTACATTATGTAACACAAACATACAGCAGGGGACAGAATGTCCACTACATTATGTAACACAAACATACAGCAGGGGACAGAATGTCCACTACATTATACATACAGAAGGGGACAGAATGTCCACTACATTATGTAACACAAACATACAGCAGGGGACAGAATGTCCACTACATTATGGGGACAGAACACACATTATGCATACATGTAACACAGGGGACAGAATGTCCACTACATACATGTAATGTCCACACAAACATACAGCAGAAGGGGACAGAATGTCACTACACTACATTAGAAGGAGACAGAATGTCCACTACATTATGTGTAACAAACATATACAGCAGAGGGGACAGAATGTCCACTACATTATGTAACACAAACATACAGGGGGGACAGAATGTCCACTACATTATACATATACACAGGGGACAGAATGTCCACTACATTATGTACATATCCACTACAGGAGACAGAATGTCCAACTATACAGCAGGGGACAGAATGTCCACTAACACATTATGTATATAGCAGGGGACAGAATGTCCACTACATTATGTATATAGAAGGAGTCAGAATGTCCACTGCAATATGTACCACACACATTCAGCATGTTATTTAACAAACCATCACGGGGGATGAAATCGACCACTCTTGACATCAACCAGGAGCGTGATTCAGCATGTCTATGCTAAAGCTATAAAAAATATTTTTACCTATATTTTTTTCTAAAACAGCCGAGTTAGATGGAGTCTGCAGAAGACATGCGCTATAATTAAGGCCTATATCATCATGTCTTTTAAAGCAGGGTGTTTTATGGTGACAAACACGATCTGGTATCTCTGAGTCAAACATACCTAAAAAGTACATGGGTGAATCATGCTGCACGTGGTGTAGACATGACTTTCTCCTTATATGTATTTACATTGGTCCTTTGACATGAATGTTGAAAATGGCTTTTTAATTGGTCCATCAAGTCCATGTACCTCTAATGGAAGTTAGATGGGCGAAAATAAGCCCGAAAATTGACTTTTGTCTGTCTACTACCGCAAACCAGCGTTGTTTGCCCGGCAGAAGAAATAATTAGGCTTTTCGCGAGTCAATTACAACGAGTGATGATCTGAAGTTGCTCGCTAAGCGGTGTAAGGTGAATGTAGGCTGAGGGATAGCGACATAACACAACTCAATAATTACTCTAGGATTAGGGACCGTTCATAATTTATGACGGGGTGTGTGTGTGTGTGTGTGTGTGTGTGTGTGTGTGTGTGTGTGTGTGTGTGTGTGTGTAATGTGTGTGTGTGTGTGTGTGTGATGTGTGTGATGTTTGTGTGTGTTTTGATGTCACCCATTTTGTTCTGGGAAGTAAGGGGGATCAACAAGTTTGTACACATGTACTAGGTGGTCAGCAATATTTTACATAAAAATACTACAATATTATGCTTATAAAATATGGGAAGGGGAGGGGGATCATTGATTTTTGTACATGATATGCAAGGGGGTCAATTACTTTGTACGTAAATTTAGGGGGTCATTCACATTGTACATGCTTCAGAATAAAAATCATCATCACCCCCATCCACCCACTCAACCACCACCAACCACCACCCCCACCTCCCCACCACCCACCCACCAGCCCTTTTGCCATAAATAATGAACGGTCCCATATGGCAGCGGCCTCCTCGGGACTCAATACTTGTAACCTTCAGCAGTGTATGTTACAGTCACCTAAGAACTTACGATTTATCGGTCCCTGGGTACTGTTTACCCGGTTATCCCTTATGAGCCTTAACACCTGAAAGTTATAAGAACTATAGCCAAACACTGATGTCTCGAAGTTGGGGGGACTTACGTAAATACTTCGAGTTATCCGATGTTGGATAAAGCCACGAAATCGTTACTAAACAGAAATACACTTCGAGACAACCGTAAGTTCGACATATCAAATTTCGACATAACTGTGTGTGACTGTAAACAGCACTGAAACATTTTAAGGTATTCTGAATATCCAAACAGAGGGTACATCTCACTGGATGGTTTGAATTGTTGGCATGCAAAAAGATGCATATTGAGGGTGAAATTGATATGCTTCCCTTAAGTAAGAATAAACAAAAGTAAACATTTCCGAATAATCGATCGTTTCGTAAAATAACAATCCCAATGTTGCATAATTTAAACAGCAGGAACTAGTGTTGAATGAATGAATGGGAAGGGGTTCATTTTGGTTGCATACATGATTCACTTCTCTCCTGAAACGACGAAAACTTCCCATAAATTCACTCAGATGATGAACAATACTACTCAACTCATGATAGGGATACTGTGTTTCGCGCACACTACAACGAAAGTGTGGAGACCACGACGTATATTTATTGTTACTTTTGTCAATTATTAAATGAAACTTAACATAGAGCAGCCTCCCTCCTAGCCTTGCTCTAAGGCTGTACTCAGTGCCAAGCCCATGCATGTATAGTAATTCTACCCTTTAAAGATGCAAGTCTAGGTAATCGCCATTCTGTTATTCATATGTTTTTTAGAAATTGTCATTTCAATTATTAATTATTACCTTAGTGATTTGTACAAGTCTAGCTCCCTTCAAATTACATCCAATACGTACTACACCATCTCCAGTTGAATGTATCCCCTATTTTAGCAAATCTTGAGTAGATTCATATACTAGTGGAGTGCTCTATTCGAAAAGGAACGGAATCTTCTAAAGAAGTTCTTCTATAGTTGAGATTCAAGTTATTCAAACAGTAATTTCTTTGACCAAAACAATTCGTTGTGTATGATATGAATATATAAACTGACGTACAAAAAAAAAAATATTTGAAAAGTGTTATGATTTTGACTGGCAACTTCGCAATTGGGCACGATATCTGTGGTGTTTTGGCAACATGTTAGGAAAGTCTGTGACTTATATATCACTGTAAAACTTTTTCAAAACATTTACGTCGGTTTTTGGAAAGTAATCCAAAGGCACCGGGTGTTTACTTTCATTTGTACGTCAGTTTAGTTCATGGTATTTATTTCGAAAGCTTTTTATACACTGGACAGTTAACAATATAGACACCGAAGAAGGCGTTTGCGGGTAAGACGAGGTCCATTTACGGTCAACTGTATCACGGTCATCGTACGCTGACGTCGTGGAGGGTTGTTCGCAATATTAATCACTGGTTTATTTGATTGTGATTTGATTATTTACAGATCGCTGTGATATAGCTTAACTCTTGAAACTGGCGTAACGCAGAAGAAACAATAAATATGATGCAGACTGTGTGTTCGTCCGAAATCATGAATGCGGATCATGTCCAATATCGAACAAATTAGGACAAAGTGCACATGTATCGATGGCTATGATTTTTCATAACGCAACATTAATGTACGGTGAAGCCACTACTTTGCGTAGGTCAAGCAACGGATTAAAACGTATGTTCCTTTATTGTAATTAAACGCAACACAACCCTTTACTCTTCCACACGGGCGGTAGGGGTAGGCTTGTGGGTAAAGCGCTAGCTTGTCACGGGTACAATGCGCGAAGCCTATGTCTGGTGTCCCTCGCCGTGATATTGCTGGAATAATGCTAAAAGCGGCGTAAAACCATACTCAATCACAACTCATCCACTAAAATATCTCTGCCAAGAGAAGAGGCGATATTACGATCTCGACATGTGTTTATGAACGCAACCAAATCGCGATAACACCAGGTGTTCGGGAATCGCAGATTTGATACAACCATAGACACGTCTCTCTCAAGACATCGGTGACCTGGTGACTGACCCGGATGACAACCCTGCTTGCCGAGGATGTTCACCTCTTGTGCCCCGAGTTGATGACAATGTACAACTGTCCTTGTAGCAGAGCTATGGAAACCAAAACAATTAATCACTTGGTTTCGTTTCTACTTAATTAATGCCGGGGTCACGTATGGCCAGGTTTTAAATAGCGCAGCACCTCAACATGCAGAGTTATGTCCCTTGGGGGTGCCAGGAACCTATGACCGTGGGTTGGAATCCTAAAATCGCTCTGATCATGTTATATTACCTCATGCGTTTCTCCTACATCATAATGACTGACTGAGTTTAGTTTTACGCCGCTTTTAGCAATATTCCAGCAATATCACGGCGTCATCATAATGACACAACGTGGATTAGTGGAGTTAAACCCAAACTCACTCACCCACGTGATACCTCACACTTTAAGTGTACTTCAGCCTGGCCAGATATTTTGACAAAACAATATAAAAGATAACGCAAATCATGTGATGCTTCAGCTGTGTGTCTGGAGGTTTGAAAACATTTATTACATAACAGTAATCGACATTTACAACCGATGTATGTGTCAACCTGCATGATTCATGGAATACTTGTCACGGATTATATACGAGGCTTACCGTTATGATGGAACACATGTTTATTTCACCTCAGGAGGTCTTTGATGGTTCTTGACGTTTGTCATCTAAATAAAATATTATTTAAAATAACAAGTGTTTACAGAAGCGCCACAAATTGCCCCGATGAAAGTCCTTTCTTGACTCCTGACAAGAAAGATATCCCTAAAGTTTGAGGATGTTCCACGGATTAATGAGTTAATGTCATTTGCATTTCATCGTATCAAGTTTTTAAAGATTGAATTTTTAAATGGAGTCCGATTTGATACGCTATGGTAACTATATTATCTGCAAATCGTCTTTCGTTATCAGAAGATTGATGTCTGATCGGCGCAATATGGCGTCTTCAAATTGACATGTCAATTGTCTGTACTGAAATGTATGACACATCAATCAAGCACCCACACTAAAATACCTGTATAAATCAGGATTCCAACTATAGTCCATGGAACAGACACGTGCCTGAGGCAGTGTGCTACTGAGTATGTCTCAGTGTTACATTGAAGCATTGTTGAGGGATCTATTTGTATCATACTATACATTACTATTTTGTAAATGTTCTTTCCCGGACTATGCGTTAACGTTACAATGCAGGATACAAAAACAATTTAGTTGGTAAATCTAGATTGTTGCAGTTTATGGAAAAATTAAGTCAATCCCTGGGCTCCTTTTTATTTAATTTCAACTATCTCTATCTATCTATCTATCTATCTATCTATCTATCTATCTATCTATCTATCTAATATCTATCTATCTATCTACACACACATACATCTTTAAAACAGATTATAATACATATTTTGATTTAATCTAACGCTTAAAAAACAGATTACAAATACATATTTTGATTTAATCTATAAACGTACATTATCTCACGGAATCTTGAACGATATTTGTGATAACACCGGCATCTTTAAGGTCGATATGAGCTTTGCAAGTGTTATTGATGTCAGTTTCTCAAAAGAAATAAACAACCTCCATTACGGAACATATTTCAAAATGACATCCTTTAGAGACACAGTCAGCTACCGACAATACGAAATCAAGCCTCTATGACAGCTTCTGTACGTGATATACATTACATGGTTCCGTCAGTATAGATGTTATTGATGGTTATATTGCATGAAAACAGGGATAATCTACAGGTCTTCTATTCTCCCTGATGAAAACAAGCATATGTCGTGTTGATATATACAATATATGAAATAGACACAGGCTATGACAGGTATGATACATAGATCCCCTGACATGTGCATTGTGTACATACGTCACGTTCCTGAGTACTTATTGTATATCTTTGACCTTGGCCTTTAATTACTGACGGCATCAGGTGGATTAATCAAGGGCTAGCGTGCGGCTGATGTGATAGTCGACACATTGGATGTTATATACAATACGAACATGGGGTCTTTGGTAGCAATGTACAGAACAGAATGCTGGGATCCTGACTAATTAACTGTACTGGCCAGGGAGGTATAGGACTTAAGAAATGGTCCTGACACACGCATGACTTTACTGCCACACGCAATACGGTATCCTCACTGTTGGAATGATTCCTGGGCCCCGTTCCTCAAAGCGATCGTAGCGCTAAGATGATCGTAACTCCCATACTTTAACATAGACTTACGACTGTCGTAGCGCTACGATCGCTTTGAGGAACGGGGCCCTGGACCCATGCTTATGTACAAGTTTCATGGGTATGTTTCCTTAACATATGGGGTCCTCACTACTGGATAGTGATTCAGGACCCATGTTAATGTACAAGTTTCATAGGTACGTTCCTTATATAGTATTATCAATACCGGATAGTGATTCCGGACTGACGCCTACGGTTTCGTACAATGGACTCAGAATCGAACTTAGGACTGTTTAAGTGGAGATATGTTATAATAATGGACATGGTTTTATTTATGTTTCAACTGTCACAGAGAATAAAACTGGGCACAACACAACAAACACAAGAATAGATAAACGTATTTTTTCAGACCCCCAGGCTGTGCAGGGACTTCAAAACATTTGTTTCATTTCAAGGATGTTTTCTCTGGAAAATATGTTTCTTAGAAAATACGATGACTCTTCATGACACAACCCTCGTCACAAGTCCCCTTTATACTAATATGACGCTGAGATGGGAGTCGGTGCATTTGACCAAACTGTAATGCGAGTCAAGGTCACACGTGTTTTGGTTTTCTACATTTAACTTTTGTTGTTGTCTGCGCAATAAAGGGTCCTTTTGGAAAGGGTAAACTTGACACAAGAGGTGTGCCAGACTGTTGAGCACCGTATATGTCCATCACATTGAGAAATAAAAGCGAAGGTTTTCTTCTTCTTCTTCTAATTACAAAGATATTCTCAGAAAAAAACACACATTTTAGGACTTAAAACTAAGAAGGTGATGCTAATGTTGTCTCACTCACTCACTCACTCACACTCACTCACTCACTCACTCTCACTCACACACGCGCGCGCTTAAGTCGCTATATTAGTGTCTTAAGCTAATAATCTTGAATGCTTCATTAAAGCGTCGTTCACCTCACCTTATGCAGTTGTGAACAGATTCTGTGGACGTCATTATAATACCTTCAGTTGATGAGTGAATTTTAAAACCATGTGTAGGTAACTTTCGTTCGTATAATCATCAAATATGGCAAATATGTCAGATTATTAGAAATAACATTGTCGTGTGCATTGTATACCTAATGGTGCCACAAGAATCTTCGCCACTCAGAACAGACTGTCCCTACGACCTTGACAGTCACATTAGTGTTTGTCAACGTATGCCAATTTGTCTGTAGGCAATGCATGTGGATGAGATATACTGCTTGTCTCGCAGCTGATGTTCATCCCTGGAGGAGATTTGCTAACTGGATGCTTTTATTTGTCTGATGCGACAGATGGGATTGGCGTTGTGTTCGCTTGGATAATTATCAGTGGTAGACATGCACGGCGTATTAAGATCTTCTACATGTTTGCCGTTCATATATACTTGTATGTCACAAGTGAACCATTAGCTGGTGACGTTGGTTGGTGCGCCGCGAGTCAGTTACCGTGTCCTGTGTAGCACTATCGTTGTGCTAGTGGTAGTGGTAGACTAAGGCTTAGTCTCTGAATATATATAATTTTGATAGTAACAAACAAGCCCATTTATATTGAAAAGGAGCCCTAGGGGGACCAGAGATTCAGAACCTGAACCTGAGGAAATCTAGACTTGCTTTATTTAGGACTTTAGCACTGCAGAGAGGGCTTGGCAGTAGGGAAATTAATGTGGTTCAGGGACTGTGAGACAGACTAGTGGTAGTGGTAGTTGTAGTGGTAGTCGTACGCCACAGTGATGAACCCAATGAGTGTCTGAAATGTGCACCAAACCAAGAATTATAATCTGGATGAATCTAGCGCTTTTAGCAAGATCCTTATTACTCAATGTTTTCTTCCATAGCCTTTGCATATGTTAGTAATTACTACATGTGTGGGTGAATGTTGCCAGCACTGTTGCTGCTATGAACCAATGGTCGATATCATGAGCAACCATACGTTCTACCGAGACAGGATGTCAACATATCGTAACCGTCCGATCTCTTTCATCTAATACCGGAAACCCACGCAGCTCACAATCACCAATGTTTCGGTGTATCTACGGTAGGTTTACCGAAATGAGAGCCCTGGAAAGATAGAGGATATTTATCTTCAGGGTTGCGTTAGACATATGACTGTGTTTCCATGACAACCTAAGAAGCGGATCCTGTAACCTTAAAAAGGTGGGAGGGTGCACACAACCCAAGTGATAGAGCCGTGAAAAAACCGCATCCATACGTGCAACGTCGGTGGGATTCCGGGTTCGAACTGGTCCCAAGAAACCTTTGCTGGTCGTGAGATGCGACCAAATGGCTCACCAAGGCATGATGGTTTGGGTTATTGTTTAGGTCGCTGTTCACCATATCAACCACATGATTATATTGTACGAACTCGAATGTTTCACTGAGTACCGCGTAAAACAAAACTATGGTTTGTCTTACAGAGAAACGTCTGCAAATTATTGAAACACGACTCTTTGAATACTGTGTAACGCCACATGCACGTGAGGTCAAAAATGGGGAGACACTTGTCTCCCGTGTGTGTTTCATGGTCAGCAGATACGCACTGACATTATGAATAACGCTGACATCGTGATATGATATCGTGATATCATGGGGTGATCTCGGTTTTGTTCCGTATTTTTTCCTCGGCGTTATCAACTGACTGTCATTGTAATTCATCTACTGTGTCACCAAGACACATCTAGCAGGTGTCGTTGCATGTCAGTTACAGCATGCTACAGGTTTGACATTAACTAACTAGAGTGTATTACCCTACCTGTATGGACATCATCACCACAGTTTTGCAAAACAAAGCACATTACCATTATCTGTTTTATAATAGTCATGTCATGTTGTTCTTGGATTAAAAGTTTGGCGGTAGGGAAGCCTAGGGGTTAAACGCTTGTTACGCCGAAAACCCGGGTTCGATTCCCCACATGTGTCTAATGTGTAGAGCCCAATTCTGGTGTCCCCAGTCGAGACATTGCTGGAATATTGTTAAATACTAAATCACACACTCACTCACTCACTCACCCCACCACCCCATTTGATATTAGAAGTGGTGATGCCTCGACCTTTCTCTTTGACACGATGTTAATCTATGATATAATAACTAAGGACAATGTCTTTAATTACTAAAACTCTCTATTTGATGATTACAATTTGTCGTTATTTGTTATTTTTGTGATTTTTAAATCGTTAGACAGGCGGATGAAAGTTTATGTCAAAAAATAGTACAGATGCTTCCACGTCTTAGTCGTTGTGAGGTATCGAAGAAGACACTATCAACACCTTTTAACGACTACCTCTGTTGTCAAGTACATAGGGTGAGAGACCGCCTCCGTGGTGTAGTGGTTAGAGCGTCCGCCCGGAGAGTGGAAGGTCGCGGGTTCGATCCCCGACCGCGTCATACCAAAAGACGTTAAAAAATGGTACTTGTTTGTCCCTGCCTGGCGCTCGGCATTAAAGGGTACAACAAGGACTGGTCGGCTCGGAGTCAGTATAATATGTCTGAGTGGGGTATTCATGCTTCACTGCGGCATGGTATCTCAGTGGGCTAGCACTATAAAACCAGCTTAAGTCTGGGCTAGTACAAGCAGCCGCACATACACATACACACGCATGCACGTCGTCATATGAGCGACGTTAAGCCCAATTTCACCTCACCACCTCACATAGAATGAGAGAGTGCAAAGGATTTACGCCGCTTTTAGCAATATTCCAGCAATGTCAAACAGGAGGAAGGAGGAAGGAAACCCAGGAATGGGCTTCACGCATTAAAACATTGTGGGGAATCACAACCCGGGTCTTAGGGGTTACGAGCAAACGCTTTAACCTCTAGGTCATTCCTTCGACTTCTTGGTAAGAGCGTAGCTCTAACAGGTGGTGAAGGTGGTATTTGTTGTTTTCATGCCTTGGCGCTCGGGGGAAATATAAGTATAGGACTGGAGACAGTTTACTGTATCTGTGTGGGCGTATGAATATATCGCATGTTTTATCACTGGACTAGCACTGAAAACAACAACCAAAGTCCAGACTACAAACAGCCACAAGTGACACTCCCATGTGTGCACGTGGCTACATGATCTTGAACCTGAACGATAACTACTATTCAACTGGACTGTGTATGGCATATCTGCAAGGACTAACAACGACCTTTGATGATGACACATCTAGACTAATGCATGCATGGTGCTATAGAAGTGCAATAATCTTGAACGTTACAACATATCACATCACCGTACGTACTACATGAAACAGAGGGCAGAGATCAAGCTTACCTACTATATCAAGAAGAGATCAAGCTCACCTACTATATCAAGAAGAGATCAAGCTCACCTACTATTATTATCAAGCAGACATCAAGCTCACCTACTATTACCTGCTATATCAAGCAGAGATCAAGTTTACCTACTATATCAAGAAGAGATCAAGCTCACCTACTATATCAAGAAGAGATCAAGCTTCACCTACTATATCAAGAAGAGATCAAGCTCACCTACTATATCAAGAAGAGATCAAGCTTACCTACTATATCAAGGAAGAGATCAAGCTATCACTATAAGAAGAGATCAAGCTTACCTACTATATCAAGAAGAGATCAAGCTTACCTACTATATCAAGAGATCAAGAGATCAAGCTATATTACCTACTATATATATCAAGAAGAGATCAAGCTCACCTACTATATATCAAGTAGAGATCAAGCTTACCTACTATATCAAGACCTTACTATAGAGATCAGAAGAGATCAAGCTTACCTACTATATCAAGAAGAGATCAAGCTCACCTACTATATCAAGAGAGAGATCAAGCTCACCTACTATATCATCAAGTTTACCTACTATATCAGGAGAGAGAGATCAGATCAAGTTTACCCTATACAAGAAGAGATCAAGATCAACCTATACCTAGCTATATCAAGAAGATCAATCTAGCTTACCTACTATATCAAGAAGAGATCAAGCTTATATCAGGTAGAGATCAAGCTACTACTATATCAAGAAGAGATCATAGTGAGATTACCCTACTATATCAGGAAGAGATCAAGCTCACCTACTATATCAAGAGAGATCAAGATCTATATCCAAGCTACCTACTATATCAAGAAGAGATCAAGCTTACCTACTATATCAAGCAGAGATCAAACATCAGGTAGAGATCAAGTTTACCTACTATATATCAAGAAGAGATCAAGCTCACTACTATCTATATCTATAGGTAGAGAGATCAAGTAGAGATTCACCTACTATATCAAGAAGAGATACTACTATATAGTAGAGATCAAGTCTACCTACTATATCAGGTAGAGATATATCAAGTTTACCTACTATATCAAGAAGAGATCAAGCTCACCTACTATATCAAGTTTACCTAGATATCAAGCTCATACTACTATGTCAAGAGATCAAGCTCACCTACTATATCAAGAAGAGATCAAGTTTACCTACTATATCAAGAAGAGATCAAGCTCACCTACTATATCAAGAAGAGATCAAGCTCACCTACTATATCAAGAGATCAAGTTTACCTACTATATCAAGAAGAGATCAAGCTCACCTACTATATCAAGAAGAGATCAAGCTTACCTACTATATCAGGTAGAGATCAAGTTTACCTACTATATCAGGTAGAGATCAAGCTTACCTACTATATCAGGTAGAGATCAAGTTTACCTACTATATCAGGTAGAGATCAAGCTCACCTACTATATCAAGAAGAGATCAAGCTTACCTACTATATCAGGTAGAGATCAAGCTCACCTACTATATCAGGTAGAGATCAAGTTTACCTACTCACCTACTATATCAAGAAGAGATCAAGCTTCTACTCTATCAAGAAGAGATCAAGCTCACCTACTATATCAAGAAGAGATCAAGCTTACCTACTATATCAAGAAGAGATCAAGTTTACCTACTATATCAAGAAGAGATCAAGCTCACCTACTATATCAAGAAGAGATCAAGCTTACCTACTATATCAAGAAGAGATCAAGCTTTACCTACTATATCAAGAAGAGATCAAGCTTACCTACTATATCACCTACTATATCAAGAAGAGATCAAGCTCACCTACTATATCAAGAAGAGATCAAGTTTACCTACTATATCAGGTAGAGATCAAGCTCACCTACTATATCAAGAAGAGATCAAGCTTACCTACTATATCAGGTAGAGATCAAGATCAGGTAGAGAAGCTCACCTACCTACCTACTATATCAGGTAGAGTTTACCTACTATATCAATCAAGCTCACCTACTATATCAAGAGATCAAGTTTACCTACTATATCAGAGATCAAGTTCACCTACTATCAAGAGAGATCAAGCTCACCCTACTATATCAGAAGAGATCAAGCTCACCTACTATATCAGGAAGAGATCAAGCTACATACCTACTATATCACAGAGAGAGATCAAGGTTACCCTACTATATCAGGAGAGAGATCCTAATATATCTGGTCAAGAGATCAAGATCTCATCTACTATATCAGGTAGAGATCAAGCTCACCTACTATATCAGGTAGAGATCAAGCTTACCTACTATGTCAAGAAGAGATCAAGCTCACCTACTATATCAAGCAGAGATCAAGCTCACCTACTATATCAAGAGAAGATCAAGCTCACCTACTATATCAAACAGAGATCTATAAGCAGAGATTCACCTACAGAGAAAGAGATATTATTATCAAGCAGAGATCAAGCTTACCTATTATATCAAGAAGAGATCAAGCTTACCTACTATATCAAGCAGATATCAAGCTCACCTACTATATCAAGAAGAGATCAATCTCACCTACTATATCAAGAAGAGATCAAGCTCACCTACTATTTCAAGAAGAGATCAAGCTCACCTACTATATCAAGCAGAGATCAAGCTTACCTACTATTATTATCAAGCAGAGATCAAGCTTACCTATTATATCAAGCAGAGATCAAACTTACCTACTATATCAAGCAGAGATCAAGCTCACCTACTATAACAAGAAGAGATCAAGCACCTACTATATCAAGAAGAGATCAAGCTCACCTACTATATCAAAAAGAGATCAAGCTTACCTACTATATCAAGTAGACATGAAGCTTACCTGCTATATCGACCGCCTTCGTGGTGTAGTGGTTAGAGCGTCCGCCCGGAGAGCGGAAGGTCGCGGGTTCGATCCCCGACCGCGTCATACCAAAAGACGTTAAAATATGGTACTTGTTGGTCCCTGCCTGGCGCTCGGCATTAATGGGTACAACAAGGACTGGTCGGCTCGGAGTCAGTATAATGTGTCTGAGTGGGGTATTCATGCTTCACTGCGGCATGGTATCACAGTGGGCTAGCACTATAAAACCAGCTTCAGTCTGGGTTAATACAAGCAGCCGTACATACACATACACGCGCATGCACGTCGTCATATGAGCGAAATATACTCAAGTACGACGTTAAACCCAATTTCACCTCACCTCACCTTACCTGCTATATCAAGCAGAGATCAAGCTTACTTACTACATATCAAGAAGAGATCAAGCTTACCTACTATATCAAGCTTAGATCAAACTTACCTACTATATCAAGCACAGATCAAGCTTACTTACTATATATCAAGAGGAGATCAAACTTACCTGCTATATCAAGCAGAGATGAAGCTTACTTACTACATATCAAGAAGAGATCCAGCTTACCTGCTATATCAAGAAGAGATCAAGCTTACCTACTATTCCAAGCAGAGATCTTACTTTATCAAGAAGAGATCAAGCTTACCTGCTATATCAAGCAGAGATCTAGCTTACTTACTACATATCAAGAAGAGATCCAGCTTACCTGCTATATAAGAGCAGAGATCAAGCTTATCTACTATACCAAGCAGAGATCCAGCTTACCTGCTATATCAAGCAGAGATCACGCTTACCTACTATGTCAAGCTTTTTCAGTAGCCTGATGATCAATAACTTTCGTCAACTCTTTCCCCTTTGGGTAACCTTCAATCCTGACCAATGTTGCTTCCCAAGACGCGTATATTTATACCTTCATAAACGAATTCATACTTTCCTCCTATTTGCTTGCTAAGTATAGGTTAAAAAATGTCACCGTGTGGCAAAGGTTATAAATAGGATAAAGTTATAAACATTGTGGGGTTTAAATATGTTATCGGTTTTAAATTAAGGGTATTTCTCGGAGAAACTTTAGTAAACTACCAATTGTGAAAAGTGCTCAACAAATAGAACGTGACATGGATTCCAAAAGCTGCAAAAGCAAGTATACACTTGAAAATTGCATTGAGTAAAATATAAGAGACATATTTAATCAAAGGGTTACTAGGCTGAAAAGAGTCGCCGAAACGTTGCAAGTATGATGTCTAAAACACAATTATAATACCCGTGTCAAAATATCACCTACGAATAACTACTTGTTTTCATTTTAGCCGCTATCCCAAATTGGTGAGTGCTTTCTGTTGCCCGGAAGTGTCGATCATCACGTGATCACAACATCTTCGAAACCGTTTCACCTGCGGTTGCCAAGGTGACGAGAATCAAATGATGTCATGTTCGCTGGTTGTGGAGGCTGTAACTTCGTGTTAACGTTTTGGCCAGTTTAACATTTTTGCGCCATTCCATCAAAGGAGTGAGTGAGTGAGTGAGTGAGTGAGTTTTACGCCGCTTTTAGCAATATTCCAGCATTATTACGGCGGGAGACACCAGAAATGGGCTTCACACATTGTGCCCATGTGGGGAATCGAACCCGGGCCTTCGGCGTGACGAGCGAACGCTTTAACCACTAGGCTACCCCACCGCCCCTCCATCAAAGGACACTGTAATTACATGTTGTTGCCCAAGAATATGTCTTTTGGGGCTGAATGAGTGATACTTCAATCAATAATATTGTACGTCATATTCCTAACACTTACACAACAAACTACGAGACATAGCAGTAATTGACTAATGATTGAGCCAGCCAAGTTCACCAAACTGTAAAGTGAGTGAGTCTTCACAGCGTTGAATGGTGTTATCAAGCCATGTCAGCTTAACATGTCAGAAAACTACGAACGGATCCCTTTTTAGATGATTAACTCTTGCAACAAATAACAAGAGAATGGTGCTGACTAATGAAGAATCATACTCAGAGTGAACCTGAATTCGAACCCTCAAACAAAAAATCGTGGTACGTCAAGGAAACACAAATCCTCATGCGATATATAGACATGACCCATGTATCCTGATTGTATAAAGAGTCTCTTCCGAGGATGCAACAAGTCTTACAACACCTATGTCTCGTGTGTGATCTGAGATGTAAAGGTTTCAACGTTAATCGCAAAGATACTCGCGAAGGTATTTTTCAGATCGTTGTGTGTGTTCATGATTTCTATTCCAGCTCCTGAAAAACCAAAGTTGCTTCACGTCCGGTAAATGGGAAGGATGCAACACGTCCAAATCCGGATGTCTGGGTATCCGGTACTTAAGGCGTCTTTGGACATGTTCCTAGTTGTCTAAAATTACCCCTGTCTGTTTGATAGGACCAGGGAATCAATCACTTCATCATTTAAGGCAGGACAAGAAAAGTGTTGCAGGTAAAACAATTGGTCATTTTTGCCAAACTATTGAGTGCATTTATCGATTTCCTTTGGTCCTGTGTCCACACAGATGACAAAACCATGGCTCTCACTCAAACATGGGATGACTGCCAGTGGTAAAACTCCTTGTTGTGACAAAGAAACGTCACACTGACAATGAGACTGTAAATAAAATTAAACCAAATTAACAAATATCGCTTCAAAATTTAAACATCCCAAGATGCCAACGTGTTGGAACTATGAAAAGTGCCAATTAAATATACAAGACGTTATTTGGGTCTTTTCCAAAAATCTCTTGACCTTTAATGACTTTCGGTTACGTTTGAGCGTCAGACGAGTAGAACTACCCTTGCGTTTCAGGCCGTCGTGTGTGATGTCAGCCTAGGGCAGGCGGTGTTTGCCACGTCGATGACGGTGTTTGGTAAGTCATCCCCATGCGGTCTACAGACGTCACAGGAACGCTACTAAAATAACTGTTGTGTCGTCGCGATGCCGTCATTTCAAAGTCGACTGTGTATGTTTGCATGTACCAAATGTGATCGATTCGAGGGGTCAGTCCCGAAAGGACAACACTGCAACGCTGCATCTGAAATGCACACATGCCGCTGATGCTTGTGATGCTCAAATGAGCACTTGAGGCTATTCTGCAACTTTTCAAGAATGTCAGTGTTGAGCGAAAATTGAATCGCCCTTCTTTTTGGAAATCGCGCGTCTTTCACACTTTTTTCTTTGGCTGGTGATAGCATTGTGAAAGTGCAAAACCAGCAATAAATGAAATCCTCAGCAAAGTGTGAGGGAATGAACGGATAAGGAAACACGGGAAAAGTAAATGACAAACGCCACATTTCTTCACCACCCCCACCATCGTCATCATCATCATCATCATCATCATCATCATCAACATCGAAGTCATTATTCTGCATCATTCCTTGCCGTCTTCATGACAATATCGCAGTACCACATATTAAATCAAACTTTATTTCAACACTGATCATCATCAATATGATATATTTTTATTATTACTATTATTACACAGACTACAATTAACACTACTATAACGTTAACATCAACATACTCGTAAACCGCATCGCAAAGATCGTGACGAAGCTAAAACTGTTGTTGACTTGATAGTGTTGACCTTAACGTTGTTGGAAAACCCATTTAAAAATAACGCCCTGCCAAACATATGTGGGTGAAAGCTGCTAATTTGCAACGTTGAATGTTTATCACAGGAAAATATCGGCAAACACAGACAAATATTTATCACAATTATATCCAGTTATATCAGTGACATGCTAAGACACTTCCATGCACCAAAATCATGTTCGCCAAAGATATTCAAAAGACATGTTCCACGTGGGGGCTTACAGGCAATTCTTTACCCTTTTCTCGAGAACAATCGCTAAATCGTCACAAATTTGTTAACGACATAAATGTGTTACCACGTATGCTGTCAAGGTAGCGTGCGTGTTCCACTCTGCGCGTGTGCAATGGAGGCCACAACGTGACACTTGCACAGTCAAACAGCACAACAGTGAAGGATGGATAAACACATACAATAACAAACAACAGAATCGAAACTTTAAACGCTGATTCGGCTAATATTTTCGCGCTTTCCTTCCGTCAAATTTCATTTCTAATGATTAATACGATGTGCACATTTTAATGCATCCTCAAAAACACTGAATTTAAAAGGAAAATATTAAGAGTTAACGGGAGTTTATACGACACAAACCTGTGCAACCGACGGTCCATCCATCTGTCCTCACTTCAGTTTCATAACGGGGTGTTCGGGTAGCCCAGTAGTTAAAGCGTTCGCTCGTCACGCTGAAGACCCGGGTTCGATTCCCCACATGGTACAACGTGTAAAACCCATTTTTAATGTTTTCCGCTGGAATATTGCTAAAGGCGGTGAAAAATCATACAAATCATAACCATGACGGCTTTTAAGGAGTTTTAAAATTTGTGAGAATACTGAACACATGACGTATAACCATTTCTTTGACATTGAAAGAATTTATTTAATGAAACAACACTGAAACATGCATGTAATGTGCTACATCTTGAGCACACACACCATTGAAAACTAAAGAGGATTGAAAGAGTGAGTGAGTGAGTTTAGTTTTACGCCGCACTCAGCAATATTCCAGCTATATGGCGGCGGTCTGTATATAATCCAGTCTGGACCAGACAATCCAGTGATCAACAGCATGAGAATCGACCTGCGCAATTGGGAACCGATGACATGTGTCAACCAAGCCAGCGAGCCTGACCACCCGATCCCGTTAGTCGCCTCTTACGACAAGCATGGGTTACTGAAGGTTCATTCTAACCCGGACCTTCACGGGTCAGGATTGAAAGAAATTGATCCAAATGAGTCATCCTAAATTACGATGTCGTGAGTTTCCATTGACAACATAATTCACATTTAACCTAAGGTTATCACCAGAATATGTCAGGTAGACGTACATGTATAAAGTATGTCTAGCGATAAGTGCCACACTGTATTCATTACAACCCTGTCAAACTTGAACACTGCTTCTATACTACCTGATAAATGTAGGTATTCGTTGATACATTTACACAAAAAGGTACACGTAGTCTTCATTTAGAACGGGTCCAGTTAAACCTGTCCCTGGTCGCTTATTTAAAACGTAATCAACATGTCGAATGTGTGAATTTATGAGACGTTGTTTCTGTACCTAAATCATACCAACCTCGCAAATGAGCTTTATCTACAAAAATACATTCCCGTGTTACTCCAATAATGACAGCACAGGTTCAGCGAAACGATCGTATCACTGCGACTGTAGTCATTCTATGTTAAAGTATGGGGCTACGATACCCGAAACACTATGATCCCGCTGCGCTGAGGTATTTTGGAAACAACCTATATCAGTATCCATCAAAAAAAAAGGCGACGCCCATACACATCTAGTCTCTGAAATTAATATTTTTACATAAAACGGTTGTCAAATTAACGTGATAAATTATAATACAAATGAGCCCAGAAATTACGTTCCTGAACCGACCGTGATATAGACGTGTCAACTATAGACTAGACTAACATCTAGTCACTGAAATGAACATATTTTACAGAAAGAAAAGTTCCTAAGTTAAGATCATGGAATACATTTATAAAGTCTGTATGAGACTTTCATCATTTTTTCAGAAACTGTGGAAACTACTTGCTACATAATCTAGACTTGCATGGGCTTCCTTGGATATATTTGTTTCAGGGTCTGTATGACAGACTAACAGACTTCCTTGGATATATTTGTTTCAGGGTCTGTATGACAGACTAACTATAGACTTGCATGGGCTTCCTTGGATATATTTGTTTCAGGGTCTGTATGACAGACTAACTATAGACTTGCATGGGCTTCCTTGGATATATTTGTTTCAGGGTCTGTATGACAGACTAACCATAGACTTGCATGGGCTTCCTATAGACTTACATGGGCTTCCCTTGGATATATTTGTTTCAGGGTCTGTATGACAGACTAACTATAGACTTGCATTAGACTTACATGGGCTTCCTTGGATATATTTGTTTCAGGGTCTGTATGACAGACTAACCATAGACTTGCATGGGCTTCCTTGGATATATTTGTTTCAGGGTCTGTATGACAGACTAACCATAGACTTGCATGGTCTTCCTTGGATATATTTGTTTCAGGGTCTGTATGACAGACTAACTATAGACTTGCATGGGCTTCCTTGGATATATTTGTTTCAGGGTCTGTATGACAGACTAACTATAGCATGGGCTTCCTTGGATATACAGGGTCTGTATTAACCATGAGACTAACTATAGACTTGCTCTGTATGACAGACTAACTATAGACTTGCATGGGCTTCCTTGGATATATATATTTGTTTCAGGGTCTGTATGTGCATGGGCTTCCTTGGATATATTTGTTTCAGGGTCTGTATGACAGACTAACTATAGACTTGCATGGGCTTCCTTGGATATATTTGTTTCAGGGTCTGTATGACAGACTAACCATAGACTTGCATGGGCTTCCTTGGATATATTTGTTTCAGGGTCTGTATGACAGACTAACTATAGACTTGCATGGGCTGTATTACATTTTACTATTTTACCGCGTTTGCAAGATCTAGAACCATACTTGCTTCAGCCCACCCTACCACCCCAGCCCACACCACCCACCACACCACCACCGGCTAAGTTGAGGTATTTATCCGTAGAGAGGCAAGAAAAACACCCATTAAAGAATACCTTTCGACTGCGTTGACCGCCTCGGTCAGGTCAACATCACCCAACCCTGAGGTCGATAGCATGAGCAACTACTGTATCCAAATCAATAAAGTCGCAAATACGAAAAGATATTTTCAAACGGTCGGGGATAGAGCTATTTTTTTATCATCCGGTTGTCAGTCAGGTCGAATCTGGTCTAAACCAATTGACAATAGTCCATTTTCGGCGTTGAGCCTTAGGGCGATTCCGGGGCAGAACTTGTCCCAAGCTCCGCAAATTTGTCTTAAGACCCTGATTTACCGTTGGAACACTGAATTTAAACGAATTCACTGACTCATGGCAGACACTCAGTTATTAACCATCTCAATAGTTATATCAAAGAAAAAAACGCCTACTCAACATACAAACATAAAAAAAAGTTGGGTGACATCGGGGATAAATTTAACTTGCATCTATTCCTGCTTTTGAGTGTGGGCAAATAATGGATTTTTGGTTCGAAATGCTAGAGGAGACACCGTGATTGAAAGTGATCACGATCCCTGAGCACCGAAAATAACATTCTGTTCCATATTTATAAGAAGAATAGACACCCCCACTCCATCCACCATCTATTTTCCCAATAACGACCTTGCGCCTCGTTACGTTGCCGAATGGATCTTACTTATAAAAGGAATGCATAGAGGCACGAAAAATCTTTTTATACTGTTGGCATATTGTTATAAACTTGAGAACTGCGTGTGATGAAACGTTTCCGTTGAATGTATGTGAATAAGTGTACGTCTATTTATACATCAAGGTTATTATATACAGAATGTACAAAGGGGAAAACAAGACTGTACTGAATGTACACTCGCACAAACACAACATACAGCAAACCTAAAGTTCATGTGTATAAAAATATTTTTCCCCTGGAAATATCCATTACCCTCGAAAACAATTATGTTTCTATAGTTTAATTCAAACACACACAAAACGTTAGCTAGACGATAAAAGAGTGAGTGAGTGAGTGAGTTTAGTTTTACGCCGCACTCAGCAATATTCCAGCTATATGGCGGCGGTCTGTAAATAATCGAGTCTGGACCAGACAATCCAGTGATCAACAGCATGAGCATCGATCTGCGCAACTGGGAACCGATGACACGTGTCAACCAAGTCAGCGAGATTGACCACCCGATCCTGTTAGACGCCTCTTACGACAAGCATAGTCGCCTTTTATGTCAAGCACATGGGTTGCTGAAGACCTATTCTACTCCGGATCTTCACGGGTCAGACGATAAAAGAACGTTTCGTGGTAGAAAGGAACTTGTTCAGTTCCATAAGAGAGAAATGGCATGCAGTAATTGCAAAATAAAGCCCAAGTCCAACTCTAGAACATCGAGGCTGGCAACACACTGAACATTGGAAGGGAGATTCGGGAGTATATTGAGGTATTCGGAACTCGGTCGCGGGACACCAATGAAATCGTATTTGGTGCTCGGATTCAACATTTTCAAAAACTTTTGGTCCAGGTGCACGTTGTTTTCACATCATTTTTATGTTCTTATATTTTGTCAGTAATTTAACTTCAATTCAATTTAAAACTTCATCCTTTGCTCAATGTTTCTGTGTCTTGTGTTAGAAGTAGGCTATTCCAATTCAGAGCAGATCAATGAAGCTCAGAGTGGAAGAAATAGGTGGTAATGGGGAATCAGGTAAGGTGCGGGTTGGCTCTGATAATACAATATAGTCGTTCTCTACACTGCCTTTCTAAATCACACTTGGAAAGCTAATTAATTCAGTTACGTAAAAACTTAAGTATTTCTACATGAGGCTTACCACGTGCCCAGGAAATCGCCAATGAATGGTTCTCCTAACGGCAACCCCCCTCTAGACCTGCCTCCAACACCCAGGCTTCCTCTCCCTCTATCCCCCCTCCTCCAAAATAGCTGCCGCAAACCATGTGGCGAATTTTAAAAAAGGTTTAATTTGTGGTTGTCTACCGGAAGGCATCCGTCAACGCCAGTATCTGATAATCAAATCCGAAAGCAGCACCCGCGACTTCAAGTGTCTGCGAGAGATCGTAAGTTAAAACAGCTATTGTAGTCAAACTGCTCCCAAATTATATACCAAGGTCCTGCTTCACACACATGCGAACATGTAAGCGTGTATTTTAATAGAGTGTGGAGAACATGTGGCAATTTTATGCCTCACGTTTCATTGACTTCGGATGTCGGGCTTTACAACTTCCGCCAGGTCACGGCGACACGGAATGGCGCTTACGTCACATAATGTTGGCTATGAAATCTAATGGCAGGGTTACATTGTTTGCTCCTGCCGTGAGGTGTGTTTATGGAGCAAATCATTATATCGTTGACGGATAATTACAGTTGTGTAGCCAGTTGCTATAGCAATTGGTTAAGATTTACTGATATACCATTCTAATGAATTGTTAAAGGTGTTTTGAAAGTCACGTGATAATATGTGCTAATTATTGTGCACTTACTCGCAAGATATGTGATTTGACTTAAACAGACCTTGTTAGAAATAGAAAATAGAGCTTCATAAGCTTTTACGCACATTTTTTTACAGGATATGACAGAACATTACTTACTGAAGTATGTTTTAATCTGTAGCTCTCAATATTTGAATAGCTAATGAAATCAGAGACCATATAATACATTATGAAACTTTGATTTGTAGGGGTATGAGGGTGGGAAGTGTTTTTATGCAATAATGTATAGTTATGGCACTCTCTTAATTCTTGTCATACAGTATTTTTTACAGCAATACCCATGTACTTGTACAAGATTTTCATGACACTCTCCAAATATGTTTTTTACTTTTTCTGACCCTACCCCAGACATTTGCTGTGGGTGACCCTCCCTAGTTCCCCTGACCCTCTGATATATGACCTGTCCCTGATAACGTATCACATAAATACCTGCACCTTTGATATTAAAGTACCCACATGAATTACATATGATATGATAAAGTGTGATATTTGATCAAAAGAAAACATGTAATGAATTGTAATATTCTGTAAGTTTAACACAACAGAGAAATTAGCAACCTTTCTTTTGAAAACTGTTTTGCAAATATCAAAACGTTTGTATGTTTATTTCCATTTGACTTCCATGAAACTATCTGTGTGATTGGCATTTTAGAAGTTGGTAAATAACAGTAAACACAAGGTATGGATGGATGATAAGCAAGAGTGGCAACAGTATAAGGATCTACACCAAAAAAAACAGTACAATAAAAAAGTTGTCTTCCATGATAATATTGCATTTACTGTTTTATGAAATGTCAATGGGTACATTGTTTGCCCCTCAGTATATTTCCATATCAAATAACAATTACTGTTATGTCTATTTCCAATAGATATTTTCAACTGTTTACTATTTCAGCCCACAAGGTCCTTCCCAATCCCTTAATTAGCCTTGCCCTTGGCTAATAATAACATTACCAGCTGAGGATTTCCTTTCTGACTTCCTTCTCAAATGACCAGCATCCAGTTTGCCCACAGCCATTGTCCACTGAGCTTAATTCCTAACTCCAGCAGTAGTTAAGTGTAAACTGACCATGGTCAATCTTTGAAGTCTAGTGGTCAGTTGAGTGACCATCTGAAATGTGCCTGTTTTTCTATGTTATTATGAGGGACAGCTTGTGAATGTTGAACATGTTGAAGCTGGACATGTGAGTGGTCAGTGTGAATGCAGCTCTGTCAACATGTTTCCAAAGAGACTTATTCGTGTGAATGGTCATTATCTCAGAAATGATGATGTACTTAAATCTCTGTTCACACACAAATTGTTTGCTTCAATGAATTTTTGTCTACATACATATGTAATATTTAGAGAACTTGCTGTAAGTGTCCCAGCTCTGAATAACAGGTATTTGATTGGATTAAGGGATTTTAGTTAAATGATATGATCATGTTTAAACCTGTAGTCAATTTATTGAAACCTGAAGAGAAAGACTAGTCTGTCGTACAGACCCTGAAGCAAATATCCAAGAAAGCGCAAGTCTAGAAAATGTGGCAAGTGTAGATTTCCACAGAAAGTCTCAGGACTCCTTTTCATTATATTGTATTTGTTTACTATGAACTTTGTTTTCTGTAAAATATGTTCATTTCAGAGACTAGTTGTTAGTCTAGAGAAAGACCACTCATGGTTTTTTGTCTATTTATTTTTTCAAGTTTGAAGCTGCTATAAGCCTGTTCTTTCACCAACTCTCACTAACACAAATTCATTTTTACAACTATTATCTGTCAATCTCTGGACCATATTTTGGGATATGAGTAGCTTTTCATGACATTTCAGTTTTTACAAATGAATCACAGCCTGATGAGAACAACCATCATTGCATGTTGTGAAGTTAATTGAAAAGCCATATCCATACAGATTAAAAGGTGAGCATCTGAGCGTACTACAGAGTACATGTTGTATGAGCTGAAGATTTTTTGGATGTCAACTTCTTTATTTGTTAAATACAACATTATGGAGTTAGTCCTTCACCTGAAGAAGCAGTAAGAATTAACTCCAAATAATTGTATTCAACAAAAAGAGAAGTTGATATCCCAAAACTCTTTGACTCGTGGCCATCACTTCTTAATGCCCTTCAAAGAGCTACATGGTATATGATCAAGCAGTATCAGCTGAGGGAATGTGGGTGAGTTAGTTTAGTTTAGTTTAGTTTTCCAGAAATATCAAGGCCGGAGACACCAGAAATGGGCTCCACACATTGTACCCATGTGGAGAATGGAACCCGTGTCTTTGGCTTGGCAAGTGAACGCTTTAACCACTAGGCTACCCCACCACCCGGAATAGGAGTGACAAGGGACATAGTCATCTCAAGGCCAAATTCACTGTGCAGTTGTGTCTCCTAGGTGAAGCAGGAGCCTGTGATCATACATGGGTTCAAATCCCAGATTCTGCGTTTGTCATATCCATGCTTGAGACTTTCACCATAGTGGTAACCCTGTAAAGCCTGCATCGCTGTCAACATTCCTCGCACATCAAATCGACATTCCATGAATATTGTTCAAGACAGAAATGAACCCACATCCCTAACTCATACTTAGATTGGGACNGGTTGTGACAGATAAATCAAAACCATTCATTTTGTGAGTTCTATTTAATAGATCAGCAGCTGTGACATGAATTTAAATTTGAGTTCTAATTAATATGGTTTTACTGTAAAAAATTTGGACATTTCAGAACTTTTGAAATTGTGTTACCATGACATAAAAGCTGAATCTTCTCCAATGATATTTCCACCGTGACATATACAGACTATTTGAAACATCTCACATTTCCCTTAGCAGATATTGCCAAATTGAAACTTCTCAATTTGTTATTAAACTGTAACAGATATGAACTATTTATAACTTCTCAATTAGTGTTACTGTTCTACATGCTAATTATGTGAAACATGCCATATCGTGATTCCACTGTAAAAGATATGGACCATGTGTAACCTTAACTTGTGATCATACTGTAACTGACAAGGACTACTTGAAACTTCAGATTGATTGTACTGTAACCAATATGGGCTATACGCAACTTCTCACATGATTGTATCAGTAACAGATGGTTTAAGTATTGTCACAGAATCTACGGTTCTATCAGCTTGCATCATTATCACTGCAGCTGTATCCTGTAGTATATGATATTTGATGTTATAAAGTTTGACGTGCCCTTGGATATTCCATAAAATGGGTTGACGTGAAAATGACACGGTTCATGTGCAGATGTGTATATGTGTATATATGTGTAGATACTGGTAGATACTTTTACAGATGGGAGTCAGATGTTGTCCAAACAAGAGATCGATAAGTTGAAATTTGAGTGAGTCTGCATTATTTCATAAATCATATTGTGTTGACAGTAAGTGCAGACGATCAGGATAGTGAACATCAATGTATATTAAGGCTGTGACGATTTACTTGCATATTTGAATCAAAGTGAATCAAAGTATCCCTCCATGAATTAAAAAGAAATATTTTGTTATACTCTTTTTTTATTTAAACCTTTATTTCAAAGTAAATCAAGGGAACAAAATGAGATATACTAAATGGAATATGTTTACGCCAGTCAGATTAGTGAGTGAGTGAGTATGGTTTTACGCCGCTTTTAGCAATATTCCAGCAATCTCACGGCAGGGGACACCAGAAATGAGCTTCACACATTGTACCCATGTGGGGAATCGAACCTGGATCTACTGTGTGACGTGCGAATGCTTTAACCACTAGGCTACCCCATGGCCCCCAGAATAATAGTCAATAACCTTACATGTTTAGTATAACAGTAATGTGGTCGCTGGTCACTGTCATGATAAATTAACTCAATTTATTTTGTTATTGTTTAACTGAATATACTGAATAATACATTAACTGCTGACGTTTTATTGTTTTAGTGTATTCATGTTTTGTTACCCAGTATTCATGATGTATATCATATTCGCCTTGTAGCGGATTCGCTGCAGCCTTAATGTATATTCATGCTTTCAAGAAGAGAACCTTTATTGCTATATGGTTAAGTATTCAGTGGAATTGAATTGTAAATATATAGGTCAAATATTCACAGAGATTGAATCTGTTGCCACTGGATATTCCCAGCTCTATGAATACAGTATTCACAAAGGTATATTGACTGTATTTATGACAATGATATAATGACTATTTTGTGAGGTAGCAATGTTTACACACGTCATGTTTACTCTGTAAGCCTTGTAATTATTGCTGAAATCAGTGTTTCATTTTAACTATGTAGAAACATCATAACATCTTAACCTGAATTTGTGAGCACTTTAGTGTGATATAAAATACCATGAATATCAACCATCTACATTTGTGTATACCTCATCTACCAGTGATGACAATTATAAAAAAAATTGAAAAATTGACTTGAAATGATGCAGTTTCAAATTATTTATGTCAGAGTATTTATTAGAAGGAAGAAGTTTAAACATTGGAAACTGAGTGTTGAATTTTAAATGTAATCCTGCATTCTGAAAAGTATTCACATAGCGAGGGGCGGTTGGGTAGCGTAGTGGTTAAAGCGTTCATTCATCACGTCGAAGACCTGGGTTGGATTCCCCACATGGGTACAATATGTGAAGCCCATTTCTGGTGTCCCCCCCGTGATATAGCTGGAATATTGCTAAAATGGCATAAAACTAAACTCACTCACTCACTAACATAACGAAACCTTGTGTTGGAGATTGTAAAGTCATGAATGCTGATTTGATCATCACAACCAATCAGTCAGTCATCATTATGCTGCTATCTTTTAATGCTGCATTCAGTAAAATCACATCAAATCTGACAATAACAATTTCAATACATGTACTTATTTCAGCACTTTAGTTTTAAAAAAAAATGGTGTAGATAGTGAAAAAGTCTCTAGAATAGAACTCCCTCAACATTTGTTTAAAATTCAAACTAGGAACTTAAAACACTTGTTTCATTTGACACTTTTTTAACATTAGTAATTTTATTCAAGTAGTTGAGAATATGATAGAGGAGCAAATGTTTACCTGTTGATTATAGAAATTGCATTTTATTTGGACCTTTGATCAATCTTCAGTCTTATCAATCAGTTGGGCCACCATTAGTCTTAAACGTGAATGTTCATTTCCAACAGGTAGTTTATTTTCACATTCACCTTTAGTCCTCAAGACATTCCTCCAGCTTGAGACAGCAGACATGCTGTTGTCCAGTCCTCAGTGTTGACCGATTCTCTGGAATGTCAGACACAACCTTTGCTGCAGTTTACTGATGACCAGAGACAGTAGCGTCTTCCTCTGTTCCCCCATTTGCCACCTCACACCTTGTTGTGGTGAACCCCTCTCACCTGGGCATGTGACCAGAACAATAGATAACGAGCTGGGTTCCCTGGCTCGGATCAGGAAATATCCCTTGGACAGTTATGGCTGTGTGTCACTTTAGGGTTGTGTCACGTTTTCAAGTGTTTGGTTGTACATGGTGTAAAAATTCTTTATCTTCCAACAGCAGTGGTAATAGGCTTTTGCAAAGTTGTTTCAGTGCACATGTCAGAATTTGCACATGGTTAATGGAATTGTTGAAGCTTGTTTTAGAGGAGTTGTCATCATGAGCCTCTTTTGTGAAAAAGAATGTCAATGAGTGCTTGTATTCATTTATGCCTTTGTGGTTACTTGTTGAGTGAAAGATGATAAGCTTCAGAAGGTATTATATCTTGTTTCTCCTAGCTGTTTTTGTAATCTTGTTCTTCCAACTTAATTTATTTGTATGTAAACAATTTATGAAAAGTTATATTGGGGACATGGTTTTTAGTCACTGATCACAGGTAACTCAGAGCACTCTTTCAATTCAAGGATCACAATATATTTTTACCTGGATTTTATGATCACAGATAAATATGTGTATTGTAAACTGACCTTTCATTCAAATTCCAAGTTTTCTTGCTAGACAACAAGTTGTCAAGAGACGACGTCATTTTCATCTATGTGTTTTGATGTTAAGCCAATATCAGGCTTTCTATAACATTGCAAGATTCTGGTCAAGTGTGGTCAAAATTGTTGCTACTTTTCTATTGCTGATTTACAAAGCAATAATTGTAGGGTTCCATCGTAACATTTGACCAAAAAAAGTAACACCAGTTGATAAACGTGTATATTATTTAGCATAAGGGTTAAGGAAGTGTGTAAACAAAATTCTACTGGTGAAATCATAAGCACATAATATTTCCAATTATTCACCCATAATGAAGGATATATTCCATCTGACATGCTCATGAATTGTCTTGTAAGATCAATTACAGGTTGAGCATGGGTGTACACTGTATAAACTTACTGGGCTGAAAACAAGTTCATTTCAAATCATTTAAAACAAAACACAACTTTCTATTCATTCTTTGGGGGAAGTCCAATTGTACAGTCTCTTAATCGACAGTTTCTGAAAATCTCAAAACCTTCGGAAATGTTGTGCATTTGTTAGTGTTTACCCTTTATATCTTGATACTATAAACATATCAACCCGTGCCCCAACATTAAAGGGTTTGGTTGAGAGACAGGCATGCTGGACATGGTTCGGGATGCTTGTAAAGTCCATTTGTGACCTTTGACAACAGAAGGTGCCCCTAGCTTGTAACTTGGGGAACAAAAATCTGTGGGTGGGGGTAGCAGGAATGCCCCTGTATGCAGGGATTAAGCTGGGACCATCAGTAAATTTAACAGGGACGTTCTATATGTACTCCATCAGGTTTTGGCGCAATGTTGAAGGCTAGGGGTCTGGTCATTTTAAACATTGGCAGTCTGGAATTGCTGGTTTTTGATTGCTAATACATTTTTGGGTTGCAGGTTGATTGTTGTGAACCCCTTTTGTTCTTGAAATCATAAAAAATACCCATTTGTTCTTTGTTCATTGAGAAATCATGGCATAACAGTACTGTTGTTGATCCTGATGTATAAAAAATACCTTAATCTGTGTCTCTTGTTTGAGGTGAAATCCTTTGTTGTAGATACCTCTACATTATTCATTGAGATATTGAATAAAAAATACCTGTGAATTGTTCATAGTGAAATCATTTAAAAAATACTATGTCATGAAATAAAGAAATACCCCCTGAATTGTTCAAAGGGAAGTCATGAAATTGTTTATAGGGAAGTCATGAAATAAAAAGTACCCCTGAATTGTTTATAGGGAAAGTCATGAAATAAAAAAGTACCCCTGAATTGTTCAAAGGGAAGTCATGAAATAAAGAAAATAAGAAATACCCTGAATTGTTCAAAGGGAAGTTCATGAAATCAAAAAAAATACCCCTGAATTGTCAAAGGAAAGTCATGAAATAAAAAAAATACCCTGAATGAAAGGGAGCTGAATTGTTCAAAGGAAACTCATGAAATAAAGAAATACCCTGAATTGAATTGTTCAATTGTTCAAAGGAAAGTCATGAAATAAAAAATACCCCTGAATTGTTCAAAGGAAAGTCATGAAATAAAAGAAATACCCCTGAATTGTTCAAAGGAAAGTCATGAAATAAAGTCATGAAATAAAAAAATACCCTGAATTGTTCAAAGGAAGTCATGAAATAAAAAATACCCCTGAATTGTTCAAAGGAAAGTCATGAAATAAATAGGGAAGTCATGAAATAACAAAATACCCTGAATTGTTCAAAGGAAAGTCAGAAATAACAAAATACCCCCTGAATTGTTCATTGAAAGTCATATAGGAAGTCATGAAATAAACAAAATACCCCTGAATTGTTCAAAGGAAAGTCATGAAATAACAAAATACCCCTGAATTGTTCAAAGGAAAGTCATGAAATAACAAAATACCCCTGAATTGTTCAAAGGGAAGTCATGTAATAAAGAAATACCCCTGAATTGTTCAAAGGGAAGTCATGTAATAAAGAAATACCCCTGAATTGTTCAAAGGGAAGTCATGTAATAATACAAACCTGAACAGGGCCCAGGATGTTATTTATTGTGAAACCATACAACATAAAATACCTTTGACTTGTTCCTAATGTTTTTAGTCAAATCATGACAGACAAACAGAACATTCTGATCGAAGGCTTGTATACTGAAACACTTTGAACTGTTTACACTGATGTATTGTAAAGCAAATTCGTAACATTGAAAAGATTATTGTCATGAGTTCAATAAATGATGAAACTCAGTGAAAATTGGTGAAGTCTTAACAAAACTTTACACCAAACCTCAGCTGTTCACATGTACAATATTTGCAAATGCTTTTCAGCAGTTTGATGCATGATCCTCGTGCAGTTCATCTGAATAGGGTTTGCAGTTGGTTCCCCCAAGTTAGTGGAGAAATTCATCTTCGATGTAACCACATATATATACATAACGTATAGTGAGTGCTTTAAGTGAGTCTAAACTTTTGATGGGTAGTATAGTCACAGTCTTAAGCATTGAGAGGCTAATTCTCCTATCCTATTTTCATGAATACATTACACGGGTGTAAAATGGGTAAGCGTTATGTGTCAGCCTTCAGATTTTCCCCTTTCCTTTGTGTTTCATTACAAAATAAGCTACCATTCTAAAAATTATAAATTTGGATTTGACAAAACAATACAAATGTTATCAAAATATTTCTCGACTGACCTCATCGATACATTACATGCAACATCGCCTGTGATACCTGTATCAAATACATCAAAGACAAGTACCTGGTACCCATTTCATGTCCGTTTCATTTTGTGCAACCTTCAAACTTGAATGTACTCTTTTTGCATGGCACTTATACGCTTATTTGCTTGAAGTTTTTAATATCTGATTTTAATGACTTAGGAACAATTTTGTCATCTTCTAAAATTCTTTTACAAGGTTACTTGATAGCTTTCTGTCGGAATGTCTTTACAATGTAAAGAAACATGAAACAATTAAGCACTGCAAATAAGGTTAAAACATAGGTGAACATGACATCAAATATGACACTGAAGTCGGTAATACACATCAAATATATATGGCCTCAGTCAAACGATTTGTTTCAAACAGAGTTATTTCCCTGACATTTTGGCAAGGACTAATTGGGAGGAAATGACGAGAAGGAAAGGTCACCGAGACAGATACAATATTTACCATCACCGTCATTCTGGGGGCCATGTTTGTCACCATTCTTAACATTACTTAGCAATACGCTAGACACTCAAAGTCACACTTACAACCCAAACATTTCTCATTTTCACGTTTCAACTCGCACTGTTTGGAAGAGGTTAGTTAAATCTAGCCGTGGTCATCATAAGTCTATTCAGGATGTGACCTCTCAAACACAGCGCTGTGGTTGGTCTTTGTGACTAAATGCTTATCTAAATATGGTCCAGGAACACTTGTATATAGTACTGGATGGCTGGGGGTGTTGTTGATAGATGGTTTATTAATGGGGTGGTAAGATTATGTTGGCCATGTGTGAAGATGCACCTGGTGTTTCACCTGAACTTGAAGCTGAACTGTAGGGCTGGCTATCGATAGAGATCATAGACATTGATATAGTTTACCAAATATTGATCGATTATTGATACATATCACAATAGTATTATTTTTTTATATTTTTTTTATAATTTAAGTCTTTTATTTCCCATTTTCATCTATTACAAAAGTAGGTATACAGTAATGTGTATAAATCTGGATAACATCATTTTTGGTGGCATGGTAGTATATGATATTTTAGTGAGATTTTAAGTTATGATGTACATTAAGCACTAAGTTTCAACAGGTATGATAATGTACAGCAGATGACACTTAGAAGTGTTTTACAAATCATAGAATGTTGTACCTATTATCTTGACTTGCAATGATGTACTTAGTATATCGATGTTTGTATAGAGTATTTGGCAGTTTCAACAGGTGAAAAGATAGCATTAGATACATGGATGATAATGTAGTGCATATACATAGTATATCGATAGTTGTATAGAGTATTTGACAGTTTCAGCAAGTGTATTATTGAGCAAAAATGTTAAAAAGGTCAAAGAAATCCACATATTTCACATCACTGGTGAGTCATGACAGATCTATGTATGATTGCAAACAAAACAGCATCCTGAATGTAGTTAAGAAGTAGCCCATGAATAGAGGTGTAACTTGGTGCATTGTGTGATTAAATTAAAACTTTATTTCATAGCAACAATTTATATATGATACACTTGAGGTGAGGTGAGGTGAAATTGGGTTTAACGTCGTGCTTGAGAATATTTCGCTCATATGGCGACGTGCATGTGTGTGTATGTGTATGTGCAGCTGCTTGTACTAGCCCAGACTGAAGCTGGTTTTATAGTGCTAGCCCACTGAGATACCATGCCACAGTGAAGCATGAATACCCCACTCAGACACATTATACTGACTCTGAGCCGACCAGTCCTTGTTGTACCCATTAATGCCGAGCGCCAGGCAGGGACCAACTAGTACAATATTTTAACGTCTTTTGGTATGACGCGGTCGGGGATCGAACCCGCGACCTTCCGCGCTCCGGACGGACGCTTTAACCACTACACCACGGAGGCGACCTATATGATACACATATGATCAATGACACATTTTCATATTAATAATCATTAATAAATTCTCCCCATTGAAGATATTTATTATCAATCATTTTTTGCCAGTCCTACTGAACTGTATCCAGGAATTTTATATGTTTCCATTCATATGAGAAATGGGAAGCTTTGATTGATGAAGTTTTGATTGTCAGTTTGTAATCATGAACTTTGAAAAAGGGTTATGGGTGTATGTACAGTATTGATTTGTCTCTAAGATGAGCATTTAAAGTGATACTTGCCTATCATTGTGGTCACTGCCCAATCAGACCTTCTTGACCGCCTCCGTGGTGTAGTGGTTAGAGCGCCCGCCTGGAGAGCGGAAGGTCGCGGGTTCGATCCCCGACCGCGTCATACCAAAAGACTTTAAAATATGGTACTTGTTGGTCCCTGCCTGGCGCTCGGCATTAATGGGTACAACAAGGACTGGTCGGCTCGGAATCAGTATAATGTGTCTGAGTGGGGTATTCATGCTTCACTGCGGCATGGTATCTCAGTGGGCTAGCACTATAAACCAGCTTTAGTCTGGGCTAGTACAAGCAGCCGCACATACACATACACACGCATGCACGTCGTCATATGAGCGAAATATTCTCAAGCACGACTTTAAACCCAATTTCACCTCACCTCACCTCAGACCTTCTTCTTGGTCTAGTGGATAATTCTTGAACTGGGAGAATGGTAAATCAATGGTTTGATTTCAAAAGATGCCAAAATATGGTACTTGTTATTGGTGCCCGGTATTAGGAGATGAAACTGGTTGGATCAATGATGGTTTAATGTGTCTGCTGGGGTATCCATGTTGAACTTTATCCTAAGCATGTGTTTATCAGTCTCTACCTGACAGTAATGACACCAGGTGGTCCATGTAAAGTTGCATGTAACCAACCCAACTGGTATCAGCCATCATAAACACTTGCAAAGTCAAGTCACTTTTAACCTGAATAAACATGGAACATATGGTACAATTCAAAATAAGGATTTCAATTATAGTTACATGAAGTTATTTTGACTTTTTTTACTCCATTGGTTTAGGAATTTTGGCACAATACACAATTTCTTCACAACTGTTTCAGTAGCAGAACTTTGAATCCCAATGTCTGAAAAAAACAAATGATCAGTTTGCTGTTACCGTCAGCTTGCTTACCACTAGTGTTTAACTCGTGGATAGACAATATTTTCTGAAGCAATAAATCTAAGATGAAATCCAATATTCTGTCAGTAGAGCTGCATGAATTTAGTTTAATAATACAAATATATCATGGCCAATCTGAAAATAACAACTGGTTTATATACAGCTGTTTCTGGTCTCATTTGTTTTATCTAAAAATCCCTGTCTAACAATAAAATGACATATAAATATATATTCAGTTTCAAATTCACATTCTCTTACCAAATCTGTCAAAGCTCTTACAGACTTATTTCTTATATTGTATTTAACTTTATCAAAACTTTACAGAAGCAATGTCATTATTCATTGATGCATTATGGGCAATTTTTAGTTTAAATCTGGCTTTACACTGCAGTAAATATTGATTTTTATAAAACTGCATTTTGTATGCCAAATTTAATTTTAGATCCTGATGTCTGCTGTTGATTGAAACCTAGTAGCTTTATACTGCAATATCTATTGATTTTAAAAGAAACTGCAATTATTTTTCTAAATTTATTTTCAGATCATGTCTGCTGTTCACCTTTTGTTAACCTTTGATAAGTGCTGTAAGTACTTACATTTAGATTTTGTTCAAGGTTTTCATAAGTCGATCATGTGTGTGGAGTGCTTGCTTGCCACTCCCCCTCAACACAGAACATGCCATTTCTGACACAGTGCCAGCTGTTGTCACTCTATGTATTCAACCCCATGCTGCAAAGTGTCGGGGGATGTAGGGAGCTAAACAGCCTTGCAGGATTATTGGCAAAAGGTCAGAAAGTTTACAGCCTTCTTGCCAACAGTTTTTCTTCAGTTTCAATTGAATTTTGCATCAATTCTCTTCAGCATCCCCAAAGGTCAGATTAAGATTCATGCATCCTAGTCATACTCAGGGGGATTAACTGGTGCAAATTCACATTAAAGTATTGAAGTATTTAAGGCTTTTTTCGAGAATGAGCACTTTCTGAAATGGAGTCAGTATGCATGAGATTGTCACCACAAAATATTTGGAATCAAAGTTATTTTGGAACAGTTTCTGTACATTGCAACTTTTGCAGAAAGCTAAGGCGCTTTAGTTGTGAAGATTGTTATTTTGGGGTTTAACCTCAGTAATATGGTTTAATGTTTTTGATAATAAAATGTTAAAATCCTTCCATTGTAAGATTCAAAAGCAGGTGTTTTTATAATAATAATAATAGGCCATTTATATAGCGCCTTTTTGAGCTACTGTCAAATAGTCTGATACCTGCTCTTGAAAAGTCAGCGAAAACAATTATCATAATTGTAGTAATCTTTTGCTTGTGAATTATTTCATTCTGAAGTGATTGATCATATTAACAAAGTAATTGTTAACGTGGGCACTATTAACATGCATGTGCACTATTTTCTGGCATAGTCCGCAATATGGTGGCCATACAACTGTTTGTTTCTTGTTTAAGGTCAGTTTCAGCAATATTTCAGTAATAAGATGGTGGCCTGTATATTATTTTGTTTGAACCAGACAGTCAAGTGGTAGATAATACAAACAATGATCCATGCCATCAGGGTATGATAACACTATCAAACAGGACACCTACCGGTACTTGATGACCCGATTCACCCGCCTCTGAAGACCAGAATTGGTCACTGGGGACATTTCTAACCCAGAATCCCTATGAGGTCATTTGAATGCAGATTGTAAACAATCATTATTAATAAAAAAAATTATTCATCTTTTTTTTTTAGGTACAAAAACATGATATCAAATCACAACCAAATATAAACCATGCTTTTGTATACTGAGTTTGGCGGTATCTCACATTGACAAGCATATCATAACATATGACATTGTAGGACAAAGGATCAGTTGTACATTAGTATCAATCAAACAGTTGATGGCAATCAGACCAGAATCCAACAAATTTGGTAAAGTTACAAGAAAAGATGGCATTTGTTTTCTCGATATTGTAAATTTTATTTATTTCCTTTCTGATCATATCGAAACTTGGTGTACAAGTATATGTTCGTATTTTAAAAAGGGTAAATTTGACAATCTCATTGTTGTCATATAAATAGGACAGAAGGGGTCTTGTCAGCATGGTTACTACAGATTTGTACCCCCAGTATCAAAATACAGAAAAGTACCCAACGACGAGTCCATTCCGCATTTTGCTGTTTTCTTGATCTGAACTGTCATACTGTTGTATTAGATGCATATAAAAATGTGTTATATAAGAAACGAATACACAATAACGAATATATTTTTATGCACAAGACCACTCGCTATCAGTTGAATGGTAGCAACTACATACAGTTTTGGTTTTAGGTTGCTGAATATGGACTTCTCACCCGTTCAGGGTACCGGGTACGTTTCTGTATTTTGACTTTGTTTAGGGTACATTTCTGTATACTTGCTGAAGGTGATGAAACAAAAAGATATAAGGTTACAGGGGCCCAATTTGCAATGCAGAGTTGCTTCCCCTTGGCATGCCAGAACCCTGTGATCATCGGTTTAAATCTTCGTTCACCATGATAGTTTCTGGGTGTGTCAGCACTATAGCCATCTTTGGATTTTCTGCCAAAATCAAGCTAAGATGGCATGACAGTGTTCAAAACAGTGTAAAACCAATTATACTCACTGTTCACAGTAATGTCAAAATATATAAAATATTGTCACGTTAACTTTAAAATTTTGTTGTCACAAAATAGTGATAACAAGCAGCGTTCGATATACCCGCCAGCCCGACCGCCCGGGGTGGGTTATTTTCAGCACAGACTGCCAGATTCTCAAATTCACCTGCCCAACGGTTGGGTTAAAATTTAGACATGTATATGAAGATATTCATCATATTTCAGGATAATAAATCATTATTAATTCACTCGTAAATATAAATGATGAATTCCAATGATGAACTACGTCGCTTGTCAAACCAAAAGTTTTTGTGGGCAGGTCTGGCAAGTTTTACATCTAACCAGCCCTGTGGTCTGGCTGAAATATTTGTGAGTTTCATACCCTGTAATAAGCCTTGATGCACTTTATGATACAGACAGAGTTGATTGTTGTGATGGAGCTATACTTTGTTATCTTATCTGTATTTCCTGGTCAAAGTATAGCCTTGCTGCAAGTATAAGGTACAACTATTGTCACGAATGCTACATTCATGACAACTGATTATGATCAAACATGACAACTGATTATGATAAACATGATCACTTCTGGGTGGAGTTTTTACCTCTCAGCATGTATTTTTTTTGTTGATATATGACAACATTCTGAGAGTATACAATGTTTTGTAGATAAACATATATTCCCCTTGTAAAATGTACAACAAAATGTCTGTTTAGGAAATAACATATATTCTCTCTTCAAATTATTAAAACAAACATCTTCATTAAACTATGGTAAGTTCTCTGGATCATCAACAGGGCTTGATTTAGTGCTCTTTTACTTGCACTGGTGCAACCCAATCTTACAAAGTACAACCTAGTTATTAGTCTGACTTTTTTGAATTGGTAAACTTCTGAATAAAACATCTAAATAATTCAGTAGCATATTTCTTTCATTGCATGTTGCAATAAGAGCAGTGCAAATGGAATTTAGCTGGTGCAACTAGCTTTTTGTTTTAGGTTGCACCTGGTGCAAGTAGGTTAACATCTCATAAATCGAGCCCTGATCAAAATGACTTGTCTATAGTTCCAGTTGAGTGGAACGCCTGATGTTATGTTATGCTGATAACATAGCATATGTTGCTGATATGAGACCTTAATGTTGATATATGTCATGCATTATAGATATACGACTTTAGTGATGATATTAGGCAGTGCAGTTCAAATATTTGAACACAGTGTTGATATTAGGTTATAATGCCAATATCATGGGTGCTGATATTAGATCATGTGTGATGGATATTAGACCATACTGATGATATTAGATCATGTACGGAGGATATTAAACCATGGTGTTGATGTGATATCTTGTGGTGTCGATATAAGACTATAGAGCAGTTAGATCATATATGATGGATATTAGACCATACTGATGATATTAGATCATGTATTGAGGATATCAAACCATGGTGTTGATGTGATATCTTGTGGTGTCGATATAAGACTATAGAGCAGTTAGATCTGATGATGATATATGATGGATATTAGACCATACTGATGATATTAGATCATGTATTGAGGACATTAAACCATGGTGTTGATGTGATATCTTGTAGTGTCGATATTAGACCATAGGATATTAGACCATACCGATGATATTAGATCATGTATTGAGGATATTTAACCATGGTGTTGATGTGATATCTTGTGGTGTCGATATTGGACCATAGAACAATTTGACTATAGTGTCGATATGGGGGCATTAGACTGTAGTGCAGATATTAGTCCATGTAGTTTAAATATTTAAGACCATGGACTTCCTACATTAGGCCATAGTACTGATATTTCACCAAAGTGTTGATATTGGACCATGTTATGTGGATTTTAGTCCATGTAGTCTGGATTTTAGACCATGTAGTGTGGATATTAGATCATATCTGGATTTTAGTCCATGTAGTCTGGATTTTAGACCATGGAGTGTGGATATTAGATTATATCTGAATTTTAGACCATGTAGTCTGGATTTTAGACCATGTAGTCTGGATTTTAGACCATATAGTGTGGATATGAGATCATATCTGGATTTTAGACCATGTAGTGTGGATATTAGATCATATCTGGATTTTAGACCATGTAGTGTGGATATTAGATCATATCTGGATTTCAGACCATAGACCATGTAGTGTGGATATTAGATCATATCTGGATTTTAGACCATGTAGTGTGGATATGAGATCATATCTGGATTTTAGACCATGTAGTGTGGATATTAGATCATATCTGGATTTCAGACCATGTAGTGTGGATATTAGATCATATCTGGATTTTAGACCATGGAGTATGGATATTAGATCATATCTGGATTTTAGACCATGTAGTGTGGATTTTAGACCATATAGTGTGGATATTAGATCATATCTGGATTTTAGACCATGGAGTGTAGATATTAGATATGTAGTCTGGATTTTAAACCATGTAGTGTTGATATTAGACCATGGAGTGTGGATATTAGATCGTATCTTATTTTACAAAACAAACATCCAGAAAATATGGTCTCTTTGTATTACAGCATTATTAATAAGACACCATTCAGTTTCACATTTAAACATATTCTAAAGAATACTTAGCAAACAGTTAAGCTTTTTATATACTTTCAGACGCTATACAGAGATCACCGTCTTATAGAAAAAGCTAATCTTTAAAAAACATAAACAAAATATATGATGCCTCAAAGAGCTGTAACCTCTGGCTACATGCATTGAATCTTCATTGCTTATATAGTGTCTGTAAGGGTGGAGAAGTTAGTTATTTCCCATTGTTGCATTGAAAAGGTATAAACCAGTTCTTTGGGATAAAATATTTACTGTATGAAATTAATGGATAAAAGCAAAAACAATGACAAAATATATTTTTGTTCAAGCTTATGAAGATATATACCTCATGCCTCATATATTAAGATTAACTATTCAAGACCACTTAAGAAAATGTGATTTGCACCTGTCCTGTCCTAACATAAATGATTTTAAGTAACATTTTAATAATTTGTAGCCAATCAACCAAAGACCCCTTGCTCACTGTGTCAGTCATTAAATAATTATAAGGAATAAAGATTCTCATACAAAACCACAATATTGATCCAAGCAATTCAAAAGAAGCACTGAAGCCTAAATGTAAAACCATCAAAAAACAGAATTCAAATTTAGCAACAGCAGTCTAGACCAGCAAGCTTTCAAAATTAGAAGAGGCTTAAAAAGGGTTTGTTTACAGCCCAGGTAATTCTTCCTGAGCAAGATCTTTGAAGCCGGCCAAGGGTTTGATGTGTCGTTACGTCAATGTTATCAAGATTATGACTGTGAGTATTTTATCCTGGTGGCAATATGTGACACAATCCGTATTGCCTCCAGCCATATTATCACTACCAACATCCCTGATAGCTCGCAGCAGCTTTTGTGTTTACACCTGTCTTACCCTACTCCCCTCCTGTAAGAGTGGACCGGCCCAGGTAATCAGCTGTGAGCTGCTGAGCTAGTTGGATCGAGCCAACCGCAGTGGCGAGTACCATGTGTTAGTCGTCAATTACTTCATTCACTCTCAGCATAGGTCTTTCATACTTGGGACCATAACATTGATCTCGTATATTTCAGGTGTACATTTCGTACCTTGGGACAAGCTTTGTTAAAGGAAACACGTGATATTGACCTAGAACACTGATACAGATTGGTTTGACAGTCTGAGACACTTGGATATATATACTGCGTTGTGACATGTACGTGATATAAGCGTATGTAACACTATGTGCATATAGTGCATGTAGCAATTGGATCAGTTGTATTTAAAATATTGTGATGCCCTCAATGGCTGATGATACCTGCAGCAGTTTGAGTGACAGTTCCTCAGAGACGTCGATTACGCTTCGACGGGAGCCAGAGAAAAATCCTGACTTATTTGGAGTTCAACTTGAGGTAAGTAAAATTTCTGTGACTCAAATAAGTAGGTTTCATATGACACAGACTAGAGACAGTCTCTTCAACTATGACCATGTTTTCAGAAAACAATTTCCCATACTCTGTATATTTTTCTTACATTGTGCACTTTTTCTATTTCAGTTGTATATTTTATCCTAATGATGCCGTAACAATATGTCTCTAAAACATGATGACTTTAACACTAAACAAAACATTAGAATGAACAATTAAGCTTAAAAAATATACTTTCCAACCTGTAAACACGTCTCTTTTAACCTTTTTATTTAGTCATTTTTATCTGATCTGTAGATTAGTACATGAATACTTGATATGATAAATCATAAAAATTCTGTATAATTAGAATGTTGTATCATCATAACTATGAGTCATAACTTAAAGCTGCTAAATCATAATTCTTCTAAATACTATATTATACTGACATTATGTCATCATAATATACAATACTGTCAATCACTTCCCAAACAGCTGATGTATGTATGAGTCATCTGTTCAATAAGGATTGATTCCCTGTTGTGGACACATGGTCCCGATCTCCCTGATTCACTAACCCAGTTCAAATACCTGGCAGATGTATTAACCTGTGTAATTTGTCTCAGTTGGTCGAATCTGTTCTTATATTTTTTATGCTGAAGACACTGTAATTGGGGTAATGTGTGTTTGACACTAGTAAAGTATTATAATTTTGTGATGGCACAGATCTAATGTGTTTGACACACTAGTGAAGTATTGTAATTTTTTTGTGATGGCATGGATCTGTATTGTTGTGGTACATACCATAAGGCTGTATATTGAGATGAGTCTTAAGTGTGGCTGGTACATTCAGATACATTCTTTGCAGAGAGAGAGAGAGAGAGAGAGAGAGAGAGAGAGAGCTAGAGATGGGAGGAGCTATACATAGGAGAGAGGGAGGAGGGAGATTCTTTTGCACAGAGAGAGATTAAATACTATGAAACATACGAATGATATTTGCAACATTAACTTGTGTTTTTGACAAAATAATTTATTGTTACTCTGTTTAATCATTTTAAATAGTGCTCATGTCTGCTTTTACCTTTTTCTTACCATTATATGTATACAAGTACTATGGTGAAATATATGCATTTGAAATAGACACATGTACTTTTGGTGACATTTGACATGAGCAGTGATACATTTCAACTGTGACAGTGGAAGTCCCATTATTGTAGGTAGCTCACAGGATTGGCCAGGGTCTCCAATTTACAATAAGCATAACTCCTGTGTAGGGATGTGAGAGTGGCCACTTTAGTGGACGCCCATAACTCACATCCTGGCAACATTCTAACTGATCTTAAACACAAAAGTCATTAAGTGCAAATGTGTTTCATATTCCAAACCAGAGTGAATGATTTAGCTCGTTGCAAGTTGTAGTGCCTCTTATCATGTTTCATCACCTTCTGGTTTAATTTGGTTTATAGATTTGTGAATATGAACTGTTTACTGGTGATATGATGCCCTTTTCCATGCCTCCTGGTATCCTTTTGTCATTACCATATCATTAAAATTAATCCTATTAAAATTAAGGTGAGGTGAGGTGAGGTGAAATTGGGTTTAACGTTGTACTTGAGAATATTTTGCTCATATGACGACGTGCATGCGTGTGTATGTGTATGTGCGGCTGCTTGTACTAGCCCAGACTTAAGCTGGTTTTATAGTGCTAGCCCACTGAGATACCATACCGCAGTGAAGCATGAATACCCCCACTCAGACACATTATACTGACTCCGAGCCGACCATTACTTGTTGTACCCATTAATGCCGGGCGTGAGGGAGGGACCAACAAGTACCATATTTTAACGTCTTTTGGTATGACGCGGTCGGGGATCGAACCCGCGACCTTCCGCTCTCCAGGCGGACGCTCTAACCACTACACGACAGAGGCGGTTGTATACTATTCAAAAGAAGTAAAGAATATCTTATTTTTGTCATGTCACCATAGTTCTCATGTCAGAAATAGATTGAGTGTTCTTGACACGGGTCAGTAGTATAAATAACATTCATTGTATTTCATGTTTAGACTACTAATTTGCTAATCTTTTCAACATGTGTAATATATGGATATGTCATTCGAGAAAGTCCCATTTAACATAAGAAAACATTTTCATTTCTGTCCACCGCAGTACCAAACACCCCCATCACTTAATTAAGTCCCGTTCTTGCCTCAGAGACAATGGAATAGTGCATCATGGGATGCCTCGCTGCTTTTTGTGGTGAAATACATACTGACACTGTTTCTATTGAATCACATCCATCAGCATTTCATGAATTCAAATGTCTTCAATGGTTCATGATGGAGTGCATCACCCAGGGTGCCGTTGTACAACTGACTGACTGAGTTTGGTTTTACACCGCTTTTAGCAATATTCCAGCAACATCACGGCGGGGGACACCAGAAATGGGCTTCACACGTTCACCCATGTGGCGACGTGGCGACGCTTTAACCATTAGGCTACCCCCACCGCTGTACAAAGCGACCTTGAGGCTAAGGTGATCGTAGCTCCCATACGTTAACATAGACTTACGACAGCACCCAGTACAACAAGCAGGGCATGTTAGGGATTCAAACCAAGGTTTTGGACATACCTAAGTGATGCAACAGCAAATTAAAGTATGTTAAACCAAGTAGCCACCCAGTTCGGTGTTAAAATCTGTCAAAATACAGACTAACTAACTCAAGGATTTGGGTCAAGTGACCCCCATTTTAATCCGCTTTAACACCATACGACACTTTCGCTATTAAAATTATCCGGCTTGGAATCTTAGCATGAGGAAATGACAACAATGTCACAAGATAAAAAGAGCTGCAGTCATTTTTTTAAAAACATTGGGACCAAAGTTGTACACACAACAAAACATATGATGTTTAAGAAGTAAAATCATTATCTACAATCGCTTAAGTTCTTTCACCACGACCATTAAGCACTCACCACAAGATCACTGATAATGTTCAACAGAATCAAGCTGACCTTAGCATTGGTGTACCACACACCTATGTATGGGAGGGAGTTTCTAGGGTTGTAATCCTCTCTGTTGTACTCTGTGGGTCAAGTCTCAGGTTCTACCCCCAACATAGAACACTGGGTTAGGTGACCAGGTATGATAACAGGTAGACATCGGAGATAGGTATTGTCTGTTTTGACATAATGATGTCGACACTGGAATGTGATATTGAGATGATAGGAACAACAGAAACGAGGATGGAATTGTGATCATGCCCGGAGACTGGACTTAGGAGGGATATTATTTTGTCATTTGGTTTTATCAGACTTAATCCTTATTACCTGAACATAAAGCTAGCTACACTAGGGGAGGATCATAGTTTTTGGTGTACTCATGATCACGGATCATGGATCTTGGTTCATGTTCAAACTCATATCGGGGCAGTGGGGTATCCTAGTGGTTAAAGCGTTGGCTCGTCACGCCGAAGACCCCGGTTCGAATCCCCACATGGGTACAATGTGTGAAGCCCATTTCTGGTGTCCCCCGCCATGATGTTGCTGGAATATTGCTAAAAGCGGCGTAAAACCAAACTCAGTCAGTCATTCAAACTCATATCCCCTATAATAAATCATAGTTTGTATTTCTCTTCATTTTGTACCAGTGCCAGCTAAATTCCAGCTGTATTATCTCTGATTATGGCAACCTGTAAATGATAGTCTTGAACAGTGAAATAAGTGATCGATATTATGAGCACAGTACCACACCATCAGGATACAATGGCATGCATCAACCACATCAGTAAGTCTGACCACAACCACTTGGAGTCACCTCTCATGAGTGAGTGAGTGAGTGAGTTTGGTTTTACACCATTTTTATCAATATTCCAGCAATATCACGGAGGGGGACACCAGAAATGGGCTTCACTCATTGTATCCATGTGGGGAATCGAACCCGGGACTTCAGCATGATGAGCGAACACTTTAACCACTAGGCCACCTCACCGCCCCACATGGGCAGGACATACCTGTAGGTTATTGAACCCTTGCTTGGAGTGACCTCTCATGACAAGCATGGGCTACTGGGGGCCTGTTCTGAGGCCAAATCCAACCTGGGAATGAAGTGAATTTGAGTACTTATGTATAATGCTTTTTTTAAAGGATCAGGCATAAAGTAGGTCGTCATTACCCTGTTATACAGAAAATGTCAACATTTGAAGTTACTGAAACATTAAAAATATTGCCATGAAAATTATCAACTTTTTTTCTATTTGTTACCTATTTGAATTTATGCTGTGTAGCAATATGAACGACAAAGGGATTTTTATAGCTTTATCAGCAAGTGTGTGACCGTAGATGAACTTTTCACAATATGTTTGTACTGTCTTCACCTATGTCTGCTAAGAAATTTAGCATGGTTCAAGGACTCGTCATTGTTCAAATATTAGAAAATGGCTTCTTGAAAACCCCACAGCCACATTTTGACCATTCTTCAACATTCAGTGTCCTTATTACAGAGCTACAGATAACTGTTTGGGTCATTGAGTTGTGTACTCGCTTGTGTTCATCTCAATTGGGTATCCTAATGTTCCTTTGAGTAACCAAGTAAATTGTACCCACCTCACCTAAACTCAATTGGGTTTTTGCCATATTCCATAAATTGTAAAACTATGATAAAGTTTAAATGTTCGTTTACGTGTTTGTTATTTATATTTGATCTGTAATATGAGAAACGATAAGAAAGACTGCAAGTTGCCAAGTTCATGTGCTGAAATAGAGCCTCTCAGTATACCTTTGTTATTTTATCTATCCACCGGTACGCAAGCTAAGATTTGACACTTTTGTGTGTACGCATACCAGATAAAATTTATTGAGTTACAAAAAATCAAGCGTACTTTTACGCAATAGACCTGATAGGAATTGAGTTTTCACATAAATATTTGCATAATTTACGCAGATATGCATCTTATCTGTACCTCTGTTATTAGTCCAAAACATGCAAGTGTTGAAAATAACAAAAGTGAAATTCTCATTAAAATGCCCACATCTGATAACTGCAAACAGTTTCTACATGTAAGGCTCGCTTCTTTAATTATTTAGATGTACGAAAAGGTTCCATATTGTACCTCATAGCCTTTAGGACAGCGTTAGCTGAGCAGGGATCTGTTAGGCTTGAGACAGATCCTTTGGGAGCCTGGTTGAGGGTTACATCTGATGAAATATCCCTGTTTCTGCAGTAAATACCCTATTTTCTGAAAATCCACATATCAGCCCCTTCCTACCTTGTGTTTACTATTCAGTTACAGGGTGGGTGGTAGCCTGGTGGTTAAAACGTTAGCTCTCATCACGAATATTTGGGTTCAATGCCCTCATGGGCACAATTTGTAAAGCCCATTTCTGGTGTTCCACTCTGTGATATTGCTGGAATATTGCTAAAAATGGAATAAAACTAAACTCACTCACTCAGGTACATGGGAGTCTGCATCTTGATTTTCAAAGTCAAAGATGATGCAGGGTAGGAAATAACCCATTGCCCGATGCCCGAGTCCAGTGGTTTTTCTGTCGGGCAAGCAAATTTGTATATCACACTGTACCCGGTGTCCAGTTGATTTTCCAATATTAATTATGTTGTTTATTTAAAAATCAACAAGAAAACAGCTGGTATAGTGGAAAAATTATCAGGGCAAGTGATTTTACATGTGCCACTGTACCGGAGTACACTAGCAATTTTAAAGTTATATCCACCCCTGTGATGATCTACTTCATGGCTCTTCCAATAATGGCATTTTGCTTACCATCAGTAATTAAAGCTGAACAAATCAACACGCTTCCCACGCCTTTTGATGCACACATGTGAAAGGGAAAATACATGTTGCCCAATGATATTCTAACCTAATGATTTCAGTACAATTCATCAGTACTTTGCTGATCTCCTCTCCCACAACTCACACCAAACAGTAAACACGGTTAAATGTATCTCCTTACAGAAGCTGTTTTTAATGGCCCTTGTGGTTGTAATACTATGCCCCTTAAGGGGAAATGCCTACACTTAAAGGGACGTTTAGCCCTATTAACCTCAAGCATACTTTACACCCTGATCCCAATATCTAAAGATGAGAAGAAGGCAGATTGACAAAGATAAGCTGATATATGCTGTACGCTGTTTTCTTTTCGTAAACTGATTCATCATAAGGTAACGATAACCTTCCTTTGTTTAATCAGGGAATAATCACGCTTAAGAGAGGTGTGCAAGGGAAGCAGCGATAAAAATACCAAAGGGCAAGAGCAGTTGGACCGATCTTGCACGTATGACCACCTATTCCGTGTCAATATGTTTAAGCCCAATTTGTAGCAATGTGGTAATTGACATAGGCAGTATATATAAACTAGCTGTGGGTCGATGGAGAAGACAAGGTTAGGCCTGCCTTGATGGGTGTGCACTTTAAGCCAGCTGACATTTGAAAGATGAGGTGGGAGACTTTTCACTGTCTTCAGTATCTCAAAGATGTCTGTCATGCAAAGAGAGATTTTTTTACTTTTAAACGATCATGAAAATGGTAAGAGATGTGACAAAATGCAGGATATTGTTTCTTTCTAAAACCGTGATCTTATATATAGACTGTCCAAACAAATGAGGAAAAAGTAAAAATTCATACAGAAAATGTAAATTGCTTTGTTTTCTTTAAAATGTTGTGATGTTCATTTTCATAAAGTGAATTTTTTTAATGAAAATGCAAATAATGTTTTTCTTTCTAACATAGTGATGCTTAAGTGTTATAATGAGATTCTTTCTAACATAGTGATGTTAAGTCTTATAATGAGACTCGCTAAGTAATTCAGTTAAATAATATAAAGGTTACAAAGAAATGCAAAAATATTAAATATTCCTCTAAAATGGTTTGTGAAGCCTAAACATCCAGGTTATTGTTTTACAAGCCTATACTAAGTTTGTATTATTAAGCAGGGGGATTGAAACTTTTGTTTCATCAAAAGATGGTGTTTTAACTTCATTCTGTTAGGTTTTGTTTTGTTTTGTTTTGTTTGTTATATATTTAAGAGTGCTGGTAATTGTCCTTAAACCATCCCTGACCTTGTAGCCAGCATGTACATAAGACAAGCTACTGTTTGATATGTTTCAAACTGAACATGGAAACTTTCAAAGATTTTCATTAAAAAACAACATCAATGATTTTCAAAAATTCAATTTTAGTTAAAATTTAAGAAGAAATAACAGAGTCAAGGTGAAACAGACAGGATTTGTTTGATTATCTTTTTAAAAAAGTGTTTTGGATTATGTCCACTAGTTGCTTACAATGGCCAACACCTCGGTACAAATACTGGATTTGGATCCTTTGAGCATTGCCACAAACAGAGATACAAGCGGCCATGTTTGTTCATGAACAAACCGTGAATTTTCATAAGCAATCGATAATGTTGAAATACAGACAAGTTGAAGGTCAAGGGATGTTTAGCTTCTCCCAATGTGCGAACGCTTGGCATTTTAAAATCGGTTGTCATCAATGATTGCTGATGTTGAGAGTTTATCATCAGGATTCCGGCGATTTTTATTATTGTTTTTGTTTTCAGCTGTTTGCATGAAATCAACATGTATGTTTAGCACTTTCGAGACGGACATTTTTGAGGAAAGATGGATCCTTTTAAGTTAGCTTATTTCAACACTGAATACAAAATTGTGATATTATTGGATTCTTTCTTGGCTTTTTTGTTGAATGAGATTTAGGACATTCAGATAATTCCTTTCATCCACCCATTTTCTTGAATTTGTTCGAGGATTTTCAACCTCCTCCTGATGATAATTTTAACACCTCCTCTTTCACATGTGAGAATATTTTTTGTGCAAACAGTCCTTTGTCTTCGTAATTTTTAAACATGTGTTTTGTTTAATGACAGAGGAAGTGTCTTTGTGAAGAGCTTAAAAATTTTCAAACATTTGTTCAGAAAATGTGACAATTGAATGTTTTGCCAAACTTTCTAACATCAACAAAACATATCAGGAGTTCTAGAAGTTGTTTTTTTGTTCCTTTAAAATAATGTGATTACTTTAGTGAAACATTTCAACCCTACCCAACCATGTTAACAAAACTATTTTACAAGAGCCTTTAAATCACACCACTGCAATGCAGAACAGAATTCTTAAATTTTCTCGTTTGTTTACAAGGTAGCTATAAAAAAATCAATATTATGAATGACTAGTCTCCATGGGTGTAGACAGGTGTGGTGTTGCACGCAGTGACTCAGGATTTGCCTCTGGTAACAAGGATTGGCTGAACATGCAACACTGCTTCCCCGTCATTGTCTACTCCTCAAGGTATTGATTTATGCAGGGACGAATACATTGACATCCATTTTGTTTCTTCCAGAGGAGTCAGCTGGTTAGAGAAATTGTTTGTCAGTTTATCAGATTGTGTAACAAGCAGGAATCAAGACTATTCTGTGTTTCCTTTACATAAATTATCAGTCTGTGTTATTATCTCAGCTTGGTGTCTTAAAACATCCTATCTCTTTTTTGGCCTGTTTTTTTTTCTTTCTTTTTCTTTCTTTGTCTCACATCTATTTCAGGCTTACCTGTCTCTCTCAAACAGCCAAACTAAATCCAGAACACAGAAAAGTGTTTCCTTTGTCAGACATGTATAGAATGTACACAAAAAATACTGTTTGCATCAAGGGACTTACACTAATGTTCACTCTACCAAACTCTCAACAAGAAATGTAAAGTTTATGTTATGGATGTAAATATTGCAGGGTTAACCTACAGTAAACTACACTATTTCATTACTTTACAGAACCCTCAGACTTCCAGTAAGCATCCTTGAAATTAGCATATAGGGGTCCATTGGGCCCCTAGTTTAGTAGGGCAAAGTAAACCCGTGTAAATTTACATTCTTTCACATGTAGACTTTATTACTTGATTATGTAGATATGAAATCCTTTCCAAGATTCAGTGAAATTATCAGCTCGTTTGCCCAAGGTTATAAGTATATATACATGTACCTTGTGCAACAGCCAAGTATGTATTTACCAAGTGCAAGGTCAGTGACCTTGGTGTCAAGTGTAAACACTTAATGTATATAGATGGCTCATGGTCTCTGTGAGTGAAAAGTGTATGACGCTACGTTAGCCTATTACAAAACAAATTCTTAAATCTCCCAACAGTACATAGGATGAGTTTCTGACAATCCCTTATGTCGTGTTTGTTTAAGACGAATTGAATATCACAGTTCTATAATAATGTAGTTTTCCTTGTATAAGGGCAAGTACACAAACGGATATCAGCTAGACACGGGTTTGTTAGACTGACCTGCCAATCATTGATAGCGGGGGTGTTATTCAACACTTTAATATTCATTTTATATCCATGTGGGAATTTATCCATTAACAGCATCAATAAAAGCTCCATTCGTTGAGGAGTGTACTATATAATGGTGTCGTGACATGAAATGGTTGTGAGCTGAATTTCATGTTATTGCAGCAAGATAAATTAAGCGGGTTAAATTTCAAAGCGATGTCACATTTTGATAAGATCTTTCCTCGTGATATCCCCCACGTTTTTATTCTCAATAAATGTATTTTTCATACTGTAGAGTTAAAGTTCCTTTGCTTCTTTCATGATCTTATATTGAATTTTTTTTGTTTTTAATAACATGAAAAACATTGTTTTTGTTGTATGCTACTCCTAAGAAAACTTTATTTATGAAATTTGGTTTAATTAATTAATGGCTTATTCCTAGTCATCATTTGCTTAAGTTTTACAAATTGAAATCAGATTGGATGGCAGTGTTTTACAAGTTGTCATTGATGAATTTCTGTTATCCTTTCACATAAAGTTTAACTTGTGTTTTCCCTCTTTTGCCCTATTCATCTTTCTTGTTGAGAGCGGTGGGGTAGCCTAGTGGTTAAAGCGTTCGCTCGTCACGCCAAAGACCCTGGTTCGATTCCCCACATGGGTACAATGTGTGAAGCCCATTTCTGGTGTCCCCCAACATGATATTACGAGAATATTGCTAAAAGCGGCGTAAAACTAAAACTCACTCACTCACTCACTCACTTTTTTCTTGGATAATCAAGACTTGTTTATCTCTGTCATTGCCATTATATGTTTAGTTTGTATGCAGCCAAAAATATGTTACCAGGTCAAGAGCAACATAAACTACTTTGGTATGTAACAATGGTAACAGAAAACCAAATATCATTTGTCAAACATTATTTGTACTGGGTGAATGAATATTTTCAAAATTCCATGAGTGGCTTTCCAATTGCCATACTATTCAATTCAGTCTTGACCATGATTACAAATTGACCTGGCACTTCCATATTTTCTCACATTTCATAATTACTCTGTTCAAAAGAATATTTATCTATGGTGTGAATAAATATTGCTAACTGCATCAGCTGTATTTGAATACGGTACAGTTCCCATAGCAAAGTGACTTACTTAAACAGCTTGACAATTGAATGGTCGGTGAATAGTTGTGTATCGTGAGAAATATAATGTTCCTTACAGATGTACAATGATGTCTTGTTCAGGGTCAGTGGCGTCAGTTTCAGCATATGGCTGTCAATAACTTGTCACACCTTCTTGTCATTACCTGCTGTGGATCATACAATGCTGTAGGCATCCCTATTGAGACTTGTGGAATGGCTATCACTTCAGGATGCTTTTGCGTATTATTTTTATATGTATATTAGGCTTTCAGGCATTTCTGATGTGTATTCTCAGTAACTTGGATGTGAGAATATGTGTGAGTGTTGTAATATATTCATATTTTGTTTATATTATCATGCTGGTGTTGATTTCATAATGTTTGTAAGCTGTGAATAGTGTGATGTTGAAATATGTATGTGAATATTATGTAGGAAAAATGTCTGTGTGCAGATTTATGATTGTAGTTGTTTATTCTACATGGAGGTGAAAGATGACCAGTAAATCAGGGAAATAATGTAACCATTGAGCATTATAGTAACCTTCTGTAGTGAGGAGTCTCATGCATAAATGCATGCATGCACACACACACATGCATGCACACACACAGACATGACATACATACATACATACATACATACATACATACATACATACATACATACATACATACATACATACAGTACATACATACATACATACATACATGCATACATACATACATACATACACACACACATACACACACACATACATACATACATACATACATACATACATGTACATACAAGGTTCATGACAACAATGAGTTAACTATACTTGATACATATGTACACATAAGTTGTATATATGATTTTCTACAAAAACAATTTCATTATGCTTGGACTATGGGGTAGCGTAGTGGTTAAAGCGTTTGCTTGTCACGCCAAAGACCCAGGTTCGATTCCCCATATGGGTGCAATGGGTGAAGCCCATTTCTGGTGTCCCCCGCCGTGACATTGCTGGAATATTGCTAAAAGCAGCGTAAAACCAAACTCACTCACTCATTATGCTTATAGTCTTAATGATAATAATGATAACAAGCCCATATGGACAACAATTGTTATGACTCGTATATTCAAATCCCTACAAAATGTTAGTACAATCCCCAAATCCATTATTTGACCAGTATAGTGAATATAAACTGTGTTGTATATAGGAGATCCAAGTTCCACATGTTTAATGTTTATACAATGAAATGCATACCACGGCACAGGTTCATGACATGAACTGTCACTGACAGGTCAGTCAGGTCAGACCTGATGTCCACCTGAAAGTAAAATACAGGTTTTATCTAGAATCTATTTGTTCATAGCTGAACAAAGCTAATTTATATCGTCTTCAAGGTCCATGGACACATACATACAATATAGGTATTACTGGGGTCAAAAGTTGTGGATATTGTTCACTGTTGTCTATTTCATCTTCATGTTGTTCATAGCAGTCGGTTGTTAAGTTGGGTTTATTTACCTGGTATATGTTTCAGGTCGTAAATGTCTGTATTCAGGATTGTTGATATCAGGAAGATACGATCTGAGTACCTGGATTACCTGTCTGGATTCGTTCAGGTTCAATGATGTTAATTTCAGCGCATTGTTGTCAATCAAATGTCACCAATTAGTTTACCACCTGTCATTTCTTGAGTACAAACGTGTTGACATCTATTCATGGTGTGGCAGGCACTTTGTAGTTATCTTACAGACTTTTAAATTATGGGGCAAACACTAGTTGGATGTTCGTAGGAAATGTATTTTGATAATGTTGAAATAGATTCATAGGCGTTAAATATTTATGGTTATAAGGTGCCAATCATTTGTGAATCTGTCCATCTTTCATCCAAGATATGGATTATTCACATTTATTATTGATGAAACTTATACTACTAATATAAGGTCTGCACCAAATGGCTACTTGCTTCTCTGGTCAAGTGTCCACCTTTGTTGTTTTATTACTTCTTATCCATGAAGATCCGGGTTAGAATATTGATCTGGGTTAGAATATTGATCTTCGGTAACCTATGCTTGACGTAAGAGGCAACTAACAGGATCGGGTGGTCAGGCTCGCTGACTTGGTTGACACATGTCATTGGTTCCCAATTGTGTAGATCAATGCTCATGCTGTTGATCACTGGATGGTCTAGTTCAGACTCCATTATTTATAGACCACCGCCATACAGCTGGAATATTGCTGAGTGTGGCATAAAACTAAACTCATTGACTCAATCCAGAGAGGTCTGATTGCATTTTAGAACAATACCTAAACATTTTTAAAATCAGCGTGCAGCGTCAAACTAAAGTCACCCACTCACCCTTATTACTTTTATAGTTTTCATCTGTACATATACAGCTCTCTGCTGCTAACTTTTAAGAATTCCACATATTACAGAAGTCGACATCCATAATTTCCCCTTTAAATACACTGTACATATAAATCATAAAATCCCCCCAATAGATTGTTCCGTCTCATGAAACATCATTAAAATCCAAACCATGACATTTTCTTCAGACCCGATGAAGAAGAATGTACATGACCATTAAACACTGGATGGTTTCCTTTGATGTATAGACAGGTACATGTCACGGGATGTCAATCCTCAATAACAAGCACAAATACTCCAGCTTAACCACCTGTCATGGTGATGTACAAAGACGTAACTTTCAACCCAGAGGCGTCCAACCATTTTGCGTGTTGGACTCTTCCCCTTTTTGTTTTCCCAGCTGTAGAATTACATCAATGTCACTTGCATTTACATGATTAATGAAGCTTAACTTCCAGGTGAAAAGAAATTGCAGCATTTAAAGTGTTGGTAATCATTGTTACATTTTGTTGTGTGTTCCGTCACCGCTTGAACAACAGAGCATGTTTTTCATGAAACAGGACATGTTGAAAAGACCCATGTTTATATTGCAGAGGAGCCAGAGACAGCACCTGCTCTGTGCAAGCATTCACTTATGAACAATTTGGGAATAAACTGGCAATCTGGATTGAAGATGAAACCGGATCTAACATAAATGTAACAATGTACTTTGAAACATGATGTGATTTTAAATATTCTGAAAACATTAAACAACATTAATATGGACTATAAAATAGTCATATGTGGTAGTTTTAAGAGACAATGGCCCTCAGTTTTGTGCTATGACATTATTTGACAAGAAATATTTAAAGCATACCTTTTCTACATATATCTCTTCCGTAAACCAACACAATTTGTGAGTTTACCACCTGATCACTGGTTTGAAAGCAGCAAATAGAACATTTTCTCTCTTCACATACAATGTGTTACGCCACACCTCATGCATGACACTCCCTCACATCAGAATATGTTTACAATACTATATTGTACAAACTCTCTTTTTGGAAAATGTCCACAAGATTTATGTAATCAAAGAATATGAAGAAAATAATGATGTAAATGTAAATTACATTATACCTGAATAATATTGTTAAACATACACATTTAAAATATTAGGTTGGGAATTACTTACATATCTTCATGATACCCCTTTCTAACTTAATTATTGCTTTTGAAGTGAGAAAACAAAAGAAAGTCCAATCCATTTAAACCAGTTCTCTCCTGACTGATAACCATGACATTTAAATCAACTTAAAGATTGAGTTATTAAACACTTTTTTGTTATTAAACACTTTTTAGACCTATATCATTCTGAACTGAGCATTTTGAAACACATTTAAATATTGTATCCTCAAATTCTGCCTCTGCTTGTTAAATTGTCACTGACTTCATGTTCTTAATTTGGGAAATAATGTTTTCACCCAAAGGTTTCACATAAAATGGGAAAAAAACACAAGAGGAAAAATCCTCGAGGAAACAGTTCAATATTTTACTGTGGAACAAAGCTTCTTCATTCTGATCTGGTTTTCAGGTATACCCCAAGTTTTAAAGACTGAGAAGTTGATTTTATCAGTTTGAAAACTTGCAAATCTCCCAAATTAAGGAATTAGGTTTCTCACCCACCATCAAACATCTGAACTGTTCCTCTAGGATTTTCCAGGCTGTTGAGATAACACACCTGAACTTCCCTTAATCATGCTAATCACCAGGTAAAACTTCAAAGATTTGAATATTTTCCACCATGTTATTATTTCAGTTCAAGTTGATTTGACTTTCAAGTCCTTTATTCTCCTCAACTCAACCATTCAAAACCAATATTGTCTGACAATATGGCTTGGGCATTTGAACTTTAACCTCCCACAATTTGCATTAGTCTGAAAGCGGTCATTGTCCATTAAAGAAAGGGTTCCTCTTAACCCAGGTGGCAATTTGAGAATATTTCCATAATTTCATTGAGTTATAATGGCTACAATGAAAGACCAATTATTGATCGCTGAGAAAGCAAACACCTCACAATTTATTCTTTTGATGTGAATTTCAAGATAAAACCTGAGAAAAGAGCTATAGTGTGTCCCATGAATGTTTCAATGAAAGAGAAATTCAAAAGAAACAATTGCAGACAAATAAATAGACATATTAATATCAGTCGGTCCATATCAGTTCTACCACTGTAAATTTTCTTTTTGTTACCTGGATTTCTGATTTCTTTGTAAGCCACAGAGTCAGTATTTGAACAAAAATAAATGTTTTTCTTAAGCCCCTAATATTTCAGCATTGTCCTTCAATCATACAGATATTTTATATATGTATACCAAACATCTGCATCCATCCTAACAGTATTCATATTTAGCATCCATTCCTGTAAATATTCATCCAGCATCCCAGACTATCTGTATGGAATAGTTCAGCTGTGAAGGTGTTAAGCTCTTGTGATGTTTCTGTTTGTGAATATTCTGGAAACCATTATTTACCCAGAACAATGACACATCTAGGTATTTGACTACCTCCAGTGTTATTGATTACAGAGGATTGTATATTGACATGGATGATATAGGTATAGACAGTGGCATTCCTGTAGGCCATGAAGGCAAGTATGGCCATTTACGAGTACCGAGGAGTCATTTTGTCCTTTGACAAGTTTCTCATCTTGATGAGTCTGAGGGGACATTATTTACAAGATTTTTTGATAATTTAAATTTAAAAAACTTTCTTAAACATTTCAGAAAAGAGGGGTCTTGGATTTTCAGCATATTCAGCCTAATCTTTTATTGTAGAAGGGTTGTTGTCCAAGGCAATGTTACATTTTTAGGTTTCGATAAAAATAATTTTACCATCATGATGTTTATTTTTCAAATTCAGAGAATACTTTCACTAGCCCTGTTTATTACAATAGATTAGTGGAACATTGTTGAAAACAATGCTGTCAGATGTTTCTCTCAAGAAAACTGGATTCTAAAACTGAGATGACCCCTAATGACAGTGGCCTGCGAACTTTTTAATCCCACGTTTTAAATAGAACCTCTAAATAGTCAGCTGTCAAATTTGGGGGGATACCATGGAATGTTACATTGCCTTTGGAAAATGTAATATTTTGTAATTATCTGAAAGCTGTCAGTGCTTTATTCTCAAGTTGATATATTATCAATTTTAAGAGGAAGTATGATATGATTAGAGCATGGCTTTGACAGCATGATTTACATTTACAGACTTGGAGACACGTTGTTGTCAGTGAGCAAAATGGCAGCCATTGAAGATTATGTGTTCAAAATGACTATATGATTATCAGCATTTTGATGAAACATACCAGCAGATTTATAATTTTGACAGATCAACTATCAAAAATAGTCTTTGATTCATACTACTACATTAATAATAATAATAATATTCTTGTTTATAATGCTCTAAGTTTGTATCCTTAAGCATGTCCCAAGCGTTAAAGTATTTCCTGATGGTCAATGGATAAGTGTGAACCAAATTTGAATTCTCAGCTTCCTGGGGAGTATACATTCCAGCCTGCTTGGGAGGTACTGGAAGTGTAAAAACCTTTACTATTTCATTCTTTCAGGTACCCATTCACTGATAGTGAATACAAGCATATTTAAAAAAAGGTCACATGCTTAAGGTAGTACTATATGTGATATGTGAGGGTTACACATGCCTCTGATTATTATTATAAACTAATGGGATATTTATTATTAAAAGTAGACACCATCAATGCCCTCTTTCTCTTGTATTTAATCTAAAAGCAGCGTTAAGCCATACTCACTTAGTCTCTTGTATTTATCACGTCGGTGTCAACTGTGTTACAGTTCATTGTGATAAAATAATTGCCTCAGGTCTCAGAATTCCTCGTTTATCACACACCAATATATAATCCTTCATTTGCATACACCATACAAAGAATATTCATAATATATAATGTATACTGAAAATAATATCCTTCTTTAATCAGCTTCAATCATTGTTTTGTAATGAACACCGGCAGTGTCAATAGCAAATAAATAACATGTTCATTACAAAATTCTATCTCTATCCCTGATCCTCTTCTTCTGTCACAGACAGTAATCTGTACAAGCAGGTGACATGTCAAGCAATACCCTAAAGGTACAATAAGTACACATGAAATAGGATTTCAACAGCTGTTTGATTAGGAGGCATATTAATCAACTCACAGCATGTTTTACAGCTGTGTGTGACAATGAACAATTTAATGAGATCTGTATGTCAGATCATGCTGAGCTTCGTGTCAGCTGTTCTTATATGCAGTTTTATGTGAAATTACAGTTATTGAAGCTAAAATATTATTTACTGTTTTCAGTATTTCTAAATAGAATCTTATTTCTTCATAGCACCTTTTGTTAATGGATTTGTTTCATTTCCATGTTTGAATTTAAGTTTGTTATTTTAGAAATGATTTTAAAATGTTTAAGTATTGTTCTAAAATGCAATCAGACCTCTCTGGATTGAGTCAGTGAGTTTAGTTCTATGCCACACTCAGCTATATTCCAGCTGTATGGCGTCAGTCTGTAAATAATCGAGTCTGGACCAGACAATCCAGTGATCAACTGCATGAGCATTGATCTCCACAATTGGGATATGATGACATGTGTCAACCAAGTCAGCGAGTCTGACCACCAGATCCTGTTAGTCACCTCTTACAACAAGCATCGGTTACTGAAGATCAGTTCTAACCTGGATCTTCACGAGTCTCTCTGGCTTGAATTGTATAAATCATTGTAAAAGCCCCTTAGATACAAGTTGACTGTGAACTATGTTATGTCATTGTGACAACATGGCTGCTGCCTAGATCAAATTACATTGTCTGGAACTCTCCTTCCAGTTTCATGGTTATAAGGTTTCATGGCAGTAAAGTGCTTCATTTCTTCTGCATCCAGACATGCTTCTCTGATAACCAAGAACCTTCAGTATCATTACTAATTTAGATTAAAAAAACTTCTTGAAAACAAGTCCCAAACAGCTAATTGTAAAATGATAATGGAAACATGCTTCTGTTGAACCTTCAATCCTAAAGATTAAAACCTTGAAAACAAGTCATGATATCATGCTTCTTTGTTACTAATTACTAAGATTATAAAACTTCTTGAAAACAAGTCCCAAACAGCTAATTGTAAAATGATAATGGACCAATGGTGAAATTTTCAAAAGTCTTTGAAAACTGGTATTAGACATTCAGCAATGAACGTAATTAAAATATAATCAACATCACATCACCTCGTTATTTCTGTCCGAATGTCAGATACTATAACCCAAATTATCTCATACATAGACATTATGACCTATGGTTGAGGTTTAATGCCATACCATTCCCCGGGAATGATAGACAGGTGATGAAAGCAACAGCTGATTGGCTGTAACCACTGACGTCATACAGGTGTGTCAGGAGATCAATACTGTTGTCATTCTGTATAATGAAATCTACAACATATTGAAATACACGTTGTAATCTACAGCCGTTTCCAGGACAGACCATGAGTTGCTGTAACACTGCAACAGATGGCATACCCTATTAAAATGTTGTTCCAGTTTCATTAACTGTTACCATGGACACTGATTACAATGTACAGGTAGTTTCCATGGTTACACAATAACATTGTTATACTTTAAAACTGGATGTTATGGAGGAATGACAAAATCAATAACTAGGTAGAAAATATTTATTACCTATGTTTCATTTTCTCGTTATCTTTTGTTGAATGTATATATAATGAAACATCTTGAAAATAGATGTTTATTCAGGATATTGGAATTATAAAACCTTTCATCCATACCAATCTTATTATTAATAGATATATCATTTTGGCAAAATATCATTTTCAACTAAGCATGTTAATCTAAAATTAACCAATTTTCGCAAAAAGGTATTATGGAAAATATAGGCCAAATGTACTTCTTATTCAAATGCCATATATTTACATTTCTTGCATGTCTTATTATTAATGGATACATCATTTTCGCAATATACTATTTTCAACTCCTGTATGCTAAAATAAACATAACAATTTTCCTGAAAGGTATTTATGGACTAAATGTTCTTCTTGTGGAAATGTAATGTATTTACTGTTCTTGCATGTCTTTCCCTGTTTCTTACAGTAATGCACTGGATTGGGGATGTTAGTTACAAATATAGAACCAATTGTTTCCCCAGCAAGCAGACCAGCTGGGATGTTTGGATCTGAGGTTTTTGGCTCGGAATATATTCTAGTCTGTTTTCTGAGTTTTTACATTGTGTGTTAAAACAGGATACAGTTTTTGTCTGGATTGTGATTTTGCTGATGAGAAGATTCCTGGGTGATGAGATTTCATCCCAGTGACTCTCACTCCTAAGACTAGAATAGTCATGTTGAGGAGACTTTCTTTTTTTAGGTTTTGTGGGTTTTTGTGTGTGTTTTTAGCAATATTCCAGCTATATGACGACATTCTGTAAATAATCTACTGTTTTGTAAATCAGCTGCAGGAATCTACTCTGATAAAGCATTATTGAAAATGTGGGTTTTTTGTTTTGTTTTAAATTTACTTATATATTTATCATGTTTAGGTATGCAGTCAGAATACATATAATGAATGACAATGTGTGATGTCTGTGCATAGTTTATATTAGTGTAACACCAGGTTCTGCTCAGTCATCTTAGGTGGCACAACTTGCTCTGTGTTTCTATGTGTCACTAAAGAGAGTGAGTGAGTATGGTATTATGCCGCTTTTCGCAATATTCCAGCAATTTCATGGCAGGTGACACCAGAAATGGGCTTCACACATTGTACCCATGTGGGGAATCGAACCCGGGTCTTCAGCGTGATGAGCGGATGCTTTCACCATTAGGCTACTCCACCCCCTGTGTGTCACTGAGGTGTGCTAGAATCTGATCATCATCAGGGGCTCCTTTCACAAAGCACTAAGGTGATCGTAAGTCACTAAGGTAACCTTAGTGCAATGTTAAAGAATGGGAGTTAAGGTTAACCTTAGTAAAGGTTGCTTCGTGAAAGGAGCCCCAGATCAAAATCCCTGATTCACCCGATTAAAAGTTTTCATTTATCAGTGCAATACCTGTACTTCTTGGTTTCAAGGTGATATGTGTGTTTAATCTTGCTTTGTTTTGGCTTTCCTCCTCATGAACCTGACGGGGGCGGTGGGGATAGCCTAGTGTTTAAAACGTTGGCTCGTCACCAGAAGACCCGGGTTGGATTCACCACATGGGCACAATGTCTGAAGTCCATTTCTGGTGTCCCCCACTATGATATTGTTGGAATATTGCTAAAAGCGGCATAAAACTCACTCACTCATGAACCGGACACACTGAGCTATGTCTATGGTACTGTTCATTGTATTACTGGATTGAGGTTCATGTACTTTTTTCATCTTCCTCCAACATCAGACTAGGGCAGAAAACAATCTATTGTCTAACAAATATGCAAATGGCCTAAATGACATGTCATATTCATAGTGTTTCAGTGACCTTCAGTGCTAAGGTATTCTAGCCTGTTTTACACACAACACCTATATAAGTAATAACAGTATTGGAGCAGTGCCAAGTTCTCTGGTGTATTGTTCATGAACAATATACTCAACCAATCTTCAGGTATGGTTCCAGAAGCAAGATAAAACCATGGCTATCAGACTAAATGTCCACCTCCCAGGCTGAGCCTGTTAGGGATCTCTGTGTTTGTCTTCATTAATGGCCATCTTTGTCTGAGACACTCAATCTAGGTGTAACCTCAATGTGTTGAGCTGGCTATGATGGTTTGGGAACTGTTAAGACATTTAAACAGTGGCCATATTTGTAAATGACTTTCCCTTCATTTCCACCAACAGACTGTGCGGATAACTGTATTAAATATGGATTCATAATTAAACTTTTGACAACACCAAATTAGCAGGAAACTTCTGTTATGGTAACCAAGCTTGACCTTGGACACTGGGTGGATCCTCTTTGTAAAGTCAAGCTTGATTCTCATCTCTTTTTTAAAGCCCATTCTCGTTGAAAATAGTGCTCTTTGGGCCACTTGAGCACAGATAGCCGAGTTGGTTAATGCAGCTTTAGTTTTCCAATAATCTATGAGTTTGCAGGAGTTTGAAAAACCTGATTATGATTCTTATTTTGTTAGCACTATGCCTATTCATTGGTTTCTCCATCACTTTTAATGGATTTTACCATGCCTTTTCATGGGTTTCTCCATGCCTATTCATTGTTTTTTCTCATCACTTTCAATGAATTTTACCATGCCTTTTCATGGATTTTTCCATCACTTTTAATGCATCTTTTCATGGATTTTTCCATCACTTTTAATGGATTTTACCATGCCTTGTCATGGGTTTCATCAGGGCGTTCCTTGCTATTTTATACATGTATTTATGTTTTTTTAACACTCTCGTCTTTCCTTCCACACTAAGCTTGCATGCACCAATGCTGTTCAGTGCTCTTACACACAACTCATTCTGTTTCATATGAGCCAGTTTGTCTACATTAAAACAGGTATTGGGAAGTACTACTCTCCTATAAATGATGAAAGCTTGGTGTTTGAATGTATGTCAGTCCTGGGGTGTGGGTAACACTGTGTTTTGGGGGAAGTCCATATTCCTTCATCATCAGAAAATTATGAACCCTCCATCATGAAGTTATAAGGATTTATCCAGAAATTTGTTTTCACACCCATTTGATTGATGTGTAAGGTCAGAGAATTTTGGTTTATGACTCCTTTTTATCAAACTCCTGAACAGGTGGAAAGTAGTAGGGGCTGAGAATACCCCCAAAAATTGTTATGTCCACTTTTCTTACTTTGAGGGTCATCAGTTTCCAAAAATGAATAAATCAAAAGTCTTGTGTATTTGTTCAGATACAGGAAGGCAGAAAAGAAATATAAAAATGATAGCAATAAAGCTAAGCATAATAAAAAATGCTTCTAAAGCATGAGCCCTTGAGAAGAAAATGTTCCTTTTCCCAAACACCTGGTGTTGTTACTGATTTTCAGTGAACCAATCAAATAATTTTCACATTGTATTGCATTTTACATCCAGTGGAATCTCTTTTAGGGATAATTGAGACTGCTTATTTTCTAGTCTTGATGTTTTATAACAAGCATTAAACACTCATTCCATAACCTCTTAATGCAGTCTTTATCACCAGCTTGACAAGACCATCAGTCAATGATCCAGTGTATAGTTTATCAGGATCTCCCAGTTTTTATTGATGTACAAGATTTTTCTTTTCCACTCTGAACACAAGAATGGAAATCACGCAATGTCTGAAGTTCTTTAAGCCATCATGATGTGATCCATAAAGTGTGGAATTGACCTTGTGTAGCCAATCTGTATTTGACATGAAGACAGACATGATAGAATCTTGTGTATCGGTCAAATATGGAATCGATGAGAGGGCTCAACAACAAACACTGAACAACAATACAGACAACGCTGAACACATAACATCAGAGTCACAATACATGAATCACAAGCGTTTGTTATGATGAGCGCTCTTCCTAGATACTGTCTGTTTGTTTGGTCGGTGCTAGGCATCCGAGGATCATCAAGGAACAATGTTTTTTCAATGCTATGAATTTTTTTCCAGTAATGCCCAGGATCTCCTGTTTGTCTTGTCCTAGCTCTTCACACGTATATATGAATTTAGCGTGACGCATGGGTTTATGAGGATTTCATTCAGTAGGCTGGAATGTCATATGGATATGTTGAATTATTTTGAGTGAGTGAGTTTAGTTTTACTCTTCTTTTAGCAATATTCCAGCAATGAGCTTCAGACACCATACCCATTTGGGGAATCGAACCCAGGTCATCAGCATGGCGGGCAAACGCATTAACCACCAGGCTACCTCCACGTCCCTTGAATATGTATGTCATAGGTTTGTTTTCAGATTTCTGGTATTGCATACAATAATGATAACAATGAAATGATCAAAAATGAGTAAAAAAACTCTCAATGTGATGATGATGATGATGATGATGATGATGATATGATGATGACATATTCAAGCTTGATCCACATCGCAGAATATATTCAAGCTCTTTACAAATCACTACACCACGAAACAAAAAACAATTAGTGTGAATTCAATAATACGTTTTGGTCATATGTGCTATAAGCTGTTAACTATCAAACTCATGTGTCACCATATTTATGCAAATCCTGGCACCTAGTGTTTCATGATATTGATTGGGTAACCCTACCTTTGACACTCACAACACGTCTCATTGATCCCCAAACTGCAGCATGGCCAGATACTAATGTGTCATATTAATAATGTGAGCACCTTGGGGGAATTTCAGGTTAGACAGGAGCAGGTTGGTACTATCCATTGATTTCACCGAAGACAACCTATCCTCCAGAGATGGGATCAGAATATACTGATGTTTTTTCACTTTTCATTTTTTGTTCGTATTCAGGTGCATCCAAACATTTATGCTGACAAAGCACACAAAAAAGCTAGTCAACTTTCATTCCTGTAATTTGTCATTGTTGCCTCTCCTCTGACATGTCTCGGTCTAGGCCTATTGTTGGGTTGAGAAATGTCTTTGAGTGGCATTTTTAGAAGTTGGAGAGTCAGATAAAGACAAACTTTATAGATGAACCACGTAAATAAAGAAGTTCTTTATCCATAAAGTTTGTCCTTATCGGGTTAAGAAACTACGAGTTTAAAAAGCAAATTTCTTCAAAACCACATCACTGTCCGAGAAAGTAGGCACATTTCTTTACTAAGAGGAGCTTGTTCTCCCTAAATCCAACAGATTCAAGATAGAAAACACAACACATCACAAAATGTAGAATTTACACAAAGTTAACTTATCAGAAAATATTCACTGTCATGAATACAGCCCCAAACACAATCCAACTTTTTAGAGTCACCAGGTTCACGTTTTCACTATCAGCAGGAAAAATACGTTATTTCACCAAACATGTGATTTGGGCTAGGCATGTCAGAATTATTTTTTTGTCCTGTGAGGCCAGTCAGTTTAGATAACATTATAGTGTCATATCCCCTTGTCTCACTGTTGTTTCCTCAAAGTCTTGTAAAATTTCCTTGAAGTCAGCCATTTTAAGTGAGCTAAAGTGAAGTTTGTCACTGACTATCAGGTAGTTCCTCATGTTTAACGGCTACTCCTCGTGATAATTTATCTTAGACCCATTTTCCTCCCTTTAGGTTCTTATCAGTGATAGGATCTTGTTTTAAGATTTGAATTGGCTGTATAAAAAATATTTGCCTTGATTTTTTTTCAAATTAGTGTGATGAGTCTGCTAATATCTAAGAACCATTTCCTTTTGGCATTTCAGTAGTGTTATCACATTAAATCCTAATCGTCTCCATTGTCCTAATCATATCATACTACAGTGACTGCAAGTAGCACTGATTCTTTGACTTTGTCTTCTCCAGAAATGTCAAACTACCCGGTATGTTGAATTCCTTCTTGCTAATGTTATCAAATAGTATTGTCAGTATCTCATACTTTGAAAGAACATACTCTCTGTATTTGTTGAGAGGTGAGGTAGTCTAGTTGTTAAAGTGTTCACTTTTCATGCCAACGACCCAGGTTCGATTCCCGCAAGGGTAAAGCCCATTTCTGGTGTCCCCCACTGTGATATTGCTGGAATATTGCTAAAAGTAGCATAAAACTAAACTCACTCACTCACTCTCACTCTGTATTTGGTAAACAGGAGGAATGGCGGTCCAGTAGTTAAAGACTTCATATTTACCTGTGAAACTGGTATTTCAGCAAAAGCTTACTATTTCTTTTTAAAGGACATACCTGACAGTTTGAAATTGCAAGCTGATATTTTCGAATTCCACAGATCCAGTGTGGGTAGTTAGACAACTCATCCTCAATGTCTGGAAGGAACACCAGTAGATGTTAAAATTGTATATTTATTAAATTTGTGTCTTCTTCCTGTGTTGGATTGATTTGTGATTCATTTGTAGACTTCATTTTCATCTTGGATATATTCCAGTTTTTGCACTTTATCTCTGACAGTTCATTATGAAAATATGTATGTTGTACAGAAGGCAATAGTATCTTAATGGATTGGTTTAATTTATATTGTTGACAATGATTTTACATACTACAGTTGAACATTAGAATTGCATATGGTGGAAGGAAGCTGTCATGATGTACCCCGAAATGATGTACAGGTGTCCATGGTACTGATACCCCGAAATGATGTACAGGTGTCCAGACTGCTCGAAATGATGTACCAGAGCTTGTTAAGACTCTCTAGTAGTCAAGGGAACCATTCCCCAAATTGCCTATTTGAATAAACAGGTTTTTCATTCAAAAAGAATTAATCTTCACTAGGTTCTTTTAGCATAAAAAATTCTTCTTTCTAAAAGGTTATCTGCAGTAAATTTCTTTCCAGACATTACTTTTTAGAAGACACTTTGTCGCAGAGAGTGACACTAATACTAGATAAATCATTTTCATTCAGAAGTCATGCTGTTTTCCACATGACAAGCTGTTGGGGAGGATGGACTATCTGTTTAGCAGGAACATGAAATGTACTGATGTTTTTTTAAATTACATTTTATGTTAAAGTTCCTGGATTTTGAGACTTCCTTTCACATTAAGTTCACTTCCTGTTGTTATCTTTCTTTCAGAATGTGTCCATGTTTGCACTCATTAACCATTGATTGACATTACATTGACATTACATTGACATTACATTGACATTACATTACTTAATCTGTAGTCTATACTGCCCTTGCTAAAACTAAATGCCAGGACAATGCTCTTTGATGTCTGGGTAAAAAACCAGGACAAATACAGTCTTTTTCTGGGAGATGGGTGCAGGTTTTGTATAAAATGTCAACCCCCTTCAGTGCTATTACTTTAGCATCACTGTTCAGGATAAAAACACCTCATTAGATTTTTCTGAAAAATGAAAGTGAAGGGATGGACCTTAGCTATATACATCTCAACTCCAAATGTTTCGGTTTTCGTGCAAGATTATGAAGTGACAGAACACACCTGAATTATTATGCAGGTATTGTTTTAAAATAATATTCATTTAAGTTCATTTAAATTATGACATCACCTGAATGGAAACTTGTAGATCAGTATTCTGACTTAACCTGTTTTGGTACTCTTTAACATAGCTTCAGACATCTGTTGAATTTAAACATCTGTTTAAAGATAAGTAAGCTCCAACTACTTATTATTTTTTTCAATGAAATATTATATTTTATTTCAGATGGATAGGGTGTGGGCAATAGATTATACATTTCCATAGATTATTTTCAGTTACTCATAATTTGATTCTATGGAATTAAATCAAGCAAGCAGAGGTCACAGCTTCCAAACAAATCTTTGCCTTTCATTAACATATCAGGCCTAATGTTCAAATGGCCAGATATTTTTATGCAAGCGGTGAGGTCATTTTCTTTCAAAAGTGATTGTATAAAAGCAACAGAACCTTCCCGTAACCTGAAGAAGTCAGTTGTAAGATTCTGACTCTTTCTGAGCAAGAACAAGATGTATCAGACAGTTTTCATTGGTGATGAGTTTTTGAAGTATGTCCCTCAGTGATAAAACAAAGCAGGCAAATTATCCTGTAGGTTCATTTTGAGCTTCTTAAATTGGTACAGTTTGAAGTGTGCCCCAAATATATTTCAGTGTTTGTGTTCAGTTTCCAACGTTTCATTAGCGTTACACGGCAAAGTGACTGCCGTCATTTGAACAGGTGACATCGTGGTCTGTGACATTTAAGCACCGATGAACATGAATGAATGAGATGTACACATGGATTAGCAACAGATGACCTTCTGGGATGGTGGGAGGGTCAAGGAGGGTCAAAAGGGGAGACAACCTACTAAGTAAACAGGGAGTCATGTTTTGAGGATATTTCTGCGTAGCTGAAATAAGACATTTCTGTCAACCTTGTTGTGGACATAGATGAACTTTGCAAATAAGATCCAAGCTTGGTCACCTCTTTTTGTTTAAAGGGGAAATGGTAGAAATTGGTTCTAAGTCACGGGGATTACAATAAATATACACAATCTTCCATCATGGCTTTGCACTTTTGATCTGCTTCCTCTGTTGAGAATTAAAAATAGATATATGAAAGAGGTATTTCTTGTTAGCATAACAGAAATAACAAATAAAGAACAATTTTGAAACTTGTTGTGACATATATGTCGACTATATATGTTCAACGTGTCAGGAATTTTGTTTATAAGTTCCAACTATGTGGTAAGAATGTTGGAAATGTCAATATATTCTCGTCATATCTTCAAACATTACTTGTCTTTTCCTGTAAGAAATATTTACATATGAAAAGAAAATGTATATTTTCATTTGTTGCAAATGTGAATGTTATGTTTTTGTGTGTATGATAATGAGCTGGTGAAAATTTCTATCAGGAGTGTAGTGGTTATAGTGTGTCACTTAGTTGATTGTGTGTCATTGCAACCTGAGTGTCTGTCATGATATCAACCAATGGTTTGTCAGGTTCAGACCCAGAACATTAACACACCCCAGAATTTAACTGTAATATTGTTGGCTACAGTGTAAAACAATGTTCATTCATTTCTAATTGTTTAAAAATATCAGTTATCCAGAAATTAAAGACTTGTCTTGAAAATTTGTATTTTGACTACTTCAAACCCCTCAGTGTTGGTAGCTTGTCTTGCTTGAACAAGAATAAAATGTTTACTATTGTTGTATTTTCGGTCAATTATATTCAGTTCCAATTTTTAGCAATGTCGAAACTGGTCCCAAACTATTGCCCTCAAATGGTACTTGTAAGTGCAAACTACCTTCACTAGAATTTCACTCTTCCAGAGCTCGATTTAGTGGTCTTGGCTGAAGGAGTCTCATATGAATTTCAAAGGCTTAATGTCTTTATTGGCCTTGAGGTGTATTGAACTTGAAGTAATGTTAGCTCTCAATATTTTTAAATACATTACACGTTAGTACATAAGGTTCAGAATTATCCAACAGGAACAATCTTTCTGAAAAATATTATCGACAGGAGCAACAATAATTTTTTGGAAAGACTTGATATTCCTTTAAAACATGACTTAGCTGTTTACAGATATCACATGCCTCAAGTAAATAACACTGGGGTCTTTTTTCTGCCCTTGTGTTTGTTATTGGAAAAATAATTGCTGAATCAAACAGCCAAAATCTGTCTGTTGTCACAATTTTCATGTAAGCAAGAAAAGGTTGTGTGATGATTGTGACTAAGCTTGGAAATCTCCATTAGATGTGTAATGTTTGATCACATTTCAGTCTGTGTCAAACAGAAAGGTGAAAAACTGTCATTTTTTTCACCCTTCACTTGAGAAGAAAACTAAGCTTGCATGTCGAAGACCAGTTTACTTCTAAAACACATTGAGTTGAAATTGTCTGATTGGTTCACAACTGCACTAAGCTCCTTACAGAGTCAGTTTGGTAATCGCCTGCCCAGAGTATGTCAACACAGACATTTGAACGAACTTCAGCAAAACAAAACACTGTTTGAATGAAGGGAAACTTTGGAGGAATAAGGGCACACTTGTTTAATTGAAAACGTGGATAAGTTGTTTGTCCAGCCAATGGATTAGCGGCTATTAGGATTAGACATTTTTAAACATTGGTGTGTTAAGTTTGTAAACTGATTATTTTGACAAAATTTGATGAAGTGGGATTTTTGTAAGGGTTCAATTTTGGCCTTTGAATATGCAAATTAAGGAGTTGTGGTAATTATAATATCCAGCAAGTCTGGCTTACTACAGTTTGTACAGGGTTTCACAACAGTGGTGTGATGGTTAAGAAACAGTGTAAAATATTGGTCTATCTTCCCATGGCTAGCAATATTCTAGGCAGACCAGTAAATGTCTATCCTCTGCAATGATATTTGGCCAAGTTATTGGTTACAGTTTATGGAGGTGACCAGTTGTCTAAAGCATCATAAGTCGCTAATCAGAGTTGTATCGCTGAAGTTGCATTCCAGAAATTTGTGATGGTGAGTTCAAATCTTGGTTCACCCTGATTATGTTTCTTGGTTTACCAGCACCATATGAGAGCTCATGGGATTATGGAAGTGTTGAGTTTGGGCCCTGCATCGCTTAGGGTTTTCCTCTCACATTGGGCTGCCATACCGGGAAATTACTGTCCAAAGAGTTGTTAAACCCCACTCGCTTGCTTGCTCACTGGCTCACTCGCTCAGCTCACTCACCTCACTCACCTCCTCACCTCACTCACTCACTCACTCACTCACTCACTCACTCACTCACTCACTCACTCACACACTCTCACCTCACCCACTCACTCACCACACTCACTCCTCACCTCACTCACCACTCACCTCACCTACCTCACCACACTCACTCCACCTCACCTCACCTCACCTCACCTCACTCACTCCTCACTCACCTCACCTCCTCACTCACTCAGGGGGACTTGAGGACTCATACTTATATCTGACCGGGTCAATGAAGATGTAACAGTCAAGGTACAGGAAGGAAACAATTTCCTAGTCTTAGGAAGTGTTAGAAAGGGTATATCCTGTTTTATTTAGTCATGTGTTTCACTTTCATTCTCTGTATGTTTGTGATCATCACCTTTTCCCATGACGCTGGCCTCCAAGTTCCACTCCGACCCCACTTGCCCAGTTTTGAACCTGAACCAATCACCTATCTATATCAGATCTTAGTAACAATCAGTTACCCTATATATCTGAGCCATGTAGATAAAGTATAGGTGTTTACCACTTTAATAAAGCATAGGTGTATGGTACTAACAGACCACAAATATAGGATTCAAACACACAACCAGCAGATCCTTACACACCAAGGGAGGCAATTCCACCTATGATTCAGTGTCAAGAGAGGCAAATAAATGATCAGAGTCCAGTTATGAATAATGTGGGAGCATACTGCGAATAAAAAACACACTAAAACTTCACTTCGAAATTTCTTCTTCTTAATGATTAAGTTTTAATTTATGAGTAATTTCTACCAAAATATCTAATGAAGTAACACCTCATTTTTAATGGATAAATTTGCACCTGCATCTGTTCAAAGTATCCGTTGGATGGTTGGGTAGGGTGATGATTGGAATATTTGCTGCAATACTGCTGACAGTGGTCATTCTAGACTTGCACAAGTCTTTAAGGTGATAATCAATAGTTTATACAAATATTAATGTCCCTCTAACAGACTGGTTGTACTGTCTGCTTATCTAGACTTGCCACTTTGAATGATAGATTTACTATACATGCATGGGCTTGCATACATGACAGACTTGGAGCAAGGCTATGGTCACTCCAACAACCAGGTTTTTTTCATCAATAAGACATACATGACCTTCACTTCACATCTCTATCCCATACAGTACCATGTCATGACAACGATTAAGGAACCTTATTCCTGGCTTATAGGCTCACTGATAATACATCCTAAAAGGAAAATATGCTCCATAGGTATTGATTTCCAATAGATGAATATCGACCACCAATCATTGCTATAGACATCTAAATACCTACAGCAATTTATTGACCACCATTATTTCATGTATATTTCATTATGTTTATAGCCTGTTTCTGTATAGCCCCAGTGCTACAGGTATCACCAACAATCTTTTGGACTTGATAGCTTGTATATTTCCTGTCAATCACCTGTTTTACATCCAATCAGTGCAATAGACACCTGACAAAAGAAATGTATATCAGGTCCCATCTTGTCATGTATATTTCATCATGTAGGTAGCCTTTTCCGGCTCGTAATGAACCTCCATAGCTTGAAATAGATTACAGTCAGACAATCAGCAGTAATACTTGTTTAACCAGGTGCTGGGTAATCCTCATTAACATTTCTGGGTAAATTAGTAATTATTTTGGTGCATGACATTGTCAATTGCAGCAGTGAAACTAACAGCTGATACGTTTGATTGACAGTTGCAAACTGATGTGAGAAGATTTCTTTAATTCAACACTGGTTTTAGTCAAGTATATGGAGTAGGGTTACTGAATTAGATGTGGGACATGAATCAGGAGCTTGTAGCAGAGTGAAACCCTGTCAATCAGGACAATACAGTTCGGGAAAAACATCCGGATTAACAAAATTAACATGATTACCGAATCATTGGTAAGTAGTAATGTCTCTAGGTGTTTGAAGCAGTAAGGGATGCATGTATGGCTCAGTTGTCCCAGGCACCACAATATGCAGGAATTTGAGTTTGAATCCAGGCTCAGTCGATTATGTTTCAAGGTACCCCTGCTCTTCGGTTTTACTAAAGTTGTAAGCATCTTAAGACCTGTACTATTGAAAGCTTTCCTCCCAGATTAAGCTGACATGCAGTTATGACACAGTGATGTAATAGGAATACTGTTGACACAGATGTTAAACCCAACTGAAATCAGTAACAGTCCAGAATACAGGGTGTCCAGATTAACAAGGTCGGGGTGAATGGGCCTCTGTGTATAGTTTCCTGGTACAGAAGTAGGCTGATGTAATTGTTCCATCCTGCAGATGAGCTTGCCCTTTGTTTGATTACAAAAAGCTATTATTTTACCGATGTGTTTATTTGAATATATATTTCAAGCATAATGGGAGTCTGTGTAGCCTATCAGCATTAAATGTCAAAATTCCATGCACGGAAGTCATGACATGACTTTGTCTGCATTCTGCTGGTTGATGTCAGTGAGTCGTACTGTTGTCTACAGACTCTTGTTAATGTTTAAATCAGCAGTCTTGGGAGTTATTATAAATTATTCATAGGAATTGACTGAAATAAAACAAATTGTGTTTACGTAGGTTTATAAATGAGAAAATTGTTGTGCACATTGTATAAATAAGTGTAGAAAAATTACTCAGTATCTCCTTTGAGTAGCATTTTAGAAGTTAGGACGTACATTATTGAACATAAATATTCATCCATAAAATTTGTCCAAATTACTCAGTGTGCAGAACAGTTAAGTTTATATGTCAATGAACACTAAAAATATTTAGTAATTTTTTATATATACTACTCAAAAGAATTGAAGAAAACATCACAGTATTATATGTATTTGTATTCATAGTTAATGTTGAAAGTGTCTTTTTAGTGGTATATATCATTTCGTTTGTCAGCCCTGCATGTGTGTCTCACAGTGTTAATTAAATGTCAAAAGCATGTACCACATGTCCTTCCTCCTGAAGTAAACTGACATACAGTGATTCATCTGAAATTCTGAGGGTCACTGACATTCAAGATTTAAATCATAATCATGTTCAGGAAAATTAAAAACATCACAGTTGTAATTAACTGTCAGTCCATGATGTTTGTATTGGTTTTCGACCTGCACCATGGCAACAAAACAAGGTGACAAAACATTGTTTATATAATCATGATAAATCTGTACTAAAAGCAGTGTCCATTGTACACTTCTATCATTTGTGTGTATTCATGAATATCATTATAATTATGAAATAGTGATGCTACAATGTGTTCATAAAGAACTGAGGCATTCCGCCCCACCAGATGCTTCTTTCACAAACACATACAAAGGCAAGGCAATTATTCACCAGAAATAAACACCAGAACATATGGTACAAGTCAAAAGTAGGGAATTGCATCATTCTTGTCACGGATGCATCAAATCTGGAAATGTCATTCACATGTCTACCAAAAATCTTTTTGAAGCTTTACTGAGTCTTTGAATGTTATAACCTTGATTAAACAACTTTTTAAACAAGAATCGTATGACGCCCTTTGAAATCTTCTTAGAAAGAGCATGCTCGGTTGTTCCTCAAAAGTTGGGAAAAATATACCCCGAGGCTGGAGCTGCTGAAATATTGCTCCAGACAAAGGGAAAGTTTATAGTTGGAAAGTTGATGTCCTCCCTCTTGTCATATATTTACATAGAACGAGAGTTAAAATCTGACACCAATTGCGTAGATCGATGCTCATGCTGTTGATCATTGCATTGTCTGGTCCAGACTCGATTATTTACAGACCGCCACCATATAGCTGGAATATTGCTCTGTGAGGCTTTAAACAACAACCAACCAACTAAAATCTGACAACAAAGATGTTGGTAAGGAAGAGAGTAAGGAAGATTATCAATGTCCAAAAAGTTATTTTAAAAAGATATTGAATTTGTTGTCCCAAGCTCCCAATCCTCCACCCCACCATGGGTGTGTACCGGTTTCTCAGATGTTTATCTGCGAGCATCGGATACTAAATAATACATCAAATTAAAAATACTCCAGAATCATTTCGCACCAGTACATTCATGAACTAAATATTGACATAGATGATAAACATTTAAATTAATGACAATTTTAAAATATGAATTGGGAATCAGATCTTTCAAATATTCCTTAGCACTTTCCTTTTTGGGGAAGTATCAATATTTTATCATTAATATTAATTCTACCCAAATGTTAATTATGTTTAATGTTTTAGTTTTGACACTTTGTCAAAGTTTAGATATAAATTTTTCACAGGGAGGTCAGGTTGTCTTTACATGTACTAGCTAGGAGTAATGACGGTTTTATAAAGCCAGCCCAATGGGGTACCATGCACAGGTTTAAGATAAATATCCTGCTCACATAGCATAGCGATTCTAAGTTACCCATTATTTTGTATTATGATAGGCAAGGCATCAATAGGTACCCAATGGGGTACCATGCACAGGTTTAATATGAATATCCTGTTCACATAGCATAGTGATTCTAAGTTATTTGCATTGTCACAGGCAGGGCATCAAAAAGTACCATCTTTCAATAGTATAATTGGGCCAGGTATTCAATGACTGATTTTTTTGTTCTATATTCAGACAATATCCACAAGACCCCCATGAAACTTTAGATGCTCTCTCGTAGTATTGTGTGACTGCAGCTTCAACCAAAATATTAAAAGATTAGTCATCCACCTTAAATGACAGTTTTTAAAAGAATCTTGCTAGTGAATTGTCAGTTACGAATTCACACTTGTGTTATTCTGCCAGAGTAACACCTAGTACATGCTCTGTGTCATGTTAAAACATCTTTTCTTCTTAAAATGCACCCTCACCAGTAGGTCACCTCCCAACTGAGAGTCTAGTTGTCAGAAACGTGCACTCCAAAGTATCTCTGATAGCCTGAGACCTGGCTCTGTTCTTGTCAATATTTGAAGTATGTGGTCCCTGTAATATTGTCTGGAGCACTGGCTTCGAGAAAATGCCAGGTATTCAAGACCTGAAGAACAAAAGCACATTTGTGAGTGCTTACAGGGGAAATATTGATAGACGTAATGATTTGCTGGGTAACAAATTACTCAGCATTTTTCGACTTGCGTTTCATTGTTGTCCTTGCGATTGCCATTTAATTTGAGTACCTACCTTTGGTGTTTGAATTATTTACTAGGTTAATTAAGCAGCATATTAGATGACTACTGACCTAGCTATGGACCAAGTTACCTACCTGCACGACACAAGTACGTCATGAAATGTACTGTTGGAAAGTTCACAATGCACGCTTACAATGTAAATTTGTCAACTGGTGTTTCATGTATCAATATCATGAATAAACTATTCTTCTTAAATAAAGAACTAATTCATATGAAATGTGAGTAAAATTACCCTTAAAAAGATCAGATATTGTGTTTGTACAGGTTTATCAATTAATTTACAACATATTCAATTTTTATGTTTATAGATCAAATATCCTTGCATGAATTAAAAAAAATATTTATTTAAAAATATAAATGAAAATGAAGTTTTGTTTCGTACCATATGTGTACAGGTGTGCCTGTTTACCTGTAGTGATGCAGAGGTTAGGTGTAGGTATGAACATTGTCACGTATATCCCCACCTGATAGGTTTTGTTAACTATTTGTATACCTTGTACCAGAATTTGGTTATAAACGGTTTCGATGGCAACATAAACATAATCCATATGTTATGATGGAGATGTCATGAATGATAAGACCAGGGTTGTGTTATTCTTTCTCTGCCAGGAACACTGGGGTGGCCTTGATGTGAAAGTGTTGGATGAGTTAATTTATAGTTCATGTTCAGTTTCAACCCATGATGGGGTCCCATTGTTATTCACCTGGTGCTGTGAGTGGCATTGGATGCAGTAGTCACACAAGGATCACACACAATACCATCAATATCAGATCATCCTCAAACAGGTTGGAGTGGATAAGATAATTGGAGCATCATCAGAATTTTACACAACACAGAAATATGCATCCAGCGTGCAGTAGTGCATAAAATGGACACACACAAAATATCTTGTATTCTCCTGAAAAAATCTATTATTATTTGTACTAAAAAATTCTTAGCATGAAGTATATAGCCATTGCCGGGGAGTAGTTATCAGTTTGTAGTGTTGTTCACTCGAGGAAATTCATTATTTAGGTTCACAGGACTTCGAATTGTAAGTACCGCCTCCGTGGTGTAGTGGTTAGAGCGTCCGCCCGGAGAGCGGAAGGTCGCGGGTTTGATCACTGACCGCGTCATACCATAAGTCGTTAAAATATGGTACTTGTTGGTCCCTGACTGGGCTCGGCATTAATGGGTACAACGAGGACTGGTCGGCTCGGAGTCAGTATAATGTGTCTGAGTGGGGTATTCATGCTTCACTGCGGCATGGTATCTCAGTGGGCTAGCACTATAAAACCGGATTAAGTCTGGGCTAGTACAAGCAGCCGCACATACACATACACACGCATGCACGACATCATATGAGCGAAATATTCTCAAGTACAACGTAAAACCCAATTTCACCTCACCTCTAATTGTAAGTCAAAGATAAACCTGCTCACAGTATATGAACCATATTATTTTCCATTCTACTCAGGCCTTACTTTAATGCAAAGGACCAAAACGCAGCAGGTCAAGGTTTTGAATCTTCCACCTTAGTTGAACCTGTTTTCAATCTAAATGGAATTCTTTGTGTCTAAGAACATTATATATTTTCAGAGACTAAGTGTTAGTCTAGGTAGAACCTTTCAACAGCAGTTTTAGTTTGTGCTGTTTATCTGTATCTGACAGGAAATGTCAGAATCATTATCCTTGATGTGTCTGATGTGAAGGGAATCAGGAAGTGGGTCCCACTGTCACTTGAAACACATGCAGACAGCCGGCACTGTAATAGACAGGGAAACCTACAACAGGTGGTTCGGTATAACACAGGACATACTGATACCATGGAGGAATACTTCGTCACCATTACACTCTAGCTGCTGAAAGACTTTTAAGGATTAGATGTTCCGAGATTTACAGTGAATTCCAGTTAAATTAGAGTAGGCTAATATTTGGTCAAAGAGATAGCTTGGATCTAAATTTACAGAATCGTTTTTTATTTATGTATTTTATAAGACATAATAATGTATCCATTTATATAGCCAAACTTATAGCACCAAACTTCACACCGGGTATGCTCATAGCACTAACAATCAAGCACAACACATTATTACCCCAGATAACCCAAGCTGTGAGGTGCTAGAAGGTTACAGTCACATGACTTATCCCACCGGGTACCCATTTTCTGCAGGGGTGAAGACATCTTCAACATTTCGGTTTATTGTATGTGGTCTTGCTTCAATGTTGAGTTGCATGTTATTTTGAAGGATATATGTTTTAATTAAATTTAGCTTGATTTACAAACACAGCAGTCAGATGTGTGTAAAGGTGAGAATTGTATTGTATTAATTCATTTACAACATTTGAAAACAAAATGGTAGGTACAAAATTTATATGAATATTCTAAAACAAATATATATTCCACTTCAGCAAATTGATTTTCGAAAAAAAGGTGAATGTATTAGACTTGCTGTTTTCTGTCTGAACCAGCCTCCATCACATTCTCACCATGACAACCAACCAGGAAGTGATATCTATATGTCTACATACATTGATTTACTGTCCTGAAACAATGCATCGCTTCCACATTTCCTGCAATTGATCCACGTCAATTTCACCACATACAACATCAGTCTCATTTGTATCGGGGTCTCCTAATAGGAATACTAATCATGATCTGAATCTATTTTTGACATTGAGGGAGTTGAATAACAAGAGTGTTTATCCTGATTGAGTGGGTGGCTGGGAAGAAACTGGAAGGAATTATTTATCAACTTCCTCTTCTGGAATCACTGAAACAATCGAAATATCACATTGCCAAGGCAGACCAATACAAGTTATAGCTACCTCTAACACTGTCACAGGCTGAAACGACAAACGCCAGTTATCACAAACAGCGATTGCTTGTTTGATTTCAAATCTAAATGAATACAATAATTAATTATGTGATAAAACTGGAAATACATTTGTTAAAATCACATAACCCCAATAAATTTGCATTCCACTGGCAAAAGAGTAAGGAACAGTTCATGTATGCAGTTAATCAATTTCATCAACGGTGGACATTTCATAAAAGACGTTGATGACTGCGTTTGGCAGTTTATGATAGAAAGATTGAACAGAAATGAGAAAATGGTGGGTTTTTGCCAGGTGTCATGTTTTGACGGTTTACTATACTTGTATGAAATGAAGTGGGTTTTCTCAAAAGTAGTATACCATTATCCTTCATAGTTTGATGAAAATCACAGGTTTATTTCCAGCCATTCTGTGAATGCATAAGTAATGGCATTCTGTGAAATATCAATAAAAGTGTCACCATCAGAGCTAGCCCTTCCCAGGATTTATGACAATCTTAATGTTGTTTCTCAGCGTCTCCTTTCAAGTAACTTTCATACAAGTAATCAATTTCACCAAAGGTTGTACATTTCATAAAGGACAATGCCATTCACTTTGTGATAGAACAGTAGAACAGATATTGGTTTCATATTTGCAATTTAACAACAATCCATCACCCTTATGTGCATTAGAATATAATGTCTCCTTTAAGGCTGTGATACAGTAATCATCAGATTTAACCATCAACATCTCGTATCAGTTTATTACAGTTGAAGTAAATCACTCAGTGTGGTGCCTTGTGTCTGTTGAATCTTCATCATGTTATGGGATACGCTCCCATCATGTTATGGGATACACTCCATCATGTTATGGATCATGTTATGGGATACACTCCCATCATGTTATGGGATACACTCCCATCATGTTATATGTTATGGGATACACCCCATCATGTTATTAATATACCCATCATGCTGTGATACGCCTCCCATCATGTGATGGGAAAACAACATTGATTGTCAGACATTTAATACACAGATATCAACTATGCAGATTGTATAAAACATTAATATAATTGATATAAAAGCTTCAATGTCTCATCTTTTTAAATTGGATGACCATTTGATTAATTCAGTTTTCTCTGATATTGGTAGTTTGAGGGTGATTTATTATAGCTTGTGATGTACCAGTAATTACTGAAGGCATTCTGCAAAAAGCATTGTTTAGCTATAGATACTTACTTTTTTGGGCAAATTTTGTGAGTGAGTGAGTTGGGTTTTACATCGTTTCTAGCCATATTCCAGCAATATCATGGCAGGGGACACCAGAAATGGGCTTCACACATTGTACCCATGTGGAGAATCAAACCTGGATCTTCGGCACGAAGATTGAACACTTGAACCACGAGGCTACCCCACCGCCCCTCAAATTTTGTGAATGGTTAATGCAACCAGTAGGACAGGACAAGCTTACTATTTTTGCGATCACCTGGTGTCATATTATTACAAAATAAGGAATTTGTTTGGGGGATAGTCAAGACTGGAATGCTTTTCCTCTGATATATTTAAGTCAGGAGAGATTTTGACAACACACAGCGCCACCCTACAACAAACTCCTTCAACCTGAGTTGCTTGTCAGACCTGTTTATAACCTGTGATATCTATCAACAAGGTATTTTCATAATATCTGTAAACACTTTCCATGCCTTGAGATCAAACACAAATACGCCTCGAAGAAAATAGATCAATGCTATTGTTAAGGCTAGCTTGTATAATCTCTTGTACGAAAACAGGTCTATAGTATGTATGCATCAACTCTACCTTCACATTGTCCAGAGAAGGGTCAAATGTCAAAGGAGAAATCGGTTCCCTTCTCCTGGCCACATAAACACAAACATGTCTACTACAAAGGTCAGTGTTCGATTACAGGTCATGTGATTCCTTGGCCTTCTTCCAACAAGGATTTATGTACAGATTATTATAGGAACATGTGTGTCTTACTGATTTTAAGTGAGTGAGTTTAGTTTTACACGACTTTTAGTGAGTGAGTGAGTGAGTTTAGTCTTATGCCGCTTTTAGCAACATTCCAGCAACATCACGGCAGGGGACACCAGAAATGGGCTTCACACAATGTACCCATGTGGGGAATTGAACCCAGGTGTTCGACGTGATGAGCGAACACTTTAACCACTGAGCTACCACTGATTTTAAGAGACAGTGTGAGACATTTTTGCCATTCCTAAGCAGGAGCAAGGGTAACACATGAATACTAACACCATTTTCATAAAAATCAGTCTGACAAAAATGTGAGCGTAATAATTTATTTTATACCCATTATTTCTCATTCCCTTTGAGCACCCTTTTAGAAAAATGCCCCGTCTTTAATAAAACTACAGTTGCTGAATAACATCAACGATCTTCAGTTATGATGTCATTTCTATTTGATGTCAGTCTGACCTTATGCATCAGTAACATTTGAATACCATCAATTATTCTGCCTGTATGATATTTGCAGTAGTTAACTGGTAATGAATGTATGTATGTAATGTTACAGTAAGGCCTTGTTTAGGTCATGGACTGGTATTATGGCATGTAGGACTTGTTACAATGACTAGAGTGGAGATAACATCATTGACAGGTTAGTTGGTGAAATAACATGAACAGGGTGCCATTGTACAAAACAACCTTAGCGTTAAGACTACCTTAAGTCTGTGTTATGGTATGGGAGTTATGGTCACCTTAGCGCTAAGATCGCTTTGTAGAAGCTACCTGGGTGCCGTTGTACAAAACGGTCTTAGCGCTAAGGTGACTGTAACTCCCATACTTTAACATAGACTTAAGGTAGCCTTAGCGTTAAGGTTGCTTTGTAGAACGGCACCCTGGTAAATACCATGCTGGTGAAAAAGCGTTATTTGAATATTCTTGGTATCAGTAGGCCATTAGTCAGTGATGCCACAATGTTCTGGGCAGAGTTGTGTCCCTTGTTTGTGCCATAATAACTGCTTTGAAGAGTTATGACAGTTGCTTTGGTAGCCCAGGGCCCCCAAATTACAGTCATTGGCCTGCCACCCCAATACCTCTGGTAATCGTAGGTAATTTCAGATTTCCAAGATTACATTTTCTGAATGTTTTCTAGTGTCTGCCAACAACCAAAACAAACAAATAGTAATGAAAAAGGAATAAGTTTGTTCTTTTTTAAAATTCATTAGATGCTAACTCTTAAAATCCCCTAACAATAGTAGCTACAATGCATCAAACTTTGAGTCTGACAACCAAAAATGAAAGTAGTAATTTTTCTCCAACCCAACAAGTTTTTCAGTGATAAATCTTTGAACTTAGCAATATAAGATGTCACATAACAGTAAACCCATCTCACAAACTATGCACGTTGACTGCGTACTCGCTTATGTACAGTCATTCCAGGTGTAATATGAATTGCAAAAAAACAACAGTTAAAAAGCAGTGTAACCAAATCCAGGCATGATGTGGTAAACCACACTGTGGAAGCTTGCGGCCACACACACGTCCCAGCACAGCTGGGATATAGAGTGACATAGGGACTTCTACACCAAACAAGAACCCTTGCTGGGAGTCAATTACCAACAGTCATGCTTTGTGGTTTAATGCATAAGTAATAGCACATACATCAACTGTTGTAATCTTCTTGAGGGTTAGTTAATTAAGACCCATGTTCAAGCATACAAGCATAACTTATGCCGTATTGTTCAGAGTACGCTAAACCCATGTACAACATGAGTTTTTCCTCAACATGTTTAAAACATAGGTGTTCGTATCATGAATTTGGGGGCACGAGGGAATCAGTAATTTCAAATTCACTCCGATTATTCTTCTGGGTTTGTCAGCGCCATAACTGGGGTAGCCGAGTGGTTAAAGTGTTCACTCGGCACGCCGAAGACCTGGGTTTGATTCCCACATGGGAACAATGTGTGAAGCCCATTTCTGGTGTCCCCACCATGATAGTGCTGGAATATTGTTAAAAGCTTAGTGAAACTAAACTAACTCACTCACTCCACTTGTGGGTTTCAGCATCTGCATCACTTTGACTGACTGACTGACTGAGTATGGTTTTACGCCGCTTTTAGCAATATTCCAGCAACATCACGGCGGGGGACACCAGAAATGGGCTTCACACATTGTACCCATGTGGGGATTCGAACCCGGGTCTTCGGCGTGACGAGCCAAAGCTTTAACCACAAGGCATCACTTTGAGCTATCCCCAACATTAAGCTCCCTTGAGTTTGTGGTATATACTGTTTTGAGGTTGGATCATGTTCAACCAAATCACATACTGATCTATTGTTTCTCAGATTCATTGACTTGTCATAATTAAACTACCATCATAAGTAGAGACATGTCAGTCTAGTATACGGACTACCTGCAGACACTGTTGTGTGTGGGAGTATTTTATGAAATGAAAATAGTTTTATATTTTCTATTTAAATTCAAAATAGACAAGTAAATACAAGCAAACTTTTAGTTTCTATTTCCCCACTATTCAAGGTAAATGATGCATTGAATAATGTAGATAATGTTGCTGCTTTTGAGTTCATAAGACTGCTGGGTTTTTTTCCTTCTTCACCAGTCTCAGCAAGGACTTCTTTACCTCTTACAAACAGGTAAACAAAGCCAGACTAGACCTTGCTCTACTTGAGAAGACTTCAAATAATTACAAACTTTAATCGGTTATGCAGAATAAGTTGTGTTTCACCAAGTACAGGATATTTCAAAGAAAAAGGATTTTCCTGTTTCTATAAAGGAAACATTAGGAAGCATCTTTAAGTCATATAGCTTATGTTAATGGTTGTATATTTCAACCCACTAATAGCCCTCACAACCCTTGATGAAATAATTAACCGATAGCCATATGCTTATTGCAAGTTTTCATCTGTTTGAGATTGCGAGTAGATTTGACATTTCAGCATCTGAATATAGATTGGCCTTTGACGTGTGTTGCAGTGTACAAGCTGGAAGTCTTTGAACATAGATTTATGCATGGTCTTGTCAGTCATGCATGTGATGTATGTTAATGACAGTTTAATGATACCATGTGTTATTGGTTGATGTTAAAATTTACATGATACACGACACTTGGAGGAAATAGTCAAGGACTGGATGTCTGTGATAGCTGTTAGGCCACATTTTATGAAAATGGTTTACAGATCCACCAGACTTAAAAATAACCATGAAATACTAATCTTACACATAAACACTACACTGGCAATATATTTTCAAATAACTAAACTGTATTTGTTAAGTGATGGTTTACTTCCAACCTATTTACCGTGAGTCTTCTCATGCAAATCTGTAAACTGACAAATAATTAAACTTTCAGATTTATTCCTGACCATCTGCATTCACACCACTGAAGTGTCAGCATTTGAATTCACTGCATGCATAGTTATATCCCTAAATTTCCTCCAAGTCCATAGACATAAAAATGAATTCCTCTGATTAATATAGTCAACAAGCCATACAAAACACTGAAACATTCTCACTCTGCTATATTTCAATTCAATTATAATGCCGATGTGAATTAAAGTGACCAAAACAATTCTATAGTCGGACTATATCATAAGTATGTGTTTATAAATCTCTATCATACAGTGATGAGACCAGTTTTGTGAAATGGTGAGTGTAACCAGCCTCACCTGACATAAACACATGTAAAGGCATGCCAATTGTCATCTGACAACAAAAACAGGCCTCACTTGACATAAACACATGCAAAGCCATATCAATTGTTTATCTGGAAAAAAACAGGCCTCACTTGACATAAACACTCACAAAGGCATGTCAATTGTTCACCTGAAAAATAACACAGGCCTCACTTGACATAAACACTCGCAAAGACGTCAATTGTTCATCTGAAAAAACACAGGCCTCACTTGACATAAACACATGCAAAGCCATATCAATTGTTTATCTGAAAAAACAGGCCTCACTTGACATAAACACTCACAAAGGCATGTCAATTGTTCATCTAAAAAAAAACACAGGCCTCACTTGACATAAACACTTGCAAAGGCATGTCAATTGTTCATCTGAAAAAAAACCACAGCCCTCACTGGACATAAACACATGCAAAGACATGTCAATTGTTCATCTGAAAAAACACAGGCCTCACTTGACATAAACACTCACAAAGGCATGTCAATTGTTTATCTGAAAAAAACCCACAGCCCTCACTTGACATAAACACATGCAAAGACATGTCAATTGTTTATCTGAAAAAACACAGGCCTCACTTGACATAAACACTCGCAAAGGCATGTCAATTGTTTATCTGAAAAAACCCACAGCCCTCACTTGACATAAACACATGCAAAGCCATGTCAATTGTTTATCTGAAAAACACAGGCCTCACTTGACAAACACTGCAAAGGCATGTCAATTGTTTCATGAAAAAAACACAGGCCTCACTTGCCTCAATTGTTCATCTGAAAAACACACACTCATACACAATGCAAAAGCATGGGTTTTGTTCATCTGAAAAAACCCACAGTAACACTCAAAGTGTAACAGGAAATTGCATCATACAGTGCATCATGATTTGGAAATCCATGCCATAAATGTTGTAAAAATAAAGCAAAGAGTTGTCCACTAACATATACAAAGGACAGTTAGAAATTACATTGCTGTGGGTCAACGAGGTCATCTTCAAAGACAACACATCAAGAGAGGCATGAAATAGACAATGGCAATTTTTCTCCATGGCAACGAAGCAAGTAGCCATGCAGCTTTAAAAGTTCAGCTTGGTATTTGAAACACTTAATGAGTAAATTGGTTGAAATGAATGACGACCCAAGCTAGACTGTATATCCCCAAGCTGTGTGAATTCCTGGTTATGTAGTCAAGTCTGACAGACTGCAATAAACGCTGTAATTATCCTGACATTGAATCACTCACCATTATTTGTCCTGGTAAAATGTTACGTGTATCGACTTTGAATTCAAAACCAATTCTAGGGATGAACATGCCAAGGATGAGTGTTGCTTGACGGACTGTGGCTACTTTTACACCTCTTGGACATTTTACTTTTAATCACACCTTTCTGTTTTGGTGAAAGGAGTTTTGAATTTTTACTTCAACAAGATGTTTTTAAGAGTGGTTGTGTGGCCGGATTCTTTCTGTGATTGCAGCGTGGTAAGATATAGACCATGATTATGTTTGAGCTTTCATGGGCTTGGGAACAGTTTGCTCTTTGTGGTAATTGTAATTTGGTGGTTTTTCTTTTCTTTTTGGGGGGTAGGGATGGGATGGGAGATGGTGTGTGTTTTTTTAGGTGTTTGTATTGTTGTTGTTGTTGTTGTTGTTAAAGTGTTCTATGTAAACATACTGTATGATGCTAATGGTTGGGTTCTATCATTGCAGGTGACATTTCGTCTGTTGGAGGCGGAGAAGAGGAAGTTAGCGGTGCTGCAGCGGGAGCTGGGTCTGCATCTCAGCGGACCAGGGATACAGAAGGTGAGATCCCACTCTGTCAGATGCAGCTGACACTTTAGGTCTGGTGTTGATCAAACCATCTTGGGAGTTTGTATATTATAGTAGGAGGAAGGGGTTTTGCAACAGTGAAGGACATGTCTCGGTAAGACTTCCGCACGTATCCCCTAAATTCTAAAGATGAGGAAAAATTTCTTTGAGTGGCACTTTTAGAAGTTGGATATGTCTTTCATTATGTTCAGATACAATTAAAGAAACATGTTAAAATTTTCATCCATCAGCTGAGGAATATATATTCAGGTGATATGTTTTGACTAGAAAGAAATTTAAGGGTTGATACGGGCGGAAGTCTTACCCATGTCTCATGATCTGATGTTCTGGGTCTTGCAGGAGTGAGATCTTACCAATCATGTCGGACCAGTCTGCTTTTTCTGTTGATCAATGGTCTGGTTATTGTAGAAGTAAGAGGTTACCAATCATGTCGGACCAGTCTGTTTTTTCTGTTGATCAATGGTCTGGTTATTGTAGACGTAAGAGGTTATCAATCATGTTAGACCAGTCTGTGGTCTACTCATTGCAGGGTTAAAAATGGGGGAGTATCAATCATGACAGACAAGTCTGGTGGTCTGTGGTCTGGTCATTTGTTACTTCATAATTACGTTAAAGGTAAATATGTATGCAGACACACTAAAACTTTGACTTCAAGGTGATGCTGTATATACACATGTTTTGGTGAACTGAAACATATCCCTTCATAAATTCAATTCTTATTTGCAATTATTAACAACATTTATGAATTGTTTTAAAAAGGAGTGTTTTTACTTGCATTTGAGTGTTATTTATCAGGAGATATACTAAATGGAATAGATCCACGCAAGTCAGAATTATAGTCAACACTCTTACATGTTTAATTTGATAGTAATGTGGTGACTGGTCATAAATTGCCAGGAATATTCTCTCAGTCAAAAGCAGTTGGATAGGATTTAGGCATCTTCAGTTACCCATCATATCTCTATTGTATTTCTATTAATGCCATAGGTCCATTCTCCAACATCACATCATCTTGAATCAAATCTGCACTGTGTGTCATTTAAAATACCTATATGAATAAATATCTCAGGACGAAACATTTCTTCTGCTCATCAAGTTTCCCAGATGAACAATTTCTCAAGGTTACAAAGTGTAAAGTTATTCCAAGTTCAGCGACACCGGATGTAAACACGAGAATATTCCACACAACTCATGACCTCACAGCATCTCTGTGAATCACACATAGACCAAGATTCCCAGGATGAGATCGATACAGCGCCATGTGATGGTCTTGTCACAACTTACAACAACGGTGTGGGAAACAGCTGACTCCAACTGCTTACATTCCATGCTAGTTCCATTGCCAGTTAATCCATCTCACCTTGACTTCATACCTGTTACATTGATCATTGCTGTGATGCTGAAGGAACTGTCTGAGGAATGGTGGTGTGGTGTCCGCTTCACATTGGCAACTCCTGGTTGCCAAAGGTGGTAATCCAGGCACATTCCAAGCGGGTTCTCAAGAACACCCTTCTATCACTATAGACAGGATTAATTCCCAATGAAAGGACATTACCCCTCCACACTGTGTGAACTTGTCCTTCTCCTATGCATCTTAACAAATGCAGACCATTTTCACTCATTAACCATATGTTGTTACACCTTGGTGTGTCACTGTTTCACATTGGTTCTCAAGCTCATGTTATTGCTGTAATCATACAATCAGTTCTGTGTTGGCAGTCATTTCTTCTGGATGTGGAAAGGGGTTTTGTTGCTTTTATCCATATATGAGAAAAAATTAATAAATGATTTGAACATATGCAAGGTGCAAGTTCATCAATAATAATAATAATAATAATAAATGTGAACTTATAATGCGCCTTTTCCATGCACAAGGCCCATGCTCAAAGCGCTAACAAAGTGAGTGGATAATATACATATATACAATAAGGGACTAGTTGCTAGTCATAATGCAGTGAAAACAGATGAGTCTTGAGAAGTTGTTTGAAGGAATAAAAGTCAACTGCTGATTTAATGGTGATAGGGAGAGAGTTCCAGAGTAAAGGGGCAGAGCAGACAAAGGATTTCCTTCCAAAAGTTTGCAGTTTGAACCGAGGCACAGAGAGTAGGTTCAGATTCTGAGAGCGGAGCTGTCTTTCTGGAGTGTACGGGGTAAGAAGTTGAGGACCAAGGTTCAATTCCCGACATTGGTGTAAATTTTAAACACACTTTTGGTGTTCCCAGCCATTGTAAGACAAGGATATTGCTAACCGTGACTTAAAACCTTGAACTGTAGGGAGATAGCTGTCTGAAATTGTTTTACCTGCGTTTGGTTGTTGTCAATATCATCCGAGCAGTTAAATATATTAGGAAAAGAGATGTAATTGTTCTCTATGACTTTTAACCAGAGTCATGTTCTGGTGTGCTTTCTTAAACTTGTTTGAAGTTGATCTCATGTCTCGGCATACTACACATATTTATGTATATTTACAGTTTGAATATTTTAGTGTGAGGCACACAGTACTTTAAGATCCAAGACAAGTTTACAATGACACAAACCCATGAGGTGCGAGTGAGGCATTACATTACTAACTTAAGACATCAAGATGCTATCTTTCACTGCATGTGGCTAGACGGGAAGATTGAATCTCAGAGGTAGAAATGGGGGTCTGTATTTACAATAATTACAGCTATCAAGATATTTTTTACATGAGGTGGCTTATTATGGATGGAAAACATATACTATGGGTTCAGAATCGAGGGTAGCGTTAGAACTATAAACCTCCATGTTATTGGTGTGTTAAAGGTGCAAGAACCTAGCTCAGATGCACTGCTTTACACAACAGAGTCTATGGTGCTGCTTGTTGTTGCTCTGCCTGATGATGGTCTTAAAGGAGATAAATGAGGATTGGTTGGCTGCCAGTCAGTGTGTGTGTGAGTGGGGTATCCATGTTAAACACAGTATCACTCAGTGGTCTGGCAGTGGTCTGGACTATTACAAACAGCCACACACATATGCATAACACAATATATGTGCAATACTTTTTCTATATTTCTTATAACAATATTTCCAGTAAGAATACAATCTAGCTTTACAAACTGTTATTTACGCATGTAGATTTCATTGTTGTCACATGCTTTCATCTGACATATTGTGTCCATTGCTTTTAAATGTCAATCAAACTACAATGCTTTCATTGTTCCATGTATTTAATTTCAACTATCTCAAGTTATTAAGATAAGAACCCTTAAGTTCGGGTGCACTGGCGCCTCTGTGTGTTACACATTAATGTCTGTATTTAAATCAAGATGAAATATGAACCTGTCAATCATCCACTGAAATAGGGTTAAAACAGTAGATATTACATCCATGCTTGACATGTGGATGTGATGGATCCCCGTGTTGTTGGAACTTAACTTTGCATTCAAGAAATATCTGGCAACACTCCAATATTTTTTTGCTCATTTTTTAAACAATACATGTTTAATCCGGAACCCAACTCCCCTTCAGAAAACCAATTTTGTCTCAAGGTGATAAGGATCATTTGATTAAAGTGTTTGAAATCGGGTACAGATATGAGATTTTATGTTTGTTTTAACAAATGGTCCCTCTGTTACAGGCCATATCTTAATGTCTGTCTCCTATAAAATATCTTCATATTTACAGTAACATTATAATGAAGGAGAACCACATGGCCAGTAGCATGGTGTGTGCTGATGTAAAGATTTTGAATTATTAATGAATAAACAGACCACCTCGAAGAACGTAAACATATTACTAGCTTTGAAATTTGAGCAGATTATCTCTACCTTCTGTTCATTTAGAAAATGACGGTGAAGCTGTTGTGGTAGACTAACAACTAGTCTCTGAAATTAACATATTTTACTGAAAAAAAATTCATAGTAAACAAACATAAAATATAATGAAAAGGAGCCCTGAGACTTTCTTCATTCGTGAAGCTGAGGAAATCTAGACTTGCCACATTTTCTAGACTTGCGTGGGCTTTCTTGGATATATTTGCTTCAGGGTCTGTATGACAGACTACTGTTGTGGTAGTGATACTACATACTACATGTCCATTGTTCATCCACTCATTAATGGTCCATACTCCAGACAGATTTATTCTTCCATTCTCTCAATTAACTCTACATTATTTTTTTTAACTATCAGCCATTTAAACATTCATTCATTTTATTAAAAAACATCACTTTATCCTTCCTACCAAATATTCATCCAATCAACCAAAATTCATTGTGTCTAGCATTTCAACCATTCGTTTGTTCATTCACTTCCATTTGAGCATTTGTTTATATATTCTATTCTATTCTATTCTACTTTATATATATATATATGCATTTACTCTGTCTACTAAAGGTCCATTTATTTCAATTTTTCAATTACCAATCATCCTTATGTTCAATTTTCTATTTATCCAATATCCTTAAGATCCAACATTTTCTAGTCTCTTTGTAAGAAACCATACTCTAGATCTTGCATTTCCTTGACTGTCTGTATCAATGGATGGATTCAGCTATCTGTTTGTACAGTTTGTATGTACCCCTGTCCCAATACTTTCATCCCAAAGGAGAACTCTTCCATTACAAGGGTATTCATCTTAATCAGGAACAAATACAGTAGTGTAATATTCCATGCCAATAGCAACAGGTGATTTTTCAAGTAATAATATTCTTGCCATTACAGACAGTGATGCATTTCACGTCAACAACAGGTATTTAATGAACGACAATGTATTGATTGTGCACATTACTGCGGTAATTTCACACTGTTTGATGACGCACCTGTCGCAGGTAGCTGTCAGTCAGGAAATAGACAGGAAATGTGCATTGTGCTGCATGTAAATAGCCATTAATGTTTAATTTGTTAGTGACGTTTTCTTTCAATTTCAGGTCCACATGACCAATGTTGATTGCAGTGGCGTAGTTTCTGTTAGATATTCACAAATGTAAACATGTCAAACTATTATGATTAAATGAATTTATACTTAAGTTTTCTTATACATGATAATTTGACAAATGCTATATATTTTCTATCTTATACATATGTCATTTCATTGTCAACATATTATTGGAGTGGTGGGGTAGCCTAGTGGTTAAAGCGTTGGCTCGTCACGCCGAAGACCCGGGTTCGAATCCCCACATGGGTACAATGTGTGAAGCCCATTTCTGGTGTCCCCCGCCGTGATGTTGCTGGAATATTGCTAAAAACAGCGTAAAACCAAACTCAGTCAGTCAGTCAACATATTATTGTTAATTACATCCTTTGACAACATCAGGATCTGCTACTGTTTCCTGCTGCCTCCATCAATATAGGTTTCTAATGTTACAAATCTCAAGAAGGCAACATTTTAGACAGCAGTAGTGTTTTTCATTCAGATCACTGGCAATCTGACATCAGCTTTTGTTGTAACGAACATCGTGTCCTCATTTCCCCTCCTTCTTAATTGCGTTCTTCAAACTAGAGACCCATGAAAGCCACGCCTCCAATCCATTACAACAACATGTCGATATCGACCGTCAACCACGTCATTACAATTTTTTAAAGCTAATAGCAACAACAGCCCTTAGTACCTTGAGACATTCATTTTGTTCACAAGTATTGATTATTGACAAATGTCTATTTCAATGCTTACATACAAGAGAATAGCTACGCACCCGAAACACGAAGTGAAATACATGATTCTGAAGTACTTTTCCCAGTGTTACGGGTTGTTGGATAATCAAGCACTTCATGTAATCATTGTTGAGAAAGGTGACAATGTTAGTTAATACATTTCTTCCGTCCCTACACAATATGTAATATCATGCTTTAGTGAACACGACCTTTCATTTTGTCAAGTCTGTATGTTAAGTCTGTGCTTCATATTGTATTTAAAAAAAGGAAAAAATAATTTGAGCAATACCGTAATTACTTTCCCTTGTATATAATTGATGTTTACTTTATCTGATATTGTTCAGTAAAGGCCATTTAGTAAGTGCCCTTCCACTGATTTCCCACCAGAGCTAGGCATTAAGGAGGTCAGTAAAACTGCCTCATCTGTTTTATATTTAAATCCATGTATAAAGATTCAGGAATACAGAATTATTTTCAAGACTGTTTGACAAGACAGATTTTTTTAACTTACCCAAAATCAACTTTTCCTTATCTAGAGATGTATGAGAGCAGCTCCATCCTATTGTATTTACCTTTGAAAAGTTTGAGTTTGAACGCTTTTAAAAAGAAGATTTCAAAGAGCATTGTTTGACTCTTACTCAAGATATCTCTTATCAGAGTTAGTACATTCAAGGCATTGGCATAGCTTTCAAACCATTTTATGTCAGACACATGGTAGACATTCCAGATTTGACACATCAGTGGTGAAAATGATCAATGGAATTCCTTTTTTGAATTGTGCCATATCTTCTTTTTATTAGGGGGGAGGTGGGGTAGCTCAATGGTTAAAGCGTTCGCTCATCACGCCGAAGACCCAGGTTCGATTCTCAACCTGGGTACACTCTGTGAAGCCCATTTCTGGTGTCTCCCACCGTTATATTGCTGGAATATTGCTAAAAGCGGCGTAAAACCCAACTCACTCATTCACTGTTTTTATTAGGTGAACAATTGACTTGCCTGTGTATGTGTTTGTGATGGGTGGGGCAGGATACACTAACAGTTTTGCAGAAATGTATCATCACTACTTGGTTGTTATTTGTAAACACAAATAATAAAGTCAGACTACTAGATTGTCTGGTCCAGACTCGATTATTTACAGACCACTGCCATATAGCAAGAATATTGCTGGGTGTGGTGTTAAACAAAAATAAAGATAAAGTCAAAATGATTCAGTGGACTCGTTAATTGTTCTGAGTTTAGTTCCTCTTCAAGCTAGTTATTCTGACTATACATGTGGTTCTTAATGCCTAGTATGTCTGACCACCTCCGTGATGTAGTGGTTTAAGAGCGTCCGCCCGGAGAGCGGAAGGTCGCGGGTTCGATCCCCGGCCGCGTCATACCAAAAGACGTTAAAATATGATACTTGTTAGTCCTTGCCTGGCGCTCAGCATTAATGGGTACAACAAGGACTGGTCGGCTCGGAGTCAGTATAATGTGTGTGAGTGGGGTATTCATGCTTCACTGCGGCATGGTATCTCAGTGGGCTAGCACTATAAACCCAGCTTCAGTCTGGGCTAGTACAAGCAGCCGCACATACACATACATACACACACGCGTGCACGTCGTCATATGAGCGAAATATTCTCAAGCACGACATTAAACCCAATTCCACCACCACCACCTAGTATGTCTATTAGATCACATGTATCATATTTGTACCATTTGATGCTGGTATTACTGTAGGAGTATGTTAAATGTTGGAGAGACAAGGGTCAGCTGTGTTGCCTGTACAATGTCTTACATTAATCAATGAATATAATGAAATGGCACACTGACATATATACCCTATTTATATTACATATCTCAAGTGAGTTGAGACCTACCTTTTCTAATAATCCCTAAGATGTTGCAAACCATTTCAAAAGAATTATTGATTTCAAATATTTTCAATTCCATTGTGTATCAAAGTCTCATAGCAACGCATGAGTTATTTATCAGGCAACATTTTACACAAATATACTCCTGCAGTTGAAATTAACAATAGCAGAATGATGTTGATTTCATTCCCACGAATTATTGACAGCCAACCTGGCCTTCAACTGTAGAATATACACGAAGTTATAAAATGTCATGTTGGGTTGAATTTCATCTGGTAAATGCTGACAGGTAATAAAGTGTTTTGACCAAGCTGTGAAAATAAGATCAATAGCATACTAAATATCATCACAGCTTACAGATGCTCATAAAGTCTGTTGGGGTGATGGGTGGTCTGTTTCACACCCTGAATCACATTATTTTCCCTTTTGCCCGGCCCTATCTGCAATGCAAAAGCTCTAAGTGAAGCAAGTCTAGATATTCTTCAGGTTCACACTGGGGCTCCTTTCTTGTTTCTATCAAAATTCTATGTATTCAGAGACTATGTATTAGTCTTAGTGCTTTCCAATTTTGTGTTTTCTTTAACTTGTTTTGAGCTGTATATATGAGCTTCACATTGACATGTTTAAGCTTTGCTACAGGGCACTTCATTGTGTTAATATGAATCCCTACTAAACAGATGTGTTTGTTGTGAAAATTTGGACAGTAATTTAAAGTTTGAGGCTTAGTACAGGGGCACTGTATGACTGTCAAACAAGAGGTACCAGCGGACTGGTACAGAAGTTGGTCAAGGAACCTTTCAGGGGGTGGTCACAGTGCTTAATTGGAGCAGGGCCCATAACACACATCATGAAGCAATATACCTCATAATGTTTCTTGGTCCATGTTCATGGGCTGTCCTGTCGTCAGAGTTGCTGCAACTCTCTGTGCCGAGTTAGAACATTTGATCATGTTCTAATCCTGTTACTTGTTGATTATGTTTCTAGTTTTCTCAGCAAAATACTAAGGTGCTCAGAAAGTGGTAAATATCTGAGATGAGCATCACCTTGGACTTTCCTTCCACATTGAGCTGCCATGCAGATATCAATTGAGTACTGTTCAAAGTGGCATTAAACTCACACACTGTGAATGAGGTGTATATCTCTAAGAGGTCTTTGCAGTTATTAAATGAGCATCAATACAATTAAGACAAACACTTGAAACAGATAATTCTATTTATTTCTTACTAGTAATTAAAACCGTCTTATAATGACCATATATTAAGATCAATATTAGTAAATTTTTACAGTTACATTGCTACCCAATACTTTAGGGCATGTTTAACAAAGCCATTATTGTTATCATGTCATAGTGTTTGAACAAGGCTCAGTAAACCTCCTTAATTAACAATGTTCATATGGGAAGATCTATTTTGTACAATATTTTATGACTGACTGAATTAGTCAGGAATATATTTATCTGGCTAAACTAGAGAATAGTTCTTGCAGTTAATCACTGAAAAATTAATGTTTGATGAATTCACGAAATTTATTTCCCTTAATATTCTACAGACAATGACCTATCTAAATAATATATCTGCATGGTGTTATTTAGTGATATTTAGACTCACTGTTATGTCCATTGTTATCTGTGTATTTGCCATGTAAAATGAAATTATCTGTTTCTAGATATAATGCATAGTTAATCAGGGATTATGGTGTGTACGTTAAAACTAGAGTCATGATTAAATATAAGTTCTTTAAATGTACTGTTACTAATTCTGTCTGGTGACTCTTTATGCTCACAGAAAAAGCAACATTTATGCTTATATTTCAGCCTGATTTGAATCCTATTAGAGTTAATATTCACATTTATGATTTCTTTACTCACATGAAACTATGAAAGTGTTGTTGGTGTCATAATACAGTTCTTCTTTTGGATACAAACATGTAACACTGTATTGGCAGGGTGGAAGAGGCTCAATATAAGGGAGATAACTCTTGCTACCTTCTTGCCTTGTATTGTATTGAAACAGTTCTGCTATGAAAGTATGGTTGGTGTCGTAATACAGCTCTCCTTATGGATACAAACATATAACACTATAATTATTGTCAAGGTGCAAGAGCGACTCAATATAAGGGAGACAACTCTTGTTACCTTCTTGCCTTGTATTTTTGCTGAAACAGTTCTGCTATGAAAGTTGATTGTTGGTGTCGTAATACAGCTCTGCTTATGAATACAAACATATAACACTATAATTATTGTCAAGGTGCAAGAGCGACTCAATATAAGGGAGATAACTCTTGCTACCTTCTTGCCTTGTATTGTATTAAAACAGTTCTGCTATGAAAGTATGGTTGGTGTCATAATACAGCTCTCCTTATGGATACAAACATGGAACACTATAATTATTGTCAAGGTGAAGAGCGACTCAATATAAGGGAGACAACTCTTGTTACCTTCTTGCCTTGTATTTTTGCTGAAACAGTTCTGCTATGAAAGTATTGTTGGTGTCGTCTCTCCTTATGGATACAAACATGGAACACTATAATTATTGTCAAGGTGAAGAGCGACTCAATATAAGGGAGACAACTCTTGCTACCTTCTTGCCTTGTATTGTTCCTGAGACAGTTCTGCTATGAAAGTATTGTTGGTGTCGTAATACAGCTCTCCTTATGGATACAAACATGGAACACTATAATTATTGTCAAGGTGCAAGAGCGACTCAATATAAGGGAGACAACTCTTGCTACCTTCTTGCCTTGTATTGTTCCTGCGACAGTTCTGCTATGAAAGTATTGTTGGTGCCGTAATACAGCTCTCCTTATGGATACAAACATGGAACACTGTATTGTCAGGCTGCAAGAGAGACTCAATATAAGGGAGACAACTCTTGCTACCTTGTCTTGTGTGTTTCCTGAGAATGATTTGTATTTATTTACAGAAACAATTTTTCTCCTGTTGATAAGATACTAGACCTGAGTTTGAAATACAGATTTTCTGCAAATGATTTAGATGAAAATTGGAATAGTTTGGTGTAACGTGGTTAAATTATTCAGTGATGATGCTGAACACAGTTCCATTATCTACAGTGATGTGATGCTTGAATTCACCTCTAAATATCTGCCATGATTTTGATGTAATATTCATGATATAGATAAAAGAACTGTTTAATTACTCACAAATAAATTCCAATGATTCCATCACACTGTTAAACAGATGACATTGCTTCAACAGTTTTACAGAAAATAATTAATTCCAAAACACATTTCCCTACTGTTGACACTGTATTTTCTAGTATCTGAACCTTTGTTTCTGTTTCAGAGAAAGGAAATTGACCAGTTGAAGAGAAACATCTGGTAAGTAAATGTCCGTAAATGAAATCTGTTTGGTCACAATGTGTATTGGTTTATTCAGCAAGAGACGCAGGCCATTGGCCCATGACACAGAAGTTGTATAGCAGCCACAATCATTTTTGCCTTCATTAACAGATTTGTTCTCAATTGCATAGAATTCTCAACATACATAGCCAACTTTCTTATAAGATCACTGTTATCATTGGACATTAAAATATTAAATTTAGCTAATGTTGGAAATACATAGTGTTTCCTTGGAATAAACTTCACGTAAATGGACATACGCCTTGCATACAAACAAGAAGTGGTACTCATCTTCGATATAGTTTCTTTTACAAACATCACAAATCTTTCTTTTCTTGGTACATTTCAATATCTACCCATTAATCTGGATGACTAGCAAACATGGGGGTTTGTTTCTTAGTTACTTAAAGCCACACTCAGTATTTCAGCTATAAATATACATGTCTGCAGCGTTCGAAATAACTGCCTGCCCAACTGTCCGGGACAGGTTATTTTCAACACGGACTGCCAGATTCTCAAATTCACCTGTCCGACAGTCAGGTTAAAATTTAGACATGTATATGAAGATATTTTGTTGGCATGTAGGTTTTGGTTAGGTCTGGCAAGTTTGACATCTAACAAGCCCTGTGGCCTGGCTGAAAGTTTGGGAGTTTCATACTCTGATGTCTGTAAATAATCCTGTGATCAGCATCATGCATATTGAGATTCAACAACATGCAGTCAACCAAGTCATCGAGTCAGACCACCTGATCCACATACTCGCCTATTACAACAGGTCTAGGTTGATGGTGACCATGTTCTGACCTGGAACCCTGATAGTGATGATGTTGTCACTTGCTCATTTCCCCACTATTCTATAACAAAACCATTTGAGGATATATCTTTTAACAGTTGCTGAATGCATGTCGCATTGCAGATTAAACACATTACATATTAACACTTACATAATTCATACCTGACTTTCAACATGCAACTTTCTCAATGCTTTACAACAAAACCAGTCAGAGCAGCTGTGGATAGTGTATAAAGGGGGGTAACTCTTTTAGGTCTAACACTGCCCAGTGATATATTAATGTATGAAGCACTAATAAAATCTCTTGTCATAAGCAGCACTACACTGTTCACAATTTATGGAAGTATAAAATTAAATCTAATTATTTTGAAACACATATATATTGAAATAGTGATTTTTAACAATTTCTTTAAGAGTATGTGCAAAATTATTTCTAAACATGACTTATAAATGGCAGTTTTTAGAGATCAAACCTCTTCAAAATGTAGTTGAAAGACTTAGAACCTCTTCTGTTGCAGTTCATGTGGAAAATGAAACTAGGAATTACAAGCCGTAATGACTGACTGGGTAGAATTTCACCATTTAGCTAAATAAATCTCAAAGGTTAAGTCAAAATTCCAGCAATTTCCAGTTTGTCCATGAAACGTTCAGTACGTTACTGCAACGTTAAAGGCCATTCCAAATTTTAATATTTTTAATATTCCATTTACAAGATAAACCGCTAATGCTATGCATTACATTTGATATATGAAATAGTACTTATATTTGTCTGGTTAAAAGCTACAACAAATCAAAATAGCAATACACCAATAATCCCAAATTTCCCACATTTGAGAACATTTGTGATGGATGTTCTAAATGATTCATGGACACTGACACATATAAATGTCTGTCTTGAACCTATAGTATATCAACTTCACGAACTGCTGTAACGTAGATGTTTTTCCTGGAAACAAACATATTAATCTTATTTAGATCTCTTAGTAGATTTATTAACCATAAAAAACGCGATTACATGAAATAGTCTTGTGGTGATGCTGTTATATTTATCTTCGCCAGCCAGGAGCTTGGCTGCTGGTCTCTCCGATGAAATTAAGCTCATATGTCTTGGCAAGAGATTCAATCAGCATGAGCTGGGAGAAAATGTCAACTTGGGTCAGGGATATAGTGGGCTTCTTTCCCAGAAATTATCCAGTCGAATTAGATTTGTTCAAATATCAGCTCTGTCTAGCATTTAATTACATAACAATAATTTGATCTGACATTTGAAGAGACAAAAGCTTTGATGTGCCTGCTGAATTTGATTGCTACGCAGCTCTTAGACAGTTATCAGTACACGATGCGAAAACGCTGAACCCTTATTGATTTTGAGCAAGATTAACCCATTTTGAGCTAAGACTTCCGTTATTTTTTATGTCATTGCTTTCTTTTATCTTTTATATTGTTTTCTCTGAATTATTTTTTTTGTGTGAAACATCACATGAACTTTTATATTCAACCTCATTCTCAGTTCTAAAACATGTAATAAACTTTCTGAAGTTAATGTTTTTATTTATTTTAAACTATAAAGATATTTTTAGTTTTTTTAAATGAAAATGATTTCTTACATAAATATTCAAGGAAACTGGTCCAGTGATTTAGAATCAAAAGATTCTGTGAGAAGAGTTACATCCCTTAGCTTTCATGGATCTGCTGATCGTGGTTAGAATCCCAGTTTAATGATGATTGTAATCCCTCATCTGCCTGCACGATACACATGATCATCATAGCCCCAGATTGATTTATGTTTTGCATTACTGAGACATCACTCACACATGACACTATCTGTATTGTACTGATTACGTTCAAGTAAGTGTTAAAGTTCTAGTTTTAAACTCAATTCATTCATGAATAATATTCCTACTTGTCTATTTACTTTTACAAATCCTTTAACAGATATAATGCTAAAGATATATCTAGAACCAAGGTTTTACCTTGACCGACACTTGGGGTCCAAGAGACCCTCAATTACAAATTTCAGGGGTCAGTACTGGAAATAGGAGGATATTGTAGAGTAAAGAAATTGTGCTGTTGGTGAAGCTGAAACATTTTAATATTCCTTTATAACAGTAATTTTAGATTTCTTTCAAAAATTTTGTATGATGTGTATTATTGAGCATCCCTCAAGACCCAATATAGATTTATTTCTGCATCCAGTTTATACATTTGCACCTAATGAACCTGTATCTCAGTGTCGCGTAAAACCATACAATACTTTAAATTGGTTGTTCAATTTGGAAAAGGTAGAAAAATTCTAAGAAAATATCTAAATATGTACATTTTATAATCCTCGTCCACTGCCCTTAGCATGTCAGTGGTTAACTGAGCCTGGCAACACTGAACTGTCAAAATCTGACAGCTGAATTTATGACACTATAAATGTCATAGCCCTGCCGATGCATAGGAGCGTGATGCATCTCTCATACCCAAATTGATTTCTTGTGTGATACAACATCCACATCTCTAGGCTGTCATTTACAAGAAATGCACATTTGAAAAATTATTATTTAACATTGCTCCAAATAACGAACAACCTCTAGAAAGTTTTTTCCCATTGTTGTACTTGTAAAGTTTTAAAAATCTTGAGACCCTGTCAGATGAAGTGAGGTTATTCATCATAGAGCTATTTTTTCCATGCCCATCAGATTGATTGAAAAGCCATTCCTGTATTCAAAACTGTTCATTCAAATATTTTTCAAATCCTGGATTAAGTATCATAAAGGGTTTATTTTTTTCGAGATTGTTCCTTTCACATGCAATGTTTGTATTTTTATCCCATCAATAATTTCAGTATTGAATATCAGGGCTTTAGTTGCCATAGTTACGTCAGGATCTCGGATCATGTTGTATACGTGTGTGTTTTTTAGCTGTTTATTTCAAAATTCTTTTGATTTGCAAAAGGAATTTAGGTGCATCTTTCGATATCAGAAACATGTTAAGAGAAAAACATGCAAAGATATGAACAAACTTGTATTTTATGCATTTCTGGTTTCAGTGATGGGCTATAACCTTCATCAGATCTTGCTATATCCTCCCTATGTGGAGAGGACAGCTAAATGTGATCAGATATTAAGTCTCTGACATTGTTTGTTGTGTGTCATGTCAGAGTTTGATTCTCAAGTCACAAATCATTGGTTTGTCTGGTCCAGAGTTGATAAAAAACCCATTTGATTGCAATTTTAAACTCTTGCTTGCTCACTCACTCATTCACTCATTCACTCAAATTAACCTTCAGTTAACATCATTACCAGTATATTTACCGATATACAGAACAAACTCTAGACAAATGGCACTCTTGGAGTAACGTGAACGTATATAGGCATACAGTCTTTCATTTCGGAAGTGTCAGGAAATTTTATCTTAGATTAACCAACCACAAATATGCTGTCATGTCGGGATGTTATAGTGTTACAGTGATGCCACCACACGTTTTTAAGCCAGGAAGTTTTGTAATTATTAAACAAATACATCATAGCTTTATAACTAGCAGCAATATGATCAGCTGGTGTATCAAGATGATGTACATTTCAGTCGTATTCAGCTGAAGTATGACCAGCTGGTGTATAAAGAAGTTGTACATTTCAGTCGTATTCAGCAGCAGTATCATCAGCTGGTGTATAAAGATGTTGTACATTTCAGTCGTATTCAGCAGCAGTATCATCAGCTGGTGTATAAAGATGTTGTACATTTCAGTCATATTCAGCAACAATATGATTCGTTTGTGTATAAAGATGTTGTACATTTCAGTCGTATTCAGCTGAAGTATCATCAGCAGTGTATAAAGAATGACCAGCTCAGGCAAGAGCTGGTGGATTTCAGTCATATTCAGCAACAAGGTTGTATGCTATGTACATTTCAGTCAGATTATTCAGCAGCAGTATGACCAATCAGATCAAGAGGGTGAGACCAATCAGATCAATAGGGTGAGTTTACCTTGTCAATTTCCAAGGATGCAAGAAGGTGTGTTTGTTGGCAGGATGCTGCTTTTAGCAATATTCCAGCAATATCACAGTAGGAGACACCAGAAATGGACTTCACACATTGTGGGGAATCGAACCCAGGTCTGCGGCATGATTCACAAACGCTTTAACCACTAGGCTACCCCACCTCCCCATTTACTAAAAGCAATGGATTCACATTACTTCATGTATAAAGCATGATGAAAAATAGAATTAATAATAAACAGAGCGACATTTCTGGCAAAACACAAAAATTGTTCAGTTTTTGAATAGCAGCTGCTTTTTGTATAAGAGTCACTAGTTAAGACTTAGAGTAATGTGACACACATTGCAAACATCATTCTACCCATTTATCATCTCAGGTAACTGTCAGGCTCGCTGACTTGGTTGAGCATGTCATCATATCCCATCTGTGTAGATCAATGCTCATGCTGTTGATCACTGGCTTTGTCTGGTCCTGACTTGATTATTTATAGACAGCCGCCATATAGCTGGAATATTGCTGAGTGTGGCATAAAACTAAACTCACTCACTCACTCACTCTTAGGCAACTGGTTCTACTGCTAGTTACATACATGTTACATACAATGCATACACACTGTACATACAATGCATACACACTGACTGACTGAGTTTAGTTTTACGCCGCTTTTTAGCAATATTCCAGCAATATCACGGCGGGGGACACCAGAAATGGGCTTAACACATTGTGCCCATGTGGGGAATCGAACCCGGGTCTTCGGCGTGACGAGCCAACGCTTTAACCACTAGGCTACCCCACCGCCCCCAATGCATACACAAGTTACAATGATTATTTATTCGCACATGGGACCGAGATATGTTACAAGTTACATGCATCTTACGATCAGTGAAATGTTTCGCCTTGATTTCACCCATGGTAGCGGAGTCCACACAGAAGTTACAAACACATTCAAGCTGAAGAAAAGTTGAATATACACTTCATGCAAGCTATGTACGAGTCTTAACCATTTATGTCAGGATAAATCAAACTATTTCCAGCATAGAATGTTGAAAAAGTATATTGACATGTACAATATATTCTTGTTATTAAAACTTCAGTTATGTGTATGTGGAAACAGTTTGAATGCTTTTTAGTTATCCTATGATTTTTCCTCAGAGTTCTTGTGTTTTTGTATCAATTTCCCTGCCACCATTCAGTATCTTCCACTGGAGACTTGTCACACCTTGTCACACCTTGTCACATCCTACATCGTTACCTCTCGTTACAATATATGGTGTAGGTGTGTTAAAGGATGGGGACAGAGAAGAAGAAAATATTGATATGTTATTCATATTGTTCACTTGGAGCAGGAGCGTCCCAGTGATTACATATAATTGCTGTTGATAATCTCCTAGCCTGTGTTGTCATGATTTAAGGTCCTATAGTTTTTCTGGGTTATTAACTTTCTAAAGAAAAGAAAAGATTTCAGGTGCAGAAGTGTATGAAAAGAAAATATAATTCCTATTTCTTAAGAAAAAATACAAAAGCACCGATACGGTCCATTATTGTCATTTTATTCCTCCTTTGTCAAACACACCATCAGAAAAACCCCAACATACATCTACCATTTTAAATTACCCCATTTGCTTTTGTGGAACAGTCGCACCTTACTTTCCTCCTACGTTTCCCAGCTGACTATTATTTTCACATATGGCCGATATTGACAACTGGAATACTTGTATTTCAAGGTGAAAAAGGTAAATTGCAGTCAGGCTTTGTGTCCAAGCCAATTATCTCGTCTATAATGTTCCCATCAACGCATGCCTGTCGCCTGCAATCTTCTCCGTTAAGGCTTCTTTTTTTTCATCGTTGCTATTGAGGCATGTGGTTTTGAAATCCCTCACAAAGCCTGGACAATGGTGCATCACTCTTCCCATGCACTTGTAAGTCAAGGGTCATTATCAACAGGCAGACTATTGTTGGAGATTTACTGTTGAAATGGCAGCTTCTGTCACAGATTGCATTCAGGTGATAAATCTAGGAAGGAGTTATCTCCCTTTACTTGTGTCATTTGGCATACTGTTAACCTAGCCATTAGTAAATGTATTTAAATGTTACAAATTACAGTTTTAAGAAAGCTAAGTTTTATTTCAGCTGACTTCTCAGTTTATTTTCCTGAATTAAATGAAACTCATTTGAGAGTACTCTCTTTACTATTCTTTCACTATTCAGAAATATTCAGCCTCACATCATAAGTAAAAAAAAACGTGAAACCCAATTGTTGAATGGCATTGAAATGTGATACAGGCATGATCAGATCGATGTCTTCTTTTTGAATCAGTATATAAGAACAGTCAGTATTCTCAAAGAATAGATGTGAGGTGTATTTCTAAAGCGAATATCTTAAATAAAAAAAATCAACAAAATATGATAAAAAATCATGACTTCAATTATTCATAATGTTTGCCCAGGTGGATATCTTTTATATATTTTTGTAACTCTCATTGACAAATATCAAGAAGTAAAAAATAAAGTTGTTATTCATAATTGTGTCAGTATTATCCCTAAATCTTTCAGTACATCCCATATTCACCTTCATTAAGATCCACTATATGTTTACCTCTAAACATCTCAGAATTGCATCACTTTGAGCTAGCTAGACAATCCCACAGCAAGCTCACGTATCATGGTGTTATTAAAATATACTGTTTTAAGTAGTAATGAACCAAACATAGAAACAGAAAATACATCAGTCAAGTCTGATTACCAGAATATGTAAACTACTGTAAAGATATATAGAGATATAGATAATGATATATAGATAGATAAAGATATATTTAGTAAGTGACCTATGATTTTCCAGATAAATAACATGTATCTCTGATTGTATCTATCTCACCTTCCATAGTACACATCTTTAAATAATTGATAATGAGAATGTTTGGAATGGCTCCCCTTTGAGGCCCTAGCGCTGTTGACATAATCTCGTTCACTGTCTGGTCATGGGAGAAAATTAAGCCCCAGGAATTCCTACAAAGGGTCAGTAGTGGTGGCCCGTTATCCAATCTATTGTCACTGGCCTCCTCTCCTCCCAGCCAGCTGATAGATGCCCCAACAAAAGGCCTGCATTCTAACATGGAATCCAGTCATCTATCAGCTGTGTTGATGTTTTCATGTTGTAGAAATTAGCATCTGTTTGGAAACGGCTGTGCAGAACATTGGTGTCTGAAGCTAAAGTTGTGGGGGAATAAAGTTGTGATTGATTTGTTGGTGGTGAATGTTTCGTTACTGGGTTTTATTAGGTTTAAGGGATTGTAATGCAATTAATCAGCTGGGTTCTGAAATTTATGAGATATTTCATATGCCTTGGTATCAGATCCAGGTAAGCAGCACAGCTGTTGTCTGTTACACCTGATTCCTCTGTTGACTTGAAATTGTAGATCCACAGGAAATAATCTATGGTCTTGTGATTATATTTGTGACAAATAGAAATAATGATAATTTTACAAAATATACAATGTTTTTACAATTTTTCACTTTAAGAAACTATTATGGGATGTGGATGTCCACAATCCACAATCAATCTCAGTATGTGAAATTGTAGATCCACAGGAAATAATTTATGGTCTTGTGATTATATTTGTGACAAATAGAAATAATGATACTTTTACAAAATGTACAATGTTTTTACACTTTTCACTTTAAGAAACTATTATGGGATGTGGATGTCCCCAAACCACAATCAATCTCAGTATGTGTTTGGACAACAAGGTATCCTTAATATTAGACTATGTATGCATGTCCTTGCTTTTGAATTCACAGTTTAAAATTATTTGTGAATTTGTATGAAAAGATCACTGAAACATGATCCTTTTCTTTAGACGTAAGTGACTATGATTTTATGCAGTTTTTAGCAATATTACAGCAGTTTCATGGTGAGGGACAACAGAAATGGGCTTCACATGTTGTACCTATGGGGAATCTAATCCGGTCTTTTCCTTTAGACGTAAGTGACTATGATTTTCTGCAGTTTTTAGCAATATTACAGCAGTTTCATGGTGAGGGACAACAGAAATGGGCTTCACATGTTGTACCTATGGGGAATCTAATCCGGTCTTTTCCTTTAGACGTAAGTGACTATGATTTTATGCAGTGTTTAGCAATATTCCAGCAATTTCATGGTGAGGGACAACAGAAATGGGCTTCCAGGTTGTACCTATGGGGGATCTAATCCGGCCTTTTCCTTTAGACGTAAGTGACTATGATTTTCTGCAGTTTTTAGCAATATTCCAGCAGTTTCATGGTGAGGGACAACAGAAATGGGCTTCACATGTTGTACCTATGGGGAATCTAATCCGGTCTTTTCCTTTAGACGTAAGTGACTATGATTTTCTGCAGTTTTTAGCAATATTACAGCAGTTTCATGGTGAGGGACAACAGAAATGGGCTTCACATGTTGTACCTATGGGGAATCTAATCCGGTCTTTTCCTTTAGACGTAAGTGACTATGATTTTATGCAGTTTTTAGCAATATTCCAGCAATTTCATGGTGAGGGACAACAGAAATGGGCTTTACGTGTTGTACCTATGGGGGATCTAATCCGGTCTTTTCCTTTAGACGTAAGTGACTATGATTTTATGCAGTGTTTAGCAATATTCCAGCAATTTCATAGTGAGGGACAACAGAAATGGGCTTCACGTGTTGTACCTATGGGGGATCTAATCCGGTCTTTTCCTTTAGACGTAAGTGACTATGATTTTCTGCAGTTTTTAGCAATATTCCAGCAGTTTCATGGTGAGGGACAATAGTAATGGGCTTCACATGTTGTACCTATGGGGAATCTAATCTGGTCTTTGGCGAGATGAGCAAACACATTAACCACTGGGCTACCCACAGCCGACTTCATTTAGAATACAAGTATACCCTTCTAGCATAGGAAGGAAGGGCATCCTTCACCTTCTCTCAGCTGTGACTTCCTGTAGTGTTTACCTGAGTTGAGGGGGACTCTCAGTGGTACAGTATGAGGTCAAGGCACACATATGGAGTCCCAGGTTGGGGATGGGTGGTATGCTTCACTCTGTTTCCAAACCTCTAACATGTATCATTTGAGTCCCCATGATCATTATCTATACGCCTGTTACAGATATGGGTTTTAATGTTAGATCGTTGAAATTCATCCAGTTACATTGCTCAGTGCATTTGTACCATATTAGAAATGTCAGTTACATGTAACTTGAAATGTACAATTGTGACAAGGCAAACAGCCATTTACATCATCCTGGATTTGATATAAAATTCAGCAGCATGAATTCAAAATATATAAGCAGGTAGAATCCGATGTTTAGTGAATGGTAAAACCCTGTGCCTATCTAACTTAGTGAGTGAGTATAGTTTTACACCATTTTTAGCAATATTCCAGCATTATCACGGCAGGGGACACATGAAATAGGCTTCACACAATGCACCCATGTGGGGAATCAAACCCGGGTCTTCCGCATAACTCTTTAACCACTACACTCCCCCACTACCCCATCTAACTTAGTCCCACAGTGTTCATCAGGAAGAAGTACTCATCGGTTTCCCCGCAATGAAAGATCCTTCTACACAATCAGGGTGCACAGGTGGTCACATGTTCTGAGGTCTTTCAGTCATTGCAGAGTTGTGCCCCTTGCCATTCCAGGAACTTCTACTTGTGAATCCCAGATACAACCACGTTATGTTTGGTTACAGTGAAGGAAGGAGAGTACCAACATTACCAAATGAAAATGTCATTATTTTGGTTAAATTGCTTTTTTAATATGTTTAATGTAAATATATATTTCCAGAGGAAGAAGATACCAAGACTTATGTAAGCATTGTAGATGCTAATGGAAACGAATAAGGGAACACATGAAAGTACAAGTGTTCCTTTAGATATTTCCAGCATTTCCCCCACAGTGCAATACATATACATTGTGAAGAAACCTGGAAAAGAATAAAGGAACACTTGTACTTTCATGTGTTCCCTTATTCGTTTCCATGAGTTTATATATACAAGCCCAGAGAATATCCTCATTTTAGAAAAAGAAGATACCAAGACTTCTGAAAGCATTGTAGAATTTGGGGGTCTTAAAAACAGAAAGATCTGAATGAAAGAGGCTATATGCATTGCAATTCTCATGCTGGTAGGTACAGTGAGATATGAGTGAGTGAGTATGGTTTTACACCACTTTTAGCAATATTCCAGCAATATAACGGCAGGGGACACCAGGAATGGGCTTCACACATTGTACCCATTTGGGGAATCGTACCCAGGTCTTCAGTGTGAGGGGCGGATGCTTTAACCATGGGCTACCCCACCGCCCCAAGTGAAATATAAGGTAGGGCGTTTTGTATGAGTATAACAGTCTAACAGTTAACTTTAAGTGGCATTCATCTCTTAATTGTTTGTTTGCTCAAAACAAAGGGAAAGTTGATGCAGATGCAGGAAAGTACAGATACTTCACTGCATTACATAATGCATGAATCACTGAACGTCCTCTCCATCAGCGTAGGCTGCTGATGACCTGAGTGTTTCCTTCTCCAAGGTCCAGGTCAAGTGGTCTGGTCATGTGAAAATCACAAATAGATACAAGTTTACGAAATTCACAATTTTCTGAAACTTTTACTTGGAAATACCAAATTTTGTTTATGTCTTCAAATTAAGCATGTGACAGACAAAGGCATCCTTATCATTTCCTTAAAATTAGGTCTGCGTAGTGACATGGCTCACGTGCATAATTTGATGATGAGCAAGCATAAATCTTGTTTGCTTGTTATCTGATATTTCATATGGAACATATCAAATGTAATCCTTTATGTTCCAAATTCAATGATTATCCACAATTAGCTATTTCAACATTGAACAGATCAGGGATGTTGATTTAGAGTGAGCACCTATTAAAACAATGATGCCATTCCTAGTTGCAAAGTGAAGTCATCATTTCCACCAATACCTCCCTTCACCTGTATCCTTTCCTATACTGTTATCATGTGACAGTCCAGATTAACACACAAATAATAACTTGAAATTTACAATAAGTCCCTTTTGACGTAATACTTTTACAAAATCAGTGAATGGGTACCTGGTGGGACAAGATAGTAATGTGACTGTTAACCTTCTCTTGCCTGACATGCAACATGGGTTGTATGCTCCTTGGGCAGCTGAGAAGGAAAATATTATTGAATATTAAATCATGAGCAAGTGTATATCTCATAATCTCACGAGCACTGTGGGGCAATACTGTTAATCGCCATGGCTTGTTATAAGACTCTGTGTCATATCCCGATTGTACTATTCTGATTTTCATCTGTATGTAATGTATATGAGTTTCGTTGGTCGGAGAAGTATGGACACTGCTATAAAAGAACCACTAACTTTCCACATCATTCTTTTATGAAGAGGTTTATTTTTTTACAACTTTCACAAACTTAAGGGTTTTTTTTAAGAAATGCAAACATGAATAGTAGGCAGTGTTTTTTGTTTGGAATCATGGTTTTTGTGTAAAATCAACTTTTTTCCTTTTTGTATAAATAAAGCTGCATCGTTTCTTTAACTCATTAAAATTCAGACTGACAGGGTCAACTGGAGCAATCTCCTTCAGTTTGGTTAAAAAAAGGTTTCAAATAGTTTCAGATATTGTGTCAGTGAACTTGAAAGGAACACATCCAAATAACTTTCATTGCTGTTTTCTAAGTTTAGATAAGAAACTTCAGAAAAAGTCCTCTTTTTGTACTAAGACCTGGAACGTTTCCAGGGTCTTCAGAAAATGGAGTCAAGTCCTGCCCCTCTCAAACAGAACAAAATATGTGTGGCGTAATTTACTTCTGCAGCAACTTTCTGAAAACATACAAAATTATCCCTTTATTTTCATTCCAGCTTGGAGACGTGACAGACATATTGGCTCCTCGCCATGTTTATTTTTCACTTAGATTTGCTTCCTAAAAATACTTTCAGATATGTATAAACTTGTTGTCCTCAGTTTGGGCCAAGTTCGGTCTCTGATATTTTTATTTTGAATGACTCACATGCCCCTCTTGAACAATTGTGTGAGAGTAAATATTTTGCTAACGTAACTTTTATCAAACTTTTATATAATACTGGCCTCTCTTTGTCAGTGATCTGCAAAACATCCAGTTCTTAAATCTCCACATTTTTCAGTGGTAAATGTTGAAGGTCAAAGAATTAAAGGTTACTCTGGATTCCAAAATGTACATACGTTTCTCTCTGATATCACCAAGCCTAAACAGATCTTCCTTTGGCACAAGGACATATTTTTTAGAATATCTGGCTCTGTAATTTTGGCCATGTGTTTTTTCTCCATATTTAAATGCATTCCCTTTGAATCAATCATTGTAAAAGCCTGATTTGGTGGAGTTTTGTGCCTTTGATCTTGAGATATCTGTTGTTTATGAGCAAAAAAAAGTAAATGAATGCAAATTGATGTTTTTAGAATTGACACTCAAAGGCTCAGAGTCAATTCCTTTCTCTCATTCTATTGACAGGTCTTCTTAGTTGTTTCTTTAACTTAAAATGATGAATGCTTAAATTTAAGATGACATGTTTAGTGATATTGTTGGAATTAGTCATAAACCAGAATTGTGTGTATCTGTTAAAGTGGCAGTTCAAGTATTGTTGACAAAGGTTTCACATATCTGTGATAGAAAGATGAATGTCATGTCATGTCACTTAATCCATCAGTAATGACATATTAGTCATCAGGATCAATAAGAACAATACATTGGGCATTGGCAAGCCAGGCATGATATGTTAGGGTAAAACAATACAAACACAGTCAATTATTTTCAAAAGTTTGTGACTTAAGGAATGCAGTTTCCTTAAGGTTAGAGCCTTGAACACTTTGGCAGTCCCCATATTAATCTTTCTCTGTCTCTCTCGCTGTCTCTCTCTCTCTGTCTCTCTCTCTCTCTCTCTCTGTCTCTCTCTCTGTCTCTCTCCCTCTCTGTCTCTCTCTCTCGCTGTCTGTCTGTCTCTTTCTCTCTCTCTCTCTGTCTCTCTCTCTCTGTCTGTCTGTCTCTCTCTGTCTCTTGCTGTCTCTCTTTCTGTCTCTCTCTCTCTTGCTGTCTGTCTGTCTCTTTCTCTCTCTCTCTGTCTCTGTCTGTCTGTCTCTCTCTTTCTCTCTCTCTGTGTTAATATCCAAAATGTAAATATTTTAAGGTAAGTTTAAATTTTATGATACAATGCATTGCCACCTTCAGGCAGTGAGATATGAGTGTGTATATATATATTTTACAATCATAACACATCTTCAGGGAATATATGATTTATTTACATTACAATATCACTTTCATTCTCCCCTTAGGCATCATCAACTATCTACGTCTTCTCAATATATATTTTCATAACTGCAACAGCACCTGTGAACACACCTGAGTAACTACCAGAGTTTTCATCATTAAGGTGGAAAGCAGACATAAGGTTTTTCACAACAGGTGAAGAATGTTTACATGTAACATTTAGTGAACTATGCGTTTGATTGTGGTTGATTGTGGTTGATTATAGTCACTATCAGTATACATGTATAAACATCAGCTGATGCTGAAACCTGACTGTTCTCAAGTTAATGTTTACTGTAATTCATTCTGTGATTTGTAAAGGTAACCAAAGATGTAGCTGAACTAGCGTAATGATTCAGTTATTGCATAGTCTGTAAAACAATGGACATTGACATATGTAACTCCAAAATACTCCAAAGTACCACCCAATACTTTCATATCACTATATGGTTTATTCAGCCATGGCATGATATGTTAGTTTTAGTTATATGAGTGAATGAGATGATGCTTAACTTTTGTATGAGAACTAGTTGTCATTTCCAAGGTATAGTCCTTGCAGCATTCAATGAAACTTTCCGTTGAGTCTGAAAAAAATATCACTTTGAGTATTAAATTTGCATGTCTGACTGACTGACTGAGTTTGGTTTTGGATTACGGAATATGCTTTTAGCAATATTCCAGCAATATCACTTTCCACCCTTCTAGCTAATTTGTAGGGTGGGGACACCAGAAATGGGCTTAACACATTGTGCCCATGTGGGGAATCGAACCGGGTCAGATGGGCGGACTTCGAGCCAACGCATTTTAACCACATTAGATGAAACTTACCCCAGTCCCCAAATGTTGCATGTAGAATTCAGTGCTGAACTGATTCAACAGGTCCACCTTGAATGAAATCATGTCAAGTTCATTTAATCCCAGCACTGTGTATTTTGTTTTGATATTACACAACTTTCACAAGTCACGGCCAGAACGTGTGAGTGAGAATTCACACACTGGACTGAACCTTGCGCAAGTCATTCCTCAGCTGTGATTGGTTGAGGAGAAGCTGACCTGTCTAAGACAATTAAACATGTCAACATTGAAAGGAACTCGAAAAGTGATTGGCAATGTTGATATGTAGATCCAGTCACATTCTGCAAACATTCAGGACAAATACGACCCTGTCGACCCCCTGGTTTTGCTGGATAGCTCCCCACCATTCCACGTGCTTCAACGTTGAATTTACAAGTTAAGGGAGAAAGAATTTGGAGGGAAACTCCTAGACCTGATCACAGGGCATGAAGCCTGCCAATTTACAGATATCTGATATTCGTGAGCGAAGGACAAACGTTTACTGTGAAAAAGTTCAATGGGTTAATTATGGTTTAGCTCTATCGTTCCGAGGCAATTAGGCAACCAATAATTGAAATGTTGGATTCAATTTAGCAATTTTCCCATAATATTGATTTCATACTCCCTTATTTGGTTTTAAAGTTTTGAATAAATGATATATATTTTTTATTTGGACATTTAAAAACAAAATGTCATCTTTGATTATAGAATCAACTTTTTATATGGAGAGAAAATTTAATTTCTGAAACAGACACTTTGAAGAAAGTGCATTTTAATGCAAGAGTTTAAATTTAATTTCAACACTTAAATAAGCTCTTTGTGTTCATGTCACAGAGAAGGTTGACTTTTTGACTCGTTTACATTTCTTTTGATGTGTGCAGGAAAAACTGATGCAAAGCTTTCAGCTTACATTAACACTGAAAAGAACATTGGAATCTGCCAAGGAGATGGTTGGCTTTCTATCTCTTTGTTTCTTTATGCAATGTGAAAGAAAATAAGATGAAGTCACTTAAAGCGTTGCCATCTCAATGTGCTTTTCTGTGAGCGGCATCACAAAGCAGACTGGAGTGGCTGCTTAATAGAATCAGCTTGAGATAGGAAAAAATCAATACTTACTTGTATTGATTTCCCGCCTGTTTACGTTCATGCAATATGCATGAGTTACATACACACTAATAAAGCAAATATCGTGAAATGTATGATGCCTTCATTGAAATAGACGTCCATTAACCATAATTCATTGCTGTGCATCATACCAGAGATTTGATTTATTGTACGTAGTCTAGCATGAGCTATATACACGAAATCAAATATCAAAGTGAAATGTACGTCATGTAAATATGAATAGAACCATTAACTATTGATGCTTGTACATGTGGTTTATTTGTCTATTCTTGTTTAATTTGCAAACATTGCCACCTACATTGTAAAGTGTACGAAATTAACATCATTGACTATAGATTGCTAGATTCTGTTTACATGGTCATTTGCGAACAGTTTACACTTCAGTGCAGTTAACGTCATGAAATGTACGTCATATGGTCTGAAATTAACACCATTAAGAACAGTGAATTGGCAAGCCACCCACATAATACTGAGTTATGTGGGTCGTTTTCCATGACAGATAAAATCCATCAGAAATTACATTGTTCATCAATTTGGCTGTTAAGTAAACAATTATTTGATACCATAAACCATCGTGACTTTGTTCTTAGTGATTGGTTGTTGATCGTATCGTGGTAGAGTTATGACAAATTACTACAGTCTTGATACACAGTCTCTTTGTGGAGACTGCTGGAACAGTGCTGGCTGTGTGCTGGTGATAGGTTTAGGAGAAAGCTTGTGTATTTATGGCTGTACAGGGCATTTGTACGACTTGGGCTGCTATTGACGACTTGGCTGCTATTGACGAGGATATAGGTTGGACTCTGGCTGTCGTTATGCTTGTCAAGTGTAACAGAAACAAACTGGCTTCAAACACTGCATAACATGGGACCACAAGCACTGTTAAATATACTCATGCCAATAATGGTTGTCAACCCCTCCCCACCCCAACCCCACCCACACCCCTCTCCAATAAAATAATTGAAGGGAGTGACAACCATTATTGGCATGAGTATAGTATCCTTGAAATATAAAGGTTGGTTTGCCTATGCCCTGCTAGTCTGTCTCCAAGACCCTAAATAATACATTCAAAATGAATCTATTTCAATCCATTCGCATTATATTATTGCTCCTTTTGGTAGATATATATTTGTTAACAGGATGACTCTGTTTCTGGGAGTGTCTCATTCCCTGTTGGTCAATCTTTCAGTGAAGCATTATTTGCCCTTTCCACAAGCCATTACTATAATATTATAGCGTTAAATGAAGCAAGTCTAGAATTTCCACAGATTGTGGAATCTTCATCTCATCTCTGACTCCTTTTCACATGAAAGGTAGTTGATTGATTCTATTAGTTATCTCTTTTCATAGGCCTAATCTAATTCCTACAGCTCAGATGTAAATAAAGGGCATTTCATTGATTTCATTGTTTTATATGCTTGAAAAGTATTCATACATTCATTAATTTGGACGAAAGTATATGTCTTCAAACGATTACCCAAGTATGTGAGTAACATTTTTTTATGGTTGCCAGCTGAGTAAGGGCAAATGAATTATTTTTTTTTTTTTTTTTTTTAAATGTTAAACCAGCTGGTGTTAGCTTTTCATGAAAGATAAGTTTTTATGTTGGCAGCATTTTACATGTATTTTGGACATTAAAATGGAAAATTGTTCAAAGTAATGTTTGTTCGTGGTGCTGTGGATTGTAAAGATTGTATAAAGTTTGGATATTTTCATAGTTGAAAAATTTGAGATAACATCCTTGTTTACATTAAATGTGTACTTAGCGAGCGACCTGTTCACTGAAATGGTTTGAAAACTAGTGCATACACACCCATGGGGTTTTCTCTTAACAAGACTGTACTAACCGGATCTACCCGCTGTGTTTTATTGGTGCAATATAGTGATAACATTGCTATCTCAGAGGGACTGTATAAGTCCTCATATTTAACTAGAATATACATATCTATAAATGCTTCTAATAGTGAGATAGTATGGTTTTATGCCGATTTTAGCAATATTCCAGCAATATCAAGGCTGGGAACACCAGAAATGGGCTTCACACATTGTACCCATGTGGGGAATCGAACCCAGGTCTTCGGCGTGACGAGCCAACTCTTTATTAGTCTTTAACCACTAGCCTACCTCACCAGCCCTCTAATACAAGAGCGATGCATAATCAAAAGAACCAAATATGGGAATTATTTAGCTGCACCTAACAAAAATGAGAATTTGTTCACACTTATAGACTTGAATCACAATGATAACATTTGACCTTTTTGTGTTCTTTTGTCCTATTAGATATGTTTCAAAACAAAGGAAATTTGTAATATTAAAATATTCTGGGATTTGTATCAACTGTTCATCTTTCATCTTTTTATTTCCTCATTTCCATCAGTCTGTTGTATCTCATATTCAAGCAAATGCTTGTTTCCATAATAAAGGAATCAATTTTCAAATTTTATCAGTCCCCAAAATCCATTAATCTCAAACCCAGGCTTCAAAATCCAAAAGGCAAGATATAAATGCCTTTGGTGAAAAATAGAATATCTAACAAGCTGCTGATGCATTAATCATATTTTTTCAAACATTTAATAAACATGCTGAAATATTGTGGGATCCGTACCAGTGGAATTGAGAAAGACAGGTAGTTGATCAACTTGTTATGGAGACTGTCCATACTGACAGCAAATCCAAACAGTGAGATTTGACTTTAGGCTGAACTAATTTGCATGATTTCCTGAATTTCGATGCAAGACTATCATCTTAAAACGCTTCCTCGAAGTTGATTGACAGAACAAAGAAATCACACGCAATGAATTGATTTTGCAATTAGCCACTTGATGTCCATGTAGGCTAGGGAGGTATTAAGGCAGCTATGGATCTGAGTTTATGACAAAATTTGATGGAGGAACAGATTATCAAGGATGCTGCCTTGGGCTTCGTCAAGGCAGACATCAAAAGAAGCACTTTAGAACAAAGGGCTTATAATCATGTTGGAAATTACATTTTGGTGGAAAGCAGAAGCATGGGAAAAGCTGGCACTGGCGTTGACATGAGGAATTATTTTGTCTCGGTAGAGTTCTCCCAAAAACGTTTATTATTCTGGTCCAGTGACTGTTTCCGTTTTTTGATGCAATTAATTTGAATTAAATTGATCAAATTTTCAAAACTGAATTTTGTAATTAGATTTAATGATTGTTTATGATGAATGAATTTTACTTTTTCAATGCATTTCATCAATACCGTAATCATTGCCAATGGAAAGATTTTGTTTCAAGTTGCAAAAAAATGATTGTAATACAATAAACTTGTACAGAGTTTTGAGGGTGGTACTGTTAAACGAAGTGGAATGTTTGAATCAATGTAACATTGTAGTGAGGTTCTATATAAGTACTAAATATCCATATAAATATAATGGTCATCAACGTATGTTAAAATGAACATTATTATTATGTACACACATGGATACAAGATTTAATTTGTGTTATTCCAATTGATCAGGACATAAACATATTTGGTGCATGCTGCCATCAGTTTTCTAGAGGGGATATTTACCTTGATGTTAATTGCAATATTGAAGTGTCAATAGAGTATCGTCGTTTCCTGTTATGTGAGTGGCATGTTTTAATAGACATATGTACATATCCTGTTATTGACAAGCGTGGGAGGCAACTCTATCACCAGGTGGGAGAAAAGTCAAGGAACAAGATTTGTTTAGTCATTAGCTTGGCTACACTGCCTTGAAAATATTTTACAGGAAATATTCTGAAGATTATGATTAAGAAGAAATGTCTCATTAGTAATGAATTTAAACATTAGATTGGAAAATTAATCATATCAGTTGGACTAAAAGAGATACTGCTTAGCTGAGATCATATTAAAGCATAAGAGTGAGAAAGTATGGTTTTACGCCGCTTTTAGCAATATTCCAGCAATATCACAGCAGGGGACACCAGAAATAGGCTTCACACATTGTACCCATGTGGGGAATCGAACCCGGTCATCGGCGTTACAATGAACGCTTTAACCACTAGGCTACTACCTCAAAGCATGAGAGTTCAAATGATAAAAGCATAAGAGTTCAAATGTTAAAGCGGCAGTGGGCCAAAACCTAGTGGTTGAAAGCATGGGTACAATGTGTGAAGCCCATTTCTGATGTCCCCCATCGTGATATTGCTAGAATATTGCTCAAAGCGGCATAAAACCATACTCACTCACTCACTGACTCACTCAAATGATAAAGCAGATGGTTCTGCCTGCTGGTCATAAAGTTCACATTTCTGTATGGTAATTTGGATTCTAACATGTTTTGTAAATGCCAACAGCATTTATTTTCAGTTTTGATGGTTTCCATTAGGAATTGATTAATTTTCATGGCTTCATGTCTTAAACATGAGATGTTTTAAACATCTTTAACATAACTAATTATTTTTCATGTCAGAACTACAAAACTATAAATAGGCCATGTAGTTTCCTGCTGAGATAGAAACACTTTAGGAACTTCCACATGTGTGGTTAAAATTAATTAAGCAGAATATGTCTTTAAAATGTCCATACCTTCATGTTTAAAGATGTTTGAGAAAAGGAACAGATTATTTGAGATAGGTTTCAAATTATTGCATGACGTATATTTTTATGAATTAGTAGGAACACAAATCAGTTATGAATGCCAACATGTTTTCGATGTCATATTAATGGAGAGCAATTAAAGGTGAGTTTGTGACTTATTTCAAACAATGAAGTTAATATTTATACGAATATCAATAACAAAAGCAAAAATATATTCCCACTTCAACTCGGGGACTGCTATGAAACAAAATCATTTTTCAAATACATGTATTAGAATCGCATTTGTTTTCAAGTATAGGAAGTAAATCAAATCAATAACGATTTGACAATTTATATTGCATTTCTATAAAGGTTTAATCACAGACATTTTTTTAACCAGAATTCATAATAATTCAACTACCTGCAGCAAAGTCATCAATTGCAGATTGTCAATCTTTCTATACAATCCATTCTTAATCTATTTCCGTCTTAAATCGTTATAGTCATGCTCAAATGTATCATTCAGTATATTTAGAGAGTTACAAGTATTTTCTTAACCGGATTGAGGCAAACTAGTATTGATTGTCTCACCATGAACAATGCATGGCTGGTGAAAGAAGTCATTCTGTCCAGAACGGATCCATTGTGCAACAAATCTATTTTTGCCCCTGACGATAAAGGTAATTTATTATCAATTGTACTGGTCACATTACACCATCCACAAGACTCTCAGAGAATCAATTGGATAAGAATGCTAAAGGAAAGCCTCTCTAAACAACTGACTGGAAAAAATTCTGAGGGCTTTCTCTATATTTTTGGCGTTCTGTGGACAGTACTGGTTCCATAATTGGTCAGTTGTGTGGTAAATACACTTGTGTAACCTGTCCAAGACTGGCCGATGGTCAAGGTTGTGCTGAAGTGAAGTAACAGCAGTTATAGGTCATCTCTTGTGATGTACAACTGCGAACATGTCTGTTGGCTAAGAATTCAGATGAAGTGTTGGTGGAATTTTCTCTGAGACCATACACAACAATAGATCTCTGTGGTTGTGTAGGGTATTATCATTGGCGGAATGTTTGCTTTGAAGTTGTTCAAGACAAATTGGATCTGTGATTAAACAGTTGAAAATAGTGCTGTATGTGTGAGCTCGTAATTCTTTTATGATTGGAATGTGGTGGAAATACTGTACTGAAACTCTACTTGGCTGGAAAAGTGCACTGGTGCAGAAAATTCTGATTCGTGAATCGAATATTATCAAATTTATAACCACCAGATCAAAGAATCGTCTAAACAATTACCCAAGCAGAAACACCTAGTATGCTAATATGCTGACTGTTTGGAAAGATTGGTAAATTTATTGCTTAAATTAATCAACTCCATTTCCTAGTCTGAAGAGTAAAGTCAAACTGAATCATCATTTTTAACAAATACATTATGTTTTCATTACAATCCTGACATTTCTGTGACCTTTGTGAATGTGGGAGAAAAAGTGTGTATTTGTGAGCACGGAGTAAACAAAGCCTGTACTCCAATTCAAATTGGCTCTTTATTCCTTAATCTTCTTGGACTTGAGATATGAGTTTGTAATGACCAGAAGTGGACAGGTCAGCACTCATGCTGTCCCTGCATAGTGAAGGGCATACATTGTGTCCAGTGGAATGTGAGTGTCCACAGTGAGGGGTGGAGGGTCAGTGGACAGCCAGACCTTCCCACCATACCTGCTTTTCTCTGTCAGATCTTTTGTCAGGTAAAGCCTTTGAAACCCGAACAGACTCCCCATGCTAATGCCTGTTTTAATTCATGTCTGAGGTTTTCATACTTGGCTGAAATTTGTTGGGCTGTAGCGATAAGGTATAAGGTCGGGATTGATTTCAGACAAACTGAAGACATTTGATTGGATGTGATGTTTTTGAAGCTTGATGCCTCCGTGGTCAGCTGGTATCTTAAAAGATACTGACAGATTTGAATTTGAATTGAAGTGCAGCTGACTTTGTGAAAAGTGCACACTTCCTTGAGGGAGATCATGATTAAACATCAAAGGCGGCTCACAACACAAGGCTGTAATTCTAGCACTTTAGACACACTTTGAATGGTGTTCTATCAGCTTGGATTTCATGGAGAGAAACATTGCATGATTAAAACTTAATACCACCAGAAATACGATACAAGGTTTCATTGGTGGACTTCAGATTCAGTTTGTGTTCAGTATTACACAGAATATGTGACTTTGCCCATATGATTTATAGCTCAGGATATCCTGAATCCCTGTACAAGGTTGAACTGAAGGGTCAAAACTGTTTGTCATTGTTTTAAGGCTGACAGCACGAGGACAGTGAATATGCACACTCACAGTCATTAGGTCTTGTGATCTAGTTTAACCTGACTCTCCAGCCAGCTATAATTATCTTGTCCTGAGGTAGTGAGACGTCTCAAAATATCTGCCGTTGTGACAGAGCCTTGAGTCGTGGGTAAAGTTCAGAAGTCACTGTCAAGCGTGGTTGCCTTCACAGGGTGACACTCAGGTGCAACATCGGTGTCGTACAACCCTGTACGGAGCTACAGGATCAACAGCTATTGGGATTCAAATGGTATCTTCACCTCTCGTTTTGACGAGCTTAGACGTCCTATCTCCCCCAGGCAGGTGAACATCGAAGTATGTCAGCTTGATTCGAATCCACTGATGTAATCCTGGGTATTATGATACAACTGCAGTGTGTATTACAGCATTTGAAACCAACAGTGTTTGCCAGGTAGATCAAGTGGTGGTGTACACCATAAGATGAGGAGCACGGCAAATTGAATAGTTTGTCTGGTTGCAGGTGCAAACATTTACGTCACTATTAACATACAGGGTGTCACTGACATGGAAAGTTTTACAGTGTGAAACCGAAACCATAAAAAGTGTTCAGCGATTACAACAAACAGGAGTGTGAGGATCTTCGTAAACATTTCGATGCACAACAGCCCGTTGTCAGCAAGTGCAGATTTTTTGCAGTTGCACTAGTGCACTTTAAATCCTGCTGAGTGTTGATTTCGCTCACAAACCTTTGATTCCATCATCAAGCGGACCTCATAAGCTGATAAGAAGATCTGCGTCAGGAGACGTTCCTTTTTCATGCTACCATGTGTGTTGAGTCCAGGACAAATTACTTCCTGCTGAGGACTGTCTTTGACTATTTTCTCAGAAATAATATGTGTTGATGACTTGTCTGTTTGGTTCATCTGTATGGATAAATTCTCATTTCATGCAGCGATGTCAGACAGACTTACTGAACTTTTCAAATTACGTCTTTTTAAATGAAAATCTGTATTACGCATTTGGTTGGATATGAGACAGAAGATTCGATATCTTGTCAGTATATGTGATTGTGGAATATATCGCAATTGACATCTGATGACGTGCATCACAAGAGGATTATTCTTTTGCAGTGAATATCAGTCTGACTCTGAAGAAGATAGGCATATGCCTGATTTGGGAACAGCTTCAGGCCAACAACAAATGTGGCATTTAAGAAACTTGCATGATATCAGATAAATCTTTTTTATATGCAAATCAGCTGTTTCGACAAGGAAATACTAGGAGTATACAGTGAAGCGTCTCACTGAGAAAGGCTCACATCAAAGTGTACTGACTGACGTAGGATCATAATCTGTAGGTGTGACATAACCATATGGACAGATAACAAGAAATTGACACCTGTCAATTTCACTTGTGGATGTTTACCTGTCGTCACAAAGAGTACATATCTGTTGGCCAGCTGGCACAAGGCTTTTGAAAGTGACGTGATATGTACATGATATTGAAGTGAGAAATGTAAACAATCTGGGACCTTGGCTTATATTTGAAGAAATCTACATGCTATTGACGTCATTCCAAAGAGACATTTGACAGCTGTTAAAATATACCTAAAAAAGTGTATATTTCATCAAGTGCCGTATCCCTGTGGCTGATTCAGCGTTGCATTCGTACATACAGAGAGTGACATTGTTTTACACTGACAGGAATTGTTTTGGAAGTTTTGACACTGATTAATTTCATTTTGGGGTTTAGAAAGGTGACAGTGGTAGAATTTGTTTGCATTTGGACTGAATCATAACTCCTGACAGTGGACAGAGCTCTACAGCAGTTAATGAATTGGATCTATTTCATTAACACCAGAAATCCTCACAAGTGTATCTGATCTTCCCATCAGTGGTAGCCAATGGTTATCTAGGTTTATTAAGCAAGTCCACATTGTTTTATTGTGTTGTGACAGGTTGACGTGGCTCTGAAATAGAGAACTATGAAATGTGTGCACTAGGTCCATCCCAGGAGTGATGTAAACTTGCTTATCGACAGAATTACTGTGCTGTTTTATTCCTCTGTGTGAGATACTGTGTTTGCTTTGTGGACATTACCTCGCAGACAATGTCATCCCTCGGTCGACATCCAAGCTGCATCCACTTCCCTAAGTTGGAGAAGCTCCACAGGCTGCTTAGAAAGGTAAATTACATAGTTAATCTTTTATCAGGAAGTTTAATTTTTTAGATAAAACAAACAACATCAGTGCATTTTTGCAAGAATATTTTTGTTTTGCTGTTTTATAAACTGGGGCGGCGGAGTAGCCAAGTGGTTAAAGCGATTGCTCGTCAAGCCGAAGACCCGAGGTTCAATTCCCCACATGGGTACAATGTGTGAAGCCCATTTCTGGTGTCCCCCGTCATGATATTGCTGGAATATTGCTGTAATATTGCTAAAAGCGGCGTAAAACTACACTTACTCACCCTTTCAAACTGATATCTGAACCTACAGTCATACGTATTTGGTGTGCCAGAGAGATGCATCTCTACCCAGTGAATTTAGGCACCTTAAACAACTTGTTCACTGTGCCACATCAAGAATCTGTTTGTTCACACTGTGATACTTCAGTACAGTTTGTTCACACTGTGATCAGTACAGGTTGATGTCACATCTATGAAAAGAGTAAATTGAAATCAGTCTTTGGTTCACTGTAACACTTCATTTTTTTTCACTGTAACATGTAATTCTTTCACTAAAATACATTTGGTATTGTTTTATCTGTCAAATATTTGATACATAAAATCTACATCTGGTTCTAAGTTTAATTTGTTGCTACAACTGTGTCAAGGATATGAAATTGATATTTTTCCTACAAATATTGTATTTGTAAATATCATTAATTGTGATGTTTGCACATGGGAAGAGTATAAACAGAATATAAACAGTTTTGTCTCATGATGAAACATGTTGCATCAGCTCGTATCACTGATCAAAGGTTACACTATGTAACCAAAATACCCAATTATACCAGCAGAGTTAATTGACAACAAATAACCAATGAAATACCTCAAGGGGTTAATGTGTCAATATTGATAATCAATTTCACATGTTGTACCCCGTACCCTACCGAGAAAATGTTAACAACGTTTGAAATAAGTGTAGGTGTTTATAGGCTGATAACGTCATTATGGCCCTAAGTCCTTAACTCTTATCTGAAAATAAGTGAAATTTATACCCAATTACTGTGTAATCAACAAGCTATCGATGACCCCAGGAGCCATGTTAGTCTAATGGGTGGGAACTGACCTGGTCAGACAGTGCTGGTCAATATTTAGAGGAAACAAGCAATATTAATTCATTGTAGGTGATAACGACATCCATTTCCTTTTGAGATGAGAATGGTTCCAGGCATCATTTTTGTAACTAGAGTTTAGCTCACCTTATCAGAGGTTTAGAATGAAATGATAAGACATTTTTTAAATGAGACTGGATGCAGGCAATATTTTTTGTAACTAAAGTTTAGCTCACCTTATCAGAGGTTTAGAATGAAATGATAAAAGGAATTTTTAAGATGAGACTGGATGGCAATATTTTTGTAACTAGAGTTATCAGAAGGTTAGAATGAAGTGATGGTACTGAATCAATCAGATTATAACCTCTATGTCCTTTTGAGATGATGGATGCAGGTAATGGGTTGGCACGGAATACTAAGACCCTGTATCAGCTGTTCTTGTTAGTATTGTATATATGTTCACCAAATCACATACTCTGTCACTGTGGTTGTTTGCACTTCAGTATATATATTCGGCTATAGTTTTTAGCTCACCTTATCCAGGGCTGAGCATGAACCTTCATTCTGAATCTTGTCAGAAAATTTCAGGTTGCCATATGCAGTCTCAGCTGAAATTAACCATCAAGATGAGTGAGTGAGTGAGTCTAGTTTTACGCCGCACTCAGCAATATTCCAGCTATATGGCGGCGGTCTGTAAATAATCGAGTCTGGACCAGACAATCCAGTGATCAACAACATGATCATCGATCTGTGCAATTGGGAACCGATGACATGTGTCAACCAAGTCAGCGAGCCTGTCCACCCGATCCCGTTAGTTGCCTCTTACGACAAGCATGGGTTACTGAAGGCCAATATTCTAACCCGGACCTTCACGGGTCCCATTAAGATGAAATGTATTTCATCCTTTTGTGGAATATTGGAGTGAATTTATATTAAAACAACCATAGTAGTTTTTAAATTTGACTGAAGTTTAAAATGACCATATAATGTGGTTTATCCTTCTAATGTGTTTAGGTTGGTGGGGTAGCCTAATGGTTAAAGCGCTGGCTCGACACGCCGAAGACCCGGGTTCGAATCCCCACATGGGCACAATGTGTGAAGCCCATTTCTGGTGTCCCCGCCGTGATGTTGCTGGAATATTGCTAAAAGAGGCGTAAAACCAAACTCAGTCACTCTAATGTGTTTATGTATTCAGTAAGGTCAGTTGAAGGATATCTAACATCAAGCACAAATATTAACAATGTGAAACAAAACACGGAGCAAATGCAGCAGCAGTTCATGGTTAATAATTACAGAGGAGCCAAAACATTTCAGCATTGTACTTGTTCATTTAATCCATTCATTCACCTGCTGAGTCTTGAAATAATAATAATACTGAAAATTTATGTAGTTCTAAATCCAACCACTTAGTGGGTGCTGAAAGCGCTACAATAGTAATAGCTGAAAGGCATGAAGTTTTGTATTTCAAACAGTTGTCCTATTGTAATGGTAATTAGTTTTCACACCAAACCTTTTCCAGCTTTTGAATGTTCCCCAGGGAGCTGAGAATATGACTTGATTTTACACCTATCCTTCAACCGGAGTAATAATGGTGCTCCAAAAATTGCATACCCCAAGGGAAGAGAGGATGTAATTTAAATTTATACATATCCATCAACTAGGGTAGTGATGATGCTCCAACACTGGTATTGGGAGCTGAGAATATAGTTTTGATATACACTTGTCCATAGAAATGATGCTCCAATATTTCTAAACTCAACAGGGATTTGAGAAAGCATTATTTTTTCATAACTGTCTTTAATATTTAGACAAAATCTCTATATATTTAATCTAATAACAATGGTAAATACAAAGCCTGTCCCCAAAATGTCTAGGTTTAGCATTGCAGCTGAAATAGTGTTGGTTTGTGGATCATACATCTTCTGTAGTTGGCGCTGTTAAGGAGCCGATGCCTTCAAACCCTGGCCTATATCCTACATATTGTAGCAATGCATGCCATTATGATGCAGAACATATTTATCTCGGAACACCTGTTTATTTGCCCAGAACACTGTTCCAAGATAAAGGCCACACTCCTCAGAACATTACACCAGCATAATACAACAGACTGATAAATATAGCAGCATGGGCTACCAGCTTTGTTTCCCAAAAGCATGTTGAATTTCAAAGAATCCATTGTTTAACAAATAGTAGATGTATACATGATGTATAGCATGTTATACTCGTTACTCATGGTGTTATGAAGGAAATGACCCATCAACTGCAGTGTGAAATATCGTAAACCTGAGGATTACATATTAACCAGGAAAAGGGGGAATGAGGATCTTGGTAGAATATTTATTTGACATTCCTAAACCTATTCAATATTAACAACTAATATATTTTAAGTTGGGAGAATTTTCATTTCATCAATTCCTTGCCCAAGTAAGGTGACAGAAGTCTGTATCACATCCATCCATCCATCCATCCATCCACCCATTACATGCACCCATTACATGCATGTGCATACATACATACATACATACATACATACATACATACATACATACATACATACACACATACATACATACACACATACACACACACATACATACATACATACACACACACACACACATACATGCATACATGCATGCATTACATACATACATATACACACCTAAACACATATACACATGTTGCATACATGCATATGTTCAAAATGTAAACACATAATGTTAAGAAAAGCGTATCCTCGATCAAAAATACGTCATTTTGTCTTTTTTTCTTTCGTGTCTTTACAAGCAGCACTTTACAAGATTAAGAAACAGTATTTCCATGTTTACAGCAGGATAAAGCTGCAGATTAAAAGGTCACGTTCACCTTAGGTTAATCATACTCATTAGCAAAGCTTCATATATGTTTCCGTGTACATAGGTGCAGCAGAGCTCTAAAGAGCAAGCTAGATACTGATAGGTCCCTCGACACGTTCTTGGAAACCTCTGGGTGCGGTGACGTTGTAAACATGAGATGGCCATCACTTTAGTGTATCAACATGTTACACATGTGAAATGCCTTCCACAGTTGTGGATAAGAGAACCGGAACTGGCAAGGTATATTCCTAGTCGGTATGTAGGTAAACGGTACCGAGTTACCTCCAGAGAGTTGTACATGAGTTGGAATAACTGCCAAACGATCATCTATTCTCAATTACGTCTGGTGGCTTCTTCGGTAAACAAACATTTGGGGTACATGTTATCAACAATCTTGTTGATGGTGATAATTATCTCAGATCAATATTGTATATGATGAAATAAACATGTTTTTGTTTGTACATGGTTGTCGACATGTGGTAGAAAATGGCGTGATATTTCTCGTCCTGTTGAGCCAGATATATGTATGGAATATTGATGGGCTATTGTGTAGGAGTGAGAAGCATTCATAAACACACAGCTATCTTTACGTCTGGATCTGTAAATAGCAGTATAAGATTTCACTATCTTAGTTTGAAAATATACATGATGAAATCTGACCAAATGTCTTGGAAAATGTTTTTTATAAATTGGTTTCTCTTCTCCTAGATGTTTTGTTTGTTGAAATCATACTTATCGTCTCAGTATGTTAATATGTTGGAAAAATGTTTACAGAAAATTCAGTTTGTCCTCATTTTTTTTCACTGCAATTATGTATTTAGGACCTTGTTTTACATATTGTCAGTATCAATCATTCTTGTCAGCTGTCATGCTGTCACTTGCAACTGACAACACTTTTTTCATGTCTAGATGTTTTTTTCTAAAGATATATAAGCAGCCATAGGAAAACTCTTTGGAATCTGATTGTGACTTTTGTTTTGTTTTTTTTTATTATAGGATATTTATAAGCGCTTTGGAATCTAGTGCATTGTGTATTTTCCCCTCGATCATTGGATGTTGGTATTATCAATCTCAACTCCTAGGGAGTATACAACTCTTGCAGCCACCTATGGCCTTCTCATCCTAACGAGGGAATTAATGTTAAACCTATGTAACGGAAAAAAAGGGGCGGTGGGGTAGCATAGTGGTTAAAGCGTTGGCTCGTGGCCGAAGACCCGGGTTCGATTCCCCACATGGGCACAATGTGTGAAGCCCATTTCTGGTGTCCCCCGCCATGATATTGCTGGAATATTGCTAAAAGTGGCGTAAAACTAAACTCAGTCAGTCAGTGTAATGGAAAATCAAAGTCATCAGCAGTTTGGTCTTTAAACGTGTCATTGTGAATTGCCTGATTTCAAGCATCTTACATTCCAAGCACTCCTCTTATCGTCAATTTCGTCATTACTTGAATGTATCCTGTTTGTGTAGGTTGAACAGGCTTAAAATGCATTGTAACTTTACACCAGTTGGTGCTGGTGAACGTAATGTTCTCATTTGAGAGTATTTGTTTGCTTTATTTGTTTTTTAACCTTTATGGTACCTTTCACACTTTCTGAAGATAAAACAGGACTTGTTGATATGTTATATCTTCAACATGGTTGTATTTTGCTAGGTTAATGTGGTGTACAGGAGTGTATTTCACCTATAAAATCCCCAGAACCACTTCTTATTCGAGAGAGCTTCAGTCAGTGTGAAGAACGAATTTTGGTTTATAGAGAGTGTTAGATTTTACAGGTGCATGTTTATGAAGAGTAATATTAAAGGCATGCAAGTTTATGATGAGATATTGTAGAGATGAAAGATTATAAAGAGAGCCAATTGATAGAAACATTGATTCATAAAGAGGGTAGGATTATGTAGATTAAAGTTTATGAAGAGAATCAGATTATGTAGAGAATGCTAGGTTTTATTGAGAATCGGATTATGGGGATGCAAGGTCATAAGGAGTCAAGACACAACTCTGTACACAACCGTTATAAGTTGTCAAGGAACTCTTACTTGAGTGCCATGTCTTACGCGACTTTTAAGTCATTGAAATACCAAAAATCATTGTCCCTGTTTCGTGGAGACAGGCTACACCTTCAACAGACCGAGAGGCAATACCTCATTCTGACTTAGTGATAGAATTTGATTTGCACAAACTTAAAGGCAGCTGAAATCCTGTGCGGTTAGGGGGTAATAATGTATGTCCCCAGCTACCTATACTGTTGTAAGACTGAACTGAATGGATTCGGTTGTCATGGTCAGTGACGTGATTATCGCATGCCATCACATCCTTGTCGCTAGAATCTTCGTTAAGGATGTTCGTCAACGGGTTGTCTGGTTAGTTATTTAAAGACCACCATCAGCTAGCTGGGATATTCCTGAGTGACGTATTAAACAAAAACTACCAACATTTATCATGGATATTTTTGTTCTATGGTTTTGAAATTTACTAAATTATATTCTATTTGTGTTGTTTCATATGCTTTCATGTGACCAGATGTTATACAATATGTATACAGTGTATGAAATAAGTCAAAAGTCCAGCCAGACATCAGGGCCGGTAACTTCAAAATGCTACCAGCCCAAAATGGATTTAACCAGACCAAATATGGTGAATTTACTCAGATGTATGGAACATCTAACAATTTTACCAGACCATCAGGCTGGCTAGCTGTAAATTTAGACCGTCCATCAGAAATCTAGACCGTCTCGGGCGGTCGACGGCCTTATTTCATACCCTGATGTATATTTTCAATACCATGAACTACATTTATAATGAACATGCTTTCAACAAACTGATGGATCTAACAAACTATTGACCCAGACATGTGCTGTATATTTTAGTCGAAATGCCTATCATGAACTTGTTTTCTCAAACTAAAATTAGTTGTCCTTTAGAGTTTATTAAAGCCACACTTTACTAAGGAATGTGCATTTTGTATCATGTGCTGCTTTACTTAAAATAGAAATCTGTAATGTGAAGAGAAAGATTAAACAAACAGGTCAAAGTTTACGTTCATCACTCAAGAATGTTACAAATGTGATCGAGCCCACGCTGATGAAACATAAGATCAGCAATATTGACCACATAGTGCCTGCCGGAGAGAGCAAAACAAGTCTACAGATATAACAGATCTAGCTAGTTAATACAGCTGAAAGGTGGGTCTCCGGTTCCCACCACTACAGGAGCACGCGATGATATATTACATACAATCGATTTCCAGGACCTCATGTGTTTGCTGGACAGTTTCATTTCTTATTTTAATGACATAAGATCACCAGTCAGATTCATCATCAGCGAATTCATTTGATCTTGTACATTTCACGTACATTTCATTTTTAAGATGTCGATTTTCTAGCAGATCTGAAATGAAATCACACTTGTGATATTTCTTCATAACAGAATCTATATTTTACCATGTTGATCTTACCAAAAGCTTATATTTCTATTTTTTGATTGTCAGTTTCATCAGAAAATCGATAGATGCAGTAGTTTATCAATTCTGATGGACATTACACAATATTTGCTTTGGTAGATATACGTGTTGAAGTGTCTCCGATAGTGTGACTTGGGTCTATTTCACTGTGGCGCTTGTTTACTGCAGTCTGAATAAACTGAAATGGCATTTTTCCGATATTCATTTCACTGGGAGACATGTTCATGAGATAGGAAAGTAAATTAAACACAGACACCATCATTGAATGACTGGTGAGAAAGTGTATTTATTTCAAATCTTTTACGAAGCAAGTGAAACAAATCACACAGCATTATAGACTAGTTTGGTAAGAGTGAGTTAAAATTTAACGTAGCATCAGCAGTATTTTAGCATTATAGCGACTTAAGTTTGTTAAGAAAAGATAATAAATATATTTTTGGCCAGAATGAATGACAACTTAATAATGAAACGGCAGCACTGTTTCAGCCTGAACGTTGAACTATGTGTGTATTATACATGTATTTTGTAGGAACAAAACAGTAATAGCTACTGAGTAGTAATACATTTTGTCATTGATATTCTAATCTTATCCTCCTTCCCTCCTGCCATTGGGTATTTGGGGATAAAATTCTCTAAAACAAGTAACCAGATTCACTTGGCCTGATTGGTTCTTCAACAAATGAGGTAAACAGATCTCCTTTGGTTGTGAATGGTGAAAACAAGTGAATAAATACTCAAACTATATTGGCTTTACAAGTTCTTCAGTTTTATGATGAACAAATATACAACCTTTCTTGTAATAAATTTAAATCACAATAAGAAAACATTTACTCTGAAGACTCTACTGGAAAGACAATATTGGCAGTTGGTTCGTGTCAAAACATATCAATGGCAGTGGGCCAATACTTGACATTAATACCACTACCTGAGATGCCAGGTAAAAAACAATTGTAAATGTTAACACACTCATCAGTATTACAGTGCTATACATACCAAGTCTGCAGTGAGTCACTGGTATGCACCCCAAGCTACATTGACCCATAACATTTACTGGAGCTGCATAAAACCAGACTCTCAAACATTCTGGGATTGTTCTGGAGGCTGTCTTTGAAATCATAAATCCTGTCATATTTGTCTGAGCTATTCACTTCTGTAGATTGGAACGAACATCTTCTTCATCCATTAGGAAGTAGTTTACTGTTTGATGAACCACTTTGGCAGGTGGTCAGCTGATACGTCAGTTAGAAGATGGTTGTTGATAGCATGTCCTTTTCAGCAGCTATTGTATATAAGTGTTATACACGTCTTGGAATGACATTTATATGCAGGATTTGCTAGTATTCAGGCAGTCAGGGAAAGTTCACATATTGGTCCCTGTGTTTGATGGCTGCAGAGATCAGCTGGTACTGATGACTGAAGTGCTATATGTTGTCAATAGCATGTCCATTTCAGCAGCTATTGTATATAAGTGGTATACACATCTAGGAATGACATATATATGCTGGATTTGTTAGTATTCAGGCAGTCAAGAAAAGTTCACTTATTGGTCCCTGTGTTTGATGGCACTGAGATCAGCTGCTACTGATCAATATGTCGTCAATAGCATGTACGTTTCAGCTCTTTTGTATTCATTTATTGTGAAGGTTTTAACAATTATTATCAATACCAGAGAGTAACCACTGAAACAACTGGACAGACTCATCGTGAGCATGAATAAATAGAAAACTGAAAATCAGCAATGACACCAGGTGTTCATAGAAAGGTTAAGCACCCTGTCCTTCCAGTAGCACTTACCACTTGCACAATTCATATGAAAAATGTACTTGTTTGTTATTGACTACAACTGATTAATATATCTAGGTTGCCAACAGTGACAGATATGTGTTAGAAGAAAAAGCTAGGCAGACCCAATGTATGTCTGACCCGTTAGAACCTGTGACAATCCATATTGTGGATAACTTGATTCTAACATCTACAACATTTCAAAGCTTCTTGCCTCTTCATCTGGTGACTGAGGATGGGAGAAGATGACTTATGGGAGACCTAGACATACAAATGAAGCCAGTCATAAACAGATACATACGTATAAATGTCAGAATCTGTTTGAATCTGAGCTCATATTGTACAGGAAAGCTGCAGAGAAAGGCAACAAGTTAAATGCCAAGGCATATAATTGTTGATAGCATGTTCATCTCATTAACTACTTCTACTCGTACCGTTAATTCATCCTGCATTTCTCTGTGGAGTGTTCTGTTCTGTTTGAGAAATGCTAGCTTTCACCTAATGGGTAATTAGCTTCATGTTTTGTTCAAGGTCTTCAGCTTGATGAGATCAACTGAGAATGTTGACAGAAGTAGGGGAAGTTGTCCAAGGTTCCTGTATATAACATTGTTTACCTCTATTTTACATCTCAGAAAAATGCTCATTCATTGGCTTCATGTTTTGGTCAAGGTCTTAAACATGAGATCATCTGGGACTGATGAAATAGTTGTTGTGTAATTATATATGTTGATTGCTTGTACATTTCAGTGTTTGCATGTTCATTTATTCATGTGTTGGGCTTCTGACTTCAGCTACTGTTATTTCTTTGTCATGTCAGACATGATGCAAGAAAAACACTTAAGATGTTTTACTGCATTTCTTCTCATGGGCAAGGAGGGTCATCATGATTTGCGTATGACTAGTAGCAAAATGTGTCATCATAGTTTGTGTATGACAAGTAGACAATTGTGTCATCATAGTGTCATTATCTTTGGTGTATAGACAAGTAGTTAAAAAATGTGTCGAATCATAGATTTGTGTATGACCAAGTAGAAGCCAATGGTGTCGTGATATTTGAATATCTAAAAGTGTAAAACCATACTCATTTAGTGAATTTATACATACTTCTGTGGACATGTGACACAGTGCCCAGACTTAACGTATTCATTACAGGTAGGTACAACTATTTCCAAGTATCAACAAAGTAAGAAGAAAGAAACAATGAAAATCATTGTTCTAACTTTTTTTGTGAATTGAAAACAGATATAGTGATTCCATATCTGGTTACTTACAATCAAAGCACTGATGAGTTCAGAATAGTACTGGTACAAATACATTAGACATACCTCACATATTTCCACCAAAGTGTTTAGATTAATGTTTCTATACAAACCTTGTTATTGTAGCGTGCACAACAATTTTGTTTACTTTGAAGGGAGCCATATATTCCTAGGAGACCATTCCGTCTATCAGCTGGAACAGTATGAGGCTGTATTGGCCTTGTGTTCTTCCCCATCATTAACCCTGCCCATCAGGGGGCGGTGTCCATTACACTCAGGTTGTCAATACCACACTGTATCACACTGTCCAGGTAATGTCTAGCGGTCATTGCATGGATTTTTTTACTTGCTGGGTTAATGGATGATGAAAACACAAGATAGAGGCCAAATGGTCATTTGCTCTGAGGTCAAGGCTGTGAGTTAGGTCCACCATCTTTCATATGTGAAATCTCCCAAAGTACACAATACAGTAGCCTGTAGACTATTTAGTTAGAAAAAAGTTATCTTATTTAAATGTATTACAAAATATACTTATCTTCAAAACAAATCCAAATGGAGCCTAGTACAATCTTTAATTCACAAAGCTGAGGCAAGCTAGACTAGCAAATAATTCTAGACTTGAGTAGGGCTCCTATTTAATTTATTCTCTAAAGTCTATGTGACAGACTAAATCCATTTTCAGAGACTAATTTAATCTAACATAACCTCAATATTCCATTCTTGTTTCCTTTCTGTGATTTATTGAATACACAGTTAAAAGATTTATTGACATGTTTATGAAGTCCATATATCATTATCATCATCAATATCATCAAACGTCTGACATTATCCATAGCCAAATATCTTGCCATCATCATGGAACACTGTTAAATCCAGAAAAAGCCATAGAAATGTGTCCAGCAATACAAACATGGGCAATCAGGGCAATGCTACCAACGCCAAACATCTTTGCCTTTCAAAGCATGCTCATTCATGAAACGGTCTGATGTTTATCTCCAAGAAGATGTATAAACTGCTGACTGAAGTAGGTAGATAGTGAGTGTATGGGTGAGGAGTCTGTTGCTGGGGGAGTCTCTGTACTTGGGTAATGATGTCGGTTAACTAAACAGTAATGGGAAGCCTTGGAGTTGTGTACTTCTAGAGAAATAGACTTTGATTCCTCCCAACATTTGGCAAATAAAGTGCTATTATGTTGAGTAGATGTGTGTTAAAGCCAGCATGTCATAAGTTGATTTGCCATGAGAACCTGGTTTATTTGTTTGTTTATATTATTTATTATGTGTGGCTTTTATTGATTTGTTGATGTTTAAAAGAAAGTGCTCTTTGCATTTGTATTACAAAAACTAAGTCATATTTTCATCTGTGATGAATTTGAGATGGAACAGTCATTCAAAATGTTTAAAAGGTAATGTAAATATATATTAAAAAATTGTATAAGGTAAACAAAACAAGTTGTTAATAACAATAAATCCAAATTGAACAATCATTTGTGCAGTTATGTTTTGTACAGCACATAATATATGAGATAAAAGTGACAATTGTTTCAATAATCATAAAAAATCACTTCTAAATCAGAGCGACCCGTGAAGGTCTGGGTTAGAATGAACCTTCAGTAACCCATGCTTGTCGTAAGAGGCGACTAACGGGATTGGGTGGTCAGGCTCTCTGACTTGGTTGACACATGTCATCGGTTCCCAATTGAGCAGATCGATGCTCATGCTGTTGATCACTGGATTGTCTGGTCCAAACTCGATTATTTACAGACCGCCGCCATATAGCTGGAATATTGCTGATTGCGGCGTAAACCTAAACTCACTCACTCTAAATCTGAGCACATATGATTCTGACAATATCCTAGCATGTGTTTGAGTCGTTATGAAAACACTGAAATTTGTCATCCCCCTTCAAATTTGAAATGGGGCGGTGGGGTAGCTGAGTGATTTAAGCGTTCGCTCGTCACGCCAAAGACCTGGGTTCAATTCCCCACATGGGTACAATGTGTGAAGCCCATTTCTGGTGTCCCCTGCAGTGATATTACTGAAATATTGCTAAACGCTGCATAAAACCATACTCACTCACTCACTCACTCACTCAGATTTTAAACTGAATATTTGAATAGTTATTAACTCATACTGCAATCATTCTACAATGTTTGCATCATAGGTTTAACTGTACGTTCAGAATATCATATACTAGTATTTACAATGCAAACTCTTAAGGTCAAGGTCAAGTAATGGACAATGAAATGCCACAACAGACTCGCACATCAAATCAGATAATCCTATAATATGTTAATCTTGATGTTACTTACAATCTCACAAAATGTGTCAGTGTCAATATGACCATCAAAATAATAACCCATCATATTGTCCTAACAGTAAACAAGATATAAACAGTTAAGTAGATAGCAGATGTTCCCTGAGGGGTTGACTGACAGCTTGGTGGTGTTGTACATTACAGACTATTGAGTGGTCTTTAGATTAAATGGAGGCTGTAATGCTGTTGACAGGTGCTTGTCTATTTCCCATTGTTTTTGACATTGACAGCCTCAAGCAGTTGAATGTTCTTAATAGGTAGTCTACACTTGCTCACTTAAGCATTTAATACAGTGTTGGAACCTTATGGCGAATAATTATAGGGATGGTATCAAAGCGCTTTCTTTCGCTGGTGCGATATATATATATATATTAGCACAAGTTAAACTTATTTATAATCAAACTATCAGTAAAAATATTGTGTTCATTTTTTAACTTTGATCTTTTGATCTAATGTAACATATGTTATATTTGGGATTACACTTTCTTAGTAAAGTACAGATACTCATATTTTCAAAAGAAAGAGACCGCCTCCGTGGTGTAGTGGTTAGAGCGTCCGCCCAGAGAGCGGAAGGTCGCGGGTTCGATCCCCGACCGCGTTATACCAAAAGACGTTAAAATATGGTACTTGTTGGTCCCTGCCTGGCGCTCGGCATTAATGGGTACAACAAGGACTGGTCGGCTCAGAGTCAGTTTAATGTGTCTGAGTGGGGTATTCATGCTTCACTGCGGCATGGTATCTCAGTGGGCTAGCACTATAAAACCAGCTTCAGTCTGGGCTAGTACAAGCAGCCGTACATACACATAAACACGCATGCACGTCGCCATATGAGCGACGTTAAACCCAATTTCACCTCACCTCACCTCACCTCATCTCACCTTCAAAACAAAGATAGGACTCAACCCCAAACAGTAGCAGTACTAGAATCTCTACTTTACTAAGAAAGTGTAATCCCAAATATAACATGTTACATTTGACCACTTTCTAAATGGCATTGTGTATTCACATGTTTTGATACATATTTGTTTGGATACATTCTCCTGGTAAAGAGTTTTAAATATCATTTTAGTGTTCATCCTGCCTTCGCAAACAAAACACAGCCATGACGCATTGTCATGATATTATGTTTCAATTTTTTTATTATTTAAAGATTAAAAGATTAAATGTTTCACATGGCTTGGGAAGAAAACTTTAATTAGGATTTGATGTGTCATTTAAATAGGTTCACTGGAAACGTAATGCAATGTGTGTCATTTTCCAGTGATATAATCATGACATGGAAATGAGAATGTTGTGAGGGATATGTGATTACACATCTGGACCATTGTAGAATCCGATCATATAGCATTGATAATTGGACCCAGTCTTTGTCCTAAAGTTGCTAAGATATCACAAACATCTCTTATGAAATAATATTGTTCGGTGAAAGAATGTATTCGTTAACTCATTTTGGTGCTCATATAGTGCAGTTTTTCTGTTCTCATTTGATCAGTATGTTTATGCCATCATGACCTGTACAATTGCCCACACTGGTTTGGGTTCGATTTGGTTTGGTTTGGTTACAAAAAAAACAGGTCTTCGACATTAGTGAACACTTTAACCACTAGGCTACCCCACCACGACTTCCTCTGAATCCAATGTAATGCTGACATATTAACAAAGTCAATCCCTTGCAGGCCTGCATCCAAAATGTCACTAGACTTGCACTAGTCTCTAAGGTAAAGATTAATGGTTTAAATGATAATTTCTACAAAAATAATAAATAAGAGACTGGGGTCTGCTTATCTAGGCTTGCTTCTTTGAAGGATAGAATTACTAGTATACATCAGCATTCAGTACAGCCTTGGAGCAAGGCTATATGTAAACCTTTGTGCCAACTTCCAGCCAGCTGTGTGCTGCACCTATTGTTCCTGGAGTTTGCTGTATCCACTCACTTATGGAACACATTGTCAAGAGGAAGCTGAAATTGGCATCAGCTTCACAATGTTGATCTTGAACGTGGTGTTTGTACACCATCAGCTTTAAAAACTGTCATGCCAAACCAGGGGGTTATTTCCTCGCCTCTAAATCTTACATAAACATTCACATTTGCCAGAAACCTCTGTACTAGACAAGGTTAAGAATTTCAATCAAATCTAGTGGGTATATCTTATTTTGTGATCATGTTTTCAAGTGGCAGTATTTTTAAAATATAGGTGAAAAATCATTCTTTAATATTTCATTTTGCAATATATTGATAAGAATATTTAATTTAGGTTTATTTTTAAAAATGTTTTCTTCAGCAGAATATTTTGTTCTTTTTTCAATATTGAACTCCAAAGTTCAAATTAGGTTTGGTAAAACCATTATGTAACAAGACATTTTTTGCAGCTCATCTTCCAAAAGTGTAAAGTTTCCTTCAGAAGGGAACAGGATTTTCCCCACAGATTGTTTCAACTGGAAAGAAAATTATCTTATAAATTGAGTATTTTTTTTGGAGGCATACGTGAAAGCTATTAACTCAGTTTTTGCTTCATTAAGATTCATGTCGGTGCATCCCATGGCAATTGCTCTGAATGGAAGGGGAATGAATCTTATGCTTTTCTCATTAAATCTTTTTCTGAAATTGAAAATATGAACATTACGTACCATGACTACGGAAATCTAGCAGCATTTTAACACAGATTCTAGGGGTAAGATCGTAGTACGACTGTTGTGTTAGCTGATTCTAACTGGATATTCACTGCTGTGGCTACAGTTATTTGTGTTTGAATCTGGGCCACGTGAACCAATGGTTGATGTTGTGAGTATCATCCAACTGTCAGGTTGCTGTCAACCGGGTCTCCGAGCCTGCCCATCCAGTACTGTATCCCCTGATTTAGAGACCCATGAAGATCTAATTAGAATTGATCTTCAGCTACCCATTCTTGTCGTAAGAGGCGACTAATGGGATCGGGTGGTCAGGCTCGCTGACTTGGTTGACACGTGTCATCGTATCCTAATTGCGTAGATCAATGCTCATGATGTCGATCACTGGATTGTCGGGTCCAGACTCGATTATTTACAGACTGCTGCCATATAGCTGGAATATTGCTGAGTGCGGCATTAAACAACCAGCCAACCAACCTGATGTATAATATGTGAGCCACAGAACCTTGAGGCTCTATTTTTCAGCTTTTTTACAGTCTTAAATAAGAACTATGTTGTAAATAGCCCCAGTATATAACTGTGGTTATACCACTTGAAGCAACTGTGAATGTTTACTTCAGCCTGTTCTATTCTAAGCCAGGCAAATTCTAATTAGATAACCCTTAATGAATCTGCCAAATTGTCACACGTCCCTGCGACCCTTGACTACTTCAAGGTGAGAACATTTGACACACTCACCACCAACACTCAAACTGGAGTCAGTTTTGACTCTCACAGGTGCTAATCTATTTCACTGAGGTGAAGAGTGTCACGTTGCTATGGCAATAGTCTATGAGGCATTGGTAGTCTGTGCGACCTTTACCAATGTGATATAACCTACGCAGGTGCCTAAGAGGCCCATTGAGCCCCATCGAGTAGTAATCACAATCGTTTCAGAGCAAAACCAACCCTGACCCACATCAACTAGCTTTACTGAAAGTATGACAATTGTTGAAAGCTTATAGGTGAAGCTTAAATGACTTTACGATAAACTGGAATCTACTTACAGACTTTTATATCACTAATAGGTACCATGATAAATATGGAGGAGACGCCAAATATAGCTTTGTTACTATCCTTGACTTTAAATTATTTGATAAGAGAAAAGCAAATTTCTAAAGGGATAATCATCCTTATCTATTTCTAGCCAGAGCTTCCAATGCCTATATATACACCACTCAAAATGACTTAAAGGACACCCACAAGGCAGTATGTTGCAATATCCCAAGTCCCCGAATTAGCTATAATAATCTAAAAATTGTGTGTTCTTTTAACATCTGTTGATGATTATATACAATAAAGTCTATCCAAATCACTTGAGTCTCAGATTTAAAACTCCGTCTGGCTTTCTTTAGAGATTTGAAGATTTTAAGAAGAATATTTATAGAAAATGAACGATTTGAAATGGCGCTTGGACACTTCATTTTGACACTTACAATGTATATTTGGAAACATTTAACTTCGACAGGTAATTGAGGAGCACTGCTACTGAAAATTTGGGAGTGTGCTTCATTTGGAAGTTATTTAGACAACCACACTAAGTTCTGAAGTTGAATAAGAGTTGAGCCTATGTAGTTTTAGGAAGTACTATTAATAAAACAGTACAGAGCAAAATGTATGTAGTCCTTGAGATAATGGTTAATTCTATAAAGGGAACCCTTGAGTATGAAGGAACCTCAACTCAATTTCAAGAGCCAAGATTGGAATGCATATTGGCTAGTAGAGATGAGAACAATGAGAAAGTGATGGGAATGATTGTTTTATTACAAACTGAACTGAAATTAACCTTCAGTAATAGTAGTTACATTTACATTTTTGTCTGTATGAAACAAGAATAGAAAAGATCCACATTTGAAAACACTTTGACATGGGTGCTCGTGAACCCAGATTTTGTATGAGCCCCCATTTAGCACAACATATTTTTCGTATGAGTATCAACGATGGTTTAGGACCATTGCACATTTATCATTGTGATGAAGAAGCAGTTAATGACACAGTACATTACACATACTTAGGCTGGTATGTTGTTGTTGAGCAACTTTCTTGTCTGACATCTGTAACTGTATCTAAACGGTTGAGTGATCACAAATTACCTGTCAGCACTTTAACGTGTGGTAAGGTCAAGGACAGTTGCCTTCCTCCGTATCTAAGCAGATAAGCTATGGTACATCTGAATTGTTTGGATGTAACCAAACTTACTCTGAGTTCATTTAAGCGCTTTTGTCATAATTGTCATCCACTTAAACTGGTATTACTGACACCTTTGGTCAGACATGTTTGGTTTCTCATTTCACCAATTGTTTTGGTCAATTTTTGAAGAGCCAGGAAGTTAATTCCTTTTTGTTATGGTTGATTTGAAGTTAATATCTGAAGAAATATCTTAATAAAAACACTTATGCCTTATTGAATAATATTTTGCAATCAACGACAGATATTACTGATTATCATTAGCTTTGTCTTTAAAACATGCAAATTGACTGAAAGTTTATATCTTATTTTGATTTCTTTAGAAACATTTTTACATTTCTGGACATAAATGTTGAGACTTCATAACAGTGGAATTGTCTACCATGTTAAAATGGCTAATACTTCGATGAACCTTCACACATATGTGTCTTCACCAATATTACATAGTAATGAAAGGTCTCTGTTAATCTCTCAACTCTACTGACCAACTTCAAAGTTTTTAAAGACAATGTAGAAAGGGTGACTATCTCTTCATCCCACTAAAGATAATCTCAGGCTGTTAACCCTATTCTTTAAGTCATTCTTACTATTGCTCGGCCGCAACAATTAATCCCCTAATTACCCTTCAACAGCACTCATCAAATAAATTACACACACATGGCTTTTAAAAAATCAAAGTAATTCCTGTCTTTGTGGAGGTGTGTTATTAAATGGGATGTGTGGGTACATGAAGTTGACCTCTATTATTGGAGGTGCGAAGAAGACTGTTATTAGCATTTAAAAAGAGTCATTTTCTCTCAAGAGCAGTAATTGTCTACTAGTTACACAGGGCATTGAGGTGAATGGCCTCTAACCAACTTGCAAAACCATCTATCAAAATGGGAACCTATTATGCAATGTTTTGGATTGTCCCCTAACAATAGGGCCCCCTTCTAAAATCCCCAGGGGGTGTGTGACAGGTAGCGTGTGTTTTAGTACACTAGGTCACAGGGATACCTCTTTGTCACGACCTGTTATCAGTGTTCTCAGTTTCTGCATCGACATGTTAGACTTCTACAAGCATGGACAGAACAGAAATTGACATTTAAGTTTTCCCCAAATCACTGTTTAATTCACACCCAAAAAGGATATGACTTTATCAGCTGTTCTGGAATTCTACAGAGGAATGTGTATGTTTTGTGATATTGTGGATTAACACATCAATTTCATGCATCTTGTATTAATTATGCTGTGAGCTAATTAATAGATTGCACTGTATAAGCCTGAATCCTAGACGTCAGAATTCATGCAGGAGAAGATTGTGCCAAATTCTTCCAGAAGCTGAAACAAGCCCCACGCTTGTATCCAAGGTTTCTTGTTAGTTGAAAGTCAGACGGCAAATTTGAAAAACTTGACGCCAGTTATTCACAATGCAAAAAGTGGAGTACCTGCGGCATCCATTATTTCAAGGAAAATGGCTCTTGAAGGTAAATATCCCCAACATGTCTTATTTATTTCCGTCAAACCCATGACAGGAAAAGCGATTTCAGACTTCTCAAACTGCCCATCAGTCAATATCTGTAACATCAAAAACAGCATTAGTCAACCTTCCCTGTCTCTGAGATAAGCGCTCATGTGAAGTTTTAAAACTGGCAATGTTTACAAAGCAAAATAAAAGATTGATTGTTATGATATTGTTCCTCGCCTATTTCTATATCTGTGTATAACATTACATGGTTGGTGTTCAGAAAAGGGACAGTGGTGTATGTTTATGAAAGTACCTTTCCATTTAGCTACGGTCAAATTCTAAAGATCTCTACCCCTCACAACAAGCAAGGTGACTCACGCTTATTTGATTTGCAAAGAGGATCCCTTTTATTATGATCTGAATAGAATATTCAAATAGGTGTTCATTTTTCTTTCCATGGAGTACGACTATGGCAAACTGTGGGAAAATGTATATCATATGCTCTTTCTCAGTAAGTTGAAATTGTTGAATTTATTAACTTATTAGCACATTTTCCTGTGTTCTCATTGATTTTAACTGAACATGTGTTTAAAGTTTGTTTGTACTTTAAAAGTTTGTGTTGCTGTGGGAGGGGGTTAATTTGCTGAGATTAGATGAAAGAACATTTATGATCATGCACCTATCTAGCACATCATTATCCATGGAACAGGAATTGATTTATCAAGATATACCTTATTAAAACTTTACAATTGTCATGAATGGCTGATCAAATAGTCTTTATATACCCGTCTGAAATCTTCTTATGAATCTTGTAATACTTTGGTGACATGACCTTCAGGTTACTTCGGAGGTAACAGGTCAGTACGCGATGTTTACCATGGTTACCCTGTGCCTGATTAGAACCAAGGTGTTACATGTAACATGATGTAGTGGCCGTACTTCTGGATCGTTCAACTTAAAACATATTCAGGAAAGTAGAAACAGGGGCATGCCTCCATTCCAACCTTCTGCTCGTACCCTCCAGGGCTCTCTCCCTCTGCCATCCATTAACTTTATTTATACATGCAGTCACTAAATATAATATAAGAAGGATTACTATACAATAAACAGTTGTAGGAAGAAAACAGTGCAATACCTATCTTTGTCTGTCCATATTTTTATTCCCCTTAATAGTTGGTCTCATACACCATGATAAGACTAATGCTTAGTCTCTGAATATTATTATTTGGATAGAAACAAACAGTTTGTTTAAATTGAAAAGGAGCCCCAGTGAGATTGGAGATTCAGAACCTGACTTGCTTCATTTCTGGCTTTAGCATTGCAGAAAGGGGTGGACAGATGGGAAAATATTGCAATTCAGGGACTGTCAGATGGGTTAACCATCTCTGTCACATTTTCTGTCATACTTTCCAAACTAGTCTGTCTCACAGTCCCTGAACCACATTATTTTCCCTACAGCCTTCCCTGCAGTGCTAAAGCCCTAAATGAAGCAAGTCTAGATTTCCCCAGGTTCTGAATCTCTGGTCTCTCTGGGACTCCTTTTCAATTTATAATAGGTTTGTTTGTTACTATCAAAATTATATCTATTCAGAGACTAAGCAATAGTCTATTTCCAAACCTTAGTCACTAGTTTAACAACAGAATTGCTTGTATGCATTTATTCAATACTTTTTCAGTTTCACTGCATCACATGGGCAATGGTCAGGTTAGGAAAAAAGACAAAAGCAAACCTGACATATTTTGAAATAAGATATTGATTTATTTAGTACAACACGCTTATTATAAACTTAAGTACAACCCATTCATATAAAGTTTCATCTATATGACTTTTATCATGCCTCATGCTCCCTCCCTCCTTCCCTCTCCCCAGACTATCTCCTCAAACTATCTCCTCAAACTATCTCCTCAAACTATCTCCCCAAACTAGCTCCTCAACCCTATCTCTCTGAGGTACAGCTCAATCCACCTGTTGGACAGCAGCTTTACTCTATGGTGGTGTCAAGAGGGTGCCAGGGTGACACTGACAGTCCTGTCCCTGGGGCCATGGTCACCTGCTGCTGGTATATGGGTCAGCCTCCCTTCCTCATACCACACCAGGTCTGACGTCCTTCAGCTGTCTGTTACAACTGATTCCCTCCCTACAGCATCTGGCACAGGGTCTTGTTGTAGTGTTGTCATCACCAATGTCAAGGTCACACAGATAACATGCCATCCAACTGTAAATACAACTAGCCCAACTGCACTACACATTCAAGTTTTAAATACCGGTTTATATTTTTAACTATGTTATGTTTACCCTTATGGAAATGCATGAGGTAGAATTAAGAGGTGCATCTCTTGAGAGAGTTGAGTCAATGAGTTGATTTCTTTGAATTTTGAGTTATAAGGTGGATCTCATGGGATGGCTAAATCATATGGTTCATTTCTGGAGTGTTGAATCACAAGTTTGATCTATGGAGTGTTGAATCATAAGGTTGGTCTCTGGAGAGTGTTGAATCTCAGGTTTGGTGTCTGGAGAGTATTGAATCGTGAGGTTCATCTCTGGAGAGTGTTGAATCATGAAGTTGGTCTCTAGAGAGGTCAATCATGGGTTTATCTACTTGGACAGGTGAATAATGGAGTTGGATCTCTGGAGAGTATTGAATCACAAGGTTGATCTCTGGAGAGTATTGAATCACAAGGTTGATCTCTGGAGAGTTGAATCTCATCTCTGGAGTATTGAATCAGTCTGGAGAGTGTTGAAAAGGTTTGGTGTCTGGAAGGTATTGAATCATGAGGTTGATCTCTAGAGAGTGTTAAATCATAAGGTTGGTCTCTAGAGAGGTGAATCATGGGTTTATCTACTTGTACATGTGAATAATGGAGTTGATCTCTGGAGAGTATTGAATCACAAGGTTGATCTCTGGAGAGTGTTGAATCATTGGGATCATCTACTGGTCCAGTTGAATCATGAAGTTGATCTCTGGAGAGTGTTGAATCATGGGGTAGGTCTATGGGTTCAGTTGAATCTTTGTATTGATCTAAAAATACAGTTGAATCATGGGGTTGTCTACAAACTGTGGATCTATAATGTCAATGCCATGTGTTAGATGGTTTCTCGAACTGATATGAAGCCATGGTTGTTTTCAGTTTAACTAAATGAACTCTCCATATCTATATTGATTCCCTGGTTAGAGCTTTTCCTGAACAATCTGAGTTGATCTCAACTGTAACATTACCGGTAAACTGCTTTTCTTCTTTTCAGGTTTAATAATCATCTGGGTTTTTGGGTTGATAGTCATATCAAGACAATAATTCCTGTATTTTATGGAAAAAAATCTGAAACAACTCCCACTATCAATCACAAACCCATCATTACATCAGGCAGCTTTGTCTATGATGGAGTGTCATACTCCGAAAGAATCAGTAATGCTTGTGATAAACGTTCAGTAAAAATAGATATTAATCACTATTCAACAAAATGTGCTTTCATCCACTATATCTTTGAGGCTTTTCAAAAGATAAAACAGTATAAAGTCTCATGCTTAATGCTGTTTCAAAACCCTGTGCACACTTAAATTATTATGTAGTGTTCAGTTCGACAGCCTGATGCTTTGAAGTCGGTTTGATAGATGGCATATGACTGGAAGTTTACTGTGAGTTAGAACAGAAGGGTTTTCATCAACTGTGTTTTTAGACTTCCTTTATTTCTAAGAGCAATGGGTATTAGCCTGACATTCACATTGCTATTTTTCGCAATAATGATTTATATATTGCTATCCATATCACTGTATATGTGTGTGCTCTTTCATCTTCTATTTTATAACCTTATAAAAATTAAAACATGGGATTTCCCTAGACAATTTTGACAACTCATGAATTCTAATAGACATGTCCTATACAGGAAGCTGGTCTTGAAAAGTTTCATAATTTCAGGTTTATCTTGTCTCCTATGTAATCTTTGCCAACAAGATGAATGTATGAATGATTTTAAAAAGCATTTTCTAAACATATTGTGATAGGTATTCATTAGTATTCATATTGTGGTATACCATGCACCTCCAATTATTACAGGTATATCATGCCCATTGTGTTCATTTTTAAACACCCTAACAATATTTTAAAGCCAAATCCATATCTTTCTTTTGTTGACAGTTTTCTTGGCCAGTATCCTAGGAAACGTAACATAAAACTTTTTCTCAAATGCGAAAAGCTTATAATCGGAGAAAAATAATTGTAAGAAATTTGTTACTTCTGACCATGAATCTCTATGAAATGATAATGAAACAAGGTGTTCATGAGAATATTAACATATATTACCCCACCCATGGCACCCATAGCTTTAAAATACATGAATATTAACATATAAAAGCAAGTACATGCAAAAGCAAGTGTTCAGCTAAGCATATAGAAAGTCAAAATAAGTAACTGCATCAGACATCATATTGGTCCCTGACTTACAAATTTGGAAAAAACAGCCTTAAAGAATTCCAATTTACTAAATTTGAATGGATTGATCATGAACATGGAAACGTGTTGACGTTGTTTAGATGTAGGAAGCACTTGTAGAGATAACAGTGACGTACTACGGGAAAACACCTCTGAGGAAAAGGAAGTAAATCTACCATTGTATTGAACTTTATGATTACTTCACTTCAATAGCAAACATGCCACAAGTCAGGACAGGAAGCGGCATAAACATGGTTTTTTATTTGTTTATGTGGGTTTTATCAGTAAGTTATATAGATTTAGGAAATACACTCAGCCCTCTCTAATATAAACAAGTATCATTTGGGTTGTTCATATAAAGACTTGTCACACCAGTAAGACGACACAATGTCCCAAGTGAGTACAGTGAAACTAGTTTAATAAGAACGCTACTTCAGTAACTTAATGCCCGATCAAATTGCTTCGTAAACTCTTAGATGGAAGAAAACAGATCAATTCCTGTTATCAGTGATTGGCTAGTTCTGAGGACTACGTTTATGACTGGTGACACGAGCCCATATCTGAACGGTTTCCTTCAAAGAGGGGTATCTGTAATGTTTTCATGCCCTCTTGACATGCATTTCTCATTTTTGACCCAGAAATTTCTTTCTAATGATATTTTTACCAATATTCATTTTTCTCCTTTCTTGCTATATTACTTTTGTTATATGATTATTAATATTATATCATCACTACTATTGTAATTGCTGTTATTGTTATTATACTTTGTATCACTGTCATTATTAGCTTTGACCCGTGAAGATCCGGGGTAGAATAGGTCTTCAAGAACCCATGTGCTTGCCATAAAAGGCAACTATGCTAGTCGTAAGAGGCGACTAATGGGATCGGGTGGTCAGTTTCGCTGACTTGGTTGACACATGTCATCGGTTCCCAGTTGCGCAGATCGATGCTCATGCTGTTGATCACTGGGGGATTGTCTGGTCCAGACTCGATTATTTACAGACCGCCACCATATAGCTGGGATATTGCTGAGTGCGGCGTAAAACTAAACTCACTCACTCACTCACTCATTATTAGCTTTAGTATCATTGGTCTTAGTAGCCCAGTGGCCTAAGGTGTCTTGTTTAAATATGAGTTGCCTCCCTTGTAGTTTCCAGGATCCAGTGTATGTGGGATTAGAATCCTTGTCTGCTACCATACTATGTCTACAGACTAATGAACTCTGATATAACTAATAGAAAATTAATATCCTACAACCTTTACTGTAGTAACGTCACTACACAACTGAACTGTAGCGACATCTCCAACAACACAGACCAAGTCATCATCACCAACATGACAGTACGTTATAGATGATATAACCAGCACATGGGAAAAGGGATAAAAACACTCAATTATTTTCCATTAATTCTAATACTGCCCGGCATTGATGTTGAGATTCTCATCCGTCAAATGTCATCGCTGCCTCCCAGGTTGAGTCTAGCCACGTTGATAACATTACACAGCTTTCCTAGCCACTGCCTTACTCTGCATTGCGGTTACGCTATTGGCATTTTCTCGTCTATTGCAATCACACTACAGTGGCAGGCCTTGTAGCTATCTACACAATGACATCTGGTGTAATATTGCCCTACGTTATCATACTCAGCTATATGGATTATTCTAAGTAGACAGTGCCTAAGTCGTTGTAAGATGTTGTGATAATTCTACCTGTGACACACTTTCGTTCATTTCATGTTGTGAGTGACAAGGATAGTTTCATGAGTATACAGGTGGAAGGTATTTCATGGTCATGTACATACAGAAGTATGTTTCAAAGCAGTCATTGTAAGATGTTGTGATAATACTACCTGTGACACACTTTCGTTCATTTCATGCTGTGAGTGACAAGGACAGTTTCATATCAGGAGTGTGAGTATACACAGAGGCCCAGATAAGCTGCATATCCGGGTAAAATATGCATAGAAAATTTCCAATTCCGCATTGAAAAATAATTGTTGCGTACCAATCACGCATTTAAAATGTTAGATACGAAAAAAGTTTAAAACAAATGCGTATGGAATATATTTATAAAAATCGCTTGCGTAATGAAAAAGACATCGATTGCTATCAAGTTGTACTGTTAGTATAGAACAAGTCTTGTACTGTCAGTATAGGATGAGTGATTTTTTATGAAATCATTTCCATTATATTTAAGTTGGTTTTGATTAGGTATGACATAAGGCAGAACATACCTGCTTAGTAAACTTACTCCATGACATAATGCTTAGGTGAGTAAAATGACTGAAATATGCACATATTTGAAAGCAGTGGGAGTAACGGAAAATGAAATACCCACTCAACATTCATAATACCCACTCCAAAAAAATACAGTGGGTACAGTACCCACATGAGCTAAATCTTATCTGGAGCTCTGATACAGGTGGAAGGTATTTCATGGTCATATGTACATACAGAAGTGTGTTTCAAACCAGGAAACAAAAACTACTTTCATTGCTTATTGACTTAGTATAGATAAGACTTGAATATTTGCTCAATTACTATGTGTGAAATACACATTATGTCGGAAAGTGCATGTTTATTCTCCAAATCATCATCATCATCATCATGCTGAAGTACACCAATTGAAATATGAATCTGTTTGAGCATATCCAATATTGACAGTAAGCCACAATAATTTTATTACAGACTTTCATCCAAATTTTAAAAACATGAATCATTGGCTAATATTTTATCTTTTTTACTGTAAACAGCATCCTTGTACAAAGCATGACTGACTGAGTTTTAGTTTTACGCGGCTTTTGGCAATAATCCAGCAATATCACGGCTGGGGACACCAGAAATGGGCTTAACACATTGTGCCCATGTGGGGAATCGAACCCGGGTCTTCGGCGTGACGAGCCAACGCTTTAACCACTAGGCTACCCCACCACCCCCTTGTACAAAGAAGCATTAGTGTTTGGATGGAAAATGTGTATAGTAAATTTCAAACAAAGATAGATTGTAACACACACTGTGATTGTCTTTGTCTGCAGAGGCTATAGGACTCTGAACTGATGTTTTGGTACTGAGGCAGGAGGGAGAGAAATTCTGGTACCGACATTATTATGACCTAACACAAAATGTTATCTTAATGGAAATGGTTTTCAATTTCTTTCTGGAATGAAAAAGAACCTCAGGAACAAATATCAGGAATGGCAACCAAATGATTAGTTTAATACTGAGAGGTTTTAAAGATTGTATATGTAATCAAAATAGACAGAAGGATGAAATCCCATTACTGGTGAAGCCTTTATGGTTCCATGTGTATTACACAGTCTAACTTAGTGGCAAGGACTGACCAGTGTGAAATTTGATAAAACTCAAGAATTCAGAGGTATTTTTGAACTGACATCAACTTATTTGATTAGTGTGGTTAATCTAATTCCCATCCCTGAATTGCACCAAGGAATCACCATGGCCTTTACTAGCCATCATGAAATATACAAAAACTTGCAACTAACTACCAAGGATAATATAATTGACTTGACTTGTTAACCATTGATTTTTAAAGGGTATTACAACTTTAGCAATCAAGCTAAGCTTCTAAACAAATGTTTTTAACAGCTTTCGTTTATTCGTCTCAGTAAATCAATTTGATGGCATGAAATTCTCACTTCCTCACTAAGTTTGTTTGCATTGATGTTTGAATTTCTTTATATATCTGTGTTCTGTTTTTAAAAGGTCACATAAAATTCTATGTCTGCATTTAATGGTAGTGTTGTACAATAGTTCTTAATTTTTTACTGTGAAAGATTCCTCTTGGGTGCCACATTTCACATGCAGAGTTACTGCCCCTATAACTGCCAGGATCCAGTGCAATTGGAATTTATATGTGAGCTTGTTGTTTAGCTACATTTCAGCCTTGTGCCAAGGAAATGTCTACAGTGTAACCATATAGAGAATCAAACCTGGATCTAACTGTTGAACAGTAAACACTTGAACCACTGCACTACCATATTGCATCTACTTTTTTATAATCATCATGTACCAGGTACATTTCATAATTTGCCCAGAATAGTGTTTTAAAAGTGTAGTTTTAATAGTTATTCATATTTAACTTGACACAGGGAAATTGGTCATTTACGATACTTAATGTTTCAATATAGTTACCTCTAGTTTTAGCTCATATGCAAATCCCTATGCTGCATGTCAGATTGATCATATAATGTTTTCACTATCTCCTTCATCCACTGTATTGATAGCAATCTAATACTGTGTGATAGAATACCTTTTGATCTCTGGTTTGATCCCATTCTTTCAATCATACGGAAGGACACTGACATGAGAATAGGAAGAACTGATTAGCAGAGGAGGGTCAATTTTCTGATTATAAACTAAAATTAGATGCGCTTTGAACAAATTTTAATATTTTATACAATTGTAACTATGCTTTTTTCCTCTTTGAAAATTTGTAATAGAAAATGCTACTGTCATGCACAAGCTGAACAAGAATTTTGAAAAAGAAAAATTGTGATTATTATGCTGCAGCTGTTTGTATATTCAAAACCCAGGGGAATGTTGTACTTGTGAAATCCAACACTACTGATAGCTTATGGAGTACCGCTCTTTACCAGACATGCCCCCTGGAGGAAGGTATGCAGACTCTGATCATATAGCATGTACATATAATGGGTATATATATGTCACTGCAGCCTCTGGTACCGACCAGCTTATACAGCTTGTTGCTTACACCTTGTGTATTCCCTGAGGTACTGGTTCAGTACCATGTCATTAATTATTATTTATTTTCGTTCATTTTACACAGAATTATATTCATGTACACTGGTCCTGTTTTTAAATATGTATGACCCTCTACCACCCCTACCACTCATCCCCTCGATCCCACACACCTATATCCCACCCTCACAGATGCCTACCCTTAGGGAGTAAGCTTATTCACCAGACACCTTCTATACACTTAGCTGTATACATATTTCTTGATTTCTTGAGAAATATATAATCCATATCACCCCTACCACTCATCCCTAGCCTTGCTGTACTGAGTGCTGAGCCCATGGAAGTATAGTAATTCTATCCCTCAAAGACTGACTTACTGAGTTTGGTTTTACGCCGCATTTAGCAATATTCCAGCAACATCACGGCTTCACACATTGTACCCATGTGGGGATTGAACCGGGTCCATGGATGAGCCAGCGCTTTAACCACTAGGCTACCCCATTCTATCCCTCAAAGAGGCAAGTTTAGATAAGCGGACAGTCCCCCAGTCTCTTATTAATTATTTTTTAGAAATTATCATTTTAACTATTAATCTTTACCTTAGAGACTTGTGCAAGTCTAACTCATCCCCTACACCCCAGCCCCCTCCCCAGCCCCCTGCCCACCTCCTTAGGCCCCACACACCTGCATCCCACCCTCACAGACCCCTACCCTCAGGGACTAAGTTCATTCACAGACACCTTCCATACACTTAATGTTACCTGACCTCCCCGACACCTAGCCTCCAGCCCAAGGAAGTTTTGCATCTGCTTCTTCAACTGAACAAAATTCCAGTATCCCCTGAAAGAAAATCACCATTATTCCAAAATACCCCCGTGACTGGAAATGTATTTCATCCCCCTGCCCCACCAGCCCTTGATGAGGCTGTCTGGTCTCTGAACCCTGTTACACCTGAACTGTCAAGATTCCCCACCAGGTATGTTAACGAGGACCCTACAGGTGTGGAATGTTACCTCATATTGTAGGTACACAAAAGGGAAGGAGGCCAACGATGAAGGCAGCTTGTTTTCTATAGACATTCTTGCCCAATACAGCATGGGAAAGCTGTTTAAAGAAGCAACATGAAAATACCTTTAACAATCCATACATTTCTCAACACTGGTATTTGGGTCTCATTGTGGGTCTTCTTTTCTTCCAGGTTGTAAAAAAAATCTTTTCATGTTTGATTATGTTTTATATCATATTCATGAATAACAATATTTTTTATTCCCATATTTCATGTGAGGGATGCCTACCATATGTATTATGTCAATAAAACTATACCATAATGAACATAAGTGCCCAGGTGCTCCACAAATGATCTTCGTGCTCAGATCATCATAGTTCCCCTACTTTAACATAGATTTAAGATGAGTTGGGTAGCCTTGTGGTTAAAGTGTTTGGGGGCGGTGGGGTAGCCTAGTGGTTAAAGCGTTGGCTCGTCACGCCGAAGGCCCGGGTTCGATTCCCCACATGGGCACAATGTGTTAAGCCCATTTCTGGTGTCCCCCTCCGTGATATTGCTGGAATATTGCTAAAAGCGGCGTAAAACTAAACTCAGTAAGTCAGTTAAAGTGTTTGCTCATCCTGTCAGTTTTATTCCCAAAATAGGTACAATTGTGACACCCACTTCGGAAGTCCTCCGCCAATATTACTGGTATAAGCACTGTAAAACCATTCTCATTCTCTAATATTAAGGGAGCTTGGGGTAGCCCAGTGGTTAAAGCATTCGCTTGTCACGCCGATGACCCGAGTTCGATTCCCCACAAAATTATGAGGATTTGCAATCTTAATTTCGCTTTAATCGATTTACTTTTTTGTTTAGAGTGAAATTCATCCGTACGTTTTCACTGCAAACAGACTGTTGCCAATCATAATTCATTAATCATCCCTGATCAATGTTAATGTGAATCATATCATTCTAATGTGAATATTAGCTTCTAACTGATGATCCAACATGATATCTGATAAGATAGATAAGTTTACACCTCATGCCATGTTGTATCAGTCAGTGCTTGTCTATTGCGATATTGACAACACTCCTAAATGTAGATGCTGATAGTGACACCACGTTCCTGCGCATTTTATAGTAACCTGCATCCCGAGTTGTGGGACTGTGTCGGGATAACATGCCAGCGCATCAAGAATGTATCAGTCACTCCGATGCTGAGTCATGTAAACTATGTACATTTGTCTACAAGACATTTTGCATGTAAAATTTATGATGTACAAGCAATTGTATTGAAAATTGAAACCAAATCTTGTTACAGTTTTACAGATAATTAAATAAAAATATAATGTATGCTTCATATCAAAAAAGTAAATTACATATGCCCTGATGAAATTGTTTTATTATCAAAATCACAATGTAAAATATTACTATCTCAAATCCAGTACAAAAACATGAAATTAACGTCTGTTGATTATCATTTGGGAAATGTTTGCTGGTGAAACAGACTTAAAACAACTCAGCAAACATGTTTCAATTTAAATGTTTGACAACAATATTGACATAATCTTGCACTGAGAGAGGTACTCTCTTGGTGCACTTGTACGTCAGGGTTCTGTCACACACTGCTGATCAGATGTACATTTCAAAACTGTTGTGACATATATCCATCATCTCGTGTACTAATTGCTCAGTACTAATTGCTCCATTAAATTATCACAAGTGAAAATAATAACTGTCATACTTTAAAACTTATTTAGTCCTTAATTTCATCATAATAAATGTTTTTCAATATTTAATGCAGGTGTTGATAATTAGTATATTATTGACGTTGGGATAGAATGGCATACTCCATTAAATCTTGACATGTGAAAATAATAACTGTGATGATATAAATACATCTTCCATTTCATCATTAAATGTTTTTCAGTATTTCATGCAGGTTTTGATAAATTACTATTTGAAACTAATTGAACTTCATATTTCATATTGGGATGGAATAGTACAAAACTTTATTGACGTTGAAATATTCTGTTACTAGTACTTTGTTTTTTCATCTGATGATAACATCAAATATTTGCAATTTCCGCACCTGTGGTGAAAGCAGATGATAAACATATCTTATTTGTTATGAAATAACATAGATTCTCAGTTAATCACGAAAACTTGGAGGATCATATTAATTGCTTATGTGAACAGCTGAATAATACTGAAATTAGACATTCTAATCTGAGCAAATGACAGTGAGAAAAGTGCCCTCAAATCTTAAAATTTAAAAAAACCCAGTCATGCTAAGGAAACTGAAGTCATAGAAAGTCATTTTGTCAACAAATATAGAGTTATTATGATTTCAGTGTAAAACTGGAATTACATTGTGGTAGGTTCTTTGATAGACTATTTTTGTGTTTTTCATATTTGAAAAAAACATTCAATAACCCTTGCCAAGGTACTTGGTAAGAGCCTGAAGAACTCTGAAGTCATTTAGATGTAAAAAGATATATCCCCATAACAGGCTATTTGTGCACTGTATGTAATGCATTGGAAGTTGAAGACGAGAATCATGTCTTTTTTTAATGTAAATATTACAAATGTTGGCGTGAAAAGTATTTGGTACAACTTCAGAGTGTATAAAGGTCCATTAATCTTAGAATCTATTTTCAAATCAAGGAACAGTCAGGTAATATATTTCACTGCTTTATTTCTGCATAATGTATTCCAAACAAGAGCTGGATACAGCTGACCACTGTACATCAATTTATGTAACTGTATAACTGTATTATAAGCCACTTGGCTGATATTATGCAAATAAAACTGTCTGTCTGTCTGTCTGAAGTACAGCAAGGTGGTTTTTAGACAGTTCATTCAGTCAGTTATGTAAAAACATCCTTATGTTCTATTGTTGAAAGCAAATCAATTTCCAAATATTTCCCCAACTTAAGAGCATGGGAAACAGTCATGTTGCATGTTGTGAGGAGCTTAGCTGTTTTCCCACACTATTAAATAAACTAAAGCATCTCATCCGGGAAATACAAAAAGTAGGAATTTGTTATCAATAACAGCAAGAAGACCATGTGATAGGTGAAGTGTTTCTTTGAAATGCATGTCCACGGAGTATCAAAGTACACTTTCCCAGCCCAAGAATAGTCGTAAACCAAGAGGTGAGAGGTAGTTGTTCAGTTTTATGGGGGGTCCCAGGTTCAGTCCCCACCCCCAGGGTACAGGGTCATGACCCCTGGCCTCACTGGTTGCAAGGTGTGAAGGATGAAGAGATAAGTAGGGGACTTGGTGATGGTTCTCTTTGTTTGATTGTTTAGATGATAGGATTATCACAACTCAACGCCATCTGTTTGTGTTGCAGATATTTCAAATGGCATTTTTATTTTTTGTTTAAACACAAAACAAAAGATTTTTGGGATTAGAAGATAAAAAAAAGAAATTATAATTAAAGGGTGACAATGGAAGAAGGATTGCTGTAAAGGAAAGTGTTATGAGGTTATATTGTCAGAGATGATTTTGCCTGTATTAGGTTTATCTCATTGACAAAAGGATTAGATGGATTGATTTTAATCTATTTTCTTTTGACTGACTGACTGCCTGAGTTTAGTCCTTGTTGTACCGCTTTAGCAATAAGTACCCAGCAATATCGTCTTTTGGGGACACCAGAAATGGGCTTAACACATTGTGCCCATGTGTAATGGGAGGTTATATTGTCGAGATGATGTAGCCTTGATGAGTTTATCTCATTAACCACTAGGCTAGATGAATTGATTTTAATCTAATTTCTTTTGAACATTATTAAGTAAAGAATATGCTCTAGTATTATTTGTATTGATGATAAAAGCAACAGAAACATTTTAGTATTCATCAGAAATGTTTGAGTTTATCCAACTGTATCATAAATATGTGTACATGAATCTTAATCAAAGAGTGATGATACCAGATGTTCACAAAATATCTCATTTCTGGTGTCCCCCGTCGTGATATTGCTGGAATATAGCTGAAAGCAGCGTAAAACTAAACTTACTCACTCACTCACTCATAAAATATCTGCCCCACTTGTGGAGTATGTCACTAACACATGCAAAAGCAAGGCAATCAGTTGAACAGCCTTATTTCTTAAAACGGAAGTTATTGTACTGATTCAGTAAGAAAGTTCATGTGAATGTGGGGCAGTGGGGTAGCCCAGTGGTTAAAGCATTCGCTCATCACGCCAAAGACACGGGTTCGATTCCCCACATGGGTACAATGTGTGAAGCCCATTTTGGGTGTCCCCCACCATGATATTGCTGGAATATTGCAAAAAGCAGCATAAAACCCAACTCACTCAACTAAATGTGGGTCTTATCATCACAAACACAGACAAATGTAAGACAATCAGTTCAACAGCCTTATTTTTTTAAATGAAAATAATTGTTCCAGTCCAATATAAGAAAGTTCTACTAAATGTATGTTTTATTCCAAAAATTCAATCATCTTGGGTGACTACATCAAGAATTGTAACATTTGGAGAAAAAAAAGATAGGATCCACTGTATGAACCCTGAAACTGTATCCGAGGGATGAGTTGTTGACGAGTCTTCACATGAAATATACACCACCCAAGTCCAAGATGTCAGTGTCAGCTATCCATTGTACATACGTCAGCATGTCGACTAGTCAGCATGTAGATGTTTATCTACGTCCTTATCGGGATATTTAATGAGGGCTATCCACCTTTGCCATACCTTACTTCAGCCTGATACTGTGTCAGTGTTAAAGAGGTTGTACATAGCATGACAACAGACATCAATCATTGTACATTTCACAGATAGCATTGACATGATATGTGGCCACCAAACAAACAGTACAGAATGCCAGGTTCAAAACAAACTTAAGTTTTACTCAAATTTCAAACTGATTTTGACAATTTGAAACAGAATTTTTAACTCAACTGCATTTTTAACTAAAAAGCCCAAACAACTTAAGTAAATCCACCAAACTCACTCATTTCTTTAACATATTGATTTAAGAAGAAATCGGGCCAGGACTGTTTAGAAACTATTTGAGTGATTTCCATTGGTCAAGTGGTGATAAGTAACTCTGATATGTTATTGCTAAAAACTAACAAAACAGATTCTAGTACCACAATGTGGAAGCCACGGTGGCTGAGCAGGTTAGGTGGCTGACTGTGTGCTGGCGATTAGGTGGTTGACTCTGAGAGTGTGGGTTCGAATCCTAGATGGGATTCAACCCAACAAAAGTACAAGAATCTGTACTTTACTGAGAAAGTGTAATGCCAAATATAACATATTCTATATTGATTATGGAACAATATTTCTGTTCATTTTGACTGTTTGCATGTGTAATCTGGCTTTAAAAATAGGAAACAGTGAAGTTGTTTGTATGACAGGCAGTGTGAAATCGGTGACTAACAGCTGTTCTAGACATCAAGTGAAATAACAGCTACTTGTCATTCTCAGGCGTTACATTATTAATGAAGGAATATGTACATATACAATGAGCTTGACACATTTGACTACAGCTTACTCATATCCATGGGAATAAGGATCTCTGTGATTTATAAAACCATGTCATCATGATTTGAGACAAAATCTGAATCATTCTTACTGCCCATGTTCAACTAGTTTTGTTCTCTATTTCAAAGCAACTTTTATTTGAGTGGCCAGGATTGTGTGGTCACGATCACTGACTTGATATCCCAATTGCGTAGGTCAATGCTCATGCTGTTGACCACTGGATTGTCTGATCCAGACTCGAATATTTACAGAGTAGCACTGTTTGTCTAGTGCCAATAAGATACACACGAAAAGAATTCTTTGTTATTTCGGCATATTGTGGCTTGTAGATTTGTTGATTGGGTTTAATGCCTGTCATAATGTCAACATGCTTTAACATCGAGATCTACTGTGACCTTAGACCATGTTTATGTTCTTCATGGAACATACATGCAATGTATTTCATGTTCATTGCAATAAGTCACACTAAATATACATCAACTTACCACAAACCTGTCAATTAAAATTGACATTGCTATGTACAAACATGTTGCCATCAATTTCATCTTCTACATAGAGTGATATAAATAAGTAGTCAACACATTTGTTCCCAATTACACATATTGTGTTGTTTATTTCAAAATCCTCAGTAATGACTGACACAAGTATACAGACAACATTAATCCAGTCAATTAAGTACACACATGGTATCGTCTATTTCAAAATCCTGTGTAATGAGTGACACTAGTCTACAGACTACACACTCTCTGTCATGCTATTGACGACATGATAGGCATGTTTATTACCACGGGTTTGATAACAGGTGATTTGAGACAATCAGCCTCCCCTCATTATCTTGTCTCCGGTCATTTAGGGTCAGTGGCTGGAATTTGTGTCTCAATCTTTATGTGATGTATGTCAAGAAAGAGCAGTGATGAAGTATTTACGACAAGGATACTGCGTGTTTGCGCCTCCTCCACGTGGGCCGTTCCACGTACACATTGACTTAGGATGCTGATAAATCTCTCTAATAGTGGATGCTAAAAACACATGAGATACTGGTACCGTTCATGTACACTCCTATAAACTGAAATTACTTTATCGCATATGTATGTCAAAATAATAAATTTCATATGAAATAAAATTTTAATGTTTACATTTATATACCCCACTTATATGGTACAGGTATATGCTCACATGCGATCTGTTTGTTCCCCAATATGCATTCCAATTATCATTCTCACCTCCCTGGGGAGAAACAATATACAACACATTCGGCAACTAAGAGACTACGTAAAATGATTAGTATTTAGTGGGTTTTTTATGCTTTCATATAGAATTTGATGTTATTTGTTATCATCCATCTAAAGAACAATATGATTATGGTAACTGAAGAAAAGAATATTGTTTAAGCAGCTCATGAACCCATATTTTTAATTAAAAGACATGAAGATGGTTATAATTATTCAAATGCTATAACCATGCACACAAGCACCAGTTCAAACTCAGAAGCCATCTAATCATTAACCATTCACAAAAAAAAACAATGTTCCCAGTCTGGCTGCCATACTTAATCTGATTGGGTAGATTATCCCTATTATGATAATCCAAGCCAATTAAGTACCTGACAAAGGTGACACCAAGGCTTCTGTGAAAGTCTTACAAGCAGGCTCCGTGGAAAGGTATAGTGTCCTTAATTAACCTTTGTTTACACAGACAAACAGTGAGCTGTGGTCAAGACTGGCCATAATACCTAATGATCTGTGAAGTGGTAAATAAACAGACTATACAGTTAAAACAACAACAAGCCCCATGCCATGCTACCAACATTTAAGGAGGCCAGTTTAATCAGCACAACCATTAAAGGTCTAAGATCCACTGGAGTAGGAGGAAGGATATTTCGTGTGTTTTGTAATTGTGAAATTATTTACAAATATATTCATCAAAATGAGGGAACTGGCAAGAAACTCACATGTTTCTGCTTTGCATGCAAGCCTCAAGGTTGGTATAAGCTGAAACGTTGCATGTATAAATGCTTTGGATATTGCATCTGTACATTCATCAGCTAGTTTTCATTGTACTTAGGATTGAATATTCAATTGATTATATATATTTTTTAAATCAAGATTCTAATTTTTAATATATGTTTTTGTTTCTTCACCAGTCTTCAAGGAGCCAACCTGCCATTGGTCTCAAACAGACTCCAAAGTCAAGGGTAAGTTTCTAATATTTTGTACTCCCCATTCCCTGATTTCATATGGTTTGGGTTTTTTAAATTCAGTGTTTAATAAATTTAGAAACTAGACACTTTTTCTAACACGTTTATGAAACACACATGTACCTGGATATCTTTAGGTGCAAATACCTAATCTCGCTGAAACACAAATGGAATTTTAACATGTATTGACAGGTCTATTTTTGGCTCATTCCTTGGTAAGAGTGCATTTCAAAAGATTCACAACAAAAAAGTCTGTAAAGAACCGCGTAGGCAAGCTTATGGTTAAATTGTAAGTAAATAAGTTTGAGCCCACCAACCTGGTGGTCCTGTTGTTTTTTGTCTCCTTGCTCCGAGCAGTTTTAGACGCTGCGTTACAAATGGCTTCATCTTAATCTATGTTAAACCGTTCACGATTATATTTCCTTAATCTCTGAAGTAAGGTTACTTGGTGGATATCTGTTTAGATGTAACCACCGTTTGAAAGCTTAATCCTAGTTTGACTATTCAGAGATTCTCAGATGATGAATAAAATACATCATTGCAGATACAAGTTCTACCTTGAAAAATGGCATATCAGTTTGTAAAAGCAATTAAATACTTCTGTTCAAACACGATATAATCTACAGACAGTGAGTCTAGTATGGACACAATAATTAAATATTCAGTAAACAAACATGACAGCCCAATGTGTAAATTTAATTTCATATCCATCAAGGCTTTTCCTTGACAGTGAAGCTTGTGTGTTACTTTCTCTTCTTAAGGGAACAGAAATGGAGTGAACATTTATGAAATATGGATTCTGACAATGTTTGTAATTTGTTTCATGTACATTTCAAAAGAAGGGCTCCTGCTTTTCGCCAACTTGTGATCTATTTTGACATCTGTATGTGAATCTTCCACAGCTGTAGTTTAAAATTATTAATCACATGTACAAGTAAACCTATTTTTTAACAAAGAATGTCAGTTTTAAAGAACATGTCAATTTTTGTCAGAATGTCAGTTTTACTGTGAGTCACACTCGACCCCCTCTTAGCCTTAATATGTGCTTTAATCTTACAATACGTCTTTAATGTAAAACATCGCCCAAGATGTCTCTGCATGGATAGGTGTTTGAAGTCGACCACATGCATATTATACTACAAACACACCAGTAAATATCCCTTTGTCTCAGAGTCTGTTCATATCTTGCACATTGAAACCAGATAACACGGTTTCAGAACTTCTGAAAGAAAAATATTCACCCAAAGCGATCAACTTGGTGGCCATTTGGCTATAGATGTTTCCTGGGTTGAAAATGTGTAAACAATGGGTGTTTGGTTATAATAAACATCTGTGTTGTTGTCGTAGGATCTTAGATCAAAGGCAACTGTAACCTTCATACACGAAGGAAAACATATCATCGACTCTATTGGGACAGAGAATGCCTTGTGCCTCCAGCAGGGTCATTTCAAGCATGCATTTTTATAGTGTAAATGCCTTCATTTTTCTATCTTACTTTTAAAATATGAAACAGAAAATAACCCACTTTGAAACACATTCCATTCCAAATTAGACACAAATGGATCCCTGAAGACCAGAGACACCAGGTGTTCATTAATGTATTTATTGCTTCATTCCTTCATCTACAACTTTCTTTTTTCTTTCTTTTTTTGCTTCATTTCTGTTTTCATAGCTTCTTTTTCATTCATTACTTGATTTTATTTACGTGATTTATAATTCAGTGTTTCTCATAATCCTTCTGTCCATTGTGGTTTCCAACTATTTTTACTTTTGTCTTCTCCTTTTGATTAATCATTTTATCTTTTATTAACTTTTACTCTGCTTTTACTCTGTCACTGGTAAACACCATATGCTTCTTAGATTGACCACAACTCAGCTATTTAAACAATGGTAACAACATCATTGACTTCAATCAATCTCTACAACATATTGATCAGAGACTTCTGGCTAATCAGCATACACTTGACCAAAACCCTGCAAGTACATCTCCCAGACCCCGATAATACATCCCCCTTCCCCAGTCACACATCCCCAGTGCCAGTTGACCCTACCAATCAGACATCACCCCAGGGACACTGGGTGGGCCAGGCATCCCCAGGACCCCACATGGGATGTACTTAAACAGTCAGGGTAGAGGGATGACCCCAGGCAGTGCTAATAGTAAACCTTAATTGTTGCTGTTGTTTTCGTTAGGGTATTTCTCTCCAGGTTTCATTCTGACATCTGTTTGAATTGTCTTGGTGTCTTGGCTTCAGGAAATGAAATTAGTGATGTTTACTTTTCTGGCAATTTGTTTAGTTAATGTTGATTCTTCCACTAAATACTGACTTAATTTGACTCTGTATATGAATACAATCTACTACAGTGAAACCCTGTTTATCCAGAACAACCATTATCAGGGAATTCATTGTAGTTGTGTCATGTACAAATGTAATTTGTATGTGTATGTTTTGGGCAATACAGTCTCTACGGCAGAGTTTCCAGATTATAACGGTCTACATTTAGAAGAATCTCAGCCATGACTTACTACTGGAGATTTGATAAAAATCCAGCATTTAAAATCTTCCATGTATAATGTTCCTAACATATATGTTGCATATCTGTCAAAGAAAAAATGGCATTTTCTTACAAGCTTCATCACATTCTTTACATCACAAGACCCTTCTCTTTCTCCCTCCCATATTCATCTGTTCCCAACCCTCACAACAGGGCTGCCCACTTGCATCATAAAGAAGATAGCGCCAATGACCAAACTGCATCGGTCACTAACTGTGGCCCCACTTCCAGGAATTTTGGCATCATGCTCAACCTTTGATCTTCCTAGCTTGTCACTATGAAGCTGGTATCAGAGGAATTCTCTCCATCATGTCTCATCATGCTTATCTTACTTAATACTCTCATCCCACCGCTCTCCTCTCTTCACATCCATTTGCAACTCAATATTGGTCTGATTCCCCTTTATCAACCCTACAGAGAGTTCGGTTTTACTTGGACATTCCATTAAATTCTTCAACACTCACATCAAAATGATGACATTAAATCCCCACTTTGGTATGATTTTACCTATTCCCAGCTGCCATCACACTTTCAGGAATTCATTTGGGTTTAAAAAAAATACAGGCTTATACACAACACACAGGTTGATTAAATTTAAACCAGATTTTAGAATAATGAATTTAACATGCAAACCTGTAATTTGAAATGCCTCAGATTCTTAAATTCCTTTGAAATAGCCTACAATCTGTAATATATTTATAGTGGTAATCCTTGAGAGTTTTTCTGGCTTTGATGTACCCGTAAAGTTAATTGTCTTGCATCATACATAACCCCCTCAATTCCGTTTACACCCCTCAGTCTTATGGGACCTACTTGACACTTATCTGTGAACCCCTGTCTTTGATGTCTATATCCCTATTATGACACCTCAGCCTTGGCCTTGTTAATAGCACTTGTACAGTGTCTGTACATCAGTCTTACACTGCCCTCTATATCCTCAACATGGTATGTATTTCATGTTTATTTCACAGCTGTCGAAATGTACACAAACTCCAAGCTGTTCATTTTCAATCACCTGTGTATTTCTCTTTTTGTCAAGATTTAAATGTTATTTCACTCTCCCTGAGATTTTTAATACTTAAAGTGAAAAACTAAGATTCCAGAGACTTGTAGGAATATTGGGGCTTATTTCAGGGCGTATGTTTCAGAGTGGTGTCTTCAGAAAATATGAGCACTCCCTTATACAAATAAATTATTTTCTTTTCATTACCATTTCTTGTATAAATCAGACAAATTTACTTACATGAACACACTGTAAATGTGTTCCGCCCAACATGCTGAGATGTTTATGAGCATATTTTTCTTGTTTACAACTGACCTTACCCTCATGAGCTAGAAATTTAATTAGTGTTTCCATGGTGATGAATCAAATTAATCACTCAATTTGGGCAAATTCACAAAAATCCATATTTGCTGCTTCCTTTATCAAAAGGATATCATCAAATAATTCCGTCTTGGTCATTAGCCCATAAAATTTTGTAATTGCTGTTTCTCGATCGTTTTTAAGTAGCTTAATGTCAGAGAAAAGAGTGGCCCAAATTTCGGTAAAGTCAGGAATGATGGAATTGGTTTGTGCCATTCCTATAGAGACTCTGAGTGAATGAGTTTGGATCCTAACAGAAGAAATTATCGATTGATGATGAAAATGTGACTCATTCAAGATGACCGTGTTAGCATGGGGTGAATCATTTGGCTGAAACCGTATTGCAATAAAATGTGAGCCGGACACTTGTTTGTTTACATCGACTCTTGCCTTATTTAAGATGGTGCTAGATTCCTACTGACCATTTTAGTACCAGGAATGGTTTCCGTGGTGTCGTTTTCAAGTCAGGATTTTATGGACAAGAAAGAATTCACATGTCTGAAGATGAACGAGTGTTTTTCATGGACTAAGTGCCTATCTGTGTTCTCATGTTTTCCTTTCAACAAAAAGGTATTAACGTTTTCTGCTTTGATTCCATATTGCATGCAATCTTTATGCTTTGATTATTATTCAATATCGACATCTTTCATATCAGAATATTATGCCATTCCTATCGATCAGTTCTGTTGTTCGTCATTTCATACAAATCAATCATTTTCATATTCTGTTGCATTAGTACCATGCAATACCTGTTCTGTTTTCTCAACAAGTTGTATTCAAAAATTGAACCAAGTGTTAAAGGCATTTTTTTAAAACCATGAGTCAGACCAGTACTTGGCACCAATAATCCAATTGTTCAGACCCTCTGTAATCTTGTGATTAAAGATTTATAACAATTTAGTTCATGACTCATACCTCAGTGGCTTGAAGAAATTCCATTTTATGCCTGAAATATGCATGGTTGAATTCTGAACAGTAGAACTGACATAAAATGTTTGAATAAAATGTCATTTTACAACCACAGAGATCAGTTGTTTTCTAAAGTAGAATCTTGAATTAATTAAATTTCAACTTAAATATCAACAGTGACTTGTGTGGCTGCTATCTAGTGATCGGATGTTTATACTACTTGTCTAAGCACTGTTTACAATATGACCCACAGGGTAAACTGACACTACTTGAAACATAAAGTACCATTACCCAAACCACTATCGAGTCACAGATTTCAGTGTAAATTCAACATAAATACATACTTTTTTCATAAAACTAATTAAATTTCAATATAGATCTCTGGTGCCAATGATGCTGCATTACATCTGACCATATTACATATTTCCATATATTTGATCACACTAGTAATCTCTTCTGATCACTGTCTAATGTAATAAATGATGAAAAAAATTGAAAGTTTAAATTTTAAAAGAATAGTAAAATTTCAAATGTATAAAATCAAAATCGTCTGACTACAGTATTGGGGTTGTTTATTTGATATGTTCAAGAGAACTCTGGTTAATTAGTCTGGGGACCAGGGGTCAGAGAGCTTGTCAATATACACAGCCAGACATTGTTATGACTGCCTTGACAGCTGATGACACTCGTCAATAGACATATCAGTAGGGGTGCCAGATCCCACACAGTGGCTTGGCTGACAACCTCGGTGAAGGTGGCCTGGTAATTAACTGACTAATCTGTTCTAATCTTAGGCTGACATTAGAAGAAATCATTTCCATCTTAAGATGTATTTACTTTACCAGCATCTTGTCTTCATATTGATATTAATCTTGACTTTTAAGAAAAGCATCAAATATAAAAAATAACAGTGATGTATCAACATATTCACAAATATAATGCAATAATATTTTCGTAATATCAATATTTTTTGTCTACATATATGAAAAGAAGCAAATATTGAATAACAGCGATATTTCCTCATGCATTCACAAATATAATGCAATTAAATAATATTGTGGTATTTTCACCCTGGAACTTGGTGTTATTTTTCAAAACTAGTCAAGTTGCAATTACTGCCCCTCTTAAAATTCAGTCAGAAATCTCAGAATATTGTGACACAATTATGTATCACCCCCAGCCAGCCACCCACACATTAACTGTAAATTACACTGCCCTGCCCCTACACACTGTAAGCAAACTGCCAGAAAGTCATTGGGACCAGGTCGTCACTGCAGGTAGGACAATGGGGCTTTGATATGTTGGCAGCCATGGCCTCCCCTTCCCCTCCCACTTATAGGGGTGGGCATTTGACACCCACCCTGTACATTCCTCCACCCGGTTCCCATCCATAAATGTGAGTACCTGTAACAATGTAGGTGACTCAGCTGGGAGTTATACAGTGTTAATGTAAATCACTGGATACCGGATTTAAAAGGTGCATGGAGATTGAGTTGATAGCAGGATATCATTTCAGTGTTTATGTCAGGTTAGATGATGTGATATTTATCTTTTGTTGTTACATTTTTCCTATTTTTGTACGTTTTCACTCTCACTCTGGTTACTTTTGCAGGTGTAGTGTAATATTAGTCCTGCTCCAAGGCTGTACTGAGTGCTAAGCCCGTGCATGTACAGTAATTCTATCCTTTAAAAAGGCAAATCTAGATAAGTGGACGTTACAAGGACCTGTTACAAGTCTGTTATTACCTGAGAGACTTGTGCAAGTTTACTGTAGTATAGGCATCAGTATCTAGGGCCATATTGTTTTCATGTTTTGTTTCATTTATTGAATATCAAAACATGATAATTATCATTAATACTCGTCATCCATAAAATTTTGTCAACCCCTCTCCAATTTAGTGTACTGTCTAACACATCTTGATATCACCCCTAAACCTAGTTCTTTCCGCTTCCGGGTCACTAATCCTCTGTTATATTGATCAAAGCACACCCGACCTTCATGCCAAATCCCCATCAATACTGGTCCCTCCCACCATCCAAGCATACCCCATCCAAATCCCACACAACAATAACCCTTATCCCCTTTAACCCACATCCAACCCCCATACTCTTACAAAGCACCTTCCCCAGCCAAAGCCTCCAAATCCCATCCCCCAGTTGTGTGGCACTACCCCCCTCCCTCCTTCACTCCTACCCCCTCCTCCAAGCTCTAGGCCTCATTGATATCTGAGGCAGGAATAGACTGGTACAGCAGTGGGAGTACTCCAGGTCCCTGGCTTAAACATGATGCACTTTCCTTCATCACTGGATGCTGGAGATGTCTCTCATACCTAGCACTGTCTGCTTCTACCGACACTCCTCTACAAAGGTTCCATTCACACTTCACAACTTGAACCCCCTTCTAAAATTCAAACTTGCTTCCTGACCATATACCAAAGGATGGATCGGAATACCAGTGATAACTTAACCGAGGTCAGACCTGAGCAGCGAGACATAAACGCAAGGACTTAGAATTAGAGACAGGAGTGGGCTTATAGTTGACTTCTAACATTGACCAGTGGGATCTGATTCAACAGGAAACGGTGTTTTTTGTGTACTTTCAGCCGACCATCTTTGGTACGATTGCACAAGACAAGGCTCCAACCGAGGATCGACGGAGGGTAAGTCAATGTTATAGTTTTTCTCACCCCTTGGTTGAAGGAATAAAACTGAGAAACACGGTCAGTGTCCAGTTCAGTTTTTGTCACCATCACTCGCACCGGTGTTGATAACACTCTGACTGTGACAGGCGGGTGACAGCTATTGACAACTCTCAGTAGGCACAGACAGGTTCTTGACAGCCTGGACATTGGTTATATATTCCAAGGCTGCTGTTCACAGTTTCAGTATTCTTAGGATTTGGTGTTTCCATTCTTGGGAGGTGTTGCTATTCGTGGAATTTTTCAGGTAAAGAATGTGTAGCATTTGTGATCAGGTTCATTTCAAATCTCACTTTTGAAATTTGTTTGCAAACTTGATATCACTGGTTGTTTATGTGTCAACGAAGGCTATTTTCTGTGAGTGAAATTTGAATTTCATACAAGTTGATTTGGAGTCTTTTTCTGGCCATGATTGTGTTATCTCAAATTTCTTTGACGTTGAAATCTGTTTCAAAGCACCATACCAGAGCTACTGTTAAAATGACATAAACATTCAGATCTGTCATCCCCATAGTGTTTTTTTTTCAAATTCATTTACCTGCTGTGGAACTTTTCAAGCTGGTGATGAAACACAATCTACCAGAAAGAAAGGGGAATTGGTTTTACATGCCACAAAGCCATCAGTTTCACTCTTCCATTTGTCTGATGCTGATGCTGATATATCTAATGAAAACATCTGCTTGGTCATCAGACCTAAAGATCTTTGAAGATACCCATCCTATAGCATGAATGTCTGGAATTCTCTTCATTTCTGAGTGGACAGTTGATGGTTCAAGTTATTAGATAGCTACTCTCAAATGTCAAGTCAATTATAAAGAGAGTATATTTATCTAATTTGACACCAGTGGGTTAAATTTCAAAATTTTGTTTATGATTATGTTAAAGACATGTGCTGGAATTGGAATGCAATGGTAGAGAAGCCTAGAAATTGTAAATGTATACATTATATAAATTTATAAAATCCAATTTACTTTGAATTACAAAATATCAAATAAATGCATGAAATTTGAATACAATGGGAGAGAAGCCTAGAGATTGTACATTATACATTTAACAAATTTTAAAAATTACAAAATAGCAAACCTAATGCACGTACACTCAACCGGGGAAATTATTCAAATTTCATTTTTTGTATGATAGTTTGAATAAGTCATCGAGTACCCAGTTGCAGCTCCTGGGTTCTAAATATGGTATGTCCATCTGATGGATCAACCAGTGCATGGCTGCTGTAACAAAAGGAGTCTAACACATTTAATGATGCATGTAGCAGTACAGATGGGCACATTTCACATCTGTTGAGGAAGTCGCTAACGGAACACTGGAAAAGTGTGTCACGTAATTGCTCTGTGGAAGGCTCTTAAACCTCCAGAGTTAAAAAAATAGTTTTTCAAGATTCAAATCTTCCTGATGGGTAGATGAAATGGGTCTTAAAGAATAGAATGCCATCTTTGAAATGTCAGATATTCTGTTTTATCAGTTATATATCGTGAGTTGACATGTTTTGTAAGAAGCCAGCATTACCTTGAAATTCAGTTTTGCCAGAAATATTGATATAATAACGTGTCAATCTTCAGGCAACTGTGTCAATTGTAATGCTATGGGATGAGCGAAAGGAGGAGATTAAAAATATTTTGTTTTTTTGATAAACTAACATGCAGTTTTTTTATAAGTTGTTTAACACAGAAATATTTGAGAATGTCACTGTCAGTAAATGGTAGTCTGGTTCAGACAATCCAGTGATTGATAACAAGAGCATTGATCTATTGGGATATGCATTATCCAAGCAAGGGACTCTCACAGCCAAGTCCCTTTAACATATCTCACTGACTGACTGAGTATGGTTTTACGCCGCTTTTAGCAATATTCCAGCAACATCACGGCGGGGGACACCAGAAATGGGCTTCACACATTGTACCCATGTGGGGAATCGAACCCGGGTTTTCGTGATGACGACCAACGCTCTAACCACTAGGCTACCCCACCTCCTTTAACATATCGCGACAACAAGCATGGGTTCAAGATGTCTGAAGGAGGGGTGGATGAATGTTGACCGTATCAATAAGATTGTGGGTTGGATTCAGAACCACTTCTAAATGCCTCCATTGTTGGCATATATCAGAAACATCTTCTTCAACTGGGGTTATGTTTTTAGTGCCACAAAACGCAAGCCTTGCAGCAAGTGCTACATGAGATTTCAGATTTCTTTCAAATATTTACTTTTGTTGATAACCCTATGTCTGGTTCTGTGGTAAAGTATATAGCTAAGAAAACATATAAATAGGCTCAATCTTTGTAAATAAACATAATGGTTGCTAATCTTTCCACAAATTGACACACAGAGGAGCCAAGGTCCTTTCAATGGCGCCATGATTCTCCTTAGGACTGTAGAATTTGAAGAAATTCACATGGCATAATCATTGCAAGAATTGTGTGCTTGTAGATATCACATCTATCATGATTTCGCAGGCGGTTGTTGAAATTCTGAATAATTAATTTAATTACCAACCAGATGTTTCTGAGTGATCATACATGGAAAGTTCAAAAGTGGTTGGGGGCGGTGGGGTAGCCTAGTGGTTAAAGCGTTGGCTCGTCACGCCGAAGACCCGGGTTCGATTCCCCACATGGGCACAATGTGTTAAGCCCATTTCTGGTGTCCCCCGCCGTGATATTGCTGGAATATTGCTAAAAGCGGCGTAAAACTCAAACTCAGTCAGTCAAAAGTGGTTGTTTTCTGCAGTAAAGATTCACTCTCCGATCATGAGAAGAGTCATTAAATTTAATACAAATGTGACATTTTTTTGTATTAGAACTTAAAAAATATAACTAATTGACAAAAAGGTTTAACAAGCATAGTCAAAACAATTGAAGAATTTAAGTTTGCAGAATTTCTATTTGAAACCCTATTTTCAAAGTTAATAGATTTTAACAGGATATCCATGTAACACTCAGCTGTCAGTAGAAGGGGTAATTATACGAATCTCTCCAAGTCAGTATAAGGGTCTACTGTTCTCAAGACAGTAATCTTGGCTGCAATTACCGTGTCGTCAATGCTGAGTAGCTTCATTTACAACACAAGCCTTCCTTTGTTTTGTCCGACAGATTACATTTGTAGCGTTGTTGTCAAATGGATGTGGAAGAGTGAAGGACATACAAGATGTAATTATCAACTGGCTCTTGCTCTGCTTTTCGCATTAGTTAAAAAAATATTTGAAGCTCAGAGGAGTGTTTTTCACCATTTCATCCAAATTTGATTGCTGTTTATTCTCGTGAATTTTTGAACCTATCCAGACCTCCCACAATTTGGTTGCTGATGATGTGAAGAAACACACAAACAAATTCTTTCATCATGTCTTTTCAAAGATGTCCTTATGCTTCTAATGATTCCAGTCAAAATTCATAATTTGCTGATGAAAGTTGTAAAGGAGATTTAGAATCATCCAACTGCTTGAGTTTTTAGTCAATTACAAGACTTCAGCCTTAACTGCAGCAGCACGATTTGAACCCTCGTCTCTAAATTGGATTAGTGGAAAATGGTGTCTTGGATCCAGATATCCCACCTGGGTCCTCTAGTGCTGTTGAGAAATGTAACAGGCTAGGCCCTCAAAGAGGGGATACAGGCTTGGCATTAAGATCTAATCTGCAGTGCCATTGTATGTTAAATATCTGACTGTAGTGTTCGTAGGATCTAGCTCTGTAACACGATGAAATCTCAAAGATGAAAAGAGGAGATCTAGTAATGTCTCATCCACTCAAACTGATTACATTTGTTAGTGAGGTTTAATCAATGATGGTTACAAAACATAAACTTACATATTTGTATTTTATAGAGTTTTTGTAAAGTTTCAGCTGAAACTAAAAAGTATGAATGTAACTTTGCCAAATCAAGTATTGAAATTCTGTTTTCGTTTTATTCTTTACCTGGGAGAAAGACTGCCTCCATTTTACTCTACCAGTTCTTTTCATCTGGGTGTATCTTTAAGTTTAGTAAATGTATGTAAATAAAGCTTTAAATATACCAGTATATTACTACATAAATCTCATACCTCATGTTTATTCCACAGACAAACTGGTGATATAAATAATGTATGTTTCGAACGTATGAGAAACAATTGTCTGTATTTCTATCGTATGACATTCCATGCACATATGTTACAAGCAAAACACTTCTTGTCAATAACTCGACTGGCTGGTTAATATACAGTGTTATTGTCAGTGCAGACTGCATGTGATTCACACTGGTGAATATATATTGTTGATGCACATACCAAATATCAGCAATAATGTTGCCAGATAGATAATTATGTTTCAGTAAATGTCAGTTATGGTATAAATATAATGATCATAATTATCACGTTGCATGTCATGTTGACAGGAGATGCTAACAGCAGATATAAATGTGTATTTCAAAGCTTCCTGATATGTATATATTTCAGATGTACTTTTCATGTTGAAACTTCCATATCAAGGTCTGATCAGTTTGAAATGGTATATATAGACCATATACAAGATATAGCTTGACATTATACCTGTGTAATTCTTCATATATCAAGCTCAGATGAGTTTTGAATCACGTGCATTTCAGCATCAGACGAGGCTCTCTACGTGCTATAGGATACATATAATGATTATTACCACCTGACACGAAGTCAATATCCTGGATCCTGGTTTGAACGTTAAACCGAAAAATCGCAAGTCATAAGTTGATGAAATGAAAACATATTGTAAAGAGTCATCTCTTCGGGATTATACCAATTTGTACCAGAGATTTATGACTTTTGATGCCATTCCTCCGAAATACATAAATAGCGCGCTTTCTGAGAGCCGCAAGGGTTTGTTGAAGATAGGAATAACCTCCCAGTTGGTGTTTCAGCACCCTCCTGAATTGATAGGACCAACTGAAGGTGTTTGTGCAGCCCTACTCCAATTATCCAGCGAATCCCTTTGCTATTGATTTCTGATAATGTCTCGCCAATTTCAATTCCTCTCCTCATTCCACTTGAGGTGTTGCTGATTTCATTCAAGCTTTTCCTGTTTGCACAATTAGATATCTTTTTCTATTCTAAGACGATACAGGGAAGCGATGACCATAGGGACAGTGTTGTACTTATCTGGTCAATATCAGATTTGACCTTTCAGCAAGATGTTTATTTCAGTGGTCATGTGAATCTGTATCACGTGCACCCAGTCTAGTTCAAGGCTATCTTCATAAGTTTCCTTACAAAAGGAATTCTTCAAAATGTCAAGCTTGGACAGATTTAATGTGCAAATGAAAAATGTCAAGCTTAAATTATTACAGCACAAGTTTCATATGACTTTCATCCAGTGATCACGTGTTTTGACTCTAAGATGGTTAATGTACGCTGCCTAGTTAGATAAGCACTGTCAGGGAATGGAAGCAGGAATGCTGACTGGCTCGAGGTCAGTGACTTGGGGGGTTGTATATATAGATTTGTGTACTGTTTGTTAGCAACAGGCCTTCCTCTCCCTGGTTTATACCATCACTTGGATTTTCTTGGAATTTCTGGAAAGAGTTGTTGTCTTGACGATGCTTGTTTATTGTGGTGTCTCAGACGAGGAACCATTCCTTAGTGTCATGTTGGGAAAGGCAACTTGAAATCGAAACTGATGGTATTCAAGTTCAGGGTAAGTTTTCAATTTGGGTGTTATCACATTTAGCAACTTGGCTGTTGCTATTTGACTTTAAGTTCAGGGTAAATTTTCAAACTGGTATTATCCTATTTAGTACCTTCCATGTCTGTTACTGATATTCAAGTTCGGGGTAGTTTCTAACTGGTATTACCATATTTACCGCCTTTCATGTCTGGTGATGTTTTTGGCCCAGATCATATTTTATTTAACTAGGATAAACCTACAAGATTTGTATGATCAGAATCATTTCAAAATATTTACAATGAGTCCTCATTGTGTATCATTGAGAAAATAAACAACCCTGTTATTTCATAAAACCCCAATATTGTGCAGGCATACCAGTTTAATCTAATGACTGAGTGGAAATTATATTATCATTGCTGACCCCCATTAACTAAGGCAGTTTTGGTAAGACGATATTGGAAGTAATTACGATTCATTGTCATACGCTGGTGGTGGACTGCCTCGGTTATGCATAGAGCTCACATGATGATGTCCCTGATATAATGCGGTGGTGAGAAGAATTGGCCATGTTTGTTTCTCCAAGTCAAGATGTTGGACAATTCTGCATTACATTAACAAGGATCTCTGATTTGAGGAAGCAGGATCTCCCTCCCGAGCTCTCCCTCCCGAGCTCTCCCTCCCAGCTGTCGCGTTGAGTCATTTTGGCCCAAGATATCATTCTAACTGCAATCCATACAACTATTGATTTGGGAGCAGGCTGTGTGATTCAGGTCTTCTGCCATGGAGGGCATATTAGTCAACTATGTAAATATGGTGATAACAGACAGTCAAAACGATACACGTAAGAATCGCTTCTTCGACTTGGAGGCACTGTAACTCGGAGCAAGATAAGGATGTTTTCTACATCACAGGCAGATCCTGGTTTAAGGTATGGTAATGCTGCATTGTCTGTCTAACTGTCGTGACAATCGGGATCTGAGTCATCTGTTTTTGGGTGATCGCTTTTCAATTTCAAAAACTGAAATTTAAATTTTTTAAACTGATTTTTTGGGAAAAGGAGTAAACTGGGTGGTCTTGTAAATCTGTGTGTCACATGTCTTGATCGTGAGGGACTGACTACCTGAGCGTTGCTCGTCAGTCTTTGTTTACCCACCTGCCCCAGGTAGCCTCCAGGTAGCAAGCAGCCAGCGTTGGACGTATCTGATTCCCACATGGATGGTGTTTAGTGGACAAATAGTTGAAGTTGTCGGAGGGTTCAGGGGGATGGGTCAACACTGTGGCATGCTGGGTTGTATTTTGGCTGCGTAGAACAAACCCTGGGTGCTCTATTACTTGTCCCTGAAACGTTGGGAGGTGTGGAACTATTATGATGATGCTTGATGTCAAAACCTCATGCGCCACGATATGTGGTGAATCTCATTCAGTGTAACTGTGGTTATTTTCTACCTTGATGTGGATGATTGTGGAAATTCAGGAGGTAGGTTTGATAGACAAGTGCAGCCTGATGTTGTGTAACTCATTTTAGAATCTGTATGAAATTACAGATTCTTTTTGTATTCCGGTTATATTTGTATGATTTGTATGATTCACTTACTACTGCTTCACAACTGTAGAATACATGTATTTTATAAAATTAAAACATTAATTTCACACAATTTTATAGTATATATTAGCTATTCACTAGGCAGATATGAATGACATTTGAAATTATTGAGGGATTCTGAGATTTAGTATTATACCACATATATCAAAATCATCTTTAGCTCGCATCCATGCAAAATTATTGATGTGCATTTCAAAAGCCCTAAACAGCATTTACCAGTAATTTCTTATTTTAGATTTGTTAATTCTGTTCAACATTGCGCAAGCAGAACCGTCAAAACTTAATTCATTTCCCAAATTTAGTGTTGAGGTTATGATTCATAGATCCGGAGCTCTCAGCGACTTCCGATTCAAGAGCTAGCGTCGCGATCATTTGACCATCTGAATGGAAACTCCCAATGAATGCCCCTATGAGTGGGTTTTCCTATCTTTATCAGATAAGAGTTCTCGCTTCATAAGTCCCACCAGAAACAAAACCCGCCACACGATTTGAATAATCAACGGTCAGAGCTTACTGTGCATGGAAGAATATTTCAAAATGTGGATTCCTAAATTTTTCAACATGACTAAGGTGAGACTGGTTCTGCTTTCTATGTATCAAATATATTTGATATAGCATCTGTAATGATTCATAATTCAGTATGAATTTGTAAAAAAAACTGATAAGGACAACTGTTATTTTCAATCAAAGCAACAACATTATCCACATTTATTCAACAGAACAATGTTAGACCTCAGTGAACATGCTTGACAATATAAATTTGAAGCTTTTTGCTACCGAGATCAATATGTGGAAATTCAGTTGTGCAGGGGTTTCTTGTTTGATCAATGCAGGGATACTATATCTTAAATCAATTGAAAACAATAAAACAATCACCTGGGAGTCATTTACTACCAGTTGCTGGGATACCAATGTTATGAACCTGAAATGTAGTAGAACCGATATCCCCTCTCATTGGCTGAAATGTACATGTGTAAATTGCTGACTGACTGATAGGCCATGTGTTGCTGGGAATATACCCTGCTGTGCTCAACTGCATGTAAGCCATGTGAGTTACGAGGTATATTTCAAATTGATGGAATTTCACCTACTGAAATAAATAACCGATCAGCATTGTTTAAGTTTACTATTATTACTGCTATCACCATGGTGAATTGTAAAGAAAGAATGTGTAATTTGCCATTTTGTATGTTAATTTATTTACGGGTGAAATTGACACCACTGTTGAAACTAATTTAGTGAAACTGAAAGGATTGACGTGTAATTTGTCATGTGCTCAACTGAAACTAACATTAGTTCGAAGTGAAACTGACATCATTGAAGGAAATATTTGTATCTACATAGTCAGTGCATATGCCGATTTCATGCCAAAGGGCAGTTAATCTCTACTGAGTGGAAAGCCTATCTTACTGTTGTTCCTTTGAAAAACGTCAACTATGCCAACCATTTTGAATAAGCCCAACGTAAGTTCAGTTTTTGTAATGTTCTGTGATGTATTACTTAACATGTGCGGGTGGTTTGTTTCCTCATTTGTGTCCCTTTGATGCTCACTTTGTTGTTAATCCGGGGCCTCTAATTTAATAAGTCTAAATAGTTGTATCAATATTCTATGTAGTAAGACATTTCCCCGTGTATGTCTCAATTCACTACCAGTGTAAATTTATCCATCTTCAAAAGGTCTGATTGTATAAACAAATGTGGATATAGTTAAAGTAAATATTTTATTCATTATGAGATGGTCCCTAGGTGATTGATTGCTAATGAAATGCACATGTGTGAATTACATGCCTGACACATGCTTGTTTACCATGTGGCCAGATGGTGACTGTGAGGGGAGGGGTGAGCCATCAGGGGTGGGGCAATCTCAGAAAGGAAGGGCTACACCTTTATTGAGGACACAGTTCAACTCATATTACCATGAGGAATGGTGTTTTGATATTTGGAAGGGCGGATCAGCTGTTTTGAAGATCTGAGAACATTGAAATGTAAAATTTTAAAAGTCCCCAGTATGAAATCCAATCCAACCATGTTTATATCATGTATAATCATGTTTATATCATATTTATTCCTTTCATAATGTTCTGTGTGATACATGAAGTGCAAAGGAATAAAGTCACATTTACATCCCATTACAGCTCAAGCTAAAATGTTGTTTATATCTCCTGTGTTCCTTCTTTCATTCAGATAAACAACAGATGTCTGTGATTAGATATTCAGTGATCAGAGCTTCTAACATCTCTTGCATAATGTCAATTACTTATGTAATTTTGTCAGCTATTTCCAACAAGACAAGCGTGGTCGGTCGCTGTGGGGGAGGCATTCAGTAATAGCTTGGGAGGGTCTGGTTGAAGGTTATTTTGCAATCCATTTCAGTGTTCAGACCAAAATAACAGCACCAAGGGTGTGACATGTTGACATTACTCATACATTCTCCAGCTCTTGGAGCCATTCCTTATATTGGTCTCAGACTTGTTTGCATTTCATTCCATAGTAAGACTTTGTAGTAAGGGTTGTTTTGTATAGAAAATGATATCCATTCACAGTGAATTAGGTTGTAATGTACTCAAAGGAACCACAAATTGGTATTTGTGTGAGGAAACAGTGTTCTGTTCACGCTATATAAATGGAGTTAAGACCAGTCAGTGACAGTATATACCTTGATGCCAGGTTTTTGCTGCTGTTTATAAGATTTTTGACTGAAGTGTACATATTATACAATATAATACATTATGATATGTGTTTGTTTTATTTTACAGCAGAGTGTTGGTCCACAGACTCTGAGCCTTTCACAAATGTTTGACATGGAGAAAAACGGCTTTGACAGCCACATACGATACATAGACGAAACTGATGTAAGTATACCTGCTTTGTCATGCAAAACCCATAGTCTACCTCGTAGCAACATTACACATAAACACTTTCAAGCTTCAGACAGACTTCTGTTGATGTAAGAAACCTTTTGTACCGTGCAAGCGGAAATGACATTGGCTTAGTTCCAAAACATAGAAATTCACATTCGGAACAAATTGGTACATCCTCCAATGTATGATACAAGATGCAATATGTTAAGCTTACATCTCCAGCAAATGACACCAAGATGGTTTGTAAAGTATATTTAGGTTTGAAACTTTGATGGCGGCAGTAAGTATTTGTTTTTCGGAAGATAGGTCAACAGGGGAACAAAACAGTCCTTCAGAGTGTGGTTGAGGCAGTGCATCACAACACTGCACTTGCCTCTCAAGCTTTACTAAGGTCAAGGGAGGGCCATGAGAAATGCTGTTTTTTCTTGTTGAAATTGACACAACTGTTTTTAAGAACAAGTTAATCGTTCTTAGATATTCACATGATATTACGTTTATGTTATTTGGGTGTGTTATGTTATGATATGGGTTAATCAGGTTGAAAGCATGAAAGGATTATTCAGGGTTTTTAAAAACTTATTACACATTACAATTTTTATGAGAATGTAACTGTCAGTTGTAAAATTCTGTTCATAATGAAAGATATTGAAAAAGGTACTGGATAACCGAAGTGTATTATATACAAGACATTGAGAAAAGTTTAAATTTCACCTGTAAAAAATGGGTGTGTTACAAAGAAGTGTACAGAATGAACCAGTGCGTAGTACTAGAATTACACAGCAACATGAATCAGCCCAAAATATGTCACGAATCTCTCTTATCATATTTCTAACACACTAAAGTCTCTTTAAGATATAGATTTACTATGGTACTTTTTCAGGCATTGATATTTCAAGATGGCAACCTGTTATCAGGATCGCTGGAGGCACTTATCCAGCATCTGGTACCTACAGGAGATTATTACCCTGATGTGAGTATATTTACCATAGCCACTTTTCATTGGATATAGACACTTGTGTGTATCATGCCCTGTACTACAGAATCATCGCTCAACCTAGCGTCAATTTCGCTATTGACGACATCACTTGTGAAATAAGCAAGATACTGCTTCATTATGTGAAGGTCATTGCATCTTGGGTTTGTCTGTGTTACCAGACTAAAAAAAACATGTTGTGACAAGGGTGAATGAAATTAACGCTTGTTGATTTCCTTTACTGAAATAGACTATAAGTTGTTATTCCATGGAGATGTTGGTGTATGTTGGCGATAGGAACCTGCCCTGATTTTATGCCACCTTTAGTAGGAAACTGAATATAGTAGAGAGGATGTGATGATGAGTTCAAGTGGCACATGGGATTGAACGTCTGGAACTTCGCCAGGGGGTAGTTTTACCGCCAAAGTATTCCCTTCATTGAAAACATCCCCCAAATTGCTTGATTCATTAACTACACCACATAACACTGCTTTGTGAATGAACCAGATACATGAACGGAAACTGTAAGGCTGTCGTGCTTGTAAGTGTTTTCATATAAAGAAAAGTAGTACGGTACTTAACTCTCATTACACAACTCCCCCAACAGATCTTTCATATTCTTGAAAACCTGTAATCGAAACCCATACATAGCTAAAAAATGCCGGATTTATCCAATATGTGTTTTGGTTAATTTTAGATGTACACACCCATCTCTCTTAAAGTTTATGTGGGCATGTTTTATATAAGAATGTGTGGGAGAATTGTTATTAGACATGTTGCCTAGAAACGTTTAACACAGTCTTGTATTCATGAGAATATTCTTACAGCAGGATATTACAATATAAGGAACTGAGGGTTGAGTTATGCTCATTGCTTAATATTACTTGACTTACATCTAGGGAACAGAAAGGTTCCATTGTCTGAAACTTAGAGATCAAGGTGGCATGATGCTGAGGTGGGAAGGGGAACTTTCGACCATACCAGGATGTAAATAGTTTAAATGTGGTTTTTGTTATCTTTGGGAAATACGTCATGTACAGTTTTCAAGATCAGATTTCACAATTCTTATAGAGCTATTACATAAACACATCATATTTTATTCCTGTATTACTATATTGTATTTTTTTGCTATATTGACCATAATAAAATGTCCTCTGTTTTTATTCTTGATTCAGATTAATCACAATAATCTTATACTGCATCAAGTTGTCAGTTACACATTACATTAACAATATCCATTGAACAACGTCTACTACAGGTCGTGACAAAAATCATTCTACCTTTCACCTTTTAGTTTTTCCCTACATGTAATTAAAGATTTTAAGGTGGAATATGTTACTGAGACTTATCTAGGAATATTTGGTTTAGTTCTGGTAACAGAAATGTATGGATTCAGCTGGTATAGTACCGCCTCAGTCCATAGTGGGGAATCATGATCAAGTGTTATCGATATTCTTTAAAAAGGATTGTGCTTTATTGTGCTTCTTTTCAAAGCATATCAAGTAATTTCATTCAGTCAATACCAAGTTCTGTTTGAACACACCTTAACAAGCTATCCTAGCACTAACTCCCTTAACTGTTTATGTGATTGAATTAATGTTTCCGTTTACAATGGCTGAAAATGAATATCCATTTGGATCGGTGTGTGAATGTTGAGCAAGTGTGTTCCAATATTTCATGGATATTTTCAAATATTGAAGAATTAACTTTCCTTTTGAACAGACTACAAATATTGGTGTGATTACTTTTGAAAGTTTACACAACTTGTAATTTATAGAACTCTCCTTTAACAAATATTTACATGACAGCTATTTTCTTAAAGCAATGTGATTCCATTCTGTCAAGGCTGAAGAAAGATTAGATCAAGGAATTGGCAGTTTTGAATATGTAACTTCTTTAAAAGTTACAAATACTGACATGCTGAAGTATGTGGTTGTAACACAATCATTTCTCTCTTTCAGAGGACGTACATATTTGCATTTCTCTTGAGTTCAAGGCTGTTTATCCGACCCCACAGCTTATTGGGAGAAGTTTGCCAGGTGAGACCGAAATAGACCTGTAATTAACAAGGAGTACAACCAACGTTAGTGGCAAATATACACATGTGTGCTGAGCAGCTGTACATAACACTGATTGGCAGGTGTCAATCAAAGTTATCATTTGTTTATTTCAAAATTTGGGGTTGTCAGTTGAAAAGGTTCTAAATGTAAGTAAACCTATATTTGTGTAAGTAGTATGCCCTGCCCATCATTAAATGTAATGGTGATCACGTGTACAGAGACATGTGACTACCTACAGTCTCCAAGTTGAAGACGAAAATGTTAATTACACGATTAGTGGTGCAGCTTGAAATAGACTTGTTGAAATTGAGTAGCGTTCAGGTGTCTATTTACGCTGTCAACACGTCTTTTGCGACAGGGCCGCACACATTGAGAGCATGTCCCCATAGTAAAGCCCTTTCCCAATTTCTTTTTGAAGTTACTGAAAATAGTTTAAGCAGTGCATAAATGTAATCATTTAATACCTTTTTCTTATATTGTTTTTAAGGTGTGCATATTTCAACAGAACCTGGCCAATGACAGAATTGATAAGGTAAGTTGTGATTTTTTTTGTAAGGTCATGAAATCAAGTTTTTAAAATAAAAATAATCACTTTGTATGAGGGGAACAATTTACAGTTTTCTTATTTACTGTTTTCTAAATCTGTTTCATTTTTGTTTTTACAGAATTCCCTGGGTAAATTCGGAACACACATTGTCAGCCTGCTGAGGTGAGTGTTTTAAAGACATTAAATCAAAATGTTTCTTGATTGCATTGATTATGATTAAGTTATTGTGTTGGATGATGGATCATATCTCAACTCATGCTTCATTGTCTTCATCGTCTTTGTCATCTTCATCATTGCAGCGAGTGGACCGAATTATTCCCCTACGACTTCAGGGATGAGCGTATGATGAAACACCTGAAGGATATCACCCAGCGTGTCGTCAAGATCTACCCAGAACTCAGAAAGGATATCAGTGCCCTCATGCATAATCTTCTCTCTCGAGTAAGTAACGACTTTAAAAAAATTGAGCCACCTGGTTTTTAAAATAATAATGAAAAAGTTATTCCCTTCTATTGGTATCCTTCACCTTGACATGCACATCTACAGTTTCACTTACGTATGTACCTTGAAACACCTCCCATCACGTGACTCATGGATGGAGCCTCGGCTTAAGTAAAACCACACAACCCGAAATACTGACGGAAACTTGCGACTGTTTCACGTTTAGTTTGTTAGGATGAAACTGGTATTTGTAGATGGATTAGGGAGGCCTCCTTTCTTTGTGGGCAGGGATCCGATATGTTGGCTCTCTGTGAAGATTGTATGTGAAAGAATCCAAGTGTTTATCTGTGTCTCAAGACTGCAATATTGGAATCATGTTTTCATCCTGTTAAATTCCTCCTATGTGACCTCTTGTCTTGACATCTTCATCAAGACATTGGAACTATGCTAGACATTTCAAATGCTTCCGTCCAAAGTTCAATCATGACAAATAATGGCATGAAAATGAGAAAAAAAGGAATGCTATCCAAACACATTCATATTTTAACCTTCAAAACTTCTTACTTTTTCAAAAGTCTGTGAATCGTAAAAGTATGACCCTCATTTAAATTACACATTTGAAAGTGAATTTATCAAATTTTGGTTTGTAGTAAATCCAATTTTCAAATAATTGATGGCGTTTCATGTACAAAATAGCTTGGCCATTATATTTCGCTGCTGTGAGATATTTTCTACAGAAATCCATTTCTGACCTTATTCCATTATCAGGCTGATCCAAACTTGGCCAGTGCCAAACCCAATGCAGTAAATCAGATTGATAAGCAGCAAGTTTGTCTGGAATTATTTGGTGGTACCAGCAGGGACACTTCCCACTGAGGATAAGGGATAATTCCAGTGCCATGTTTCTCAGACAGGCATCTTTTACCTTTGGCATCAGCTCTGATCTCTGTTAGGGGTTGTCTTGAGATCTAATGCAAACTAAGACCAGTATAGATTGTATGCTATGTGTAGTAAAAACATTCTATGACTTACAGTAAGTCTTACCAATCTTGTGCTAACCAATATTTTAGTTATCCAAATTTTCTGCTTTTGATGTTTGTAATGAAAGAATTTGGGGTTTAAAGTTACAAGTTTCATAATTACCAAAACTATAAAAATAAACAATCTTAAATCAGATCTTATTTGGATATGTTTTGATATTGTTTACTTGTGTACAGTATGATGTACCGGTAATTGTAATTTCCTTGATCTATTTATAAATTTGTTTTAGATTGTCATAAATGGACACAAAGCTAAAACTATATTTCCTGATGTGACGATACAATGTGCCTTTCCGTGTATCATAAATGGGCAGTGGGAAGTCACAGGACCTCACATTTATGCTAATGACGTCATAATGAATTTAAACCATGATGACTAACCACTTATACTTTCTTCAATAAACATCCTGGTTTTAATTGCCTGTTAACATCACACTCTGTTGCTATGGATATGCATCCTTACGAGACTGCATGATGGATATACTGTAATATGCAGTACTTACAAAAAACATTTAGTATTTTATTTTTATTAATTATTTTTTTTCTGTTCCAGTTGTCTCGGTTGCAGAAGTTTGAAGATGTCCTGGCTAAACTGACCAGTGAGGCCATGCAGAAATCGCAGACCCAGGTTGTCCCCACCACCGACATCATGGAGGTGTGCCCCAGCCCACTCGTCTTAGCTCAACAACTAACGCATGTTGAACTGGTACGTTGGCAAGAAATTATGTAATTAAAATACTGTAAATGAAAGAATTTCACTTCTTCCAACACAACTTTTTTACAAAAGCACTTCTTTAAAAAGTACTAATCAAAATTTTTATGCAAAAATATTCAAATTGCTTACAGAAAATTATTACTTTTCAGGAACGTTTGAGTATGATTGGCGCTGAAGAATTTGTCCAAGCATTCTCAAAAGAAGTTATTGATGGCGAGGTAACTACAGTGTTTCTAAAGCTAATTCTTACACATTACTGCAAAGGTATCTTATAGTCTAATGTAAATATTTTATTTCTTTAACCAGGAGGGATAGAAAAAAAGGTACAGAAATATCATGGAAAGATTTAAAGCACAATTGTGGAGAAATGCAATATTCAGGGGAGATAACTCAGTTTCAGTTTCCTACTTCAGTTATGAAAATACCATTGGGTTGTTTCACATGACATCTGTTTTATTGCAGACAACATTCCGTGACATGAAAAAGACAACCAACTTGGAGGCGTATGTTCAGTGGTTCAACCGACTCAGCTACCTCGTGGCGTCAGAAATATGCTCAGTAAGTATATCATGACATCGATATCGGTGAAGTGTACTTCCTTGATTGGTTAATGAGCATTCTAGAAGTTGATGAGTCAATAATGAAGAATACGATAACTTCTTGTTTATTACATAGAGCTTTTAGCTTGATAACAGTGTCAGAATCTACACCAAAACGTAGCTCTTTGCAATAAACAAGAAGTTGTTATCCATAAAGTCATATGCTTCGTCATTGTAATTCCATAATTTAAAAAGAATTCCCTTCGATTATTTACATATGTACTTAATTTATTACCTATTTGCCTAATTACTGATTTATTTGTTCACCTTTTCAGCATTTGAAGAAGAAGAACCGAGTTAAAATGATTGAGTACTTCATTGACGTGGCCAAGGAGTGCATCAACATCGGCAACTTCAATAATGGCAATCATTCAACTCCTTAATGGCAATCATAGGTTAACCACTGAAAACACATTTCAGTTATCCAAATTCTGTAATACGAATGAGAAATGATACTCTGAAAAGCATCATAGCAAAACTATTACAAGTGTCCAAAAGTGTTAACCACTGAAAATCAACACTGTCCCTTACAGTAAGGAGTGAATGTCTATTGCTAATAGCAGCCTTAGATATCCTGTAGAAATATGTGGCAGGTTTCATGATTAAAACATTTTTTACAATTTTTTCAGCTGGCATGAACATGAGCCCTGTTGCAAGATTAAAAAAGACGGTAAGTTGCTCAAGTTGCTCAAATACCTGTATAAACTGTATCAAGTCATATTTGTCAGTCCCAATGTTCTAGAAAATATTATTACTGCTGGGAAATCTCACATTTATATAAAATGAAGTTTATCTGTACCCATGATTAAGTAAATATTTTATATTAAATCTGTTAATTTTCCACTATTATACACATTTAAGTACATTTGTATATTTATGTTTCCCATGTTAAACTAATAAAACAGACTCCTTTACATACATCAATACTTATGTCTTGTTATTCTGTCTCCAGTGGGCTAAGGTGAACACAGCCAAGTTCCTTATCTTGGAGCATCAGATGGACCCCTCAAACAACTCCGGCAGTTACCGATCATGTCTCAAGGCGGCAATGTGGCGCTCACAGGGGGCAGTCGATGACCAGGGAAAGGTAACTCAGTCTAAACAACAACTCTGTATTTTAAAGAAGCGAATAAGATGAACTAACACTATCACTATTTATAACTTGCTGGAAACTGTCAGTTTTGAAAGGTCTTATAGTTAAGATTAATTCTAAAACCATTTTTTGTCATTTGTCTAAGCAGTGATAATCTCTTCAAAGGATTTTATAAAATATGAATGTTTGAATTCAATTATTTTGATGCATTTTAATTAAGTTTCGTGTTTTTCCCCAGATCGTCATCCCCTTCTTCAGCCTGTTTGTCAAAGATCTGTATTTCCTCAATGAAGGCTGCTTGAGCAGGCTGTCCAACACAAACATCAACTTTGAGGTAAGCAGGAATGTCAGAGAAAAAACATTCTGGCAATTTCAGTGAAATTGTCTAAATTATTTTAGACACCAAGTTTGCTACCATTTCATTAAAAAAATTCCTAAAACTTATCAATATGTTAATATCTGTTAAACATAGTTGAATGATTTTAAGTGATTATATGTTAATTATAAGCAAGAAATGTACACATACAATGACATTAATTTTAAGTTCGTTTTTGTTTTGTTTTTAGAAATTCTGGCAGGTTGCAAAGCAGATCTCTGATATCATGGCTTGGCAGCAAGTTGAGGTAAGAAACAAGTATATTTATTCATGTTCAGGGTTGTAAAATGACACATGCAGTAAAATGACATGTATATTAAAACATCTTCAAATGAGGCCACACCTTGCAATGTTTCCATGTAAGAATTCTGACTAGGATATACTGCGTATATACTGACTGACTGACTGAGTTTGGTTTACGCTGCTTTTAGCAATATTCCAGCAATATCACGGTAGGGGACACCAGAAATGGGCTTCACTCATTGTACCCATGTGGGGATTCGAACCCGGGTTTTCGGAGTGACGAGCCAACGCTTTAACCACTAGATTACCCCACTGCCCCTACTGCATATATAACCAAGCACCGCTAAACCATACCATTTATTACATTATGACTTGTATTTTCATGTTTCATTGTCTCATTCTTGCAGTGCCCTTTTGAGAAGAACAACAAAGTGTTGAATTACGTGCTGACATCCCCAGTTTTCTCAGAAACAAGTAAGTAAAATTCATTTAAATTCAATTCAGTTTTAATTTGAATTAAAAAATTTTGTTCATTTTTTTCTTTTTTTTAAGAAATAAGAAAACTGCCAAGATTAAACAAAAATGCTAAGATAATGTGCAAAAGTTTAATAATGCTTTTTGCAACATTCAATACTGTATTGCATTATTGAGTTATTGTATTTTTGTCTCTCTGTAGAGCTATCACTGGCATCATATGAGTGCGAGCCCCCAGAAAACAGCTATGACAAGGAGAGACACAAGACACTCAAGTAAGTTTCCCACTGTGACAACTCTCAGTTAACAGATATTCGGCATAGTTAATATCCTAGTTTACAGCAAGCTTCAAGTTAGCTTGTATTGTGTGACGCCTGACAAAGGTTTGCTCCACTTTCAGATAAAATCAATGGAGGCAATTATTCATTATGATAATAATAAATGCATATTAATAATTTGCCATATCCATGTCATGAAAATGCTCATGGCAGTACATAAATATTGCTCATCAATGTGTGTACTCTGACATTCTTAGTGAGTGAGTGAGTGAGTGAGTTCAGTTTTTCGCCGCATTTAACAATATTCCAGCTATATCACGGCTGGGGACACCAGAAATGGGCTTCACACATTGTACCCATGTGGGGAATCGAACCCGGGTCTTCGGGGTGACGAGCAAACGCTTTAACCACTAGGCTACCCGACCACCCCTGACATTCTTAGCTCCTTGTACAGTATATGACTGAATGAATTAGAAGGCAGTGGGTGTATCCAGTACATGTTAATATGTTCTTGAATAGTGATGGTTAATATCATTATTGAATGTTTTCCTCTTGACAATGTTATATTTAAAGTATGTATGGCAAGGTTATTTATTGTCCCTTTTCTTTTCCAGGGCTCAGGCTGGTTTATGACAAACAAAGAGAAAGACGTCAGCCTAGTTCCTTTGTGAATCATTTTCATACTGGTACTTAAAATGGCTGCCGACTGCCCCGTGGTTGTTACACTGCAAGGTGTATTATGGAGGATATTGTCCGGCTTTGAGTGTTGTGCAGGATCTGTTGTAGACGCTTGAAGATGTCCTTGCTAGTGTTGGTCAAGAATCAGATTGAAGTTGTAATGTGTGTGATAAACATTGAAGAAGGAGGGACAGTATCTTCTAAAATGGCAGTCGGACATAATGTCTCAGTGCTGGAGTTATCTCCCATTTAAAGGAGTTACCCCCCCTGCAAAATGGCAGACACTACGTGTCCAGACTGATCTCTAGTGAGAATGCCTGTGCTATAAAACTCTATAAGACTGTGTCATTATGAACACTTCAAACTTGTGAGTGACAAAGACATTGCCAGTATGTTTGTACTGGAAAACAAAAAGTGCTGTGGAACTTGTTTTAAAGGCACTTGTGACTGTTGCTGGACAACAAATTGTGCCATTTGTTACTAAAGTCTGATGGGACTCTAATTTATTTTCCTGGTGGTGCTGATGATTGAGTTTAGGTTGCCCTCTCAGGATGCTGCTTCATACGTTCCATGTTATTTGTTTTGCAAGCTACATGGACAATTTTAACATTCTCAAGAAAATTTTATTCTCAGAGAGCCTAGTTATATATATATTATGAGGAACATTTCATTATTTTTTTTCTAAAAAGAAAAATGAAACAAAAATGGAAAATGAGACCAAAGATTTTGAGAATCTCATGGGAACACTACAGGTTTTATATATCTATGTATACAAGACTGTTTTCAGGGGGAAACAAATTTGTTGTATATGTGGTCGGACTTGTAGATATTCAAAAGAACATTCATTTGTAAAATTTCATAAATGGCATTTTCATACTTGGAACCATTCCAATTTTCCTCTTATATTTCGAATGATTATTTCATTAAGAGGAAAGAAGGAAATGTCGTTTTTACTTATCATCCATAGAAGGGCAAAGAATAAAATTCAAAAATTGTACAAATCTGAAACATTTTATCGTCCAGTGTGAACAAACACTTGTTTCTACTGCACATGTAGCCCATGTTTGGAGATCAAAATCACCATTGTCTAATCACTATCCTCATACCATTGGAATCATCAAATCATGCACCATCAATACTCAGAAATACGAAGACTGGGATCTGTATTGTTGTTCTGTGCCGCTTCTTGCTAGTGTTTAGCAGCTGTTGTTGGATACGCACTTTGTTGACAGTGGTGCCGAGCCCTAGGCGGACATATTGTTAAACTGTGTGATGCTTTAGTGGCCCTGGCGCTTGCACTTGTACATAGAATCTGTACATACAATCAGTCGAATAAAATGTGAATCATGAATAATTCTGTGTTTAATGGTGAATCACTGGATGGACAGTTATTTTCATTCTTGTGCATCTGGACTTTATCATCAGTCTGATCTGGTGAATAATTAACTCAGGAGGGTGAAACAGTAGCCCTGAAAATTTTTAACAAACAGTTGTCAGATGAGAATAATACACCTCTATGCAAGAGCTGTTTGCCATTTCCATTCTGATAGGTAACATGCCCTGCATAAAATGGAAGGGCACAGTAGCCCAGTTGATCCTGATAACAGTGTTGCATCACATAGTCGCACCAGAAACTTGAGCATGACTTCAGTTGATCCTGATAACAGTGTTGCATCACATAGTCGCACCAGAAACGTATGAGCATGACTTCAGATCTTGGTTCACTCTGGTTTTAGGTTTGTCAGCTCCTTCCTCATGAGCTGAACCAAAGTGGTTATTGTCAGAGACCTTCATCAACTGCAGCTTCCCTCACACAGTAGGCGGACACACCACGATACAAAGAGTACAAAATGGAAAGGACATGTCAAAATCTCTGACAACACTCTGAATCTAATAGTCATTCTTTCCATACATTGTGCAACTGACCTTTTTGAGAGTGTCCACTGGTCTACTGCAGCTTTTTATCTGGTCCTGATTAAACCATGGTTGAATGTATACAATATTCACAATAACAACCATTACATATGATCTCCCCAGTCAACCCTCATGTAATATGGCTTTTCAGTCAATCATGGAGGGCACTAAGGATCTATTCTGTCCTAGAATCTCCACAGGTCCTTTATCATGCTACGTTACCTTTGGTAGACACTGAAGAAAACACCAGAGATGTCAACCCCAAACACAGATACTTAAGAACTCGGATCAGATGATTATCTCAAACATTAAAAATTTGAAGTGAAATTGATATTCACCTATAGCACAAGTGGCTGCATGGGGTGTCAGTCTGTACAAAGTTCAAACTGTTGGTCAAATGTTGGTCATTACTATACAAAGCATTTTAGAAAGTGGTCAAACATGACATATATGGGATTACACTTCCTCAGTTCTGTACAGATCTCGTACTTTTTGGGGTTGGGTCTCACCTGGGATTCAAACCAAAACACACAGTGAGGCACCTAATTGCCAGCACACCAGGTGAGCTATGTAGCCTGCTCAGCCATTGCAGCAGAATATAACATTACATATAATACAATCTTACAGTCAGGAGGTAATTTTAGACAAGCAGGAGGGCAATAGGTGTATTTGTCCCCCAAGACTGAATCTATATAACTTTGAGAGAAACAATTAGTTCTTTTTAAATTGAAAAGAAGCCCCAGTGAGATGGGAGATTCTAAATCTGAGGAAATCTAGACTTGCTTCCTTTTCACTATTTTCATTATCCACCTGAAGAAGGGACAAGAAGTAGCCCGGAAACGTCGTGCCAAATAAATACAGAAGTTGTTATCCATACGGTTTGTCTTGTATTACTAAACCGACTTCTAAATGAGTTTGAAGAATTGCTTCATGTAGGACTTTAGCATTGCTATTGCAGTAAGGGCTGGTCAGAAGGGAGAATGTGGTACAGGGACTGAGACTCCCCCTCAAATTGTCATCACATCCTTCTGAGTGTCACTACTCTCTCGCATGATGCATAGCTGGTCCTGCTGCACAGTGTAATTGAAACCTGTGTCTCCTAACCTTGCCATGCAACACGGCGCTAATATGGTGCAACAATCCGGAATTAACATACATGAGAACAACACTGATTTACTATATATGGCGACATCACAAACAAGTCAGAGTCATTTAGATAAATTATGCAATACATATCACTTTAATATCCTGGTGGAACTTGTAATTTTTGGTACTGATTCTACTAAAATGATGATTGGCATTTCTGCATTACATGCATCAGAACTGAGAAAAATTCTTAGTATGATCCCCAAAAATAAAAATTTCTTTATAATCTGTTCCAAGTTATCAGATTTTAATTAATAGCAACGATGAAGCCCCAATGTTCGGGGACATTGCCTGCCCAGATGACTATATCTTGTTTACACAACCAGATTCTACTAATGTGATGCACTGCGTCAACTAACGATGTACTGAGCTCTCCTACGTACAATCCATTTGAGACGTGGGATGGTGCCAAACAAGAAAATATGATTTCCACATGGTGCATGTTTCTTGAAGATTAGACAACATTCAGCAGATTTAAAAAGTCTTTATTTACAGCTTCTTGTCATTAAACTTTCACAGATAATGTCTGTTTAATGATTCTGATTTTCTCACACTGTTAAGGTGCGCCTTGCTAAAAGATCACTGATTCAAGGGAGACAACTCTTGAGCGAACATCAACAGCTGCACTGGAAACGATCATTTTGGCAGCATGTTGAGATTGAACAGATGCCTCATTGTTGGACGACCATGGGGGCAGTTCTGAAACGAGGATAATTAGCATCATAAGGACTCCATAAGTCAATTATTAATCCATCAGACCTACAGGACACATTTTATATGAATATTATGTTGTTTGGCAATGTTAGGATACATTTTTCTTCTCAATCATTATCACTTGCCAAGAATTTTATTTCTCTTCAATTTTCTAAAAACCTCGATGTCACAGCTAATCCATAGTTTGAATTCAAACTTTTTTTCAAATTATGAGACAGAGTAGCATTTTCAGGAATGCTCTGAATTTTCACTTGTGAGTGAGTGAGTTTATTCTAATTGGGCTTTGAAAAGTATAACAGTTATAACACAGCACTTGTTCTCATTTCAAAAGTTTTTATCTTCATTGTAATTAATTTAGAAGATAAATCTTGAAAGGTAATTAAAGGCTTAAGATTTCCAGTGAAATTACCCAGTAATACACAATTCTGCATTACAACTGTTTAGTCTTGTTTGAAAAGCTCCATGTACATCAATCACTTGACACGGATGTAGGCTTCAGAAGAGCTAAGGCGAGAAGACATTGTCAAATCTTGGAGAAATAAATCCAGAACAGAATTAAAAACCTACCCATGGCTGCTCAATATCACTCATATGGCACAGCAGCTGAAACAATCAAGGAAACAATTTTTCTCCCACATCTTGAAAGTTGAGTGTCAACCATAAAATATTCACATTAAATTTGAAACCCCATTTCCTGAAAAGACGGTTTGCTATATGGCTATGGCTACAGGAATTAATGTTTCAAGTATGGTTTCACTGAAGAGAATTTGCCATGAACACAGATTATAAATTACCTTTCTGAAAGTATGGTAATCAACAGATTTTAAAATTCTTCACCTCAAAAACTTTCCAAAACACCAATGAAAAAATCATGTTTACACACAATAACCAGATTTATAGCTGTTTGATTGGCATTCTAGAAGTACATTTTTCTTAAACATTAAACATTCATGTCACAACCATTTTGACAATGTGAGTTCAGACAACTGCCACTTTTTTATAGTTAGACTTTTATTCTGACCTTTTTCATTTCTGCTTTATTGAGAGCTGTTCCAATCATGATGGACTTCCGACAGGCCCTTGAGGCAAACATCATCCTGACTCGTGACGGCCGACACATGACACCCTGGAGGGTAGAGTGAGTGAGTGAGTCTTGATATCAGTCTCCGCTACAGACAATTTGAATATGAGACAAAACTTAAGCATTACAGTTGAAAATACCTTCAGATCCTAGTGACATATCTTTCATTGTCACAGCATCATATATGCAGATACCTACGGTACATAGACCACTGATTGCCAAAACACTGGGGATTATATTCAGGTTGTCTCCCCTTGGAGTGTCATCAATCCTCATTCAATGGAAGTCCTGGCATCAGTTTTCCAGTTGAGAACAGGAACTAAGGGACCGTTCATAATTTATGGCTAAGGGGCTGATGATGATTTTTATAGAGAAGCATGTACAATGTGAATGACCCCCCCTAAAATTTATGTACAAAACAAGTGTTTGCCACTGATATGGCAATGTCCCCCGCCGCTAAAGATTGGAATATCTATATGTACTACTTTCTATTTTTTGGTCACATACAAGATGCCTGAAATGACTACACGGTCCCTAAAGACAAGTGTACTTACTGGTGAGTCTGTCAGCATGAAGATGAGTTCTTCTATGTCTGCAAGGAGACAAGGCTGTTTAGTGTGTTATCTTTAATAACAAGCACTTGTGGATGGCTATCCTAAAAACAATTAGTTGGAGGCATTTTGCATTGCCACTATCCCTGGTAATCAGACCTCTGATTAAAATAACAAACTGTTCCCAGACCCAGAAAAGCAATGCATGTCAAATACTACCTCAAATACTATTCATAGTTTCATTCATAACCATGGTTTTGAGACAAGAATTTTGCAAACATCTGCTCTATAAACTGAAGTTCTGATCCTCAGTCTCTCACCAAAAATCACCGAATAATAAAATGTCCAGAATGGCTCCTGGACTTCAGAACCCCCTCCCACTTCTGGCAAATTTCCAATAGTCATCATCATCATGGACTTTACCCCTTTCAAACATATAATCATACCCATGTCAACATAATGCAAGTAGTTCTCACCATCTTTGCCAAAGTTCCAGTTTTTACTGACTGGCGTTGAGGTCAGTTTCACTCTGCTGGTGGGAGGGGCTGTAACAAGACTTTCATATATTCAACTTCCATTCTTGTTGCCATGGTTTCATTTGTCAAAACAGTTTGTGTATTATTAACAGCCTTTAATACTTTTTGCATTTATGTAGACAATACACTATATTTTTAAATATATGAACATTCTCCAAACATCAATTACAATCAAAGTGGCATTAAAACGAGGATAAGCAGGCCATCACAGGATATGGAGTACAAATAGTTCCCTGAGTTTGGCCAACAGACTCCACCCAACCTGTTTCATCAATGACAAAGTCAAAGCCATTCTTCCTGAAGATGTCTAGGTTGTCTATCAGGATAGTCTCATTGCTGGCGGTCAGCTCCAGGTTTTGGGGACTGCAATCACCAATTTCAAAGATATTTTTTCAGATATATTCTAAAAATTGTGAAACAAAAACGGTAAGCACTTAATAAAACAATTATGTTCTACCATTCAAGTATTTGATGTCGAGTGAGTGAGTGAGTGAGTGAGTGAGTGAGTGAGTGAGTGAGTGAGTGAGTGAGTGAGTGAGTGAGTGAGTGAGTGAGTGAGTGAGTGAGTGAGTGAGTGAGTGAGTGAGGTATTCTATAATATTGAAGCCAAAAAAGGTAGGCACTGAAAAAGTATGTTCTACCATCAAGATCATGATATCATGACCATCAAGTGAGGGATAGAGTGATCGAGTTATTGTGTGAGTGTGTGAGTGCACGCATTCACGCTGAAGTGAGTGTGTGTGTGAGTGATGAGCACTCACAGTATAAGCTTCTGACTCTGTATGACTGTATGTCTCTGTAACATCTCAAAGTTGTACTTCTCATCAGTCGCATGCTGATCCACAATGAACAAGTCCTCCCCATGCTTGGCCAGGATGAAGCCCAGGTTAAACTGGAACAAAGTTGACAGGTGCCCCTGATAGGTCACTCACAGAACAATCTAAAAGTTGATAATGAATTATGGATTAACTGTCCCTATTGAGATTAGCCAAAAGTAATCCCAAACCTAGCATCAATATATTTGACCAAGAGTCTTTTCAGAAAACAAGAGCTTAAGGATCACAAATTGGAACATCTGTTCAGGATCACAAATTCCATGAACAGAGTAGTACTAGTTTGACTTCCATGAATCATAAATAACCTCATTTTACTCAGTGAGTTTAATTTTACACTGCATTCAGCAATATTCCAGCTGTATGGCAGCAGTCTGTAAATAATCGAGTCTGGACCAGACAATCCAGTGATTAACAGCATGAGCATCAATCTACAAAAGTGGGATATGATAACATGTGTCAACCAAGTCAGCGAGCCTGACCACCCGATCCCGTTAGACGCCTCTTACGACAAACATGGGTTACTGAAGATCAGTTCTTAACCGGATCTTCACGGTCCTCTTATATTATTAGTGATGTAAACACACAGACACATTTAACTACACCTGGGTTACTGAAGATCAGTTCTTACCCGGATCTTCACGGGTCCTCTTATGTTATTAGTGAAGTAAACACATACACGTGTCACTACACCTGGGTACTGAAGATCAATTCTAACCCAGATCTTCACTGGTCCCCTTATGTTATTAGTGAAGTAAACACAGACACGCGTCACTACACCTGGGTACTGAAGATCAATTCTAACCCAGATCTTCACTCGTCCCCTTATGTTATTAGTGAAGTAAACACAGACACGTCACTACACCTGGGTTACTGAAGATCAATTCTAACCCGGATCTTCACTGGTCCTCTTATGTTATTAGTGATGTAAACACAGACACATGTCACTACACCTGGGTTACTGAAGATCAATTCTAACCCGGATCTTCACTGGTCCTCTTATGTTATTAGTGAAGTAAACACAGACACATGTCACTACACCTGGGTTACTGAAGATCAATTCTAACCCGGATCTTCACGGGTCCCCTTATGTTATTAGTGAAGTAAACACAGACACATGGTCACTACACCTGGGTTACTGAAGATCAATTCTAACCGGATCTTCACTGGTCCTCTTATGTTATTAGTGAAGTAAACACTACACTACACCTGGGTTACTGAAGATCAATTCTAACCCGGATCTTCACTGGTCCTCTTATGTTATTAGTGAAGTAAACACAGACACATGTCACTACACCTGGGTTACTGAAGATCAATTCTAACCCGGATCTTCACTGGTCCTCTTATGTTATTAGTGAAGTAAACACAGACACATGTCACTACACCTGGGTTACTGAAGATCAATTCTAACCCAGATCTTCACTGGTCCCCTTATGTTATTAGTGAAGTAAACACAGACACATGTCACTACATCTGGGTTACTGAAGATCAATTCTAACCCAGATCTTCACTGGTCCCCTTATGTTATTAGTGAAGTAAACACAGACACATGTCACTACACCTGGGTTACTGAAGATCAATTCTAACCCAGATCTTCACTGGTCCCCTTATGTTATTAGTGAAGTAAACACAGACACATGTCACTACACCTGGTTACTGAGGATCTCCACAGGTCCTCTTGTGTTATTAGTGAAGTAAACACAGACACATGTTACTACTACACTGTATATCTGATACATGTATTCACATACAATGTGAAGATGGAATGATGGTGGAACCTAGTGTATAATACAGACTGTAGTGACAACAGCTCTGTATGTCTCACCTGGCCGATGATCTCCATCTTGCCAAACATGTCTTTCCTGCAACCAAATCAGACAGAAAAAACTTTATGATTATTATTTCTAATGTAATTCTTGTCATGCCAAAATTGAACAAAGCCCTGCCACAGAGTACAGTAATGGATCAACAACATTATAAGCCAATTCCAATGTGCAACACAACTCAAACATCGAGGCTCTTAGCTCTTCCAGGCTCCAGCCATTAGGGCCTTTGCGTTGCAGGAAGGACTTGGCGAAAGGGAAAATAATCTGGTTCAGGGACTGTGAGACAGACTAGCATTTCGCTACATATGTGCACTAATCTTTCAGCTATGTTTAAACCACATCCGTTGCTGGATCCTAGGCAGGAATAGTCAGTGGTTCACCCTTTGTGCCACTAAATCCCAATGTTTACAATCATTTTGCTATCAGCACTTTACTTGAGCAGTTTGAATTTAGAGGTCTTACCTAATAACTTTCAGCCTCAGTATGGTGGCCTTGGATTCACAAGTCATAATCAGGTACTTTACAGCATTAATCACATGCCAGGGTATTTAAGCCCCCTCTCAAACACATCTAGCAGAAGATAAACTAACGTTATTTCTCTCTGGAGCTCCTCTTCAGCAGACCTGTTGTCCTGGGGGGAAATCTTGGCTCGGAAACTGCGGCTGAAATCTGTATCACCATTTCCTATGAAAAAAGAGAAGGTTTTTGTACAACAGGTTTACACTGCATACAGTTTGTGTCAATACACACTTAATTTGTCAATATAGTGCCCCATGCTCAGAAAAAATGTCCCTGATTGTTACTGTGTGTGATCTGGACGATGGTCTTTTGCAAGGGGAGATAACTCCTGCAGCTCGTGTGGGGTTCCCATAAGGAAAAAGGACAACACAATCCTTGGGCTGTTCACTGATATTATAAATCAAAATGGACTCCTATAGAAGATAGCACTTGGGTGAGATCATGTGACATCTACTGGTTATTACTCTTTAAAAGCTGAAAAAGTTGGATAATGGACTGGGTGGTCAGGCTCTGTGACTCGGTGATGAATGTCAGTCGTATTGCACAGATCGATGCTCATGATGACATTTACTAGATTTAGCTTGTCTTGTCATACAGTCATACACCTGAAGTACTACAACAACAAATAAACAAACAAATATGTCTCAAGTATTGCAGACAGCTGGAAAAAATCTACCCACAACTGCACATGCTTTACAACCCATAGCAGAGCTGACTGGATGTATAACATAAATATCAAACAAGTATCTGTGTACTGTGAAAATAGAGCATGAAATAATAAGTCAGCTACTTCTTGTACAGTCACATCACTGACATCAGGACACCGGCACTGAATAATCTACAGTAACACACACAAGTAATTACAATTCAGTTGACCATTTCATTTTTTTAGTTTCCATTTTGGCTACAGCAACTTCTAATGAGTTGAGAGTCTTATGCTTCTTTATAAAGAAGACTTCATACCAGTCAAGACACACATTTGTAGCAGACAGGTTAATACTAAATAATGACACTCTCTTTAGGACAGTTGCAAATATGTATTACCAACCATCATGGCTTGTTTCATTCAGAGCCTGTTTCCTCGCCTTGAAAGCACTGAAGGAAAACGGAAGTCTTCTCTCTCTTTTGTGAACCTCTTCTTTCTCATCCTGGAGCAAAACACTCAATACCCAATCCACAGTTTAGCTTATTTGACCTATAAGTATTATATGTACAGATGATATAATCTACTCAATAGAAGTCAAAGAATACCTATTCTTTTCAAAAGACAAAGTCTAACATTGCACAAGTCCTTAGGATACCTTTAACATTAAGAATCCTGGGCTGGGATGCTGGGCTAGAGTCAATTTTAATCCTTCAACTTTCCACTGTGTCTCTTTGTTTAGAGGGTATGCTGTGCACTTGAAGAATCTTACAAGACAATCATTCAGACACTAAGTCTATTCAGATACAAATATCAGCTTCTGAAAGAAGGAATGGTGAAATGAAATCAACTGACATATCAACATCAATGACGTAGCAGGTCAGATGATATTAAGAATCTACAGATTATCCTAACAAGACTATGGTACTCACAAACTCCAGCAGGGTAACCTGACATTCCTGAGGTAGTAGTGTATCATCTGGACTCTCCCGTGAAGCTTCTCCTGAAACACCTGCAGCAGCCCAGCGTGATGCCTCCTCCTCTACATCTACAACATCCTCTAGTTCACATGTATCACCTTTTAATCTTGTCTTCTTTAACACAGAGGATTTAGACATTTCCTCAAGGTTTACCATATTTGGACTTGAATGTTTTGAAGTTTTCAGAGATGACATGCCCTCATCAGCTGTGTCTTCCTCACACTGAATATAGTCCAGATCTGTGTCTGGTACAGCAAAGCTGTCTGTTTTGGATTCTTGGCTACAGAATGTGGAGTCACTACCTTGGGGAGATGGGATCAGTTCCGGAACAACAATAACACAATCTGAGGATTGACTGGATCCACATTCACTGTTTGTTGCATCCTTGGTGCACTTCTGTTTAAAATCTGATAAAAAACTGTCAACATGTGAGCCTCTTTCTGCACTCACTGGAGATGAAAACAAATGATCAGCTCCTGTTTTCCGAGATAATGCAGATGAGTGTTTGCTGGGGGATTCTGTCATCCCTGAGTCGGAGTCTATCACAGAATCAGATTCTCCCAAGTTTGTGGATTGTTTGCACAGAAACTTTGAAAGAGAAGATTTACCAGGTGAGGTTTCCTCAGATTTGAACTTTGCAGGGAGACTTTGACTTTGGGGTAATGTCCATTTGTCAAGTCTTCTCTCTGAAATGAATAAAACCATGTACTTTACTCGATCCGTTTACAATTCAGAATGCTAATGTCAAAAGAATTCATGCAAGGCCGTTAGCCCAAGACTTCTCAATTGTGCAGAGGACATGTGAAAATCAGATAACATTGGTCCTCATAGACAAATAACATTTGTATGCTATTATTCTGTATTCTTAAATTTTGCTACAAACTGAAACAAAGTAAAACTGACATAAATATAAGCACAGTAAACATTATTGTCTTCTTCCAGCACCAAACTCTGTCCTGCATTATAGTTCCCAGTTTAGGGTGTCCAAGGTTTAGGAATTAGATTTCCAGATTAGTGAATTAGTGTTATTATATAATAAGGTGGATATGAGGATACACTAAAGGAAAAATTTTTGTCTGAGCCGATTATTAAATAATCTAATACAGGGGTGGAAAGAACCCATTGCCCGGCCTTGAGTCCAGTGTTTTTCTGTCGGGCAAGCAAATTTGTATATCACACTGTAACGGGTGTCCAGTTGTTATTCCAATGTTAATTATGTTGTTTTTTAAAAATCAACAAGAAAAACGGCGGGTATAGTGGAAAAATTATCAGGGCAAGTGATTTTACATGTGCCACTGTACGAGAGTAAACTAGCAATTTTAAAGTTATTTCCACCCCTGTAATAATACAGACCAACACAGATTCTGAATACACACTTATGTTCTCCAGCAACCTTTGTAATACACATCATGCACTCACACGTCTCTGTAACACTGGTGGTGGGTAAAAGTACCTCTGAGTAGTTAAGACCGCGTTCCATGGCAGTGAAAACCCACATACATACAATGTATAAGCCAAAATGGTTCCATTCCCCGTGATATTGCTGGAATATTGCTAAAAGTGGCGTAAAACTAAACTCGCTCACTCACTCTGCAAGACTCAAGCAAACCAAAATGGCTGCCTTAAGCCGTGATATTGCTGGAATATTGCTAAAAGTGGCGTAAAACTAAACTCACTCACTCACTCTGCAAGACTCAAGCAAACCAAAATGGCTGCCTTAAGCCGTGATATTGCTGGAATATTGCTAAAAGTGGCGTAAAACTAAACTCACTCACTCACTCTGCAAGACTCAAGCAAACCAAAATGGCTGCCTTAAGCCATTCCCAAAGTCATTTTGTATGCAAGGGCAGTTTTGTACTGAAGAGGATGTTTGGTATCCACATCTGAACATACTTTGTAGGGTCAATGTTTGATGTACAAGGTCTACAGAAGGTGGCCTCACGTTTTGATTGTTCAGGACTAGAAGTCTGAAAGTGTCCTGTCCCATCATCCTTTGCAAAAGCGCTGGAAAATGACCGCTTTAGTTTGGACAGGGTGTTCACGAGAGTTGGCTGAAACAACAGATTCATATGTCTAACAAATATATAAAACATTTGACAATAGCAAGGATACAGATGCCCCAAGAAATTAGCCAATGACCCCATTACAAAACATGCCACAGGAAAATATACTGAACTGCAAAAGAAACATTGCCTTTCAAAACCTAATGCAAAATTTTGTTCTTACAAGGTGGTGTTTTTATTATGATTGTACCATTTTGTTAACATGATTTTCAATCCAAATTGACAGTTATTACAAAAATCAGTGTGTTTTCTGATGAAAAAGCATATCGACCAAATGCACCTAAAAAGGCAAATGTGGTGATAGGTTCTGTATGACATTTGTGAAAATGAAAATGCACATGTATATCGTGACAATCCTACCAATGAAGTCCTAAACCGACAGATTCTTGTGCAGAGGAATCAAGCCTTGGGACGGCCAGCTGCAGCCAATCATTTTAATGTTCATGTTAGGACAATCTACCAACTGCAGGAGCTGTATCAGGCCACTAACAGAACCCAGGACCGTCGACGCAGTGGACCTTCAGTAACATCACAACGTCAAGACCGACAGATTGTGCACAACCAGCTGCAGAATCGCTTCCCCAGAGTGACGCAAACAGCACGCCAGACCATTGGGACTCACAACAGTCCCAATTAGTGTCTGAAGAAACCTCTGCTGTCACGGACCATATCGCCCAAACTGACTGCAATGGGCAACTCAACATTGAAATTGGCGTTATCAAAACTGGAGACATGTACTTTTTTCAGATGAAAGATGATATTGTGTTTTGACTGCCCATGGCAGAGTGAGAGTATGGCGAAGGCGTGGGGAACTGTTTTCTAATGAGTGTATTGTTGACAGAGACTCGTGGGTTGGTCCAAGCATCATGGTGTGGGGTGCAGTCAGTCTGATCCAAGTCATTTTGGGCGTTACAGAAATCACATCTTCCAGCAAGACAACGCTCATGCCCACACTGCCAGAACAACATTGGACTTCAGAAGACAACATGGCATCCAAACCCTAGCATGGCCTGCACTCAGTCTGGATTTAAGTTCAATAGAACACCTTTGGGACGAGATTTAAAGAAGACTTAATGACATCCAACCAAAAAGGCCGACAACTGCAGCTGGACTCGATCAGGCATTTCGCAGAGTATGGACCCAAGTGTCTATGGCCTTCATCAACCAGCGAATTCATTCCATGTACAGACGATCCAACACCATCATCGATACCCATGGAGGCCATACACGATACTGACGCTTGCCACGCCGAAGACCCAGGTTCGATTCCCCAATGTGTGAAGCCCATTTCTGGTGTCCCCCGCCGTGATGTTACTAGTATATTGCTAAAAGCTGCATAAAACCCAACTCACACACTTAACTCACTCACTGTTACAGGCTACTTTCCTACCAATATAACTACTGATGGATTCCAGTCCTGTTCAAAGTTTAATGCAGAATGTCTAATTATCCATACCTTTCCTGTTTTTGGTCCTTCTGGTACCACCTGCAATGATCTGCAAACAGACAAGGTTCCTCTTCACCAAGAAGCAGATGGGTCCACACGATACATCTTCACTACACTTTTCTTACCATGTTCAGATTATTTATAAGACACTAGTACAATTCCAGAAGGAAAGATAACATGTACCATTATTTTCATGTGTATCATGGAAGCTGGAATATCATGTAACTCCCAGTTCTTGGGTACATGTTTGGAGAAAATTAAACTTCCCCACTTTTTAACTGTCAGTCCAGTGACATTATTTTTCTGCCAGCGTAAAATATGTGCAATGGAAAATCAGAGACCTGTATAATGTGATTATATATGTGTGATTGACTGTAATTAACCAATCACAATCAAGTATTTACTCAAGTCATGGTAGGAAAGGAATTAGTGGAGAAGCAGCACTTAGTGGAGGAAGAATCACTAAGTGGAGTAAGAAGCATGTAGTTGAAGAAGAAGCATTTAATGGAGGAAGAAGCACTAAGTGGAGGAAGAGGCACTAAGTGGAAGAAGGAGCACTAAGTGGAAGAAGAAGCACTTAGTGGCAGAAGAAGCACTAAATGGAAGAAGAAGCACTTAGTGGTGGAAGAAGCACTTAGTGGAGGAAGAAGCACTTAGTGGAGGAAGAAACATTTAGTGGAGGAAGAAGCTCTAAGTGGAGGAAGAAGCACTCACTAAGTGGAGGAAGAAGCACTTAGTGGAAGAAGGAGCACTAAGTGGAAGAAGAAGCACTTAGTGGCAGAAGAAGCACTAAATGGAAGAAGAAGCACTTAGTGGTGGAAGAAGCACTCAGTGCAGGAAGAAGCATTTAGTGGAGGAAGAAGCATTTAGTGGAGTAAGAAGCTCTAAGTGGAGGAAGAAGCACTTAGTGGTGGGAAGAAGCACTTAGTGGCAGAAGAAGCACTAAGGGGAGAAGAAGTAGTTAGTGGGCAGAAGAAGCACTAAGTGGAAGAAGAAGCACTTAGTGGCAGAAGAAGCACTAAATGGAAGAAGCACTTAGTGGTGGAAGAAGCACTCAGTGGAGGAAGAAGCATTTAGTGGAGGAAGAAGCAGAGTGGAGTAAGAAGCTCTAAGTGGAGGAAGAAGCACTTAGTGGTGGAAGAAGCACTTAGTGGCAGAAGAAGCACTAAGGGGAGAAGAAGAAGAAGTTAGTGGAAGAAGGAGCACTTTAGTGGCAGAAGAAGCACTAAATGGAAGAAGAAGCACTTAGTGGTGGAAGAAGCACTTAGTGGAGGAAGAAACATTTAGTGGAGGAAGAAGCTCTAAGTGGAGGAAGAAGCACTAAGGGGAGAAGAAGTAGCTAGTGGCAGAAGGAGCACTAAGTGGAGGAAGAAGCACTTAGTGGAAGAAGGAGCACTAAGTGGAAGAAGAAGCACTTAGTGGCAGAAGAAGCACTAAATGGAAGAAGAAGCACTTAGTGGTGGAAGAAGCACTCAGTGCAGGGAAGAAGCATTTAGTGGAGGAAGAAGCATTTAGTGGAGTAAGAAGCTCTAAGTGGAGGAAGAAGCACTTAGTGGTGGAAGAAGCACTTAGTGGCAGAAGAAGCACTAAGGGGAGAAGAAGTAGTTAGTGGCAGAAGAAGCACTAAGTGGAAGAAGAAGCACTTAGTGGAGCAGAAGAAGCACTAAATGGAAGAAGAAGCACTTAGTGGTGGGAAGAAGCACTCAGTGGAGGAAGAAGCATTTAGTGGAGGAAGAAGCATTTAGTGGAGGAAGAAGCTCTAAGTGGAGGAAGAAGCACTTAGTGGTGGAAGAAGCACTTAGTGGCAGAAGAAGCACTAAGGGGAGAAGAAGTAGTTAGTGGAAGAAGGAGCACTTAGTGGCAGAAGAAGCACTAAATGGAAGAAGAAGCACTTAGTGGTGGAAGAAGACCCACTTAGTGGCAGAAGAAGCTCTAAGTGGAGGAAGAAGCACTTAGAAAGTTTTCTATATATGTTTTGTTCATTTCAGTTACTTCTGAATATGAAAAGATTTAGAGATAACAGGTGAGAAAGGTGATTTAATCTTTCTAGGACTGGAACTTTGCTCACACCAAGCCCATTCTTGAAGTTTATCTGTAATTCTACCACTCAAGATTGGTGACAGTAATTGGGTGTAACACAGCAATTTAGTGTTTTCGTATATCTGACTCAACATTATACCTTCAGGATCACAATGAGCTGTATGAAATCATAATAGTGACTTGTGTATAACTAAACCTAGTTCAAAATTCTGTTTATAATTCAGGTCTGCAGGTAAAATAGCTCTATACTGAAATACAGCATGTTTATTAACACTGAATACAAATGATATATTACCTGTCAGACCCTGTATCTGAACTGTCGTCATCTTTGTCACCTAGGAAAATAACCATATCAGTTTATAATGCAAGCAGTAAAAATATAGCATGTTTTATTAGGATGACAGTTTTCAGTGAAGTACAAATTCTGGTACTTCCTTAGGCTAAATCCCATCCAGAACACACTCCCCTAATTATAAGCACACAAAGTCGAGAACCTAATCCACTCATAGCCCTAAGTTCACTTGTCATCCGTCAATGTCTTCTTATTCTAATTTGAACTGTTAAATGTGAATTCAAAAGTCAAAGCATGAGAACAACAAATCTTGATTATCCAGCAAACAAGTCTCCATTGAGGATGAAAGGCAAAATAACAGTGAAAGTTATATGCATGGATCAGTGAAAATCAATGTTGACACCAGACATTTTAAATCTGTGGAGATTTTCAGCCACCAATAACCTGTACTCTATCTTAAAGGTCACATGCAACGTAAAACACAACTTTGCAGATCCTGATACCTTCGGTATGGACTTACCGAAACAAATCACAAAATGCAAATTCAACTTATAAAGTTGAAAAATAACGCGATGATGAAAACCCCAGCCAAATCGGAGTTCAAACGATTCACTAATTTTCCCCGGCTTTCGGGGAAAACTGGTTTCAACAGCTGGGCTGGGCTCATAGCACGCGTCGCCAGTGAAATAGGTTCGCTCAGCTTGGAAGCGGGTTGTCCGTGAATACCTAGGTGAAGGCTTTGGTGTGAGCTATTTTTCTAATGTTTTGTTGATATCTCACAGGCGGCGTAAATTAACTGTTTATATAATTTCATTTGTCTATTTCACCACACGCGTTCTTCTTACCGAGTCATTTTTTTCTCAGTTCGATACTTAAAAGCAATGTCATTATTTAGCGTTGACAGAATTTCTAACTGTGATATACATATGTGTGTTGTCACAGACAAAACTCAATGTCTTGTTTTATTGACACCTGTGTGTCTGCCTGCCTGTCTGCTAATGACAATATTCAATACACAACTCTGCGATCACTGACCACATGCAACTTAACACCAATCAGGCTATACACCATAAACAAAATGCATTGATTTATGGCCCGAGTTAGGCCTCTGTCACATTATGTAATTACACAGACAGGCAGGTGTGATACTTTGAACACATGACATGTTATGATGTCTGTTGATTGCAAAATGTTATACACAAAAAATGAGCATGTATTTACAAAACCCAACATCTGTCTCTATATATACACACAATTAGCCGTGAGGGCATCTGCAAATGAACCAGCCGTTACACTTGAGTGCACACCCACCCTCTCTGACTGGGTTCGGTATCCCGGCTGCTTCGTTTTCTTGGGAAGTAAACCGAAAGTACACAATATTGCACTTTTGATTTGCGATTGTACACTTTTAAGACAGTTGTACGTTGTGAAACTAGGTGCTGCCCCTCACAGCAAGAAAAGGATGCATCACTATGACTACCAAACATCCCTGTTAATGTATGGGTGTTACCACATAAGGCTCTGTGTACCTCTGCTAGTGTTGAGAGTCATGAAGGTGTTGATCTTTAGTATGTTGGTAGTTGGCTCAAACATCTTCACCAGTGACGTCTGCAATACACAGCCATTAGACAAAAGTCAGGCAAGAGTCACCGTACAAACTGTAGTAAAAGGATTTTCGTATACCGTGAAGAGTCTGACTAACTAGGCAGGCCCCATTCCACAAAGTTATCTTAGTGCTATGGCAGCGCTCGATTTAGTACTTTGTTACTTGCACTGGTGCAACCCAAATATTACACAGTGCAATCTAGCTATTAGCTGAGCTTGCACCTGGTGCAACTAAATGTTTGAGTGGGTAAACTCTCAATAAAACATCTAAATAATTGAATACCATATTTCTTACATTACATATTGCAATAAAAGCAGTGCAACTGGAATTTGGCTGGTGCAACTAGGTTTTTATCTTAGGTTGCACCTGGTGCAAGTAGGTTAACATCTCTTAAATCGAGCCCTGTATGGTGATCGTAACTCCCATACTTAGGTTTAGGGTCATCATAGCGCTAAGATTGCTTTAGGAATGGGGGGCCCTGAATTCTCTGAAGTTATAAATAATCTAACCTGACCATGTTCAACAAAGCAAACTTAGGGCTAAGACTGGCATAAGTCTATGTTACAGAATGGGAGTTACAATGTCTCAGTGTTAAGAATGCCTTCCAAATCTGTCAGTCATAGCACTGTCAGTTTTCAAGATAATGAACATTAATGAACAGTGATAAGCCAGGTCTGGGTCAGCCAACAGTTCTACAGGCTTTTACAACAAGCACTGCGTTATTGTGGCCCTATTCATCTCCAGATTCCTCAGGGGGTTAAGGGAACTACATCAAAGCCCACTCACCTTCAGTGTTGCTAGTAGGAGTTTCTCCCCCTGAAGGAAGAGCTGTCTCTTGTCGGGGGTCACATTCACATCAACACTCTCTGCAACACCGTAGACAGTGACATTTACCCTCAAATGCCATCAGGAGACAAATATGGGGTACTGACACCAATTTTACCCAAGAATGCACATGGGAGACAAGTATTGGGTACGAGGACCTATTTTGTCATGGAAACCCCATTGCAGATGAACAAAAAGCACTGCGATAATATTTTACCCTTGAATGGAGAAAAGTATGGGGTACTGGGAGCCTATGGAAACCCCAGTGGAGACCTGCATGAAGTGCTGGAGACCTATTCTGCCCAGTCTTTTTCGTGACTATGTGTCCCAGTCCACCCAGCTGTGAATGGGTACCTCGTAAGGATGGAAAAGCCACATTAACTCGGTGCGCCTAGTAGGCAGCAAGAGTTGTATGCTCCACAGGGAGTTGAGATTGAAAAATATGATGTGCTGTTGTGATGATATCCAATGATCGAGGAAGAAAAACAAAGCACCTTTGAGCAGTTGTACTGGATATCAGCGCTATACAAATGTATGTATGTATGTAATGTATGTAATGTATGTATGTATGTATGTATGTATGTATGTATGTATGTATGTATGTATGTATGTATGTATGTATGTATGTATGTATGTATGTATGTATGTATGTATGTATGTATGTATGTATGTACGCATGTATATTTAAAATGCATGCAGGAACATTACCTATCTCGAAGTCATATGAATGATTCAAGAAACCATTACTGAAAAATACTTTATCTCAACATTTGCTTCAAATTCTCAGAAGCCAATATCACATTATCTAAATGATATTTAATTCTGAAGATATCCGGTTTCTGTTATGTAACAACCATACAGCTGAATAGGTTGCAAAAAATGTTTCACTGACCTTTGTCCATAGTGATGGTCAACACCACAAAGGGGTACTGATGGCGGTTGTAGCTGTGGTACACCTCATTGATCTGCTTGGACAACTGGAATGTCATCATGAGACTGTATTTTAAATCTGACTTTGTTAGTATATTGTAAATTGTAGGCTGCAGGGGTGGAAATAACTTTAAAATTGCTAGTGTACTCCGGTACAGTGGCACATGTGAAATCACTTGCCCTGAAAAATTTTCCTCTATACCGGCCGTTTTCTTGTTGAATTTTTTAAATAAACAACATAATTAACATTGGAAAGTCAACTGGACGCCGGTACAGTGTGATATACGAATTTGCTTGCCCGACAGACAAAAAACACTGGACTGGGACGTCGGGCAATGGGTTATTTCCACCCCTGGGCTGTATCCTAAATGAGACATACAACTTTATGGATCACAACTTCTGGTTTATTGCATAGAGCGAAGTTTTGATGTAGATCTATATCGAATAGTCGCTCTATGCAATAAACAAGAAGTTGTCATCCATAAAGTTGTATGTCTCATTCTTGCCTCACCAACTTCTAGAATGCCGATCAAACAATGAATCTTAAATGCATGCACAACTGAACTTTTGTTAAAACATTGATACTCGCCTGCCTAGTACACTGTTTGTATAGAATGTTCGGTTACTTGTGCTTCATCCTTAACTGAACTTAAATTAACTATTAATCAGATATTTGAATTTCACTACCTTGGCTGAGTCACACGGCCTCTTGTTGATGAAGATGAACTGTCTGTCGGAGCTCCCTCTTCCTCGGCCATGTTCACACTTGGACACGAAGCCCTCTATCCTGCAACACATACATGGCTTGATTCAATAAGGTACAGCACACTGTACACTGCATCATCATACACATGTATCCATTCAGGTATTACTTATGTATCAAATTTTAATCAAGAGTATTTACAAACTTTGGCCCCAGAATAACAAATTATGTTATCACAAGAGATGGGCATTGGCCTGAATTGCGTATTGCAATTCTTTGGAATAACAATTCACATGCTGCAATACATAGAACATTATATCACATGCATTCTTTCCAATATCATTGGTTATGAACTGGAATAAACAATCTTTACTTTTAACATTTTACAATCAACAACTTCTTAACTGCTTATAACAACACTTCAGGTGAAAACAAGAAAGAAGTTGTTATCCAGAAGAAGTTATAAAATGAAATACCCATGTATTCCGAGGATAATGTAATTTTCTGACTAAAATTGATATTTTATACTTATCCTGACTCATGCTAAATGCTTGTCTCCTTCTTCTTTGCGAATGATAGTGGAACACTTGAAATCCCTTGAAGTTCCCTTCTAAAAAGCGGACGTAAAATCATCACTCACCCACGAGTAGTCTCCCTTGCCTCCTTTGGCGCCCTTTTTGGTCACATGACCAGCCATGTTTGTCACTCTCTCCGTATGTACGCCCGACACCCGGATTTACAGGGATATCCAGAGTGCCCTGAGAGGGGAGGTTGGGAGGGCTGACCTCATGAGTCAGGATAAGTATAAAATATCAATTTTAGTCAGACAATTAAGTATTTTTCCTTATCCTGACTCATGCTAAATGCTTGCAGAATCCGTCGGAATTGGTGGTGAGCTTGCTTGGTGTGTGGATGGACGAGCAGGTTCGACCACTCTGGTAGTTTCAGGGTTGGACTTCCGAGTTCTTGTATGAGGACGGGAACCATACCCTCGCTGGCCAATAGGGAGCGACCAAAATCAGTTGCAGCATTGTCGTCTGCTTGATTTTCTGTATTACTTGTGGTAGTAGTGCTGGAGGTGGAAACGCATAGGCGTTTAGTCCTTCCTATGAGATGCTTAAAGCGTCTGTTGCCCATGCCTGAGGATCCGGAATCGGTGAGATGAATGTTGGTAGTTGCTTGTTGAACTTTGTTGCAAACAGGTCTATCAGTGGAGATCCTATTGTCTGTATGACGAACTGGAACGCTTCTGGATGTAACATCCATTCCGTTGGGGATGGTTGTAGTGGACGAGATAGGGCGTCTGCTATGACATTCTTTGCTCCTGGAATGTGGCATGCCTTCATGTAGATGTTCAGGTCGTCGACGATGCTGAACAGGAGAAAGCTGAGTTGTTGCAGACTTGTTGATCTTGTTGATCCTTGTTTGTTGATGTAGAACGCTACTGTGGAGTTGTCCGTGTGGACCGTGAGTCTTGCATTCTTTAGTACGCTGGACCAGTGTTGTAGAGCGTTGATCACTGCTTTCATGTGCAGACTCTGATCCTGACTCGACCACTTCCCTGCTGCCACTTCGTTGTCGAGGTGGGCACCCCATCCTTGTAGCGATGCATCCACGTAGAGATGAGTGTTGCAAACCGGCTCTGACAAAAGGTTCCTCAGCAAACATTCGACTTCCGAGTCCACCATAAGAGGTATGGTTTCAAGTCGGTGTCCAGTAGTATCAGATGGGGCATTCAGAAATATTTGTAGTGGGGAGTTGTAAATTCACCCTCTGCGAGTCATGTCTTGAGCTGAGGTGAGTAGACCGAGCATGCTTTGCCAAGCACGTAGTGTCAACGGAGAGAGCATTGCTTGAGATATCATCTGTTGTATCTTGACCCAACAATCCTCTGGGACGACTATGCGATTCACCGGCGTGATGAGTCGTATTCCTAGAAATTGAAGATCCTGTTTCAGCTCCAGTTCCGACTTGAGGAGATTTACCAGCCATCCTAACTGAGTGAGAAGCCTGATGGTGAAGTCTAGTTGCAGTCTGAGTTGACTGGGATCTTGATGAACTTGAATTCCGTCGTCCAGGTAAAAAGCACTGCGTAGACCTCGACGATGTAGATATGTGACGATGGGCTTGGTCACTCGAGTAAACAACCAGGGGGCCGACGATATTCCAAACGGTAGAACCTTCCACTGGAAGTGATGTCCGTTGAAAAGGAATCTTAGGTATTTCCTTGAGTCTGGATGTATCGGGATGTGTAGGTACGCATCTTGTAGATCTATGCTGGCGAGGTAGTCTGATGGACGAACGAGATGTCGGAGCTGAGGAAGATGTATCATCTTGAATTTTGCTGGTCTGCGGAGATACTCCTGGTTGAACTTCCTCATGTTGTAGATGAGCCGAAACTTCTCCTTGGAATTCTTCTTCGGTACCAGGAAAATTGGGGAGTAAAAACCGGGCGTGATGAGATCTTGATTTATCTCTTCTACTGCATCTTTGTCGAGTAGAGTCTTGATTGCGTCGTCCAGTTTCTCTGTCTGGTCGGCTGCGTAGTTGAAGGCCAGCGGGTTGCTTGTAAGCGGCGGGGTGGCTTCCAACTGTATCTTGTACCCTCTGCGTAGTATCTGGGATACGTAGTCGTCCTGTAGTATTCCCCAATTCTCCCAGTACCGTTGAAGACGTCCACCCACTGTCGAAGGTTGTACAGGAACGGCTGGGGGTGGAAGACTCCAGTCGTTCCAAACCTGTCCTTCAGCGCTTGGTTCCCCTGGCACCCCTGGGTGCTCGGCCTCTTCCGGGGTTACTTCTGGGGGCTCCGGTTGGGCGACGAAAAGAACCTCTTCCTCCTCTCGAGCTGGAATACTTCTTTTCTCTGGCTCTCTGGACTCCTGCAAACTTGGATTTGTTGGAGTAGCGCTGGGACGTCTGGTGAATCACATTTGCCAAGGTATCTATGGACTTTATCATCATGACCTCCCTTGATTTGTGTGTAACCTCTTTGGCGACTTCTTCAATTCCTCCTCCGAAGATGGATGATGCTGACCATGGGGCTCTGTATAAGGACTTGGTGAACCGCTCACTCCAGGTGCACGATGACAATAATCCTTGTCTCCTCAGGAGAGTCAGGCCCGCTGATGTGGATGCTAGATGCTCCGACATAAACTGGTGGTCCTTTTTCTGAGTCAGTAGTGCAGAATATATCATCCGGTCATCTTCGGCGGTGGAGTTCTTGAACTTCGAGATGAGTGCTTCGTTGATAGCCCTAGACCTGGCTAGTCCGAAGAAGGTACGTCTAGTAGTCGTATCCAGTTGCGCTAGCTTCTTGTCCTCTATCTTGTAAGTTCTATAGCGGGAGTCGTTGATGATCTTGTAGTCCTCATCAATCTCTGGTGCCTTCAGGAAGGGTTCCATGTGATGTAAGGGGAATTTCCTGGCGTTGAACGTCGGGATATGCTGATTCTGGAACTTGGTAGCCTTATCAAAGGCTGAGCTGAGACTGTCCGGTACTTGGGAGATCGGGTCGATAGGCGGAAAGGTGAGTGTGTCGAAATCATCGTTGGACATCTTGTATGTAAACGCTTCGTCTGTGTCCTTGGAAGGTGATGCTAGGTCCAGGCCATTAGCAATCCATGAGGTTACTTCCGTATCGGAGAATATGACTTCACCTTCTTCCTCTGATTTAGACATCTCCCGCTCTGACGATCCACGACGGCGTGTGAGTCTCTGTATGAAGATCTGTATGGCGAACTGCTGTGCGCAGGTGAGCGATCGATGTGATCGTGTATCCTTCCTGGAGTCTTGAGATCTCTCTCTAGGCCTTCGTGAAGGTTGATTCTTAGGCGTAGTTTCCCCTCTGTAAGATGTGGAGTGCCTGCGTGCAGGTTCCGATGTGCGTCTGAGTCCGATGGTGATGATGACCCGTATCTACGACGTCTGTAGGGTTCTGGAGAACGCTTCGATCTGCTTCTGCGTGGAGAATTCTTAGCGGCTCCTTCAGGGACGTCTAAGGCTGAGCTGACGTTAGTAGCGTTGTCCAGGCTCCTAACTTCAGATGGGGAAGATCGTCGGGTGCGTGAGCCTTCACGCAGGCTTCCCTCTTCTTCCAAGTGCGTTGGAGAGACTGCTGAATCTTCACGCAGGCTAGTAGTCATCGTAGTGGTCTTCGTAGCAGCTTTCTCCTCCGTGAAGCGACGTTCCATCATCAACATCATCTGGTCTGTAAACTGTTGCATAAACAGCCCGGGTTGAAGTTCTGCGATGTCTGAAGAGACTGCTGCAGGGTTGATGATGCTTCTGACAACGATGAGGCGTCTTCTAAGGCATGCTGCACTTGTGAAGAGTTGACGCTGCTGCTATCTCTGGTACCCGATGTCTGCGTTGATAGAAGGTCTTCTGTCAATGTCTGCGCTGATAAAGTTGCCGATGTAGCTGTAGAAGCAGGCTTCGTCTTCTTGCTGACGACTGTGACTTCAGGTATGAGGATGGGGGGATCATCATACACGTCTGCTTCTTCCAGAGGTACAATCTCGGCAGAGAAGGATCTCGTCTTCTGCGTAGAGCTGTGTAGAGACTTCGATGAAGTCTTAGGGGTAGTAGCCTTCTTCTTCTGCGTTGAAGACGATCTAGTCTTCTTCGTCTGCGAAGAGGTCAGCTCCGTTGACGACGATCTCTTATTGGCTCCAGAGTTCATCACTGGAACAGCGACCTGCCCCCGTAAAACTGCTCGGCAATTCACTGGAATTATGAACATCGGCAGCAGTAGTTAACACACGGTTATCAGCGCAATCACTCGATTTAGACATGACTTGTGAATACCTTCTTACCCAGTCCTTTGCACGTCTATGAATGGAAAAAAGGTAGTTATTAAATTCAAAAGTGGTTAAATTCAGACAATGTTTACAGCGAGAGCTGAAAGAACATGAAGTAGTGCAATCAGGACATAATAAATGTGGGTCAGCCGCAGACAGCCGGTACCTACAACGAATACAAGTTTTCATCAAATGTAAACACGATGAAAAAACATGTCAAACAACGTATAATTTAGATCAAATTTCAAACCATATAGTAGAATACAATCCTAAAAGCCGTATACAGCAATAATTTTGATGTAAAGGTCCAAAATAGAAAAGGATATGTGCCGTATAGGGACCCAGGTGCTCTCACAACCGTCCTCAAGGGCGAAGAAGGAGAGAGTGACAAAACATGGCTGGTCATGTGACCAAAAGGGCCAAAGGAGGCAAGGGAGGCCACTCGTGGGTGAGTGATGATTTTACGTCCGCTTTTTTAGAAGGGAACTTCAAGGGATTTCAAGTGTTCCACTATCATTCGCAAGAAGAAGGAGACAAGCATTTAGCATGAGTCAGGATAAGGAAAAATATAGTTTAAATTGCTTAAAGGTCACATGCAACATAAAACACAACTCTGCAGATTCTGATACCTTTCGGTATGGACTTACCGAAACAAATCATCAAAATGCAAATTCAACTTATAAAGTTGAAAAATTACGCGCGATGAAAAAAGCGCATGAAATCGGAGTTCAAACGATTCACTAATTTGCCCCCAGCACTTGGGGGAACAGTGGTTTCAACAGCTGGGCTGGGCTGGGCTCGCTCATAGGACATGCGAGTGAAATAGGTTCGCACAGCTTGGAAGTGGGTTGTCCGTGAATACTCGGTGAAGGCTTTGGTGTGAGCTATTTTTCTAATGTTTCGTTGATATTTCACAGGCGCGAGCTTTTTATATGTTATGACAGTAGATTACCGATTTAACTGTTTATATAATTTCATTTGTCTATTTCACCACACGTTCTTCTTACCAAGTCACTTTCTCAGTTCGATACTTAAAAGCAATGTCATTATTTAGCGTTGACAGAATTTCTAACTGTGATATAGATATGTCATTGTCACAGACAAAACTCAATGTCTGTTTTATTGACACCTATGTGTCTGCCTGCCTGTCTGCTAATGACAATATTCAATACACAACTTCGATCACTGACCACATGCAATTTGAACTTAACACCTATCAGGCTATACACCATAAACAAAACGCATTGATTTATGGCCCGAGTTCGGTCTCTGTCACATTATGTAATTACACAGACAGGCAGGTGTGATACTTGTACACATGACATGTTATGATGTCTGTTGATTGCAAAATGTTATACACAAAAAATGAGCATGTATTTACAAAACCCAACATCTGTATATATACACACACAATGAGCCGTGAGAGTGGCATCTGCAAATGAACCAGCCATTACACTTGAGTGCACACCGTCCCTCTCTGACTGGGTTCGGTATCCCGGCTGCTTCGTTTCTTGGGAAGTAAACCCAAATACAAAATATTGCACTTTTGATTTGCGATTGTACGCTTATAATTTTGTTTATATGTTTTTTCATAATCAGCAATGTATATTATATGCCATGAATAAGTGATAATTGTGTTTTAATTATGTATGATTTTTTGGTTGCATGTGACCTTTAAGGTCCATCCTGATTAACTGTTGAGACCATTTTGACATGAAGTGTATCAAACTTGTCTCAGCCCAGATATGGCATGGAGACTTAGACATGTGAAAAATCATCATCATCATCATCATCATCATCATCTTCAGCATAACATCTTGTTTAGAAGTTAATTAACCTGAAATAATGGGTTAACAAATTTTGTTTGAGTTCCAACTGCATCCTTTTTTATCTATTACATATACCACTTAAAACAAGTTGACTGGAATATATTACAACATACACAATAATATAACTGGATGAATTCTGACGCAGTAATCAGTAAAATATAATACCTAAACCTATACCAAAACAAATATATCCTAGCATTGTGTAATTTTAATTTCAGGTTTTACTCTAAACATGTAAAATATTTTGATACTGATTTTAAGGGTCAAGTTAGGGGGTCGGCTTATCTATGAGATCAGCTTATCTACGGTAATATACGGTATGTAGAAAAAAAGAAAGATTTTGCTGTACAATATTTTGTTTACATATATTTGTAAGATAAACAACCTGATTCTACTTACCCTTTCCCAGCCTGGTTGGTACAGGATATCCTGACCCCGGTTGTCAGAAAAACAACATGATTCTACTTACCCTTTCCCAGCCTGGTTAGTACAGGATATCCTGACCCCGGTTGTCAGAAAAACACCATGATTCTACTTACCCTTTCCCAGCCTGGTTGGTACAGGATATCCTGACCCCGGTTGTCAGAAAAACAACATGATTCTACTGACCCTTTCCCAGCCTGGTTGGTACAGGATATCCTGACCCCGGTTGTCAGAAAAACAACATGATTCTACTTACCCTTTCCCAGCCTGGTTGGTACAGGATATCCTGACCCCGGTTGTCAGAAAAACAACATGATTCTACTTACCCTTTCCCAGCCTGGTTGGTACAGGATATCCTGACCCCGGTTGTCAGAAAAACAACATGATTCTACTTACCCTTTCCCAGCCTGGTTGGTACAGGATATCCTGACCCCGGTTGTCAGAAAACACCATGATTCTGGTTGGTACAGGATATCCTGACCCGGTTGTCAGAAAAACAACCCTTTCCCCGCCTGGTTGGTACAGGATATCCTGACCCCGGTTGTCAGAAAAACAACATGATTCTACTTACCCTTTCCCAGCCTGGTTGGTACAGGATATCCTGACCCCGGTTGTCAGAAAAACACCATGATTCTACTTACCCTTTCCCAGCCTGGTTGGTACAGGATATCCTGACCCCGGTTGTCAGAAAAACACCATGATTCTACTTACCCTTTCCCAGCCTGGTTAGTACAGGATATCCTGACCCCGGTTGTCAGAAAACACCATGATTCTACTGACCCTTTCCCAGCCTGGTTAGTACAGGATATCCTGACCCCGGTTGTCAGAAAAACACCATGATTCTACTGACCCTTTCCCAGCCTGGTTGGTACAGGATATCCTGACCCCGGTTGTCAGAAAAACAACATGATTCTACTTACCCTTTCCAGCCTGGACAACCATCCTGACCCTTTCCCCCTTTCATGATTCCTGACCCTTTCCCAGCCTGGTTGGTACAGGATATCCTGACCCCGGTTGTCAGAAAAACAACATGATTCTACTGACCCTTTCCCAGCCTGGTTGGTACAGGATATCCTGACCCCGGTTGTCAGAAAAACAACATGATTCTACTTACCCTTTCCCAGCCTGGTTGGTACAGGATATCCTGACCCCGGTCGTCACCAGACAGTAGGCATTGAGAACCTGGATCATCTTGGCAAACTCCTTCTTCAGACTTCGCTGAAACTCTCGATGTCGCACTGGCAGTGTCGAGAACAGGTTTTGTAGAATCACGGTCATTCCTTTCTGAAGACATGACGTAGACACAGTAAGTTAATTCAACGTCTCTTCAATTGATTGGCACTAAAAGGACAAAACTCAGTAGAATAATCATTTAACTACAAATGTGAGTGAATGCTTATGTCATAGTTTAGATGACCCTCAACATGAACCCTTCTTATGACTCTCCCTGAAAGTGCAATATTTCAACATGACAAAAGCACTCTATTTTTGGGGGGTAAAATCTCCATTTGTTCAAGGCCCACACTGAAAAATACTTTGGTGACTCTTCCCTGATGCTTTCTGCTCCACCCTGCCCTATAAGCAATGACTGATCCCCAATATGGCCACTGTTGATCGGTCAGAACCTGTGTGTGAAATACGCATCATGCCAGGAAGAGCAATTCTTCTCATCATCACCAGTCAGGCTGATTACTGGGGTAAGTGTGTTTCTTATTTAATGGTGCATCAATAGCGTCCTTGATGGCAACTATAATCTAATCTGGACCACATGATCAAGTGATTGATTATTGTAGGATATTTACATAGCGCACATATCCACGCAACTAGTACGTGCTCAAGGCACTGGTATTTTGTCCCCGGATCATTGGATGTCAATCTCAACAGCATATCGTATTATCAATCTCAACTCCCCTGGGGATCATACAACTCTTGCAGCCACTAGGCACACCAAGTTATTACGGCTTTCCCATCCTTACAAAGTACCCATTCACAGCTGGGTGGACTGGGACACATAGTCACAGTACTTTGTCCAAGTTTACTGCATGTTGCTGACCCATCTTGTCATATAACAACGGATTTGTGGGTTCTGTACACAGGGTTGTGTACTGTACACTAATGGTTGTGACAACACTGAAAGAGTCTGAACACAAAGTTTTTACACCCGGTCACAGGTGGGCTTGATCCCGACACCTCAAGCTCGCTGGATCACTAGCCTTGCGCCTTAGACAGCTCGCCCACCATGCCCCCAATTGATATTGTAAACGGATACACCATAACTATATATGATAAGGATGAAAAAGGGCAAAAAATGGTCTTCACACGCTAGCAATATTAGCCTATGTGGGGATTCCATTGTACCCATGTGGGGATTCGAACCCGGGTCTTCGGCGTGACGAGCCAACGCTTTAACCACTAGGCTACCCCACCGCCCCTGTTTGTGCTGAAGGTGTGAGATATAAAACTTTCACTGCCAGACTAACCTGTCTAGGGCATGGTGCCCTGCTGCAGATCTTCCCATGATGATCAAACTCTAGTCTTGTCCCAACACTTGCATCCTCATGACGGGTAACAACACATAATTTGCTGAAACATACAACATTATCACACCACTTGTATAACATAGAAACAGTCTAGAACAAGCTTGGTTTAACATGGGAAGGATGTTTGTTTGTTGATAAACACCACACTAAGTAATACTCCAGCTTCATGATGGCAGACTGTAAATAATCGAGTTGGGACCAAATAACCCTGTGATTGATATCATGAGCATTAATCTATGCAACTGGGATAAGATGACATGCATCAACCATGTCAGCAATCCTGACCATTTACAACTTCTTATGACAAACATGGGTTAATGAAGACCAATTTCAACCCATATCTTCATGGGTCAACATGGTTTAGAAAGGTATTTGTGTTACATTTTAGTCAGCTTTATTGAAGTAAAGCTCTAAATGATTCTGCTGATATATATTGGTGAAGGTCATAAACATCAGGCAAACAGGCCAAGGATCTGATGTGGACACGCATATAAGCATAAGAATATCCTTGCAAAATAAGGGACAAAACTCAATGTCAATGAAAACCTGTCTCACAAACATGGTAAATAAATATATTTCAACTGTCCATTTTCAATTCAAATGTCTATCAAAGACAAAACAATACCAAAACTTACTGTCTGTATCTTTCTCTGTCACAAAAACAAGACAGTTCATCTTTAATAAACTCAATGTGAAAATTGGGGCAAAATGAATGTCATGGCAAATATATCCATAACAAAACAAACTTCTGCAACATCAGGTAACCAGCTATTTCCAAAGTCAATGAGGGTTATATCCATGGAAACTAGCCCTGAACCCAGTCAGTGCTGATACAAAACAGACAAACCTTAAAGCACAGAGAGAGCTCAAAGCCTCCCCTCTAAAACCAAATGTCTCCACTCCAACCAAGTCCCCGAAGTCCTGCAGCTTAGACGTGTGGTGCTTTAAGGCTGTGGAAAGGCATAATAGGGTAGGGTATATTATTGTGGTAATAATTCATTACTAGACACAGCCAATGTTTCTATTAGGAGCCTGTAATATTCTCTGTATTACATACACTTGTGACATCTCAAGAGCTCTACCAAACCCTGTAGCATTCATTGCATGATGTACTCTTATACTCAACAAGGACATTCAATAACATGATATACCCGATACTCTTATACTTCACAAGAAGAACCGAAGCCAGGACTATTCACTGCATGATATATTCATATACTATACATGTACAACTATAGTGTTCTACAAAGGCCTGCAGTATTCTCCATATGATATACTCCTTTACCAGACATGGACAACACCAGTGTTCTACAGTTGCCTGTAGTATTCTCTGTATGATGTACTCTTATACTTTACTCTAGTGCTCTACCAAAGCCTGTAGTATTCTCTGTATGATATGTTAATATACAGGACATTGCCAAATCTTCTGTTTACAAAGGCATACACTTTGCTGTAGGATATACACGGGCAACTACAGTGTACAGAAACCTGCCATCCTTTGTATGATATACTCCAGTACTACACATGGGTAACTCTAGTGCTGTACAAAAACCTGTCATCCTTTGTATGATATACTCCAGTACTACACATGGGTAACTCAAGTGCTGTACAGAAACCTGCCATCCTTTGTATGATATACTCCAGTACTACACATCGGTAACTATAGTGCTGTACAAAAACCTGTCATCTTATGTATGATATACTCCAGTACTACACATGGGTAACTCTAGTGCTGTACAGAAACCTGCCATCCTTTGTATGATATACTCCAGTACTACACATGGGTAACTCTAGTGCTGTACAGAAACCTGCCATCCTTTGTATGATATACTCCAGTACTACACATGGGTAACTCTAGTGCTGTACAGAAACCTGCCATCCTTTGTATGATATGCTCCAGTACTACACATGGGTAACTCTAGTGCTGTATAGAAACCTGCCGTCCTTTGTATGATATATTCCAGTACTACACATGGGTAATTCTAGTGCTGTACAGAAACCTGCCATCCTTTGTATGATATACTCCAGTACTACACATGGGTAACTCTAGTGCTGTACAAAACCTGCCATCCTTTGTATGATATACTCCAGTACTACACATGGGTAACTCTAGTGCTGTACAGAAACCTGCCATCCCTTTGTATGATATACTCCAATTACTACACATGGGTAACTCTAGTGCTGTACAGAAACCTGTCATCCTTTGTATGATATACTCCAGTACTACACATGGGTAACTCAAGTGCTGTACAGAAACCTGCCATCCTTTGTATGATATACTCCAGTACTACACATGGGTAACTCTGGTGCTGTATAGAAACCTGCCGTCCTTTGTATGATATACTCCAGTACTACACATGGGTAACTCTAGTGCTGTACAGAAACCTGCCATCCTTTGTATGATATACTCCAGTACTACACATGGGTAACTCTAGTGCTGTACAGAAACCTGCCATCCTTTGTATGATATACTCCAGTACTACACATGGGTAACTCTAGTGCTGTACAGAAACCCGCCATCCTTTGTATGATATACTCCAGTACTACACATGGGTAACTCAAGTGCTGTACAGAAACCTGCCATCCTTTGTATGATATACTCCAATTACTACACATGGGTAACTCTGGTGCTGTATAGAAACCTGCCGCCCTTTGTATGATATACTCCAGTACTACACATGGGTAACTCTAGTGCTGTACAGAAACCTGCCATCCTTTGTATGATATACTCCAGTACTACACATGGGTAACTCTAGTGCTGTACAGAAACCTGCCATCCTTTGTATGATATACTCCAGTACTACACATGGGTAACTCTAGTGCTGTACAGAAACCCGCCATCCTTTGTATGATATACTCCAGTACTACACATGGGTAACTCTAGTGCTGTACAGAAACCTGCCATCCTTTGTATGATATACCCAGTACTGAAACCTGCCATCCTTTGTATGATATACTCCAGTACTACACATGGGTAACTCTAGTGCTGTACAGAAACCTGCCATCCTTTGTATGATATACTCCAGTACTACACATGGGTAACTCTAGTGCTGTACAGAAACCTGCCATCCTTTGTATGATATACTCCAGTACTACACACGGGTAACTCTAGTGCTGTACAGAAACCTGCCATCCTTTGTATGATATACTCCAGTACTACACATGGGTAACTCTAGTGATGTACAGAAACCTGCCATCCTTTGTATGATATACTCCAGTACTACACATGGGTAACTCTAGTGCTGTACAGAAACCTGCCATCCTTTGTATGATATACTCCAGTACTACACAATTAAAATAAAGTGAAAAAAAAACAAAACTTACTGAGTCCCTCAAAGTTCTTCTCCTCCACTCCTGTTCCGTTATCACTGACCTCAATACTTTCACTGCCATACTCCTTCAGTTTCACCTCTGACAAAAATACAAAATGAACATCACTCTTACATTTTGAGACAGAGGTTGTCAGGTTCACGTTCATCAACGCCAGGTGCTAGTGAAATAGGTTGCTTTATAAAACTGAACATTATAACTAATATTACATACTGTGTCGACACAAAAAAGTAATATCAGACCCAACAGATTCGCACATCAGTTCTTCATGTTCAAGTGGCACATATTTGTTTCAACTTTCATATCACATTAAGTACAATGAAGTTGTTTGGGCTGATACCGTTTCTACGTCAAATGAAATTATATATGTTTTACAGAAATCATCCCCAAAATACCGGAAGGGGAGAAATCTATGTAAATAATGGCATTACTTAAAACAATATATACGCATTAAATGTAATACTGAATTGTCCTATTACATATTTTCGTGTTTACAATACAGAATCACCTTTTTGGCTTCATGGTTTTTTTAATCATGGTGAAAGTGTCACACTACCATTAAATTTCAATAACAAAAGCTTCCTAAGCCATGCAGACTGTAACTATAAACATATTGTTTACAATACACAACCCCCTTTTTGATTTCATGTTTTTATTCAAATCACCTTTCACTTCCAAGTTTCTTTATGAGAAAACAGGGGAGATAAACACGGTGAAAGTGTCACTGAACTCTAAAGTGGCCTTCACATGGCAAACTAAAGTTTGACAACACATGTTTCAAACTCGAGTTTTCGAGTGTGAACATTCAAACAACTCGTCATCAACACCAATTTCAGAGTTGTCAAACTGTTGTCGAGAAATAGGATCGGTCTCTATTATCACCAACTTTTCTATCAAACTTTCGGTGTTGTCAAACTCAAGTTTGACGTGTGAAGTGTTGTCAAACTTGTGTTGTTCAGAAACAACCAAGAGCAGTCAACAAAACTGTCACGTGATGTTTTGGTTGTCTGGTCAACTCATCCTACAAATTAGCATCGCTCAAATGACACAAAAGTTTGACAACATGTGTTTGACGTGTGAAAATGCTATTTTGACAACTTTTGAAATTTTAACATGTGTTGTCAAACATAGTTTGCCGTGTCAAGGCCACTTATAATTTAATGAAAAAGTTGCTAAGGCCCACAGGACTGATTTCTACTTAAGTTTTTGTTTTGAAATTGGCACAGTGAAAGGGAATCTGAAAAACAACACAACTAAATTGGTCATGCCTTTTAACAAAAGCATTCAATAGCAGAAATATGGTGTATTACCAACACTTGTTGCTCTAGCATCTACACTGTTCTCAACCAGTTCCTTGACAGCAATGGCCAGCGTAAGAACGACTTGTCCTGAACATATACGATGAACCGATCCTCTGTCTATTGCCTGGATGGATCCTGCCTTCTCAGTTGTTGCTTCGGGGCTGTCAGAGCATACAACATGAGCATCAACGACATTGTTTACTGTTAATAAATACTTCTCTCATAGATTGTAAAACATTCCTCCATCTAACATATGACACTTAACAATGTACTGATTACAAGATTGTCAATCAAGGTTGCTGATATTGGGGCCCAATGATATACAGGTGCACAAAGTTAAACAGGGTTTAATGTTGTGTTATTGATGTACTGTAAATTGTAATGATGTGCATGTATCAGGGTTCTTGTACACGGCCACACTCATGCTTAAGAAATACAGTTCGCTCTACCCTCATGTATAGTGTAATAAAGCACACTTTCGCCCTGAACTATTATAATTAAAGTTTAATACTTTCTTAGGATAATTATGAATAAGCTAAGGCAGAAAACAAATGACGGTGTCGGTGACCAAATTAAGAATCCTCACACAGGGCTAACTGACACGCTGTACTTTTGACCCCCTACGTTAAGATGAACATTACCAGAAAAAACAAATGATAAACAGTTTGATGACAGTTTACGTTCGTTTTACATATCTTCTCTGAATAATTTTAATTACATCTGTGCTTAACGTAAACCATATGGGGCAATATGAATGTCGCATTTCTACTACCAACGTAAGTTTAGATCAGTACATCCAGATGAAGCTGACAAGTCCAGCGACATTCCACGATTGCATTGTGGGAATGTAAACATTGCGAACGTTACCGTGTCACTGTAAAATTGTGAGTCGAACTGAGATATTTTATCCGTCAGAAAACATAAACATAATGTTTCCACCAGTGATGGTAGCTGAGGGAAGCAACTGCAAACCAAGAAACAGGATGCAAACGAAGTAGTTTACTGTAGGAGGCTTTACAAGGCGATGACAACTGACATGCATTGTGATGTCAGTTACAAAGTGACATAATGAAAAGTGTTCGATTACGAGGGGACAGACTAGAATGGTGCAGTGACGCCAGTACATTGTGACATAATGCCAAAAGCGCTCTTTATCGTCTGATAAAGTACAGTAGGCGCATTTGATCTTTCACCAAAGCATCTTAGAATAGTTTTTAATGCTCCTGTACTGAGGTGAGGTGAGGTGAAACTGGGTTTTACGTCGTGCTTGAGAATATTTCGCTCATATGACGACGTGCATGCGTGTGTATGTGTATGTACGGCTGCTTGTACTATCCCAGACTTAAGCTGCTTTTATAGTGCTAGCCCACTGAGATACCATGCCACAGTGAAGCATGAATACCCAACTCAGACACATTATACTGACTCGAGCCGACCAGTCCTTGTTGTACCCATTAATGCCGAGCGCCAGGCAGGGACCAACAAGTACCATATTTTAACGTCTATTGATATGAAGCGGTCGGGGATCGAACCCGCGACCTTCCGCTTTCCGGGCGGACGCTCTAACCACTACACCACAAAGGCGGTCTCCTGTACTGAGATATTCATAAGGCAGTTGACATATATACCCCTCTCAGACACAGACTAATGACTCCAAGCCAAGCAGTCCTTGTTTTATCCCTTTTAATGCTTAGCACTAGGCAAGGAAACAACAAGTGCCATCTTTCAACGTCTTTTGGTATAAAGAACTTGGGAGTGAGTGAATTGGATTACACTGATATCATCAATATTCAAGTAATATCATGTGACAAAAGTTATATTTCATTGCACTGGATTTATTTGTCACCATAATGAGATGGCTGTGGCATACAATGAACCACAACAACTAACCCCAAAAAGATCATAAAGGAGGTGACTAAATTTTACGATAATGGAGTGTTTAATTGGCAAGTGGTCCTCAATGCTGGAGGTCATGAGGTAATGTTGGGCTGAAATTCAGTAGCTAACCCTGGTGATCGTAAAGGTGTGTTGGGTCGGAAAGAGTACACACGGAATAACGTCTTAAGGACTGAGTTGGGTGCAACCTTCCCTAACCCTAACACACCCACTAACATATTGATCGAAAAGAATCCCGAGACCCGTGAAAGGACACCCAATTACCGCTACAGTAAGCAGCGACCAGTCAGTTACACTAGCACAGCAAGGCTTTTCCAAAGACGTACATCCACGTGTATATACGTCGTTGGCTTTTCTAACAGATCACTATTTGCCTAAAGGCTAAAACCTCTAAAACTAATAAAAGGACCGAGAAACTTATTTCATATATTGAATACAACAATAACAGTTCATTATATTTAATCATCAAGAGGCAATAAGCAAGCATAATCATTACATATAATTAGGTTGCAAATTAAATCAAAAGTATGCCTGACACTTTGGAAGTTTCATCTGCAATGTTATCACTTTTCTCTTTTTCGGCCATCTTGATTCTCCCGCTTTTGAGAATTCATTTTGAAATACTGACATTAAACTGATTCCTAAATAATCATATTCTAAATACCTTCCAAAATATAATGCATAATGATTAAAATAACAGGTATAAATTGTACATGACTCTGTATCTCAAAGGCGCAACATGTTCATAATATACTCGATTACAATATAATTAAACGACTTGTCCCTTATAGAAAATGACCTTCAGACTTGGAGAGCACCTATCAAGTATTTGAAGCACTCATAAAATAACAATTGGAGTTGGATGGCACAGGCCCATTTTACAGGGTTTTGGGTTTTCTTTGGATATCAAGTACATAAATCTCTATCTTTTGATAATGATAATGTTATGCAGTAATGTCATATCGTCTCCAAGTCAAAGTCATAAAATAATCTCATTTACACATGTATACAATAACAAAGGTTGAGTTTACAACACATATATATGATGTCATAGTACATGGGGAAATCCTACAAAAATATATCCTACTGAATTGGGAGGTATTTTGATGCTCTAATATTTTGATGCTCCAATATTTTGATGATTCAATAGTGGAGTTGGACTATCATGGTTATATGAGAATTCAGTCAATACGTTACGAAAAATTCATTTGAGTAAATGACATAAATGTATGTCACATGGAAAAGGTCGGTGGTCCGATCCCCGGCGGTGACGAATGAAAACACGCTACATGTTGTTGCTCTGTACTTGTGAACAGTTATATTTATCTTTGCAGTTTTATGGTCAATAATCATTAATGTGTTTGTCTTTGCTGACAGTTTATGAATATTTTTTTGTTCAATAAAGGGGACACAGGCCCATTTTACAGTTACTAAAGTCATATCATGAAAAAAGTGGAATCCATATGTTTAATAATTTGTCATTAGATGTGCTATTAAAACTTTTGATGTTAAGATATTACCAATATTGATGTATGCTACGGACATTTGGGGTTTTCGTCCTTCTCAGGATATTCTTAATGTACATGATAAATTCTTAAAGGAAATATTACATCTTCCAAGAGCAGTTCCAAATATTTTAGCTCGTGGTGAATTAGGTCGTTATTCTCTGAAAATACATCAATTTGTAATCGATTCTGGGTACGCTTGATTCAACAGAAAGATAATGTAACTTTATCAAATGCTTATCTTTGTCAATATAGACTAGCAGAAATTGGAATATCTTGTTTGGAGTTACAAGTAAAACAGCTATTAGAAAAGTATGGTTTAGGATATGTATGGAAAAACAACTGGATTTCGACCTTTCATCTTTCATAGGAACTTTTAGAATTAGATGTATTGATATAGATACACAAACTTTGTTGACACGTATTCATTCTTATCTTAAACTAATTTTATATTGTGACATTAAACTTTCATTTGTGAGGGAGAACTTACCTGGAAGTACCAGCTTAGGCTGGATTTACACTACGTCCGATTTTCTCTGCGTTGCGTCATGCGTTGCGTCCGAAAAACCGCAAGCAGTACAATTTCCATTTAGACAATACACTAGGTGCGAATTTTGCATGCGTTGCGATCCGAAGCGATTTAGATAGGTAGGCCTCCTATTTTTGACGCAACGCAAATGAACTCGCATGAGGAATTCCCCTGATGACGTCATTCCAATAAAGTATTTCCCCAACACGTTGACAATCAGGTAAGTTTATTTCCTCATCTTTCGATAAAAACACGCGATTCCAATTGCAGACAGGCTGTTTTTTTATGAGATATTATTTACAATGTGTTTCTGCGCCTGTCTGTGCACAACAGATTCAATAATATGACAAACCGTTGATAAATGTCATTCCTAGAACGAGCTACTTCAAGATGCTTCTAAAAGTCTTATGAAGAATAAAATTGCCCAGATATTTCATGAGGCTCAATTTGGTTCACGTCAACAGAACCCTCATAAATATGTTCCCCAGGGAAATCAGTACTGCTCAGATTCTATATATGTGGAATTTGTAATGCCTGTGTGTATGAGAGAACAATGTTGGTATAGAGGTAAATATTTTCTACAAACTTTTAGTTCAATATTTCGAAAACACATAAAAGATTGATGTTATTTAATTCCCTAATAATTCCCTTATAAGACGATTATAGGCTCCTTCAAGAAATCTTTGTTGGTTTAAGGGATGTACCCACCATCTCCGTGTTTTGTTCTCTTCCTCATGCACAGAAACTGCCAGAGATGCTGGGATTTTCCCTCCATCTTATATTCATCCGTCTTATATCGCAGATGATCGCACCTAGTGTATTGGAAAAAACGCACTCGGTAACGCATGCGTCAAAAAATGCGGGCGTAGTGTAAATCCAGCCTTATCGTAATGCTTTGAGAAAATTCCGCTGTTCAGGCAATCAGTTAATGATAAGAAGCGGGTCTGGAAGAAAATCTGGTCCGACAAGAAATTCTAGATTATGTCCATTTTGTGTTATACCTGTAATTGAGACAGAATATCACATGAATTTGGAATGTCCGTTTTACTATAATCTTAGACATCATACAATTTTGCCTGAGCTCTTTTGTGCTCATGCATCCTTTTTATGATAAATTTGAATTACTTTGCACATCACAGGATTTAGGTATTTTAAATCGATTAGCGAAGTTTTGTTTCTCGCATTTAAACAACGTAACAATGTTTTAAACAAAACATGTGCAACCCTTCAAATGTATGCTTATTGACCTATACATTGTTATGGCGCTCCAGATTTCCTTGATACGTTTTCACGAAACATATTTAATATAATCATATCATAAGTAACGTAACCTATATAGGCGGATCCAGATGTCAATGCATCTATTTGTGACGGGTGACATCGGACTGTGCTTTGAGCAGAAATATCTAATGGTTACCGGGACGTGTTTTTCCGTTTTTATGTATCGTAATTCTCATGTGGATGTGTATCTCTCCGAGGTCATACTCTTCAAAAGGTAACATAATAGAAAAGAAAGAAAAAATAATGAAAGCCAGCTAAAACTATTTATCTGAAATGGTTAAGAACTGAATGACCGGTGTCAGTGTGCACTGATACCTTAATATGTCCCAGGGGCGGTGGGGTAGCCCCCTTAGTGGTGAAAGTTTGTCGTCAAATGACCATTGGGAAACTCAGGTGAAATGATTTCTGGCGCCCCTCGTGATATTGCTCAATAAGCTAAAAGCGGCGTAAAACAAAACTCACTCTCTCACTCACTAATATGTCCCAATCTGTTCCTTCAGATTCTAATCAGATTCTCTACAGATTCTTATCTGACTTGTCAAATTAGATTGAGCACCTTTACCAGTGGAGTAAAGTGGTAATGTGTCCAAGGCAGACCTATGAAGCTGTCTCTGACATCGCAGTGCGCAACAGCAGGTCTTCAACGTCCCGTGGCCATATGTACATCAACCAGTCCTTTAATTAATCTCCACAGGAGATGACTGTTAACAGTTGGAGTTACACGATACACTTAGTGTTTGCTTGGTGAGTATTTTATACTATATTATAATAGACGATATATATTATAAGCTCATGATTGTGCAATTCGTCGAAAAAGACTGAAATTGTTATTTTATTGTATGACTTACGAATTACAAGAACAAGCACAAATACTTTCATCTAAATGCATCATCCCTTTCACGATAAACAGACAGTTGACTTCATAAAGTACAGTCGGTTTTATTATTTATATATATATATAGATATTATGATCAAACCTTTCCAGAATTAACCGGGTTCGGGTGGTCAGGCTCGCTGACTGGGTTGACACATGTCATTGTATCCCAGTTGCGCAGATCGATGCTCATGCTGTTTATCACTGGATTGTCTGGTCCAGACTCGATTATTTACAGACCGCCATAAGCTGGAATATTGCTGAGCTGTAAAGCTAAACTGACCCACCCACTCCAGAATTAACATTCGTATTCGGTGTTTATAATATAAACTTCCTTGAGGGGTAAAGTAGCGCATGTTATGAGCGTTCGATGCTTCCTTTTATGACTTTGACACATTGAACTCGGATTCAAACATGACATTGGTTAAAGCGGCCAGATCGAAATTGTATTTCGTTAATCGATGATGATTATATTTCATACTTGTATCGACCCGTGAAGATCCGGGTTAGAACTGATCTTCAGTAACCCATGCTTATCGTAAGAGGCGACTAACGGGATCGGGTGGTCAGGCTCGCTGACCTGGTTGACACATGTCATCATATCCCAATTGCGTAGATCGATGCTCATGATGTTGATCACTGGATTATCTGGTCCAGACTCAATTATTTACAGACTGCCACCATATAGCTGGAATATTGCTGAGTGCGGCGTAAAGCTAAACTAAACTCACTCACTCATACTTGTATCATAGTTGTGATTTGGACCTGAAATTTGCATGGTTTCGGCGACTGTCTTGACATTTATTATTTCCAGTGTGTATAATTTCGCTTCCCCGGCAGTCTGTATACATCTACATGTTTCAAGCGGTGACGCCTCTAACAAGGAACTATTACATCATTGCAAGGGCAGATCCCTATGGTCATGTTCAGGTTTAGACGACGCAGGTCAACTGTCCACCTGGTTCTGGGGTGCATGGCTCTGACCATTCTGATGATCCAGTTACACACATCTGAGCGCCAGGATCACAGTGACACCTATCGCCAGGGCTATGACACCTATGGGTACACTTCACACAAAGACACCAGAGCATCGGAGACATGCCCGAGTACCACCCGCTTCTTAGATCGGCCTATGAGGCTGACAGTGTTTGCAAGTTACCCTGGGTCTGGCAACACCTGGCTCCGATATCTTATTGAGAGGATGACAGGTAAAATATGTTTTATAACGAGGATTTCTTTTCAATAATGTAATTCTTCCAGTCTGGTTTGATCCTTGAAAAAATGGGGTTTGTCTTGAATTTAGTACAGCTGGCAGTTACAATTTTTAACATCAGAAAATTGATATACCAGCTTGTGTCCCGATGGTTCTATCGTAGTCTGTCATACAGACCCTGAAACAAATATACCCACTGCAGCTGATGCAAGTCTAGAATATGTGGCAAGTCTAGATTAACACAATTTCTGAAAATGAAGAAAGTCTCTGGGCTCCTTTTTATTGTATTTTATTTTAATCTAAAAACGTGTTTTCTGTAAAATATGTTCATTTCAGAGACTAGATGTTCGTTAGTCCAGTTCTATAGTTGAACTGTGTTGTCTCAACAGGCACAGGGACACGGAGAGATCTGTCTAAGATTGAATAAATATATAAGAAACAAGAAGTAGTTCTATGGTGATTTTTCATAGGTATATAATAGTTGTGTTTACAAGCTGGTATTTATTGTCATGTTTGTTTCATTATAACACAAGTTTAAAGGGGGTACTCAGGGATCTGCTTGGAATCCAGTAAAAGATGTATCGCAAACATAAAAGCTATCCATCGACCGCTCGTAACATGCTTCACATGTTGTTCCAAGTAGGGTAGGTTGTAAAATACAAACGAGCAGGCATTGTTGCTTAAAATAACATGGATCTAAAAAATAACGTTGGGAAACGAACACACTATCAGTATCAGCAGATCAGCAGTTGCTAGGGAACGCAACTCCTCACTTCCACACAAACCGTGCCATCTGCTAGAACCAAATGGTTGAACTTCTAAGGGTTGCTTTATACAGATGCTCGTATGGTACTCTGTAGTTATCATTATGTTGTTTTTGTTACCGCCCGCATTTGTATCAATGACAGGAGAGTATAAAAATGTAATTTATTCCCTGGGACAAATCCCTAACCGACCGTAATCATGATACCACTGCAGGTTACGCAACCGGCTCCAACTGGTCAGACAAGCGGCTACTAGAGAAAGGCTTTATCGGTGAGTTTGTCCGGAACGAGTCCACCATCGTTGTGAAGACTCACAATGACTACAATCCCTCAGCCAACACCTCGGTGGAATCCACAAAGAGAGTCATCCTGCTGCTGAGGAACCCGTACGACACTCTTCTGGCAGAGTTCAACAGATACTACATGGGAGGGGATCATGTCGCTCATGCGTACGTCTCTGCCTTTATCGCACGTGAGTATGTAGTCTGTCACTCAGTCCCTGAACCACATGATTTTCCCTACTGCCAAGCCCTATCTGCAGTGCTAAAGCCCCAAATAAAGCAAGTCTAGATTTCCTCAGGTTCTGAATCTCTGGTCTCCCTGGGGCTCCTTTTCAATTAAAATGGGCTTGTTTATATAATCAAAATTATATATATTCAGAGACTAAGAATTAGTCTAGTGAGTATGTTGCAAGTGTGATTGTAGGGAAATAATTTATGGCTAGGAGGGTGTGTTGATGATTTTAAGGGAGGGTGGGGGTGGGAGGGTGTCACCCATTTTGTTCTGGGGAGGTAGGAGGTCATCAATTTTGTACACAAGTACTAAGGCGGGTCATCAATTTTGTACACGTTAATATTAAGAAATTATGCCAAGAAATCATGGGAATGGGGTGGGGTTTGTCATAAATTTTGTAAGTGACATGCAGGGTGGGACGGGTCACTTTCTTTGTACATAAATGTTTAGGAGGGTCATTCTCATTGAGGGGCGGTGGGGTAGCCTAGTGGTTAAAGCGTTCGCTCGTCACGCCGAAGACCCGGGTTCGATTCCCCACTTGGGTACAACTTGTGAAGCCCATTTCTGGTGTCCCCCGCCGTGATGTTGCTGGAATATTGCTAAAAACGGCGTAAAACCATACTCAGCCATTCTCATTGTACATGCTTCTCCATAAAATCATCATCACAACCCCAAGTTTACGGAAAGGGGCGAGTGGTGGCGAATGGTGCCACAGTGAGTTGGGAGTCTCAGTACCTGGGGGGGAATCTAGACTTGCTTCATTTAGGGCTTTAGTAGTGCAGAAAGGGCTGGACGAAAGGGAAAATAATGTGGTTGGGGGACTGTGAGACAGACTAGTCTACATTGTATTCGAACGTGTAAGTTTACGACGCCAACGTTTCAAAATAGCAAAGATGCCACCTTCCTGGAATTGTACCCACCTGTACCTTTATCATACAGAGAGGTCCTAAAGGCATATGACCACATCAATGAGTAAATGGTTGTTGTTTTAAGCTGCAGACAGAAATACCCTTGCTATATATAAAACTTACATAAACTTAATACCTATCGAACATTTCACATTCATATACAATATCTGTATTAGAATTAGTTTTGATCGAAATAAAACCAAGGTTCCGGGTTTGTATTTTAGACTGGAACGAGTTCTTCAAGAAAAGTTCCAAGAAGTGGCAGCCATATTACAGCAACTGGCTCAGGTGCCCGAATGTGAAGGTCGTTCTGTTCGATGACCTGAAGGCGGACCTGAGCTCCCAGCTGTCTCGCATTGCAGACTTCCTAGACGATGGATCGCTCAAAGTAAACGTAGACTGTGCTCTCCATAACAATGAAGGCCACTTCCGAAGAGACAGGTCTTTCCAGCCGCATACCAACTTTTTCTACGACTTTAGAGAAGTACGGGCTGTTAACAAAGCCATTGACATCTTGCAGGCTGATCTAAAACACAGATTTCCTCTCCAGAACATTGACATATCGTCATGGAAAATAAAATTTGCATTTTATAAAAGCGCGAAAAATATTACTTCGAGGGGATAATATTGTGTATACAATGAATATATAGGCAGTAATACGTATGAATGAATAACAATTATTGTTTTACGCTGCACCAGCATTATTACCGCTATTCGCGGTGAGGAGCGTAATATGTGAACAGCTACATGTATTATGTTTCATTCATGGCCATCACTGAAGGAGGAAATGAAAACGCTTTTTTCAAATAAATGCATTTATTTTAGTTTTGGTCTTTTTGTGTTCGTGCAATGTATTTTTATAAATGCCTGTTTGTTGTTACACTCTGACCGTGGCTCTTCCGGTAATGTAGATGGGCAATATCACGCTTAATAGGTATACATGTACTAGTGTTTTGTACTACCTTGTTTTCATATGAGTGAGTGAGTTTAATGTTACGCCGCTTTTAGCAATATTCCAGCAACATCACGGCGGGGACACCAGAAATGGGCTTCACACATTGTACCCATGTGGGGAATCGAACCCGGGTCTTCGGCGTGACGAGCCAACGCTTTAACCACTAAGCTACCCCATCGCCCCTGATTTCATATAAATCTCACCAAGGTTATCTATCATTCAGCCATCTTCCACGATCAACTAGTCGTGAATGCTCTGCATTCAAGATTATATCCAATTAAAGGATGTGCACACAGAAAGTCATGATATACTAGAAATCCTGTGAAAGAGCCCGATTTCTTTCTTCCCGCAGTGTAAGTTACTGTTTATAAAAAATCAATATTTTAGGCTGTTTTTTTTCATATTCTCTTTTCATCGCCTTGGCAACCGTGCATTATTGGTATTGCATCCAGATTATTTTCTCAAGTGACCGTTGGCTATACAGTTTTCAAAGTAACGTCTTGTTTCACGAACCATGTGGTGATAGGGATGGAGTGGACCTGCCTTTCTTGGACTATGGTAGCTCCATTCACATCACTCCGTACCAGTTTTATTGAGAGGCCGTGGGCATATATATACCAAGATCAGTTTATTCTAGAAGAAACACGATACTATCGGAAGTACTGGATTGTCTGGTCAAGTCTCGATTATTTGCAGACCGCTGTCATATTTAATGTACCTGGAATATTGTTCAGTGTGACGTTAACAACAAAGAAAAATCCAAACTAAAACAAACTAAACATATATGCATCATGACATTCACGAATTGTTAGGAGTTTCAGAGGTGTATAATCTGACTGGTCAACTAAAATATATTTCATGATCTCCACTAATAAAAAACAATGATCAATCGATGTATTATCGGTAACTCCTTTGAATACATTTCAATATGATTTACACAGATATAAAGCCACAGAAACTATACCATACGTGTATACACGCTTGCGTTTACCAATTGGCTGAGTTATGATCAATCAACCAATTACTGGCCAGTCCTTTGAACATCCTTTTTGACATGCGAGTGAGTATGGTTTTACGCCGCCGCATTTTGCAATATTCCAGCAGTATCATGACAGGGGACACCAGAAATGGGCTTCACACATTGTGCCCATGTTGTTAATTGAACTCGGAACGAGCGAACACTTTAACCTCTAGGCTACCCCGCCGCACCCCAACTTGTCTTACAACATATAAGTACAAAAAAACAATGAATGACTTACAATTATATTTTCATGAGTCAGAAGACTGACTGACTGACTGAGTATGGTTTTACGCCGTTTTTAGCAATATTCCAGCAATATCACGGCGGGGGACACCAGAAATGGGCTTCACAAATTGTACCCATGTGGGGAATCGAACCCGGGCCTTCGGCGTGACGAGCGAACGCTTTAACCACTAGGCTACCCCACCGCCGCAGTCAGAAGACCTATATTAACTATGACAAAGCATATCCTTATTTAATCGTTTAGCTGTAACATTTTTTAATGATCTTATGTTTGAAATGTTTGCACAATGATCAGCAACAAGGTTTTCCATTGTTTGTTCTTGCCGTTATTTGTTCTTAGCCATAAGTGTGGATCCAGAGTTAGCTTTAATTATTGGCCTTCATCCTGGTGAAATCCATGCATCTAAAGACCTACTTGTGGGATATATACAGCACATACTCTGTAAAAAGGTTGGTTGATAATTGTTTAACGCTGCGCTCAGTAATATTCCAGCTAAATGGCGTAATAATCGAGTCTGGACCAGACACTCCAGTGATCAACACCATGAACACCGATCTACGCAATTTGGAAACGGTGACATGTGTCAACCTATGGGCGGATCCAGAGGGGGTGGGGTTGGGCGCGCGCGCGCACACACACACACACACACACACACACACACACACACACCACACACACACACCTTCTCAAGAGTGTGCAGCCCCCCTTCTCAAAATGCAGTATCCGCCCTTGTGATCAAGTCAGCGAGCCTGACCCCCCGATCCCGTTAGTCGCCTCTTACGACAAGCATGGGTTGCTGAAGATCAATTCTAACCCGGATCTTCACGGTGACTGTAAAGAGAGATGGTGATATCAAACAGAAGAGGCTTCATGCACAAATTACGAAATAACAATATTATCAAAACATCGTATAGACACTCGTGTGTCTTTGGGTTCAGAGAACCAGGTTCATTACAAACGATCGTAGCAATACACCCTTACTTATTCTACTTTGATTCATGAAGTATTTTGATGAATCTATCTGCAGTCGACATTCCATTTTCATACTGGGTAAATATAGATATCTTTGTGATTCGATTCGCTGAAATAGGTTTGGTTGACTTTAAATCTAAACAATATTCGCCAGCTATGTGATATTCAAACTTGTTCCGGAAAGGCATCATTTGTTCGCATTCTAGATTTACATTCAACACGATTTTCTCGCTTTGCAATATGTGCGCGTGACAACATCATATATTTTCATCTTAAATACAGAAAGTTTCAGGTACAAAAATCTTTGCTACAAGAGCTTACATTGAAATACATTTCGAGCATTTTCTATATTGTGGCAAGATTTCTTTCCAAGTAAAAGGTACTGATATGCTACTACAGTCTATACAAGGTGAGGTGAGGTGAGGTGGGAGGTGAGGTGAGGTGAGGTGGAATGGGGTTTAATGTCGTGTTTAAGAATATTTCGCTCATATGACGACGTGCATGCGTGTGTACGTGCGGCTGCTTGTACTAGCCCAGACTTAAGCTGGTTTTATAGTGCATAGGCGGATCCTGGGTGTGTGTGTAGGGGTGCGCAGCCCTCCTTTGTCCTAAAAGGTTTATCAAATAACATTAAAACTCTCGTGAAAACAGATGAAAATGAACTCTTCGAATTAGAGTTAATATTTTCTTTTGCAGTACATGGTATTGAAGCTAATATTTAGTCCTGATTTGTTTCGAAAAGAACTGAAGTGTCATTGGGGTCATTAAAATAGCATAAACACGTTAAAGAACAAACACAGGCTAAAAATAAAAGAGGCTAACAAATCAGTGAAAACGTGAGTAAAATATTGAAATCAAATGGGAGATAACTCTAGCATGACTAAGACTTGATCGTTTGTTTTTAGGGAGTAAAATAGAGTAGTGTCAGGTGAATGGGTTGCTGGACTATCAGACGTGGAAGCCGTAGAGATCAGTGATCGATACTGGGTGACGAATTTTATTAATATCAATTCTCAGACACCATTTATTACAAATGTCATACAGTCATAGAGATTTGATTGAAATCAAAACGGGCGTTTAGAGAACAATTCTCACATACCCTTCTCACACAAAAGTTGAAAAAAAGAGACAAAGTATTGCTTCCCCCAAGACTCGACACAGTCACATACTACCAAGAGCTAGCAACGTCTAGGTGCATTTCAAACGAAATAAACAAATAGAAAAAAAGCAAGGCCAAAATAAATGCATCTGGAAAAGTAAATATACACCAGAAGCGTAAACCCTGCTATTTTTCCTTTTAAATCAAAGCGACGTTTATTTTTCACATTTCGAACAGATTTATACATATGGCGGAAAGAATTCAGCCGGCGCGTAGGAATATTTTCAATTCCAGCCTGTGAGCAGACGACAAGTCAGAGGTCAAGATAAACAAGATGTCTGCCACGATTCCTCTCGCGTGATTACAAGGGATAGCACGTGCAAAATGTCACGTTCGACATAAGCGTTGATAAAGCTGACAGTCACTGAATATCACCTGCCCTGTGGTATAAGATAATGCCATCAACTCGAATGTGGTCTATTTATTTGTTATTTGCTTATATCCTGTATGTGTTTGAGACTTTAAATCAGGCTATTTTGCAAAATGAAAAAAAGACTGAAACGAAAGTTTAAAAAAATTACAGCTTCTGCTTCTAGAGGTCATTGTTCGCGCCAGACTGTGCATGTGTGTGTTTTCATAGACTTTGCTTTTAACGACTGAAGCTGGCTACCGGGAGTTGGGGTGCTACCAATGCGAGGTTGTTTGCGCACCTCAAAGATATTAACATCTTTAATATTTATCGTGTCTTTAGTTCCGTAAATTTAAAACCCGAGCCTTTGATCATGAATAAAGTACATTGTTTAATTAGTATATGAACTTATACATTTTAGGTTTGTTTTTTTCTCTTTCAAAATATATGCTCTAGATGTTACCTGTATGTATGTGTGCATGTCTACAAAATTCCCTCTGTTCTGTAATGGAATGATGTTGTTTTCTCCAGTACATATACTAAGTATCTCATGTCAGTGTTTCCTCCAGTGCTCCATGTTGCAAGTTTGTGTGAATTCGTAACTAAGATGAATCATTTCCTTCATCACATAAATTGTATCCCAAATGAGGTAAATTATTTCCAAAAAGAAATGAAGCAATGCATACGTTACACTGTTGTTTACACTGCATGACTGCATTGCGCCATATTGGTGAGAGGTGTATGAAGAATATTTCTGTGAACATCACGACTTGAAAGTGATGCATAGTGCACGTGGTGCATAAATGGCACCAAGGAAGCAACTTGTAAATCTTGCTGTGTTGATTACACAAGAAACATACATACCGACAATGTCACTTCCCACGCAGATTTGAAATCTTTTCGTGTTTAAAATTGTCTAGACTTTACGCAAAAGAAAATTACTCAGTCTCTTCGATGAAAAGAAAAGGACCAAACAAAAAAAAAAAAGAACTGTCGGTCAGAAAAAATAAAATAGTTCTATGTAATGACTGGCTAGTTTATATGTTGGAATGTAGCCCTGGCAACTCACTGTATTATATCAGTGTCCATTCCGCCCAGCCCTCACTATAGTGCTGTACTCTATAGAGAGGGTACGCGTTCACAAACGATATATAACTATATTTAGATTATCATCGCATAACTTATCAATAGAAACAGGAAGATATTATAATGTAAATATGAATGAAAGATTTTGTAAATTGTGTATTACAGATATTGAGGACGAATTTCATTTTATCCTTAAATGTTCTAAATATAATTAAATGAGACATAAATACATCAAACAATATTACTGAAAATATCCTTCTGTTTATAAACTTGTACACTTATTTACTATCCAAAAAACTACACAATTATGTAACCTAGGTAGATTTCTTGTTAATGCTCTTAAGATACGAAACATGTAATTTATATTTATATGTAATTTATATTGTGTACATTCTCCTGCCCAGCATACCATTCTCTCAAATGTTTAATAATCAAATATCAAACACCGATGAAATGTAATATTTCAAGGAAATAAAGAAAAAAGTGTAGGTCTAGGTGATATGTTGAGATTGTACGGTGAAACAGGGGAGGTATATCACACTATATTGGACGTTTTTTACCGATTATGACCAGATTTATTTTAATATACAGTGTATTTAACATTGGGATGTAATTGGCATGACAATAAATTGAATGATTTTGAATTAAGTGCATTTGGGTTGAAACAAAACATTATATTTTTATGTGAATGTTATCACATATTGGTCACATTTCTCCTGATCTGTGAAAACAGGAATTGAAATTGACCAACTAAACTCTCAATAATTATTCAACGTTACATCTTGAACACTTCCAACAAAAGACTGTGGACATGTAATGGTATAGGGGTAACTGTACACTACCGAGATCCCTTCCTGTAAACCTGCATTCCCCATCTCCTCAAGTTACGGCCATTGCCGATGCGGTCCGAGTGATGTCAGCCGTTTATACACTCGTGATTACGTCATGGGTCATCCAAAGTTCACAACTGCATGTTTACCTGTAAATTGTGAGGAAAGCGCGGGAAATCTGGCATAAACGTAAACAGGCTTTTGCAACCTACGTGCGGACTCTCACGATCGCTTGGTCGTCAGATGTTAACTCTACAGCAGTATCCGTTTTTCTATAATAAACTAACAGCTGGTTGTGTATTCAACATGTTTTTGTTTTGTTTTCTCTATAAATGCTATTTACTCATGTTGAAATAACTACATTATCAGCATAATGAACAATATAATCATTCTTGTATTAACCAGAGGTATTTTCATTTATTAATGAAAACAGTACTTAATATTACGGCATACTGCCGGATTGGACCCAGAAAAGCTGCAGAAATGTGCGTGTGCGTATTCCGACCCATATGTCGTTATTTTATATATTGTTTTTTTATCAGTATATCGATATCTATATGTCGTTATCATATAACTCATTATTTACTTTTTTAAAACTATATCGATATCTATATGTCGTTATATATATTAGTATATTTTGTTATCAATATATCGATATTCATATGTTGTTGTTATTATTATTATTATTTACATTTTTATCGATATATCGAGATCTGTAAGTCGTTGTCATATATATTTTTATTTACATTTGATCAATACATCTATATATCGTTATTATGTATATATTTTTTTTTTTATCAAAACTCCACAAATGCATATCAGCATATTTTTTACTTGAAATTGGGTCGTCGTATAAAACACATACAGTCGGTCATTAGTCCGGCGACATGGCAGCCAAATAAAGAGTCAGACACTTGACATTTGTACAGTCAAATGTTTTAGATTCATTTCTCAGTTGTATATCCTCGGGGTCAACACTAAGTATATAATCCATGCATTGAGGTCTGGGGCCCAGGCGGATGTTACCAATTGTCCGTCAGTGAAAGGTGTCACGCGAACTGCTCATCACAACCATGGCGTCAAACTTAATGTAGGCTACTAGAAAGGTCAGACTTGGTCGCTTTGGGGGTACTGACTAATGTAACAACAGCTTGTCACAGTAGATGACCAAGGTCCACTACACCCGGAGACGTCGTATGGACATACGGGTAATTGTATGCACATTTATGATACATAAAACAAACAATATTTAATATACACTTATTTCTTTTACGTACAACTGTACTAATTTTAATATTCAAATGGAGAAAAATATTCAATATCATTTATAATGTTTTGTCAACATTTTTTGATCTTCAGAAGGAAAAAATAATCAATAATATTCTTTTTAATTTTTTGGTTTACTAATGTTAAAAAACGTTGAAAAACACATTCTATGCTATTTTATCAATAATTTCCAAACTCTTAGCAAACTTTGAAATTCAAACGGATAAATATACATTTAGTAATATTCCAAAAACAAAAACAGAAAATATGCTTGATACAAACCGCATTTTATCTCTTACATTAACATGAAACTAAGTTAAGCTGAAATGCCGGTTCCTCTATAGAATCCATATGCCTGTTAGCACTTGAAGAGATGCAGAATCGAGATTCTCGAGATTGATGAATCTTTAATGACTACGAGGCAAATCAAATTTATTAACAGGTTAGAAGAATCCCCTTCGACTGATCTACTCTGCCTGGAGATAAGCAAGGTACAATGAACGGGTCCAGGCAGTTCGTGTTTTGGTTGTTACACAGGTGATCAGCAAACACCTGTATCGTTACCTGTCCGGCAGGTAAGACGCTATACCCTCAGGTGCGTGCATGTTGATCAATAAAATGCGTGAAGCAGGTGTGAGGTTGTCCTTACCTCGGTCCGTGTGTGACGCTTGAAAGCACGCGCGTTGTTGTAACAAAAAATCGTAATTTGACAACGAAAGTCGTAATTAAAGTTGTCATTTTAAAACAGCTGCCATAAAGAGTTAAAATTCCTCGTTACAAATCATTTTAAATTAAATCATTTTCATTAAAGAAACAAATATATTTACATTTCTTCAAACATATAAAAATACTAGCAGACTACAAATGCAAATGAAAATAAGGAGCTGCTGCGAAAAAATTTCAACATTCTACAAGCTCAATTTCTCAAATGTTATTGTACATATAAAAAAACAACAACGGTGGCGTTGAGGACTCTGTACAGTGTAACAAAGCATATCTGACGTTTACCGCCAATAACTATATTCGCTAACCGTTTTCGCTAGACTTGCAAACGTCTCTAATGTAAAAAATAATAGTTTCAATCCTAATTTCTAAAAAATAATAAATAACAGACTGGGGTCCTGTCTGCTTATCTGGACCTGCCTCTTCGAAGGATACCCCCACCCCACCTACCCCCCTGAGAATTACTATACACCCATGGGCTCAGCATTGGGTACAGCCTTTGAGCAAGGCTACATCTTCACATGGAGATCCGTCAACTAATTTTACATTGAATCTGAAAGGATGGGCACTGCGATATGATAGTACCACTTGAGTATCAACAGAGAATAAGTAACAGCTGAACAAAACGGACATCCGTATTGTATACAGAACAGGCATTGTTCGTATATATCCGTATTTAAACCATGTTAAAATGATCTAAAAAGGTTTGAGTTACTATCTTGTGTATTCAGAGAGAGGCCTTTTTGTACAACGAATTTAGCCGCGGTAAAACATTACTTTAAAAAATAAATGCTCAATATAGCACGATGCAGATATATAGTTTTTGTAAATTCTCTATTAAATGTTTGGGTATTGAAGCTTTCCGCTACCTATCTGTGAATATCTGTGAACAATAGCTTCAGAAATAACATACATAATTTTCGCTTATAGAAATGTACCGTAAATCCTCCGTTAAACGTTTCGGTGTCGCATTTTCCATCGAATCATCTGTGCATTATTTACCTACAATGCTGCGTTGCAACAATAGTTTCAGAAACAATATACATAATTTTCGCTTATAGAAATGTACCGTAAATCGTCCGTTAAACGTTTCAGTGTCGCATTTTCCATCGAATCATCTGTGCATTATTTACCTACAATGCTGCGTTACAACAATAGTTTCAGAAACAATATACATAATTTTCGCTTATAGAAATGTACCGTAAATCCTCCGTTAAACGTTTCGGTGTCGCATTTTCCATCGAATCATCTGTGCATTATTTACCTACAATGCTGCGTTACAACAATAGTTTCAGAAACAATATACATAATTTTCGCTTATAGAAATGTACCGTAAATCCTCCGTTAAACGTTTCGGTGTCGCATTTTCCAGCGAATCATCTGTGCATGGGTTTATCATTAATATATCAGTTTTACCTACCACGCTTATGGGGACTGTATGCATGAGTGATGTATCATATCACATTGTAACAAACAGTTTGGGGTTACACGATAATAAACCCGGATATTCTTCCAGGTAGGCGTTTAGTCGAGTAACTACTGCAATATGGTGTGCCACAGTTATTACCTGTGTGAGGAGGTCAATGAGTGGTTCGGAATAGGGCAGGTGAAAGGTCTACTGCCGTATTTCAAATGCATCATAAAATGAGGAGCAAAGGGAACTTAACTTCTTACTTGAGTTGATCATAAATTTGATTTTCAACTGATTTTTTTTACATATATTAGATTAAGCATCCAAAGATTTGTTTGATCGGCCTTCTAGAGGTTAGTGAGTGAAAATTGAAGTATATATATTTATACTTCTTGTTTATTGCATAGAACGAAACCGTTATCAAGTTAAAAGTGACTACAACTTCTCATCTCTTGGTCATAGTCACTTTTAGCTTGACAACGGTGTCAGAATCTACATCGAAACGTCGCTGTATGCAATCAACAAGAGGCTGTCTTCCATACAGTTGTATGCTTCATTGCACCAAAAGATTTTTCTACTTGGTTTTATAGTTTGACAAAAATCGTTTCATAACTTTACAAAATCAAAATATTAAGTCATACAAACAAAACAACAAAACAAAATCAAAACAAAAATAAACAAAACAACAGCTGATGGTTTTCTGAGACATATTTATCTTCGAAAATATATAGATTTTCCCCTTTCGGGGCAAATATGTATTGTTCCAAATATTTGTGGTTCCAAATTCAATTTTTACCCTTAGTCCTCATTAAATCAAGTTATTTAAAAAAAAATCCCTGCCACAGATTACCTTTTACAAACCTTTCCAGGAATGAGTGATGGTTAAACAGACCTAATTATATTTAACATTAGTTATTTTCTTTCAATTATATAAAAAATACATAGTTGGTAATTTTTGTTTTCCCATCTGTTTAAAATCTCAGTTTCGAGATAGTTGGGACAATATTCCCATGTGTCATACCCGAATTATTTTAAGACAATGACTCCGTAACGTTGACGCCACCGGTATGAAAAACAGGAGTCTTCAATTTATGTGTAAAAATATCACAATACACGATACAGTATGATGCAGTTGTGCGAATAACAATGAGATTAAAATGCTTAACAATCTCCTTTTTCAAACTAAGAATTTTGTGACGCCAGGTAATCATGAGTTATAATTCCGAGACTACGTAATGATATGTTTTTGATTAATTTATCGCCTTTGTGTAATCACGGCATGCCAGTGCGACCACGATCGATCAACAGCAGACACTGTGCCAAAAGTTAACTTGGCATAAAGCATCTGCATAAATTTATTTCAAATAAAGTTTTTTAAAAATACTCGTAGGCTACTATGTAATATAATCACCTTTTCCATGAGAGTAATCTGAATCAAAACAGTTTTCAAACTAATCCATCCGTGACAAAACATTAATAATCAAATTAACTTGTTTGTTGTAGAACATTGCAATATGTATATATAACTAAAATATAAGTGTGATATTAGTTTTATTTCATGTTTCTATAATAGCTATTGTTCGAAGGATTTTCAGTACTTATACTAGTATATCTTTTCACGAGAGATCTGTATAACTGACATGATTATATGAACAGAGAAACGTGCCGCTCAGCGCGAGAGGGAAATCCACAAGGCTGGTCACGTGATCTCTCAGTCTGGCCTCGGTAAGGATCGATTTGCATTGGGAGCGAGAGAGAGCTGGGTCGAGTTTTGTTCAGGAATAGATCGCCTTCTTGTGACATTGCAGAACTGCAAAGGTAAATACTATACCCCCTGTTCGTCCTGTGTACAAACTACCTGTATATAATCTTCAAAATACGTGTTGTTCCGAGAAATTTTTCTACCCATCGTTGGACACTGTTTACCTCTATTTCAATATGGTTGTCTTGACCTCGGGTGAATATGCGTCAAGATTGCACTGTTTGACAGCTTATTACGGTAAAGAGATGCGTATTTCACATGTATATACCCCAACTACACGTGCGTCAGTTATCCAGGATTTGCTCGGTGACGTCCGTTTCAGTTAAATGTACCGTTATTTGCACGATTTTGAGTGAAATGTACAACTCCCCCACGCGATCGGGAGAGGTATTTCATGCGGAGTGCTATTTATAGCGTCTCTCCCTCAGACAATGAATTGAATGCATGTCTCAATCTAGGATCGTTCACGTACTGGTTGTTGTCCTGGTCTAAGCCAATGTTTACTTTTTCTTGCCAAAAAACGTCTTCCTTTGTAAAAGCTTATCTTATGTTGAAAGCTTGACATCAACATAGAACTTGCAACAACTTTCAGCAATACACATCTGACACATTTCAACGTTACTCCAGCAGGCACGAAAACCCCGCGAAATAGCTGGTGTGTTATCGTATATAACACCCCTTTTGGTGAGATACAATGTTGCAAAAAGTATCTTTTTCTATATGATTATATGTGCTGACTACTCTTGTACATAATGTTACACAAAGCAAGCTTGTTTTACAATGGATCTTTCATCAGCTGGTCGAATGAATATTAATTTATTATAATTTTTAGGTTCATGACTCTTTACTTGCATATATAAAGAAGAAGGAATATTAATTTTTACATCAAGAGGACTCTTAAGATTACCTGTGAGTTTGTTTTTTCACAAGTTTAGCATTATTATGATGATATATTAATGTATTGATTCACATACATATATGTTGTGAACACATTCAGGTAGTAACTGTATTGTCAATTGTCAGTATCTTTGTTTAATGAAATGTGTTCTGTCAAGAATGCTCATGAGTGCTTCAGAGATGTTTGGATCACCACAAACACTCCAATCAATGATTCAATCGGATTGGTCATTATTATTGAATCAGGGCTACTGGGCAAGTGAATTGCTATGGCAACAATAAATTAGCTGAAATGGATTAGGTGACCCATGACACCGTAAGCTGATGGGCCCGACACTTGTTAATAATGACCTTAATTGCCAAATAAGTATGATAGTTGCACACCTTTATAGTGTCTTGGACAGGAAGCTGCAGTAGACACGAACATTGAAATCACCTCATTAAGGTGTTGGGAGAAGTAATTTTGTATTTTTAAGTTATATACTTCTAATATTAGAAAATATCTCCAAATATCATAAGCATGATAAAAGGATTTTGCTGTAATTTTGCATGTTTCTAAAATTCATGAAAACAAATTTGTTCAAATATATACCTAATGAAATATAATTTCTAGCATAAATGATTTAAGCAGTAATATTTCTTAAAAGTGTTTTTTAGTAAATAAAATCAATTATTTTCTGATTTCAATATTTTAGCATTTTGGAATATTTGCCAAAAATATTGTCAATAAAATTTATCTGAAATAGTTATATATCTGGAAATGATGTTCAAAAGTACATACTATATCTGTTGTATATTTGAAACATTATTGTGGGGAAATATATAGAAGCAAGAGAGAAACTCTTTGAAAAGTGGCGAGTGACCGATTTGACATAAAGATTTGCCATTATACATCTGTCACAGTAGCTGTCACCTAAGTGGATGACAATGTTATTGATCTTGTGATATGCACGTACTGTAAGCCGTCAGTACTACTGTTGGACTACTGCCGCAGCAAAACACGATCCATACAGTTTAGGTAAGATATTAACCACACGGACGGTCTGAAGGTTTAACTTGAAGAGGCTGAGCGCTTGACATATTTAGTGTGTAGGGGAAAACCAGGATCTATTTTTAACTGGTGCCGCGATATGCTTGTGCTACAACGCAAGTGCGCTGAAATGAAGAGTCGGTTAGTGATGAACAATTGCCGCGTATGTATTAATAAGTGACAACCTGTAATACTGTGCCAGTGACTATCGGCTTTGAATCACAGGTCTCCCTACCAGTGACGAGGAAGTTTGTTGACAGATAAGGGAGAAAATAGCGTCAACAAAACCTTTTTTATTGATTGCGTAATATTTTAGGTATGTTTCTGGTTGAGCATAAAGGTTTATAAATAAAAGAGTAGCTATCAGGATTTAAAAAAAAAACCCAAAAACATTTTATTATCATTTTATTAACATACTGTCTGAACTTAACGACATGTATGCCAAGGCTGTTGCTTAGAAAGCCCAGCCAGTGAGAGCTACTGTCAGTGTCACTGTATGAAATAAGACAGGCTTTAATACTAGCTCTCAAACATGCAAAAGTCAAGTGTTATTTTTAAGACTTAATCTAATTTGCCTAATATTTTGAAATTGGTTTTAACATTTGGAACATTGGTTACTATGCACTGAGATCACTCAGGTATTTTTGAAATTGTCTAGAATAACAGTACTCGTACAAATTTCTTATTCTCTTGTAATTTTTATTGAACAAGGACTTGACATTTTCTATCAGCTATAAATGTTCTGTAGATCATACACATATATACTAGGGCTGTGTATTGGCAAATAAATTGTATTGCTAATTGTGATTCAGATACCTATATTGCGATATGTATTGCGATATATTGGGAACTTAAGTACTTGACAGTGAGTGACACTAATTGTGCATGTCAATCCTATTTTCTGCATTATAAGTGCATAAACATACATGTTATGGTTCTGATAACAGCAGCCTCAAACTTAGGTTGCATAGGCAGGGATTCTTTAATTCTTTTTTATACAATTCATAGTATTACAATATGCCGTGTTGTCATTAAATACCGAAGGAAAACATTTGTTGTGAATGAACGTCTGTGTAGATTTTAATTTAGACCATAAAGATAATCACAAAATCTTCATATGTTCTTTACCCAATATACCGGTTCTCAGAAAAAAATATTGCAATATGTATCATTTGAAAAGTGCATTGTAATATACCGGTATACGTGCAGTCCTTATATATATATATTCCAGGATTTACAATTTTCAATGTTGATAAAGGTTTCCTTGGATTCCCAAACCAATACAACTGCACATCATTATTTCTGTCATATTGTACCTGTGTAATAGTGATCATACAACAGTGAATTTTTTTCTCCAGTGCGATATATAAAAAAAATGCAGTACTTTATTGTCCCTGTGACATGATTTGTATCTTGCAACAATGGCACAGGTCAGCAAGGAAATAAATCCACACAAGCAGGAAATGACACTCCCCGCGAGCAGAATGTGGCAGTTGGTTATCACAGAAAAGTCATGCTTTTTGTTCACATTAATTGAACTGTTGAATTTACGAAATAATTCGGTTTCAGTAATCAGAAGTCATATATCTGTCAAGGGTAGTTGCAGGGTTGCTGGATTTTATCACGACATCTACTTAGCTATTTTTCCACATGTTTGTTTTTGTTCGTTATTTAATGCTGTACTCGACAATATTCCAGCTATATGACTTTGGTCTGTGAACAATCAAGTTTGTAGTATACAATCTAGTGATCGACGTCATGAGCATCAGTGAATTTGGACCATAGGTGTATGTTGCATAATTTGAGTTTGAAGAAAAGGGCCTAGTCCTTTTGATAAATTGTACGAGTTTAGTACCTCGATCAGACAAGTTATCGTCTCACCCTGTCAATGTATGGGACAGATTTCCTTTGGAGTCCAGCATAATAAGCTTCTCCTATTCTTGAGGTTAAAAATTATCTTTACTTTTCTCTGACACGATTATTTCCCATGCCACGGCATTAAACCCAATTAATCAAAGGCAGAACATGAAGCCGTAGCCATTTATTTACCAGTATTATTTCTGAATACTTCACACCCATTCTGGACATACCAGCATACTAAACAGAGCTCCAATATCATTGATTAGGAAAGAATGATAACATATCCGTTAACATTTACGCAGTTACATAGTAACAACCTCATCGATATATGACAGCTGATTTGGGAAAACCCAGCGGGACTATTTTTAGCCCAAGCGTCGACCTTCGCTTTACCAGCAGGCTGTGACCTTGTTTTGTCTAGTTCACACACGAGCGTTACTTTTAACCATCCCCTGCACTCAGAAGAGAAAAGTCATTTCTTACTTATCACAATGACTCCATTTAGAGTATTTTTTCACTATTTTGCGCTGCGGTATTGATTAGGTTGGAATCTGAAGGACAATATTGCATTGCGGTACTTGAAATACAAATCAGGGCGAGAATGTACTTCGGTTTAGTTTTCAGCCGAGGCAGTTTTGACGTAGAGAAGATTTGTAGAATAAGGAACCTGTATACCTGTCTGCATCAAGTTTGATTATAATTTTTATTTTGATGTTTATCATTATCATGATTAAGAAACATGTAATAGCAGAATTTAATCTCCATTATATATCCTTATATGAAACGATTTTACATGTGCTAAAATCCAAACTAAAGGTTTCAAGAATGAAGGATGACTATTATATAACACCCCAACAGCAAATATGAAAGTACGCACAGTGTAAATTCTTTTGTGAATAATCATTATAATTTACATTTTGGTATTAACATAGTAACAGCTTTTGTTTTCATTCCATTACCAGCTGCATGTAAATTCAGCTGTCACTCAGAACATTTTGCGATGAGTGATTAGAAACTGATTAACATTGTATTAACAGCAACATCCTGATATTCACAATGATTTGAGGTAGTTATACATATATGTACAGTATCAATCTATTACTTTACACAGACTTAACGAAATTAGAGAAAGCAGTATGTCATGTTATGTAGAGTATTATGATGCTACTCAGATTGTTAACAGGACATGTTGACTGAGAGATTATCCTTTGGTGGAAGGAATGATGGTGTAGTGGAGAAAGGATTGTCCTTGTGGATATAATCAGTGTGCGAAATATCCACTGGCATGCTAGCCGGTGGCTAGTAAAAATCCAGTGAGTGGCTAGTGAATTTTCATGGGGTCATTTTGTAAATATAATCTTTTGCTCAGTTTCTACATACAAATTTTGGGCTGGTGGATTATTTTGTGGGCTAGTAACTTTCAGGCATAGCTTGCCCGAATGACGAGTAAAATTTGAAACTATTTCGCACACTGGTTGTAATCATAATTTTGTGCTGAAATTATGTCACAAGACTGCATCGTGAGTTGACACATCCCCTCTGAGGTTATTCACAAGGGCTCAGCATTAGCAGATGAGTCATCACAAACATCAACGCAAGAGAATCAATTCACTTGTACTTGTCCCGCTTAGCTATGGGAATGCATACGAGAGGCACTCTGTTAATAGTTTACTAAGCCAGGTTAAGTGGTGTGTTGTGTGCAGGGAGAAACATCTTTCTGAAAATGTGCAATTTATGCAGAAATTACGAAAAATTGATTTCCATATTTCAAAATCTGAAGGTCATCATCGTGTGATAGAGCAACTCACTGGGTGGGCTTCATTTGATACAGCTCTGGTGTTGGTTCCATGAAATATACTGAGTTGTGTTGAAGCACCGTTTTAAGAAATAATGAAAGACAAATCTGTGACTTTAAATAAACAGAATTTGCAAAGTATTTCTTTGTGATAAAAGCCTACGTTTCTTCAACATCAACCTTTTCATACAAAATCACTGCAATGTTTTCCTTTCATTACATGGATCAATTTTCGTAAGAATTTTCACAGCTCGTACAACATAACTTGATCATTCTTTCTACGCCATGTGTGAAAAAAATAGTGCTCATTGCAAGTTTACTGTTATGGGGATGGTGGGGAATTTTATTGTGGAAACAGCAATGTAACACGTTTATCATTAAATCACGAGGCTACGAATCTCGACTGGCACCCAAACCAACCTGTAGGGGAAGTCCAAGTCATACAGGTATGTCATATAAGCGTACAGGAAAAACCAAGATCTATTTATAGCTTACAGTTCGGCCGTGTCATTTGTAACAAGGCCGTAACGGCTGTTGCAATGGCTGTTATGAAATAATACGTTCAAGCTTTCTTTGAAGCTTATGACTGGCACCTGATGAATAGACTCAAACCAGGCACAATAAGCTAGGCCAGGAACTCTGTTCTTTACACAGGTAGGTAATGTTTCAAGAAAGTGACCTTGAACCCTTGTATATAATACCGGTAGATCCTGTGAGCGTTATCAGTTATTAGCCAACTGATTGTTGATGTTACAAATGAAGTGTAATAGTGTTAATGAAAGCTGACCAAACCTCCATGCCTCTGTGTGAAATTGACATGTGGTTGTATTGAACTACATCATTATTCAACCAAATAATCTTGGGGTTCCAATTCCAGGCCCTGTACATTCTATTTCAAAAGAGGGTTTAAAACTAACCAAAAATCCTGCAACAGTGTTGGTTACTTTGAAGTTAGTAGTGTTTTTTAAATGTTTTCAACTGTACCTTATATTTGGTCAGTCTCGTACACAGGTGCAACATGCATGCTTAAAATTTCGAACAACAAATTTCTTATGAAAATAAGACAAATTAAATATTACTTACTTGGTATTGTCATTATTTGATAGTGATTCATAAATCTATGCTTGGTATAATTGGCATCTTATGATGGAATTTTATGTTGTTTTGTTGCTTTTATTTCCTTTTGATGAAAACATCATCATTGTAATTGCGATCATTATCAATAACATTCAACAGACCAAATGTTCAATGTGTCTTAGATTGTAGCTGGATCTCATTACCTTCAGATAAGGTGTACACTTCCTTATAGACATGTTTGTGACACCGTAAGAAACGACTCCAACAGCTTGACCTTCACGCAGTCAGTCCGCTGACACAAATGTGTGCTCCCCAGGGCAACACAGATCTCACTGGCCCCTGTTCATTTGCATTGGTCTGGAAAGGTTAAGGAAACGAGATATTTATGTTGCTATGGTTGGAGCTATGTGGGGTTGACGTAGACAAAAGCTGTAGGTATGCTCAATGGGTCTTTACAATGTATAAATGAGTCTTTATCATTCAGGTGTAGTCATGCAAGGGCTATCGCATTGCAGACACCTGGGTTTACCTGGAGATCTTGCATCTGTCAGCTGGAGAAGTATGTCAGATGACATAGGCTAAGATGTAAGGAAAGATTGTTCTCTGTGTTTAAGGAAATTATCTGCAAATCTGAAGTAGGTGCCACGTGAATGTTTACAATGGTATGAAACAGAAGTAATTGTTTCGTTGTAGCTGAATGAAGGTATTTATCAGTTATTAGGTTTTGTCAATACAGGTAGTTATCATTTTTTAGTTTTAGTCCATTGCAACCCAGGTATTTGGTTTGGTGCAAATTGACTCAAAGTGGCGGAAATTGAATCAAATGTATATGTCAGGGTAGAGACTGCGATCTGGTAGAATCGGAGACTCTACCAGTAGAGATTGCGATCGGAGTCTCTACCAGTAGAGACTGCGATCGGAGTCTCTACTTGTAGAATCTCCGATCCTACTAGTAGAGATTGCAATCGTAGTCTCTACTGGTTGAATCGGAGATTCTACTAGTACATTTTCCAATTCAACTGGTAGAAACTCCGATCCTACTAGTAGAGGCTGCAATCGTCTCCGAGTGATCTGTGGGTAAACAACAAGGACACTTTTTCTGAACAGTACTATGCATTTTATATTAAGGACTAAAAATACAAATGTGACTTGAGAGATCATATTACAATATATACATATATTACAAACCTGATTACAAGCAAGATCAATTGTATAATCAGTGTTTGCCCTAGGCATAAAAATTTAGGAGTCATCATGACTCCCTGGTGTCATGAGAGGGAGTCATGGACATGTTTTGGGAGTCAACTTCTTTCATCAAGAGATCAACTGTTATTGTTTAATAACAACAGGTCCAAGTAAGGCAGGTCAGGTATTTAATCAGCACTGAGCAGTTAACTGGCAAACATTAAACTTAGTAGTTTTAAACAACAATAAATTACAATATGTACTCAAACTTAAACTAAAGTAAAGTTATCTGAACTAACAGCCCAGGTCGAGCATTGCCTCAACAATGACGCGAGCTTATAAATTCACTCTTTGGAAAGCAGTGTTTTTATAACAATTACTGATCATAAGTTTTGAAATACATCTGAATGAACTTCCTACTTTTAACTGAGACTTTGATAACAAACATTTAACACCTCACTGTAAACAATATCAAAATATAAAATAAAAATGGTTTGCAACACTGTATTTACATCATGAGACCAAGCTGCCAAATTTTGACTCCACTCAAAAACCAAAAACAAAATACCATACTCCAAAACAGACTTAACAAATAAAGTTAACAAGATAACAATAAATAAGTTCAATTATAACTGGCAAATAATAGGAAAACATTATCCCCACTTATTATACTTGCTTGCATAAGCTTGCACTTGCTTGCATAGGTTATTCCATATAATCGTAGTCTCTACCAGTAGAGACTCCGATCGCAATCTCTACTAGAATCTCGATTCTACCAGATTGCAGTCTCTACCCTGACATATATACAGGTGTATATTAACTTTTAGGTTTGGTCAACCCTGGTAATTATCAATTGTCGGGTTTGGTCTGACCTTGATATTTTTAAGATTTTAGGTTTTCTCTATGTTGACTGAAGTATTTTTAAAATTTTAGGTTTGATCCATGTCGATCCCACTTTTTGTCTATTGGTCCAGTGGACCCAGATATGTACCAGTATTTTTGTCTTGTCTTGGTTGAGTTGAGTATTGATATTTTGAGCGATCCCAGTAACCCAAGTCCTGGTATTGTCTGTATTCATGCATGCACCATCTTGTGGTTGACATGGTTTTCAAGGTCAAGGAAGCCTCCATTGTTTGAGGACAGCCAGCACAAGACTGAACCTTTAGGTTCTATATATGTCACATCAGTAGTGTATTGTTGACTTCATCGGTTGGTTTCTGGGGGAAACAATGCCGATGCCATGTTAGATTATAATAGGGCTGCAACGATTTGGTTCGATTCATCGAAAAACCGAATCTGACACCTTAGTGTCAATTTTCGATAACCATTATCACTATTTCGATTCGATAATTGAAGATCTATTTAAATTAATTCCACGCAGTGAGAATGTAATTTTGACTCCAACTCAAGGAGTTTCGAGCGTTGAAATAAGGCGAAACGTGATCAATGAGAATAGTTGTTAGTAGACATCGCCAAGTTGACGGTGGATTTCAGCCGACTCTGAGAGTTAAATGATGTCTGATGTTTTTGGTTGTATGAAGAATCGAATCAAAGATGATCGAATCGAGGTTCCAATATCGAAAATCGAAACGAGTCGAGGTCTGGGTGAATCATTTCAGGATTATATCTCACCCCCACTGACTTTGTAATTTGTTTGCCGTTCTGTTTGATTTCCATTTTGTTCACCAAGCCACATCACTAGATTAAGGACTGTTTCGGGATGGTCTGGGCTCAAAATTGATTTCTCCGATTAGATCATGAAAAGATCCATTTCTGCATATCATAAATGAGTTGCAGCACAAAGACAGCTTGGAACCAGTCTTTTATAAACTGAACTGTTCTGAAGAACATTTGTGATCAAATAGCATTGAATGAGTTTTGTACCAACAATAAATCAGTTTATAGTCCCCTACTTCAGCTAATGAGGTCAGTGGTTCTGAGTGCATTTTCATGGCAAGCAAATAATTTTCCAAGCCATCAGATTTAATTCTGTTTATTGATTTATGTTCAGAACAAATCAAACATTGAGAAAACAGATCAATGGCAGTGGATGTATTCAAAGTTTATTACAGAATCTATTTCAATTTCACCAAGCATGCCTGGTCACGGCACCCATTAGCCTGGAGAGAGTCTTCAGGAGTAAATGTGGCATTATCTCCACGGTAACAAGATGATGGCATCTGCCATTAGTTGAATGGAATCTTTACAGGAACAGAAGCCATGTTAACTTTCTTGATTTGAAAAAACTGTTGTTGATTCCCAAATGTGTCTTGTGACATAACAAATAACAAACATGCAACGCAGTGACTAAAACCGTTGAGTCTACTTGCCCCATATTTCCTGCAGACCTTTCACGGATGTTCCTTCTATAGACTAATGCTTAGTCTCTGAAAATATATAATATATATGATCAGTGAAATGGAAATTCTGAGTCAAAGATACATCTAGACTTCCTTCATTTAGATCTTTTGTGTTACAGATAGGGCTTGTTGGAAGAGAAAATATTATGGACTGTAAGATAGACTCTTGGTCCCCATATGGACCCTTGAAACTTTAACTCCTGGAATAAAAGATATTCTACTCTGCTGACTGGATTTTGAAAAGTGGCTGATGTTTCAGACTAGTGACGCTGAATGTGCATATTTCTAGCATCAAACACACACCTCTCATAGGTCCAAGCCTCCATGAAACACACAGGCAAATAAAATCTTAATACACGTGGTCTAGATCCACATTTAGAAGTCATACAATGTATTGTTATAGCTTCATGCCCAGCTACCTGTGAAGATCCAGGTTAGAATATTGATCTTCAGTAACCCATGCTTGTCGTAAGAGGCGACTAACGGGATCGAGTAGTCAGGCTCTCTGACACATGTCATCGGTTCCCACTTGCGCCGATCGATGCTCATGCTGTTGATCACTGGATTGTCTGGTCAAGACTTGATTATTTACAGACCACCGCCATACAGCTGGAATATTGCTGAGTGAGGCATAAAACAAAACTCACTCACTCACTCATGCCAGGTTGGAGGTAAGGGCTTCTTGTAGGGGTGTGTCCCTCCAGGATATGCTGGGTCACAATGACCATGATGTGTGGAAATACTTTCTCAACGATGCCTACTCAGGAAACAATCTTGTACTAAGGAAGTTGTTGCAAATCCGTTATTGTCAGATGTTTGGTACAGTTTGTGTACAGACGTATTTAAAATTACCAATCAGCAGATGGCATGGAATAATCTGGACCTGATGAGGCATATTTAGTCCAAAGTCTAAAATAATATCTTAACAATTCCCAAATGGAATAAAAAATCCCAATTCACGTAAATATGTTTAACGAATACCTAATACTTATGTTTTGGAGAGATCACTTTTATTTCACTGATATCAAAACCTTTAATGAGGAATGCTTTCTTATATATTTTCACATTGAATGCAATCTCAAAATACGCTGTTAAATTACCTCTTAATTAGAAAATAAATACACATAAAATGAAAAAAATATTTAAAATTCAACATTCCCATTTTGCCTGTCGGGGCACTAAGGTTACAATTCTAGATAAGTTCATGGTTATATACTCATGCCAATGATGGTGGTCACAAAAAACCCCAAAAAACCACACACACACCTTCCCCACCTCAACCCCCCACCTCAACCCACACCCCACACCCCCTCTCCAATTAAAAGAATTGAAGGGGGTGACAACCATTATTGGCATGAGTATATTTACGCATTGAACAAGTAATTATCCAGTCCTCACAAGGCTTGTCTGCAGTAAAATACTTTTTTGCAGTAAATTGACATATTAAGTCCAATAATTTTAGTTGAGATGTAATGAGACAAACGTTTCATTACGAAACAACTTTTTTTCTGATAAAATTTAAGAATTTGAAAATAAGTCATAAACATTCCCTTTGCATGTATGTTTGATGATTGCCAGTGATTCTGTCTCATCTTTTCGCCAAAACCTGGTATCATGACTATGTGATCGTGATCAGAGACACCTGTACGTGATAGGGCTATAAAAATACATTGGTCTCTGCTTTTGTTAGACAATTCCTATGAATATGGAAACGGTTTAGTGGCTTGTATTTAGTTTAGAGTAATGTTAATTTTTTTCTGATACCCTATTTTCCGATAACCCTCTCAGCTGATAGTTGTCTGTGATCACTATTAAGACCACAATTAATGACAGTCTGCCTCAAGGAGTGAATGAGTGTAGTTTTAGGCTGCACTCAGCAATATTTTAGCTATGTGGCAGTGGTCTGTAAATAATCGAGTCTGGACCAGACAATCCAGTGATCAACATCATAAGTATCAATCTACACAACTGGGTCAACCAAGTCAGCGAGTCTCACCACCTGATCCTGTTAGTCACCTCTTATGACAAGCATGGGTTACTGAAGATCCGTTCTAACCCGGATCTTCACGAGTAAGCCTCAAGGTTGGTTGAATAAACAGGATTCACATAGCATATGAAACCACAGGAGTCGTTATGACTCAGTGCATATTATTTTCATGAGTCATGGGCACAATTTAGTCATGCGTGAGGGTATGTTTTAGTCTACAAGCAGATTTGCCCTAGAAGAGTTGATGAAAGCAGGCCACACTTAAAATCATGAAGATTCTGTCAATTAAAACACATTATGTTATAAAAAGTTGACAGATTCTGTGAAATGTTTTTGTAGAAACCACAAGTGACTGATAAAATCATGTTGCATAAAAAAATAATTATCAGGGTATTTTGATTTGAAAATTGCATCAGATATAGTCACATGAAACTGAGAACATGTTCGGAACAGTATTTGCACAGCATTTTATGATTGAGGGGTTTATTTTCCATCCTGTTATCTGCATCTGTATGCGTTGACCCGGAAATGTGGGTCATACTACTTGGTCCTGCTGCAGAATACAGGGGTGACAAGTAGCTGAGGAATATGAAAATCAAGTAATGTGTGTGTCACTGTTATGCTTCAATATTCTACCAAAAATACAATATTCTTTTACAGTATGAAGCGTCACCTTACAAAATCAAAACATACAAGTTAAAAATGAAGTTAAGAATATTTGATGAAAAAATATATGGGCCCATAGGAAATGTTGAAATATTATGATGATCAAGTTGAAATATGCATGTGGAATTTTAAAATACAATGTTAAAAAATGGGTGTAATAATATATTTATGTTTTAAAATATTGAAATTATGAAATACTGAACTTTGGAACGTAAGGGTTCATTACTTTGTATTCTACATAGAAATGTCTCTCTTCTGTGAAAATACGTTCTCCCCAGACTAGGAAATCTGTTTACATATTTGGGCCAAGAGAATTAGGAGACGGACGCACTTTCGCGATGGATTCTGTGGTGACTATTGAAAAAAACATTGTACGGTTTGACAGGCAGTAGGTTTTATGTAAAATCACGGGATTTAAGAATGATTATCTTAGATGACCCAATAAGACGGTTGCCAATACGAGTGAGTTAAAGGTTCATCGACTGAAATACTTACAGACAACATGTCTTAGTTTATTTTGACAAATTCAGATTGTTAAAAAGTTAAATTTAGTTGTTTACCATAATTTCTGAGCATATAATGAGTGGAGGCAAAGCCTAGGCGTTGGGATTTGTGCCAAATATGACCTATTATTGAAACTGGGTCACGTGTAATAGGGGAAAGCCAGAGAATCTATATTTAGTCCACGCTGTGGATCGTAAACAAAGCTTTTGTGTTCCGATTGCCAAACTCTCAGATGACAGTTCAACTTAATAGTGGATGGATCTTTTAGACAAAATAAGACTTTCAGGTGGGAGTCTATAAGGTAATTGGAACGTAGTTGTCAGTTTGGGATGAATTTTGATGAGTTTTGTATAGAACATCGCAGATTGCAAATTGTAGGTCAGTGTTCATCGAGTCTTGCAATTTGAATTTAAAAAAATAGAATTGAAATGTTTTCAGTTGTTGAATGCCTTAAAGACTGAAATTTGAATATTCATTTGGTGACTGTTGCCACTGAATTCTGCAGAATTAAACAAACTCCTGGCTTAAGACAAATGTTGAGAAACGTGGTTACCTTCTATTTCCCGTTTCCTTACTATACTGTTGACCTGGTTTTAAGTTTGAATGTAGGCATCCAATGAGAGAAACAGCAACTTCAGGTTGATGCTGACAGAGCTGTCCTGGTCAAGTTTGATCTCACTGAAATGTATTTCCAAGTATTCCAATGATGTAGATGGAGTAGGTGGCTCTTTAGTCCTGAAATAGAAGGTCGAAATGTAAGCATATCAGAATTATATGAATAAGTAATATTTAATGCTTTTTTAGCTCTTTGTGCATGCCTCAGTTTGTGAAAGTGCTATGTTAAACTGACTATTATAAAGGTGAATTACTTTTATCATTTTTTATTTAAATGGAATTAATTACAAGATTCTATGATCCATAATTACAAAAGTCATTTGATTTTTAAAAAATTCCATTTGGTTGAATCGCAGTCATTCCTCCATTTTTGTGGTCTGATTGACATTTGTGTGTCAACATTGTACTCTCTGATAAGTACAGATGCCGTCAGTGTTTCAACATCGTACTCTGTTTTAAGCACGGTTGCAGTCTGTGTTTCAACACTGTACTCTGTTTTAAGCACCGATGCAGTCAGTGTCTGAGTATTTTACTGTTCGATCAGAACAGTTGAAGTGCATATGTCCAGGGTTTTACGGGATGCGTGATTCTGTGTATTGGACACAGAAATTTGATGAAGTACCCCCAAACTAAAATCCTGTGTGCCCTTGTGGACGCAATATAATTTTTTCTAGAAAAGAACTTTATGAGTTTGTAATGATATCCCATATTAAAATATAAACATTCTATTTACAATCATTATTCCAATGACATTGAAAGTAACACATATTATAACCTAATCTTTATCATGCAAGTTGATGGACTCCCAATTTTGGAAATAGACTCTAAAAAAATATGCCCACAGGACTCCCAGTTTCGACTCCCAGTTTCGAAGAGCTATGTAAAACCCTGATATGTCAACATCATACTTCTGTTGATGCTGTGTTCTTGCTCTGTAATTATAAAAGTTTGAACATGCTGCACAGTTACACTTTAGCATGTTAAATCAAACCACATTTGAGTAAACTGCCCAGGCTGAGTGCGGCGTAAAACTAAACTCACTCACTCACTCTTATTGTCTATAGCATAGTATAAAATACATTCCTTGCAATGAATGCCACGATGATGACGGGATTGTGCTCTAAATTAAAAATAACCCAAACTTTTTTAATTGATATTCTTAGGTACATCCTTGTCAGGTAGACATACCAAAGTGAAGAATCAGAACTGTTACAAGCCACTCCTTCCGGTACCTGTTAAGAAATCCAAGCTCCATTTTAAAAGCTATATTTCACAATAATATTGTGACGATAGCTGGGCAAAAGTTATGAGCATTATATTCTTTTACCACAGTGTCGCTGGTGAAGGCTTATCTTGAAGAATTATCCAACCTCCATTGTTGCTGGTTGAGTGGAATTGTGGGTGTAGTGGTTAAAGGCCCACCCCCTAATTTGCAGAAACAGCTTGATGATCAGTGAGCCCTGACCGCAGCTCGCCCAGAACAGCAGCGATGAGGAGGGTATATTTAGCTTGACTTAATAAACCATTAGCGGTCTCAAGGAATGTAAATGTCGCAGACTGATAGTCATGAGTAAGTGAGTGATTACTGTTTAATGACAAATCATACCAAGGGCAGTTGCTGTATGTTCCAATAATCTGACAAAAATATTTATGAAATCTGTTACTGCAATGGTAACAAAAATATATTTGGCATCAGGGCTTCAGATAAGGGCCGTATCGGCGTATGTACGGATAAAAAATATGCACAATACGGTAGGAAATAATTTAGAAAACGTAGCAGATACACACCATGGCGTACGGTCTTAGAATCATTTACAGACACATTTATCCTAAAAAGTATTGTTTTATTGTTTATTGACCTGTTTACACAAGACTAGCAATGTTGTGGTGCATATATGAAACGAAACACAAGAGTACCGACACGCCATTAAATTCCATTCAGTACTCTAATGTATTCTTTAGTTTTTCCAGTACTCCGGTATTGAAAAAATAAGGAGTACATACTCCTGATGTTGAACAATTATCTGGAGCCCTGGGCATACCACAATATCATGGAAACGTGGATGTTTTGGTTCCATGATTTTGTAAGTGTTTGAGCAGCATTATCAGAGTCTTTATGCTTACATTGCTTTGTCGTTGAAACCTTTATGATGCACTCTGAAGTCTCAAGCCAAAACAGGTACCAGATCAAAACGTAATGAAGGTATCGCTTTAAGACTGATAACTTACCATGAACATATTTGAAGATATTGAATTGTATATTTCTTTATATGTTAATTGTTGTGATTTTCATTTGTTGGAACCAAGTGGATGTGAATGAATTGGAATCATTGGCATTTTTGGAAGTAACTTCCACATCAACACATAAATATTACTCATGAGAGACCAACACTAGATACATTTATTCACATACTTGTTTGATTGTCCAGATATGTTGAATCTTACTGAAGAATATGTGTTTCCAAATTAGCCTGTCTTACGAAACTTATACGAGAAAGGGGAAAGCCAGAGTCTATTTTTAGAACACGCTACAGATCATAAACAAAGCCCTGTGAACACCTCTCCAGCTGTCTGCCTGATGTAGCCCCGTGTTGCAAGCTGTGGGATGACCTTGAACCCTACTAGTACTGACAAGCTTAACGTAACATAAATTTTGCTCTCAAATTAATGATTCACTGATATTTTGTAATATACAATAGTGAAAAGATGTTTTACTTTTCTATTTTAATTATTTTTATTATAGGATATTTATATAACGCACATATCCTCGCAACTAGTACATGCTCAAGGCGCTACTACATTGTACTATTGATTGTTGACTGGAGTCAGTGGTTTTAATTAAAGGTGAAGTATCGTTGATTTTGGACAAATGTGATTTTTTCTTAGTCCAACTTGACATCAAAGCTCATTTTGTTATATAATAATGGCTGTAAAATTTCAATTTGAAATAAATAAGACTACTCTGTAGGGGAATATTCAGCTTGGAAGTGTCATGTTACCAGGGCGAGGATCGGATAAGATGCTGAGCCTGTTTGGTAGTAGCCGAATCAAGATGCACGCTTATCAGGGGTACCTTATCAGGTGATACTGGGTAACAGGGTCAATCATGATTACCATCATCAGGGCAGTAACCATGGAAACAGGATACTGGTCATATCACGACACTGTTTATATTTTTCAGTTTATGAAAAACTGTAAACCAGATAAATTAATTCACTTGAAATTTGATCAATTATTTTTGAAAAATAATCCTTTCATTATTTATGACTGTTGTAGTTTTATATGTTTCTAATTTTTTAAAAAATAGAGAGGGCAAGGAAATAATATGAAATTCAAACAATTTGTTATAGTTTTCTTTTATACATATTGTAGCTATGCATCAAACTGATTAATATGAACACAGTTCATAGACCAGTCTACAATTATTCCTTTCTCAATTTCAAACAATTTCATAGAATCTTCCTTCTTCTTCATACACGTCATGTAGTACTGAAATATCTAAACTTGCACAGTCCGTACACATCAATGCTGGGTCCATATGCTGTGCTTTAAAAAAATATTTATCAGTATTGAAACAAAGTGTGCAATTTGTAAAACAGCATTATCACAATTTTGTATGTTATGCTAATGGTAATGTTTTATATACAATACATTTCTTGAAATATATTAATATGCCTGGATAAGTTTAAATTCGTGAGACTTTTGATCCGTTGCCATCCAGGTTCCAATCTTCTGCCTGCAGGGAGAAACAGTCAACTTTGATGGAAAAGTTTCTCCTGTCACTCTTTTGACATGTAGATTAATCCTTAATTCTGTTACATCTATTGTTTGAACGCATGTTGTTACTCTTCATAAGACCTACACATGCATTGTGCAGAGGTTGGAAGATTTGATTCATGGTTCCACAAAGTTTATCACATTTGTGGTCCAAGTAGTATAAGTCAGTTGGTGCCCCTTGCCTCAATGGATATTCACTTCAGTGTCGAATGTTCATGTCACCTTTCAGGAGGGTGCGAATAGATACAGGCTCTGTTCCTAAGTATTACGGCAGTGGGGTAGCCAAGTGGTTAAGGCGTTCACTCGTCACACCGAAGATCCAGGTTTGATTCCCGACATGGGCACAATGTGTGAAGTCCATTTCTGGTGTCCCCAGCTGTGATATTGCTGGAATATTGCTAACAGGCGTAAAACTAAACACTCACTCTTTAAGTATTAAAGATGGTTTGCTTGAAATCTGCATTGAAGGCTTTTCATTTACATGATGATTAAGTATTGTTTGTTTGTGTTTCAGTGTGGGATGAGTTGAAGGTGATGTTATGGAGCAGGATCGAACCCAGGCTGAGGTTGGGTGGGGGCGCCCGGGGATGACGGACGCCCGATCAATGGTAGATGCCATGCAAGACCCGGCATACCTTGCAGCATTGGCAGGTCACAGTTTTCAGGGCGCCAGTTCCCAAGCGGGACCGGTGAGCTTGCCTAGTGGCCTCCCTTCCTTCAACAGCATGGTAGGGAGTCAAGGGGCTGTGGGCATGCAGGGAAGGGCTGGGTACCCTGGGGGTGGGGACATGTCGATGTTCTACCCAAATCAGGACAATGCGCCAGGTGATTTCAGAAGGTCAGGCATACCCGATGCAGTCACTCCCAATGATGCGCAGCTGAGCCTCAAGAGGAGGATAAGTCAGTTGGTCCAGATGCGAGCCATGCAGCAGACACTGTTCGGGGCAGGGGGAACAGGAGGACTGGGAGGACAAGTTGGGGGACCAGGAGGACAAGTTGGGGGACCAGGAGGACAAGTTGGGGGACCTGGAGGACCCGTTGGCGGTCTGGGGGGATTTGGGGGAGCTGTGGAAAGCCCTTCCCCACTGTTCCGTGCCCAGTCGTTGCCCCAGTTACACAGAGGAGAAAACACAGGAGGAAATGTTACAGGGCTTGATGGAAAGACGCAGTCACAGAAGGTACGGCTTTGTTACGTTTGCTGTTGTGTCACCTGTTGTTTGTCTCTACATAGATTCCTAGTTTATAGGTACCTAGTAAGGCTGTAACGATTCTGTAATATTTGGTGAATCGAACCGTAGCCCTTCATGAATTCAGTTCGTCATTCGTGGTCACCAGAACCGAATATTAATGAATATTTATGTTTTTTTAAGGGAGCATGTTTTACTTGAACCCTTGTGTACTTTTTGAAAGTGAGATATGCAGTAATGGAATATGTACTAGCCTTGCAGTAGCCCAAGTCATGTTAGTTTGCTACGGTTCGATTCACCGAATATGCAAGTGAATCGTTACAGCCTTACTAGGTACCTATAAACTAGGAATCTATGGTAATGTCAATTATAACTATTACATACCAAATTTGAGTGTCATGAGATGACTGGTTATTGCTGTGACAAATCAAAACTGTCAACATGGTCGTTCCATATTGTACATCCATCACTTAACTACAATATGTATTCGTGAATAATTATTCATATTTGTTACCCAATATTCATGATGCGTATGATATTCGCCACATAGTGTATTCGTTGCAGCCCTAGTACCTAGTACACCATGCTTGTCATAAAAGCTTACCTGTGATAACAAGGTCTGGCCTGGTTACTAATATGATTGCTTGACAACCTGCTCCGACAAAGTGCATTGTTCATGATGTGACTTTCAGAATATTGGTCACAGCTTTCAAGAATTTTCATCATTCAGCTCTTCCATTGTTACAAGGATAATTTGGGTAACTCTTACATAACCATTGGGTGGTTGCGAACCTTTAGAAAGATGTAGTTGATGATTTCTGGCAAAACAGTACCTAGTATCCTGGAGGTGACTAAAACATAGATTGGTTGGTAACGATGGCTTCTGTAATACTTGCATGAATGACTGCCATCAGTGAAGACCAGCTGGATCCATTGATCGCACTCTCCACGGCCCATTGGGGCGGTGGGGTAGCCTAGTGGTTAAAGCGTTGGCTCGTCACGCCGAAGACCCGGGTTTGAATCCCCACATGGGTACAATGTGTGAAGCCCATTTCTGGTGTCCCCCGCTGTGATGTTGCTGGAATATTGCTAAAAGCGGCGTAAAACCAAACTCAGTCAGTCAGTCCACGGCCCATTGGACATCTATGCAGGGTGTGTTGGAACAGTGATGTTCGTACAATGGCTGCCCTAACACAAAGTCTGAAATAGAATTATGCCTGGTGTAGTGCTAAGATCACTTTGTGGAGTAGGTCCAAGACGTATCCCTGTTTGAGTGCTAACTGTGTTTAGAACCTAATTCACTCCATCATTAGATCTCATGGTATGAATATAGACCCACCAAAGAAGGTTTGCATGCAACTATATAGCACTAACAGTTGACATCTGTGCACTAAACTGTGTTATCTGTAGATATGATACTTTTTACTATTAATAGATGTTACTTTAAATCTTCTGTAGTATTACATGTTTTACTATCTGTAGATTTTACACACACTATACATGTCCTAGTTGACATTACACATGGTTTACTGTCAGGAGAATTCACACACACTGACCTATTGTTTATTTTTCACATTTTACCGTGTTTACTCTCTGTAGATATTAGATACATTTAACTGTTCGTAGCTATTACACACATTTTGCTGTCTCTCAATGTTATGTTTTACTACCTGTAGATATTACCTGGTGTACTATTTGTAGATGACACACACATTTTCCCATCTGTAGATGACACACACATTTTCCCATCTGTAGATGACACACACATTTTCCCATCTGTAGATGACACACACATTTTCCCATCTGTAGATGATGACACACACATTTTCCCATCTGCAGATGACACACACATTTTCCCATCTGTAGATGACACACATTTTCCCATCTGTAGATGACACACACATTTTCCCATTTATAGATGACACACATTTTCCCATCTGTAGATAGCACACACATTTTCCAATTTTGTTTATTTAGTAGTTACATGCATCATTTTGTTTTTCTGCACACTCATGGATGACAAGGTTATGTGGGAATCTAGTTATTCTATTACATATGTTGGAATTACATATTCCACATATACTGTGGTTTGTTTGGATATGAGAAAGATAACCATACCTATAACATATTACAGAATTTGTTGTGACCATTAACCATGTTTAATATGCCTGGTCAAGTTATGGCAGTGACAGCTGATCTGTCCCTCAACTTTCAATATTACTTCAGCTCCAACCACCACCATTTATCATTGCTCATGTTAAGTACAGCACACATAGCCGTCAATCACACTGCTTGCCCTAGCGTTACAGTGATAACAGTATATATCCAGGGTTGTAGATATCAGATTGACTACCCAGGGCAGCCCATATCATCTGTATCAATTAACATGTGCTGTGAATATTTTATTGCTGTCCTGGCATTCAGGCAGCATCTAGGCTTTGTCGCATGTGACATACATTCTGAATCCAGCTGTTGGTTGTTTTGGCAAAGCTGAATTTAATATTTTTGTGCAAGGATTCTGTTGTGTTTGTTTAGTGAGTGAATGAGTGCAGTTTTACGCTGCTTTTAGCAATATTCCAGCAATATCATGGCTAGGGACACCAGAAATGGGCTTTAAGCATTGTACCCATGTAGGGAATCAAACCCAGGTCTACAGCATGACAAGCGGACACCGCCGCCATATAGCTGGAATATTGCTGAGCTGACACTAGACTATGTCTATTGGTCTTTAGCAAGCCATGCTTGTTGTAAGAGGTGACTAATGGGATCGGGTGGTCAAGTTCGCTGACTTAGTTGGTACATGTCATCATATCCCATTTGCATAGGTCAATGCTCATGCTGTTGACCACTAGATTGTCTGGTCCAGACTCATTTTTTACAGACCACCAGCATACAGCTGGAATATTACCGAGTGTGGCATAAAACTAAACTCACTCACTTACTCACGGAAAGGCTGCCATATAACTGAAATATTGTTGACTGTGTCATTAAACAAGAAACAAGAAAACACAACAAAATGTTCATTCCTTACGGATAACAACTTCTCCATTATGCATATGACCCGTGAAGATCCAGGTTAGATTTGGACTTCAGTAACCCATGCTTGTCGTAAAACGTGACTAACGGGATCGGGTGGTCAGATGCTTTGACTTGGTTGACACATGTCATCATATCTCAATTGTGTAGATTGACGCTCATGATGTTGATCACTGGATTGTCTGGTCCAGGCTCGATTATATACAGACTGCCGCCATATAGCTGGAATATTGTTGAGTGCGACGTAAAACAACAAACGAACCCCCCCCAAAAAAAACCAAAACAACCAGTATATATACACAACATTTCAGAGTCTATTTCTTGCCACTTCAGTTGACGAAGTAGCACAGAGTTGCCATGAACTGTATGATACATATCAGAAAGAAGCTGTTATCCATAACACTCATTGCCACAGTTGTATTCAAACTGCAATACCTGTAACGGCTGAAAGATGAGACTGTTTTGTGTGACATCCACAAGGATGTCCACAAGGCAACCCCTCTTGATTCCCATACATTATTTCTAGTGTAGTTTTGTATTTGATGGATTCTGCCGACATTTCATAAAAAGTAAATAGCACTATTAACATGTGGATGAGACAAAAATACCCCTAACGTCTTCAATATTTCTTTTGAGGTAGGAAAATCACAACGACACATTTTCTAGATTTCAAATCTATTTTTTTGTGTACCATGCTTCGAGGGGCCACTTCCTTGTCCTGTGTTCAAATTCTGTAATTCTTATGCTAATATTGTACTTTACACATAAGTGGGCATCCTGTCAATTTACACGATTATGGTATCACAATGTTTTAAATGGTCAGAGAAGGGTAATTTTCATAAACAATGAATTACAGTAAATGCATATTTCACCACTTGTCATGATTCAGGCGAAAACATTGGCTCCCAACCACATATAATGTTATCATAGTTCAAATGTTTTTCCGCGTTTAATTTGTTTGCCCTGAAAAACACCAGGAGCACCCGGAAAGATAACGGGATCAGTCTTTTGAGTATAACAGTTCCCTGTTTCATTCAGTGAGCTGTTTCCATGTCAGCTTCTGTTGTTAATGAAAACCCAAATAATATGAATAGTATGAATCAGATCTCACATTTATAGTGAATGTTAACAGATGTATAAATCCTTTGAAAACATGACCATTAAATTTATTAATTGATTTCATTGACTTGTTTGGCACATTTTTGTCAAAGGGTCTGTCTTTGATTGGAGTCGATCCGATAAATCCTATTGTGATAGGATGATAGTGTGTTGTCAGACTTTGACACTAACCACGGCCTACCCAAAGGAGACCGCGTCTAATTTTAGCCCCGCGATGCTCTTAAATTTCAGTTCATATTGGCCCAATTTCTCTTTAGATTCCATTGCAGCCCATGTGACTGTGTTTACGTCTAGTGACCCAGTTTAGGAGACAGATGAGCCAAGCAGGAACATGACCTCAGACGACCTTGAACAGGCTAGCGCACTTGCCAGTAAAGGTGTCGTCTGTGTGAAGTGGAACAATGTCAAACTGCAGTGTTATCTCTGCATCAGAGTGGTAATAGATGTATAGGGTGCTTGTCACTTTTGAGAGGGGGATATTTCCCTGTTCACACCTGCGAGGAGGAAAATGAATGGAGGCATATAAAGGGGTAGACGAAAACAGGGTAGACTTATAATAAGTTCACCAGACCCTAGTCGTGCACCATGACTGCACAATATATGTATTAAATTATACTTAAACCAATCTAGATTGTCAAAAAACAAGTCGAGCCAGGTCTATGTAAGTAGCATGAGGAAAAGATAAAGGTATATATATGGGATGAACCCCCTGCTATGATAATATCAAGAGATTTTGATTTTGTATTAAAAGATTTTATAGACTATTTATTTGTTGGACTGCACTGTTTCCAGTTGTCTGTTAACAGGACCAGTAAATTCTTTAGTACTTTGACTGGATAGTGTACAATGTCTATTTGTTAGACAGTTCATGCTTTTTAAAAAGTTAAAGGACAACACAAGTCTCTCATTAGACAACGAAATCTGTCACCACTAGTATAAGTTAAATAACCGTGAAGATTCAGTTCATTGTATCCCAACTGTGTAGACAGATGCTTTGGATTGTCTGTAATTGTAGATAGATGCTCATGCTGTTGATATCTGAATTGTCTATAATTTTCCTATAGGTTTTCCTAACATTAGTCTAGATTGTACATTGAAAAGTGCGTTGTCATCTATTAGCAATTATTCGGAGCATTGTGCCAATTTTTAATCCAGAATGTTTTTTAGGCTTGTGAAATGCATATGATATGTATAAATGATTAGCACTGATGTAATTAATTTTCCAATACATTTAATTAGCCATAAAGGAAGTGCTCTTGTTTATAAACGCCTTAACCTTTACTTAGTCCAGGGCTGTATATTTTCTACTGACGAGAAAAAACATTGGTTATGGTTGATGGAACCATTCTGACAGAGTAACCTGATAGTGACCAATTATTTTATGTAGATACAATATTCACCTAAAGTTTTTAGTTTTAATGAAGAACTATTTGCAATAAATAACTAGATCTTTGATGTGCATCAACCTAATGGCTCATTTAGAAATCTAATGATACACTTTATTTTCTGTTTGAACCCTTTACCCAGTGCAAACACTGTTGGATCTTAGAGGTCATGGGTAGCGTTACACATGCAGATGTGAAACGCGTAAGTGATGTGGAATCGGTTAAACAAATATAACAAGTCTGGCCTCTTGGTGTGGGTAATATACCAGCTCTTGATGTTAATAGTTTTAACAAACTGATAAGAACTGGATACGGGAATAAGAGCTGAGTGTTATATTCTTTGGTACACAGATTTTTGTGTGAAAATCTCCTGATTGGTAGCAGATAGGTGGTAAAAGAAAATTAAGATATGCAAAATGTATTTAAAATGAGTTTATTTTCATTAATAAAAAAGTTATCATAATATTGTAATTATGTTGGTACCGCTTTTCTTGTTGGTTTTGCAGATTAACCAGTTTATTTATCTATTTACATAATTTTGTATTTATGAATTAAACAAATATTATTCTTAATATTTTCTTCTCACATTGTGTTGCGGAATCTGTAAACCAATATAAAACAATTAAAAAAGTGTTGCTTAACAAATGTCATAAGTTAGTCTGCATGGTATGTCTGGAGTACTGGTTTCTTAGATACTAAAGTATTATATTTTGGTCATAAACTTAATAGCACAGATGGTGACGAGAAATGTGCATATTTTGTTTTAATGTTGAGATAGACATACCTGTAAAACAGAGATCGGTTATGTGCTGTTGGCTCACTAGCAAACAGCTACATGTTCAGGAGATTCCCTTTTGATGAAATGTATGGAAAACTGCAAAGAATCTTTGTGGCTTGTTTTGAAAGCTCTCCAGGTTTATGACTAAGAGCAAGAAAGTATCAGGGTACACCTGTGTTTGTGGAAGCCATCAGCTGCTGGGTTATTTCATCCACATGTGTTGGCAGGCACCTTATCTCTTCCACAGAAGCTGAGAGTGAAGGGGGGGGAAGGGAGGGGGGTGTCAGTTCAGGGGATCAGCTGACATGAGCTGTGTTCAATCAGAGTCCCCCCCCAGTTGGTGTGGATGAAGCTGGGGAGGGTTTAAATCAGAGGTGGGGCAATTCTTGGCGGAGAGGGAAAGACAGTGGGGACAGATGGATTGACTATTGAGCTTAGACTAACAACTAGTCTCTGAAGTGAACATATTTTACAGAAAAAAGCTAATAGTGAAATAAATAAAATATATTGAAAAGGAGCCCTGAGACTTTCTTCATTTTAAAGCTGAGGAAATCTAGACTTGCCACATTTTCTAGACTTACGTGGGATTTCTTGGATATATTTGCTTCAGGGTCTGTATGACAGACTATGTTCAGCTGTAACACAGAGGATCTGGGTGGGATGAGGAAGGGTATTGGTTTCTGGAGAGTTAGGGGGTGAGCAAGTGTGGGGCAATTCATGGTGGAGAGGGGAGGGACAGACTGAGGGTGGGGACAGCTAGAGCGGTTACACTGAGGATCTGGGTGTGATAGTACAGGGTGTTGATTTCTGGAGAGTTAGGAGGTGAGCAAGTGTGGGGCAAGTCTTGGTGGAGAGGGGGAGGGATAGACTGAGAGTGGGGACAGCTTGATTGACTGTTGAGCGGTTACACTGAGGATCTGGGTGGGATGAGGAAGGGTATTGGTTTCTGGAGAGTTAGGGGGTGAGCAAGTGTGGGGCAATTCATGGTGGAGAGGGGAGGGAAAGACTGAGGGTGGGGACAGCTAGATTGACTGTTGACTTAGACACTGAGGATGGGGGGGGGGGCAATTCTAGGTTAGAGACTAATGCAGTGAGGCGAAGGAGGGAATGTTAAGGTTAAGATTAAAATATAGAAATCTTCAATTACATTATGCATTTCTCTTCTCTCACAAAATGTGTTCTGGTGCCCTATTTCAAGTGGACTAGTGCTGGTTTTGTTTTTATAAAATACATATAGTCTACAGTCCTGCACTTGAGGAAAATGTGAGCCTGTGGGCAAGCATATTAGCCCTCCAGCCGTGACAGTGGGGATGTGGATGGGATGTTTTGAATTATATAATTCAGAGACTAAGCGTTAGTCCAGATGGGATGAGGGAGGGTGTTGGCTCCTGTAGAATGAGGGGGTGAGGGGGAGAGCTTGACATCATTAGAAGGCATTTGTGGGGGAGAGATTCTGATGCATGGCGAAGGAGGAAATGTGTGATGGTGTGGGCAGACAGAGATACTGTTGAGCAGTGACACTGGGGATGTGGGTGAGACTAGACCGGGGCTTGTGTCTGGAGAAGGTGAGGTGAGGTGAAATTGGGTTTTACGTCGTGCTTGAGAATACTTCGCTCATATGACGACGTGCATGCGTGTGTATGTGTATGTACGGCTGCTTGTACTAGCCCAGACTTAAGCTGGTTTTATAGTGCTAGCCCACTGAGATACCATGCCGCAGTGAAGCATGAATACCCCACTCAGACACATTATACTGACTCTGAGCCGACCAGTCCTTGTTGTACCCTTTAATGCCGAGCACCAGGCAGGGACCAGCAAGTACCATATCTTAACGTCTTTTGGTATGACGCGGTCGGGGAACGAACCTGCGACCTTCCGCTCTCCGGGCGGATGCTCTAACCACTACACCATGGAGGCAGTTCTGGAGAAGCGGTTAGGGTGCATTACATCAGGGGTTAGGGCGATTTTATTCAGAGAGGGTTATGCGGGAAAGTGTGAGGATGGGACAGACAGATTAACCGTTAAGCTGTGAAGGAGAGAGTGTATAAATGGTAGAAAGGTAGGGTACGAGATATGCAAAAAGACATCTACAAGGTAAGAGTGGGGACAGAGATCTAGTTCCAGGAGATGAAGAGAAACTGATATGTTTGTCTAGGTTTTATACTATACTGGATTATTATGTGTGAAATTTCACCTCAAGTGACAGTGAAAAATATGTGCCTGAACACATGAGCCTATTCTTCATAACTGCTCAAACAACACCTGACAGGCTGGACACAATCTCAGATGTTAATGGGTGAGCGAGTTCGGTTTTATGTCGCTTTTAGCAATATCTTCTTCTCATAGTAACAAGGTGAGCTAAGGACATGTTGAGAGTCTAACTCTGCTTGTTATCATTGAACTAAATCACTTTATAGTTTCACTTTCAGTGTTGCTAAGTCATATTGATTGAGGAAATCACGAAAAGCTTTTTTTGTCAGCCTGTTTATCGGTTTATGTTTATCTTGGAGGAAAATGCATTAGTAATGAGGTCAGTTCAGAAGCAATGTCATGCATTTGTTTTTTGAAAACCAGCCTCCATGTTAGTACACTAAAACAGTTTCGTTCCGAAGTCTGTTTACATGGATTCCTGAAAGCAGAGTCAGAAATAACTAAAATATCTATTCATAGAATGTCGAGTACTGATGATACAGTATTTTTCTCTTGAAGTTATCCGTGAGGTAAATTGGCACATGTGAAATTTTGATAGCAGAACAGAAATATCCGTTTAAAGTAACAGTGTGACACGGAGCAAGCTTGACAAGTACTGTACGGTTAATTCACGACGATCGAACGTAAGGTCATAATGATCTGTGCGGTGGTCACATGACCAACACTATGATAGACTAATTTGGAAGTGGGGTTTTCCAGGTTTTCATGTATCTCTCAAACCACAGCTGGTGTTGGTGAGATAGAGGTAGTAGTGCTTGACTGTTATTTCATCGTCAATATTATTTTTGATATTTTTTTCTTTATATGTGCTGTAAGTTACATCTTTGAGGATTACTGGGATGAACTTGTTTGTTTTTTGCAATTCTCTTAGTGACGTTTGTATGAAATGTCATAATGGTTATTTTTTACCTAATTTTAAGGATTCTGTCAACCTTAAAATGGAAAAACAATTTGAAAGCCTCTGTTTCTCTCATGTCCCTTCAATTTTACTTGTTTAGCACCTAAATGTTGTGCTTCAGCTAAAACAGACTGCAAGACTGATGAGACTAGCTTATCACTAAACGCGACAGCATTTTAAAAAAATATAATTAAACGTCCTCTTTTAATTTTTGTTGTTTCTGTTCAACAATCATTCTATTCAAAAAATCTGTAATCTACAAAATAACACAATATTTTACCTGTAATGGTTACTTTTAGGTATATTTTCTTCTAAATGTATATTTATTATTGATTTTCATTAAGTTGCTCAAGATAACAGCTGCTTGAAGAAGAATATTGTATTGTTTTTCAGGATTGTAATCATTTGTGAACACCTGGTGTCATCCCCAGATTTTCAGTGATCCAGTCATATAATTTTCACTGCTGTTGCGTCTTTCATCCCCTGTGGAGTCTGTTTCGTGGGATGTTCACATCTAGTTATTGACCTTGTAGTGTTTACGGTCATATAAACTTGAAAAGTCATGCAAGGGTTCACAGTCATGTCTGCACAAACGTTATTTTCTTTAAAGGATAGTCATACTAAAATTTGATCACTTTGTAAAAGATCAAGTTAAAAGACTCTAACCCAAATCACAAGCCGAAGTACAGTGAATAGTATGCATTATCAGGCAGCTGAGCTGGTTAACAAACATTATTTAACAGAAACAGGGAAAAAACACACATTTATTGAAGTTGAGAGGTTCAAAGGAAAGCTTGCCTGCAGAGAAGCAATCATGGAGATTACCCTGAAAAAATCCATATGGTTTTGCTGTATGGCTCTTGCTAATGTAACACACCTGGTGGGTTATATTTGATCAGTACACACGAGGCCTTACGTGTCAGTGTTCAGCTCCCTGTAGCCAGGTACTGTGATAGAGTATAGTGTTGGTTATATGTAAAAGATATCATTCTGTTCAGCTGCGACCCGTGAAGATCCGGGTTAGAATATTGATCTTCAGTAACCCATGTTTATCGTAAGAGGCGACTAACAGGATCGGGTGGTCAGGTTCGCTGACTTAGTTGACACATGTCATCGGTTCCCAATTGTGCAGATCAATGCTCATGCTGTTGATCACTGGATTGTCTGCTCCAGGCTCGATTATTTACAGACTGCTGCCATATAGCTGGAATATTGCTGAGTGCAGCGTAAAACTAAACTCACTCACTCACTCACTCTGTTCAGCTGCAACAAATATACCACACTTAACTGTTTGGAAAGGACATCTTCAATTATCCCTCAAGAGTTTTGAGAATATGGAAAATATATTAACTGCATTATTGTTGAGAATATAGAGAAAATGAGATGTTGACAGTGTAGCTTTATCGAACATATTTCAAATGTCTGCACCAGTGTTCGAAATAGCCACTGGACCGCTAGCCCATGGCTAGTATATATCCAGTCGGGCCAGTATATCTCCACATTCACTGGCCGGACTAGCTAGTGTTTTTTCATGGGGTCATTTTTTAAATATATCACTCTCTCCGACTTCTTAAGCTATGATACACTTTTAAATCATGCAAGATTATGGCCTGATAAATGATGGTAGTTAACCTTTCTGTAATATTTTGCTTAGTTTCTACATTCAAATTTCGGGCTTGTGAATTATGTTGTGGGCTAATAACTTTCAGGCACAGCAATTTAGCTGTCAGTACATGCCCCATATGGTCTTCTGGCGACAAGTAGTGTAGGTCAAAAGGCTGCAATCGTAATGTCCAAAACACAATTAGGATATTCATCATTATGGAAAAAAAACATTTCTTTTATGTTTCTTTTTTTGCCCCCATCAAACATTGGTGTGTACGGTTTTTTGCCTGTCAGTTGACTCATTACTGAATGAAGACATTCTCAGTGAAATATTTATACCTTTTACTTTCCGGATAAACTACAAGCCAAAATACAATTTGATATGCTTAAAACATTTGCACTATTTTGTTTGAAAAAATATATTTATTGACCATTTACAGGCATTGTGAAATTTACAAGCTTTTCTGCTTTTTTCTTATTTGTTTAATTTCCGTGCTGAGTGACACTGATTTAATGGATGAAGGTTTCTTATAAGTCAAGTATTATCCCTCCGACATAAAACAACATAATGATGCATTTACCTTGTCGAGTTATATTGCCGGCTGACTTAAATAGTTTTATTGTCAGAGAGTTTCTCTCCCCACTTCAAATAATTCACCTCAACAATGGCCATCACAACCAGGTGAGTGCATTTCTTTCTTTTGTGCAACTCCATGGATTTAAAACCATCAGCTGAAATAATTACTTTAAATTCCCGGCACTCAATGGCTCACTGGAGAAAGGCTAAACTATGGTGAATGTCGCTGGGCAGTAAAATCAATAATAACGCGGAGTTTTGCAGCGTTGTCGTGGTACCTGAACATCATTGATCCTATTGTAAGTGACCTATATTTCACTTGGAGGAGCATTCGGCTGTCCTAAACAGCTGTCGTTAATTGCAGGTAAATATGAGCATGTATCTTACTTGTCAGTTGCAAAGTCTATAACACAGTGGAACGCACTGGTGCGATAGTGGTAGGCATTGCTCGTAGTTATCACCTTCTTGTATTGGTCTTTTATTATGCTTGAAACGGATACCTTCAGTTGTTATCATTGTTCGTGCCTGAGCCTCCATTGTTATTGTGAGGTGTTTACACAAAGAGATCTTAGGGTATGAGTTTCTAGTTTTTAGTTTAGTAGGTACAGTTGTATTTTTGTGGAAATGATGTGAAGTTGGTTTCATTGATTGATCGAGTTCCACGGTTATCTGCCGTTTGTATTGTGTGAACTATACGTGGTTGGTAACATTCATGATCAACAGAACTTATTGATCTTGAAGCATTACACATGAATGATATAGCTGTAAGGGGACATGCGGAGCAAGTCATGCAGTGATGACTGTTACCATGAAGTATTAATATTTTAGATTTGTGTACACTAATGTGTCTCGTCCTGGCATAAAGTTGCTTTGTGCTTAAGGTCCTGTTTTGCTGTTGTTCAACCACCACTACTGCCACTTTCAACCTAGTCTGTCTCACAGTCCATGAACCACATTATATTCCATACTGCCCAGCCCCCCTAGTCTAACAGTCCCTGAACCACATTATTTTCCCTACTGCCTAGCCCTCTCTGCAATGCTAAAGCTCTAAATGAAGCAAGTCTAGATTTCCTCAGGTTCAGGAATCTCTGGTCTCCCTTGGACTCCTTTTCAATTTAAATGGGTTTTTGTTACAATCAAAATTAAATATTCAGAGACTAAGTGTTCGTCTACAGCCGTCCCTACAATGCTAAAGCCCTGAATTGAGCAAGTCTAGATTTCCCCAGGTTTAGGATCTCCCAACTCACTGAGGCTCCTTTTCAATTTAAATGGGTTTATTTGTTACTATCAAAATTATATATATTTATCTACTTTCAACCCCATGTCCAGCCCTGCGCCAAGGCTATATATACTGAATGCTAAGCCCATGTATGTATAGTAATCCTATCCTTTAAAGAGTCAAGTTTAGATAAGTGGACAGTAAGTTCACCAGTCTGTTATTTATATTTTTGTAGAAATTTTCATTTAAACTATTAATTTTTACCTTAGAGACTTGTGCAAGTCTACCCCATCCCCATCCCCATCTCCATCCCCATCCCCATCCCCATCTCCATCCCCATCTCCATCCATTCCACCACCTCCTCAGCAACCCTCCCATTCGCTCTCTTAATACTGTTGAGTAGTGACACATGAACTTTGACCTTTAAACTCCTGTTTATGGCCCAAATGGTAGCCATCACGTTAGTACACATTTAACTGCCAGTTTCAGTTATGTTGCTCGGCAACTCCTCTTACTCATTTGAAATTGATGATATGGTATATAAGAAATAGTTTAGCAGTGAAAGTGCGTTAATTTGACATATGGTATGGAACTGTTGAGTTCATGAAGTTTATTAAAATGTTTTTATGAGTGTTTTTTAAATGAAAATATTCGAGCAAATAACAGATACTACCTTTTCATAACCATCAGATCATAATTATTTATGCCTTGAAATGTATATTTCTTATCAGAAAGTGTTTATTTCCAACGAATTCATTTGAAGGAGGCTTGCAAATGGATGATAATATCATGTAGGTCACGTGAAACAGGTGTTGATTGACAAGGAGCACTGAGCTGAGAGAGAATATATATACAACCCCCAGGTATGGCTACACTGAATGGCTCAAGGCACATTTAGGTCACAGGTACTTGGCTGCATGTGTATATCTACCTGTGTTGGGAGGTTACCTGTTTATCAGGTTTCAGGATGGACTTAACATGGTTGCCCAGTACAAATACTGAGTATTTGTATGTGCTCAGCGAGGCATGGTTTGATAGGTTCGACTTTTGTTTCGACTAAATAGACATATTATGTAATGTGTCATTGCAATACTCAAGTGTGATGAATGGGTAGTATTCATTTTGATGTTATAACTGATGTAGGTTTATGTAAGGATTGATATACATGAAAGGGGTATGCATGCGTACATGCACTTTTGTTCCAGCTGATTGAACTGTTGAGTAAAATTTCACCATAACTGAAGTTAGGACCTTAATGATGAACTGTTAAAGGTGTAAATGTAAAACTGATGTGTAGAAGATATTTAATTAATAAGCTTAATATGTGAGAGAGAGAGAGAGAGAGAGAGAGAGAGAGAGAGAGAGAGAGAGAGAGAGAGAGAGAGAGAGAGAGAGAGAGAGAGAGAGAGAGAGAGAGAGAGAGAGAGAGAGAGAGAGAGAGAGAGAGAGAGAGAGAGAGAGAGAGAGAGAGAGCTGTAATTAATAGTAACATAATAAAGACTGAGTTTTTTCTTATTTATTAATAAGATGACATATTTAAATGTTTTGCTTTATTTTTCGTCTAAGTCCCTAGAAATAAATATGATATGATGAGACAATTAGAATGAACAGGAATTTAACATTTTAAAATTATATTTATTTACTACAAACTACTAAATATATATCTATGATGCACATTAGGTCCAGCATCTGCTGTAATGTTTGAGCAGCAGCCAGGCCAGTGGTATCCTCACCATCTGTGAACAGTAAATCAAGAAAGTGAAGATAAACATTTGGCAGACACCTGATAGGTGTAGAATTACACCCTGCTACTGCCATACTGTTCATCCTCTTACCCTACCTAATTGCCTTGTGTGTACCATAGCTGTGTGTAGACACAGATGCTCACCTAGATTAAGCCTTCGCTGCTATAGGTGTTAGACGTGGCCATACCTAGCCTGTCTCACAGAACCACATTAATATTTCTTTTTTGAGTGGCATTTTAGAAGTTGGGAAGTACAATATAGAACAAACTTTATGGATAACAACGGTACAAGAATCTGTATCGAACCGTCGCACTCACGAATAAAAAGAAGTTGTTATCCATAAAGTTTGTTCTATATTGCACATTAATATTCCTTCCATCCAGCCCTTTCGGTAATGCTGAAGCTGTAAATGGAGCAAGTCTAGATTCCTTCAGGTTCAGGCACTAGACCTCCTTTTCAATTTAAATGAAATCATTTGTTTCTATCAAAGTTATATGTATTGACAGACTGAGCATTAGTCTATGGCCACACCCTGTGGGGTTGCAAGGCAGAAAAGGCTATTGTATTTTGTACTGGTCCCAGAATGAAATCACATTTAAGGTATCATGAACATGGTGAAGGATGTTTGTCGTGAGCATGATGGATGATAATCACCATGTTGTACAGTTCAGTAAATAAAATGTTTGAATTTATAAGATGTATTTTTAATCATGTACATAAACATTACTGTTACATTTTACTGTTACATCAATGTTTATAGTTAATCAAAGTAGTAGACAGCTAGCAACAGTAAGGTGAGGTGAGGTGAAATTGGGTTTAACGTCGCGCTGGAGAATATTTCGCTCATATGACGACGTGCATGCGTGTGTATGTGTAGGTGAGGCTACTTGTACTAGCCCAGACTGAAGCTGGTTTTATAGTGCTAGCCCACTGAGATACCAAGCCGCAGTGAAGCATGAATACCCCACTCAGACACATTATACTGACTCCGAGCCGACCAGTCCTTGTTGTACCCATTAATGCCGAGAGCCAGGCAGGGACCAACGAGTATTCATATTTGAACGTCTTTTGGTAAGACGCGGTCGGGGATCGAACCCGCGACCTTCCGCTCTCCGGGCGGACGCTCTAACCACTACACCACGGAGGCGATCAGCAACAGTAAGAATAAAGTGACTCAGTGAGAGACATTGTAAGATAATGGTTGCTGATGTTGAGGATATGATCTCTCGCCCTGGAAATAGAGCTTGTTTGTTTGCTATGTGTGATCATCATATCAATCTATAATCATATTCACTTGTCAGTAGAGTACTGAAAAAGTTTTTGTCATGACATATGTTTATGGTCTCCTAGTAACATGACGCATTTACATTCCAGGATCTTCAATATGGTTCCCCGAGTCCCCGATCCTTGGCCAGTATGATGATGTCTGCTCCATCATCACCCTTGGCCAGGCCTCTCTCGAGGCCTTCTTCCAGGCAAGACCTGCAGGACATGGCTCAGAGTCCTCAGGGATTCATGATGAAACAGGATGTCCAGAATGCTTTGCAACATCAACAGCAGCAGCAGCAGCTAGTAGGGCAGCAACCACAACTTCCACACCCAAAGAACATGCAGCATCCACAACAGCGGGTTAATCATCTTCAACATCCAGGGCAGCAGCCTCAGTCATCACATCATCAAAATATTCCTCATCAACAGTTGGCAAACCAACAGCGTCAACTTCAACAACAAAGGCAGCAGCAGCCTCCAGATAGTCATCAACAGCACATGCAGCAACAACAGCAGCATCCTCAACATCCACAAAACATGCAGCAACTTGGAAATCAGCAACATATATTTCAGAAACAAGTACAAAGTCAGCAGGAGGTGCAGCAACAACAGGTGGGAGGCCAACAGTTCCAACATATGGCTCATCAACAGCAGGGACATGGTAGTCCTCATCCTCATCATTTCAACATGCAACCACATCAACAACTTGGGCAGCAGCAACAGCAGCCACAGCAGCAAGGGCAACAGCTTCAAAAGCCTGGAAGTCAACTGAATATGCAGGAACAAATCAGTAATCTGGTTGCTCATCAACAGCATCCACAGCCAATGAAACACCCACAGCAGCAGATGCAACAACAGCCAAACCAACACCTTCAACATCCACAACAGACTGCAGAATCTTTCAAGAAGCCATCACCACAAATGCTGCCCCCTCAAGCTCCTCCTCAATACTGGAAGACGTCTCAGGGAAATCAAGATAATAACATTCTCAGTACAAATCCATCATATCCATCACTGAATGCATTTGTCACAACAACTGCTTCAAGCTCAACTGTGATGTCATCTGGTCCTTCAGGAGCTCCTGCCCCTGGTAACCAGATGTTTGATCCTATGGCATCTCACACTCACAAACCAACCGGACAACCACCTCCCCCTAAGTTCCCTGGCAATCAGAATAACATGATGCCAGGAAACTTTGATCAACAATTTCAAAACATAAAGGGGGTCAGTGCAAGTTTTCCAACCTACCAAGTGTCTTCAGAAAGTAATTTTTCAAATTCTGTTGGCTTTAATGGCAATCTGTTAAGCAATTCTGAAGTCAAAAATACAAACATTGATGGACAAAAAGGCAACGTAAATTCTGTACCAGACGTTAAGCCAGTGAATGCAGAACCTAACAAACCTAAAAAGCCCAGGAAGCCCAAAGCGAAGGTTGAAAAGACCCCTGATAAGAGCAAAATTTCAGATTTGATGGCTTCAGATATCGACAGACAGCTTCTTGCTATGTTTCCCCAATATCACTTTTATCTTGATCAGAACACAAAGCCAATGGAGGATGTCATGCCATTACCAGTTGGCAAGAAACTCAAAAAGAAAAGACCAGCCAACTTGACCCCAGATGGAGAACCCAAAAAGAAGAAGAAGGTGAAGAAAAAGGTTGACGGAGTCCTCCCTGAAGGTATTCCACAACATCAGCCAGGGTTCCCCAAGACTCCTTTATTAGCTTCAGAGGCTGCTCCTCTAGACACAGATCTGAGCAGGCAGCAACAAGAGGACAAGAAGGTTGCTCAGATCCTGGCAGCAATCAAAGATCCAAAAGTAGAAGCAGTTCCTCCTGGAAATCCTCTGATGAATCATAAAAATTTGTCTAGTGCTAAAATTGCTACTCCAAATTCTCTACCATCATTTCAGTCACAACGTGATGGAGAACCTGTGATTAGTGCTGATCCATTTCAGTTTGAAGATGATGACGATCCTGGTGTTATTCTGCAGCCTAGTCTGTGTAAGAAATCAGCTCAAGAATCAAAATTATCTCAGCATGAGAATCTTCATCATGTTCTTGGAGGAAGCGGTGGGAATCTGGATAAATTTTGTTGTGATCATTGTGAAGAAACTGGTGATCTGCTGTCTCTACACTGCCAGAACAAACACTCACATAACTCAATGCCACTGAACCAGACAGTATCACCTCATCCTGAAGGATCTCAAAAGCAGCAGGTTCCTGTTCAAGGACACACTCCAATGTCATTCACATATCATAACACCCAAAGTCTTTCATTTTCTCAACAGAAAAGTCTTAGTGCTGGATCCATGGCTGTCACTACTGGATCGGACCCTGTAGCTTCCTCCATTAAGCTTGAACCTCTTGGTGTCAACATGACACCTTCTGAAACAAAACTCCCTGTTAAGGATTACATACTAGATCAAGGGCCCCAAACTCAGGCCAATCCGTTAGCCAATCTACAAGCTTCAGTTCAGAGTATATTTGATAGTTCACTAAACCAAATAAATGATCCTCGTGTTCAAATTCCACCCGAAATGCTAAATGAATATTTGAACAAAACAGAGGGAATTGTGAAAAGTAAGATACTGTGTGATGGACTGACTCCAAATAAACAATTCTCCAGTAAAAATGCTGATTTTTTGTCCACAAATTACAGTCCACCACATGATATTAAACCAGTTCCTCCGTCTGTGCCATCTGCGCTGAATCAGTCAAAGACAGACAGCAAAGTTGATGTGAATATGCCAGAGCTTTCACCAGGCATGAGAGTCGGTCCGGAGGGTACCACCACGCCGCAGACGACACCGACAAAAGACAAGAACTGCAAGGTCCAGTTCAACATTGATGATGATGATCTCTTAACGGATGAAATTCCAATAAAGCTCGGATCAGTAGAGGAGGAACTCTTTGACCGACTCAAGAACAACAAGTCTGAGGTTCCTCACTGTGATTGCTTAGGACCCAACTGTGAGTACTTTGATGATTTCTTTGATATTTTGTGATATTTGTGTTCAATTTATACAGTCGAGCACCGTTATCTTGATAAGAAAAAATATAGAGTTATCCGAACTTCGAGACATCCGACCAGGGCATATCATCACATATCATTTAGAAACAACAGCAATCACATGTTAGTCACGTGATTACACAAAACCCTCTTTGGATTCTACAGTATGTTTTGATTCGAAACTATATACCGTTATCAGTAGTGTTTAGTCGTAACAGTGAGTACTTCCTTATTAATTCCTTCTTAATTAATCCTAATTAAATAACAAACAAGTGACACCTTCAACTCAATTAGCCCTAATTAGTTTACACTACCGCATCCCTTTTATTCATGCCGCACCGGGGGCGGTGGGGTAGTCTAATGGTTAAAGCGTCCGCTCGTCACGCCGAAGACCCGGGTTCGAAACCCCACATGGGTACAATGAGTGAAGCCCATTTCTGGTGTCCCCCGCCGTGATATTGCTGGAATATTGCTAAAAGCGGCGTAAAACCAAACTCAGTCAGTCAGTCAGTCATGCCGCACCGTGTGTAAATGTGTGGAAACAACCTCAGTTCAGAGGGATACTTGCCCATGATAGGTAGGTGAATATCGAGTTTCTTTGCAAATATCGAGTTAAAAGGGTAATATTGCTTGTTGGGACAATGAAATTATATCGATATATGTGAAATATTGAGACATCCGTAATGAGTTAAAAGAGCTTGAATAATGATAAATTATGAAGGATTTTGCCAGGACCGAGATGTTATATCAAGACAACTGAGATATCGAGTTATCAGAGTTCGACACAACGGTCGACTGTACTTTCTAAGGGCTGATATGTTTTTTCAGTACAATTTTACGTGGTGTTGCTCATACCACCAGTGCAATTACTGGTTTGTAGACCACTCACTTATGACAGATGTTAGTGATATCCCAATCTACGTCCCAGATATACCTGGGAAACCTAGGATGACATGATTGACAGTGAAGATCAAGGTTATTCAGCATGCACGAAGTGTCAATACCTTGGATTCATGTATGATGTCTCCAAACACTTGTATACACACGTTAATGAATGGAATTTGATGAAACTTGATTTCAAAATAGCACAAAACAAGTAGTAATACATGGGCATGTTCTTTTGTGCTTGACTTCTGTCAGATTGTCATTACAGTGTGCTGGAGTAAACTTACATTTGTAACATAATATATACTATCAGTCTTAACTAGGCCATTGAACAAGAGTGAGTGATTGAGTTTGGTTTCACGCCACTTTAAGCAATATATACTGGGGGCAGCAGAAATCAGTCTCAACTAGGCCATTGAGCAAGAAGTGCTTATGACTTTGATATTACAATCGTTACAGGCATGAGACTCTCTGTTTCAAAGTTGTATAATATTGATCTTATGTTTTAACAAACATAGAATTGATTTAATTAAGTGTGAAGTGTTTGCAACTTGTATTTAGAGTACCTACACTCAATAGACTGTTACATCTTAAGTAGATCAAGGAAGAAACTGGACTTGATGAAATCAAAATTGTTCATGTTATTTGTTTCTGATGGAGGTGCTTGATGTCTTCGAACATAGTAACAATCAATATGGGGTTAAATTGTTTCATACAATAAAAACTATCAATTAATTTTTATTTGAACGATTAGGGCAAGATTAGGCCATTTTATTTCTTGTTTGTCCTCAGAAAACCTAAAGGCAGGAGGGGAAAAAAATAAAAATAAAATCACAAATCAAAATAATATTCCTTCTAATTATTAAAAGTCTTTTACTTGTGGCAATTTATGAAGTGTATATGGGGCAGAAAACAATATAAAAATAAGTTTTTTGTAAGTTTACATTTTTGGCCAATAAAAACTTTACAATTTTATTTTTGGAGAGGGTAAAATTAATTTTTACTTTTGTTCTTATTCTTGAAAAAATACGACAGGCGGATCCGTAAAAGAAGAAATAAAATTGGTCTGGCCTTAACAATGAAATTATATTTTTCTGTATGAAATGTGCACACAATGTTACACACAGGAACAACTTTCTTTTTCAACCATTTAGATCATCTAGAAATAATTCTATATCGTAGATATACCTGTATTGGAAACTTAACCATCCTAAATTTCCTACAAACAAGTAGGCATTTTGAAAACATTGACAGGTCATTGTCTTGTGTGTTAGATTGAGCTTAATGACATTAGCCCGCAACATTGGTTCCATTTCATTATGACTTTCATGGAACATGTAACTTGTGCTCAAAGGGCTACATACACCATGATTTTACATGATGTGTAATGTCTGTGTTTTTGACTCAACAAACAATTTTTTAATATACTCCCAAAATATATAAAGAACTACTACGAAGTACCAAATGAATTCGGCATTCCCATGGGTTACATTGAAAATAATAGAAGAGCGCTCAGCCAATCAGAAAACGACATTTATGTGTGAGGCAAGATAATACAAAATATGCCTTCACAGCCCTTGCTTCAGTTAGAATCATAATGGAAGTATTTTCATGACAAAATATTTTTATGTGTCAGAAATTTGGAATATGACTCCCAAAGAGATTTGCCGTGATTCACCATGACTCCCATTCTTTAAGGTCTATGTAAACCCTGATGAACACCTGTTGATGAGGTGTTCGACATGAATTGATGGTATACTTTGACCCTGTTTCTTGTTATGTTCTAGATGCCCAGAATGAGAGTATTGAAGGTCCGTATTATACCCAGCTTGGGTCTGGCCCTGATATCCCATCAATCAGAAAGCTGCTGGAAGAAAGGTGAGTGTAATACAAATGTTGGATTCATTTAACTCCTTACTGCACTGCAGTATGCAGATTCCCAATCTAGAAGAATCTTGTAATTTTACTGTAAAAACTCTGGATGTGTGGTCAGGATATTCAGGACTTCTTCACCCACTGCCAAACCTGACACAAGGCAGTATCATGTGACTATTAACACAAAATATTGGTGCACAGCTATTTTTGAGAGGACATGAATTTTTCACAGGCATATTGTATACCCTTGCAAAATCTGCAGTCTGATCAAACTGCCCGGCTGTCTAATGGGCTGTGACATGCACTGGCATAGAGGAGACACTGTAATGCTGTGGCACATCTAAGGCAGGGGTATGTGTGTGTGTGTGTGTGTGTCTAAGGCAGGGTATTAGATTTCCACACAGTCCCTCTGGGTTTCTAATGAGTAAGCAATGAGAGTGCTGTTATCTTCTTTTATCAGCTCCTGGGCTTTGTTTCTTCAGAGATTTTGGTAAAATGTGTATGAAACCAACATACCCCTTGACTTGAAGTTGATATTGTACACTGACCAAGCAGATCATTTTTTATCACTATTGACATGGACTATGCTATCTATTACAATTTTTACCACAGCACAAAACAGTAGGCTAGCCCTGATAATGGTTTTTTTGCCCATACCTGATCTATGATTCCTGAATTGGGCAAAATTGTCGTTTCACGAAATGTTGAGATATTGTATCAATTATGAGTAACAGTAATGTATGTTGTATCAGTCAGTGTATAAGAATAAGTTGTATATCTGTAAAGGTATTACTTGTAGGGGACCCGTAAAGATCCAGGTTAGAATCGGTCTTCAGTAACCCATGCTTGTTGTAAGAGGCAACTAACGGGATCGGATGGTCAGACTTGCTGACTTGGTTGACACGTGTCATCATATCCCAACTGTATAGATCGATGCTCATAATGTTAATCACTGGATTGTCTGGTCCAGAATCGAATATTTACAGACCGCCACCATATAGCTAGAATATTGCTGAGTGCGATGTTAAACAACAAACCAACCAACCAACTTGCAGGGGAATCATGTAAGGGCAGATGTTATTTTTAGTCTGATCATATAGATTAAGAGAGAATAGGTTATGTTTTAGATAGCCTTCGACTATTTTTTACCATGCTTTAGTTCTTCACATTTTGTGATAGTTCTGAATGTGTTGACCTTGACTTTCTAGAACCGGAACAACAGGCAATGCCATTCGTATAGAGAAGATAATCTACACGGGCAAGGAAGGGAAGAGTACACAAGGATGTCCTGTTGCCAAATGGGTGAGAACTGAATGTGCTGAATAAGCAGAAAAAGAAATCATGACATGAAGTGTTTGAATTGAAACTTTATACTTACTTAGTGATTGCATATCAGCTGATAGATTTGAATATGCACATTAGGCCAGACCAATTTTATTTCTTGTTTTAGGGATCCGCCTGTCATATTTTTTCAAGAATAAGAAAAAAAATTAAAAAAATTTCCCCGCTCAAAAAATAAAATCCTGATGTTTTTATTGGCCAAAAATGTAAACTTTCAAGAAAAACGTTTTTAAGATGTTTTTTGCCCCATATACACTTCATAAATTAAAATAAAAGTAAAATGTATTTAGAAGGAATATTACTTTGACACGTGATTTTATTTATTTTTTCCCTCCTGCCTTGAGGATTTCTGAGGACAAAACTCCGTAAAACAAGGAATAAAAATGGTCTGGCCTTACCCCAATAGGTCATAAAATAGGTCCTGAAATAGGTCTACTGCTTGTCACATAGTGGTGCCCCTTGTTAGAATGGGTGCCCTGAATTTTGGTATTTGTCACCCTGTGGTAACATTGTTTAGAACAGATCCCCAGGTCACTGTTCCTTGTCACCCACCTGTGAAGATGCGGGTTAGAATTGATCTTCGGTATCCCATGCTTGTTGTGAGAGGCAACTAAGGGGATCGGGTGGTCAGACTCGCTGACTTGGTTGACACTTGTCATCGTATTCCATTTGCGTAGATCGATGCTCGTGCTGTTGATCACTGGATTGTCAGGTCCAGACTTCATTATTTACAGACCGCTGCCATATAGCTGGAATATTGCTGAGTGCAGCGTAAAACTAAACTTATATACCTGGCTGTAGATATCTATATATTAGAGCAACATAGATGGCATATTATTCAGATTGATTCATCTTCTTCTCCCAGATCATCCGCCGGTCAGGTCCAGAGGAAAAATACCTCTGTGTCCTCCGCCATCGCCCTGGACACTTCTGTGCCAACGCCTACATCATTTCTGTCATGGTGGCCTGGGATGGGGTACCATCAGATATTGCCGATGATCTCTACAGCTACTTGAGCGGAACTGTCACCAAGCTAGGATTTGAGACTGAAAGAAGATGTGGTACGAATGAGAGGTAAGATGTTCCACTCTGGCTACCCAGCACTAAACAATTCCCATCACATAATAATTTCAAGTCATCATGTTGGATGTCCTACCTACCTGAAAGGGATATTTCACATTTTATCAAGCATTTGGTTGTCTGATGACGTGCTTTTGTCATGTGTCTGTGTCATGTCTGTTGCAGCATGACATCTCATCTGCCAATCACTTTATTCATCAATACACATTACCATTTAAAAAGTGGTCAAATGTAACATGTTATTATTTGGATTACACTTTCTCAGTAAGCTGCGGTGGCTGAGTGGGTTAAATGGATGGGACTCAACCCAACAAAAGAATCTGTACTTAACTGACTGACTGACTGAGTTTAGTTTGACGCCGCTCTTAGCAATATTCCAGCAATATCCGGCGGGGGACACCAGAAATGGGCTTAACACATTGTGCCCATGTGGGGAATCGAACCCAGGTCTTCGGCGTGACGAGCCAACGCTTTAACCACTAGGCTACCCCACAGCCCCCTGTACTTAACTGAGACATTGTCATCCCAAATTTAACATGTGTTACACTTTATTCATGATGCTTGGGCAGATATCTGTTCAGCAATTCAAATGTTAAGATGCTAGAATTGTGAAGGGAATATTGAATGTTAATCAAGTAATGTAATTACATGTATTTAAAAAAAAGTCTACATCTGTGTGTTAAATCTAGACAAGGGGAGACAACTCTTGTCATTGTGTCTCCTCTGAATTTTGCGTTCCGCTTTTACAAATTGTTAGAGAACTTAACACCCGTCAGTCGGTTTCAGACAGATTTAAGACTGACACTTTGTTTATTTCAGGAAAACCTGTGCTTGTCAGGGAGTTGACTTGGTGAGACGAGGTGCTTCATTCTCGTTCGGCTGTTCATGGAGCATGTATTTCAATGGCTGTAAATACGCTCGCAGTCGGGATGCTAGAAAGTTTAAGCTCAAGGACACAGTAAAGGTGAGAAAAGTCTCACAAAATAATTACATATTCATTTCTTAACTATATGAGACTGATCGGTTTGCTTGAGATATGTGATAAGAGTAAGATATTGTTGTTTTTAAGTCTGGTACTGTAATAACTCTTTCCTTCGTGTTGTCATTTAGGAACCAGAGCTTGAAGAGAGGCTACAAAATCTGGCCACTATGGTGGGACCCCTGTATGAGACCGTGACACCAGATGCCCATCGAAATCAGGTAATCAAAATATTTAGGGATTAACTTAAACAGGGTTTAATGTTGTGTTTATGATTATTGCACATATAGTTCATGTGTGTGGCTGCTTTTCAATAGTGCAGACCTTGTAATAGTCCAGACCTTGTAATAGTACCCTCCCTAATAGGCAGAGTAACAACAAGTACCATCTTTTAATGTCTATAGGTATGACGTTGCCAGGGATTGAGCCACCCTGCCAATTCAATGCCTTATTGAATGAAAATGGACTTGATGAAAGAAATAGTTGGCATTATGGCATTCGGTCCCATGGGATTGATATAGAACATTGCTGTTGCTGTGATTAATTTTAGCAATTATTCTTTGTATTTAGAGCTGTACCTCATTTTGTAAGTTTTTGATGTTATAATTTCTAGGTGTATCAGAAGTGTATTTGATTTTTATTAAGAATTGACCTCAATACCTTTTGTGTATTGGACGTATGAACTTTATGAAATATCATGAAGTAAAAAAACATTTGCAGGCTGCTTATTTAATTCTTAACTCTAATAAGATATGGCAATGATTTGAAATATGTAACATCTTAAGTTCAATAATGCAACATGGGCTCCATCTAATCTAGTGTCTGTTAAGTGTATACAGCTAGTGGGGGTGTCCTCAATACCATGGAATCAGTTGCAATTTCTATAGTTTTGAATATTCTGTCCATTCTAGTGTCAGTTTGATACAGAGGGAGGTGAGTGCCGCCTCGGTAGCAACAAAGCTCGTCCGTTCAGTGGAGTAACTGCCTGTGTGGACTTCTGTGCTCATGCTCACAAAGATCTCCATAACATGAACAATGGCAGCACAGTGGTGAGTACACAGTCGGAACCTGTGATGATTATTATTGTTATAGGGTATTAAAATAGCACACATCCATGCAACTAGTACATGCACAAGGCACTGAGATCCAGGTCAAACTTGGTCATCAGCTACCCATGCTTGTCATATGAGGCGACTGGCGGGATCAGGCTGTCAGGCTTGCTGACTTGGTTGACACATGTCATCGTATCCAAGTTGCATAGATCGATGCTCATGCTGTTGATCATTGGATTGTCAGGTCCAGACCCGATTATTTACAGACCGCTGCCATATAGCTGGAATATTGCTTAGTGTGGCGTAAAACTAAAGTAGCATTGATAGATGCTTGTGATGTTGATCACAGGATTGACTCGAATATTTACTGACTGTCGTCATGTTACTGGAATATTGCTGAGTGCGGCGTTAAACACAAAAACAATCAAAGTCAATGCTGGGTGTGTGGGTCAGAACAGTACTACCTCATTCTCTGGAATAATTGTAATTATCATATGTGGATGGATATGAAATATTACATTATATTCACAGGCATCTCTCTAATGGAAAATCGGATACCTTGTTCAATTTCTATATTATAAATTTAAATTCTGCAGTGGGTATCCCCTCCCAAATCCTGAACACCACTTAACACAAATCTCAAAATGATCGACTTAAGGATGCAAAGTTCAATTACTGAAAAATATTTATACAAAGTCTGAAATGTGTAATGGAAATATTTATACATGTATGAATTAGTTTTTCTTAAATTTTGAATTTGTGTACCAAATACAATTATATTTGCATTCAGTGTACAACACCCAAAAGCAATCTCTACAGATACATATACTCTGTTAGAAGTCTCATAAATGAAGTACATATCTGAAACAGGACAGTAACAAGAAACAAACTATTCATCATTCTCTCACATAACAGTTTGTTAATTGGAGGTGAACAACTCAGATGATAAAACTAGAGATTTAATGTGAACCGTTTGCTGACTAATAACGACAAATTCTTTCCTCAGGTTGTGACCTTGACCAAGCACAGAGGGTTCAGTAAGCCTGACGATGAACAGCTTCACGTGTTGCCATTGTATGTTCTCGACCCAACAGATGAATCTGGAAGCGCTGAAGGACAGCAGGAGAAGATCAGAAACGGATGCCTTGAAGTCCTGTCCAACTATCCACTTGAGGCAAAAATGAGAGCTCAACCCCTTACCCCAAAGAAAAGAGGAAAAGCAGCCAAGAAAGACAGCCCAAATGCTAAGAAGAAGAAGGACCAAGAACAGGCGATACCACAGCCTCCAGTCCCCAATGAGCCACCCCCTGGTAAAGAACAGAAAGCCATGTTGGAACATCTGATGAAGAAAGTGAACAATGAGAGCATTTCATTCGAGGATCTCATGTCTCACTCCTATCTCCCAGGCTTTAATGAACTGTATGGCAAATTCTGGGATTACTTCTATGCTAATGGTACATTCCCTCCTGGAACTTTCTTGTCTAAATGGGCAGCTAATAAAATGTCATTGTTTAATAATCAAAAATCAGACGGTGCTGGAAACCATTTTAAGATGGAAAATAATCAAATGCATCATAATCCGCACCATCCTAATATTCCAAACCACAATTGTCCTCCATCACAGGGTCAACATTTAAACCAAGGTCAAGGGCAGCAAAATGGAATGACCCCCAACTCTCAAGATCAAGGGTTGAAACATGAAGGTCATAACCCATTCAGTCATCCATCAACTCCTCAAAATGGTGCATCTCAGGAACAACATCTAGTATCATCGAACTCATTCTCATCGCCACTGGACATGTTGTCAACTGCTGCAGTAATGCAGAACGGAGATAAGCTGTGTGCCAATGGACCAGGAGGTGCTCAAATACCACCTCAATATTCATCTTCCCAACCAGTGCCTTCCCAGCCTGGTCCAATGTCAGGTCAAGCAGGTCCTCCTCATCCTCAGACAACTCAGGATCAACCACATCCGTCTGGATACCCAGCTATGCAACATCAAGCATCATCACTGCCACAACATCCGAACCAACATTCCAGTGCAGACGGCAAATCTGACTGTAACAACCCCATGGGGTTCAATAATAGGGCACCCTGCAATCCAGCAGGGCCATCAATGTGCAATGGAGGTGCAGACAAATCTGCATTGGACTGTGGGAATCAGAACAGGTTTAATGCTAATGAGCCTTCTGAGTGTATAATAGACCCAACTGTTGTCAAATGTGAGTGGGAGTACAACGAGGAAGTGTTCCGTGATCCAAATATCGGTGGTGTTGCCATTGCCCTAGGGCATGGTGCTGTGCTGTTTGAAGTTGCCAAGCGTGAGCTACACGCGACTACTGCTCTGAAAAACCCAAACCGCTATCATCCGACCAGAATAAGTCTAGTTTTCTACCAACATAAAAATTTGAATTATCGGCATCATGGCTGGTATGAAAATGAACGAAAAATGGAAATGTTGCGAAGAAGAAGTTGGAGAAAATGAAAGACCCCATTGAAAATGAAGTCCCTGTAAATGGGGCTGTCAATGGAGCTGTGAAAATCGTTAAAAAGAAGAAGAAAAAGGAAACTGTCGATTTTGCAAAAACTTCAGCAGCACAGTACAAATACATGTGGGATGCGCCTGTTCGACATGGCGTTTCCTTGACAACAGACTCTATTATTACACGCTGGATAGATCCGCAGCCAATGGTTTCAGGCCCCTATCAACGATGGGTTTGATCAACCAATCAGATATATTGTTCAAGGATAATTGGGTTTATTATATGTAAGCATTTTCCATCCTAGTACTTATCTCTAGATTCAGAACATATTCTTGTTATTGTTAACACCGTACACAAACAGCTTGTAACATTGTTGTGCCAACATTCATGTCATTTGTTTTTTTGTTAAGCCTCTTCATCTTCTTTTAAAAATAACAGTTAAGGTTTTTGCCACGTTAATCTTGTATTTTTGGATAGAATGTGAATATTCTGTTTTTGGCTATTCCATTGTGCTTCAGACAGAGGAAGTGCTATGTTTTAAAGATCAACTGTTAACTGTTATGTCTTTCATCTCAGTATGTTTTAAATTGTGCTATAAGTGAATTGTTACATTTTCGAAACAGGAATGCATACCACAGATGTCATGTATTCATGAGCGTGGAACCGGTGTGCAACAACTGAAAACAATCATCCGTTTCATTCGTCCAAACATCTCTTAAACAGGCATAAATGTGAGATTTTTCTGATAGTAATCCTAGCTAAGAGATTGTTGGAAATGACTATTTACATAAGTTGTTTATTATTTTCCCCAATTATGAACGTTTTTCTGTGGTTTTACTATGTTCGTGCTGTGAGAAAGTGCTGTGAGATGCTGACGATTTTCAAGAAATTTAATTTCACAAAAGTAAAGAGCTTATTTCGAGAATTGTAAATGGTACGACGACTTGACAAATTGTGATCTTGATTTCTTGAAAGTAATTCAGTGTAATGCATGTCTGATACTGCTTGTATACAACTAATTAAATTATAATTTATATGATAGTGATTTTAGTTAGCATAATTTAAGGCAATGAGCAATACTGCTCGACTCTTATTAACTCAGGGGTTTTCAATATATTGTTTAGTATACTCACATGTATATGAAGTCCCATATATGACTTTATTAAAGAGAAATAGTATACATTATGAATATACATGCAGTGTATATTCAGAGAAATGCCTGAACATATTCGTACATACCTGCATAGTGTCTGTGTGTGTTGTTATTGTTGCTTTGAGTGAAGAATGTAATTAGTTAGTTAAACCCCTAATTAAGTCAAATTAGAACCTACAAATGTGTCAGAAATCTCTGAAAAATTCAATTTTTATTTAACTTCCTTTTAATTAAGATAATCAGTTTTGTGCCATGACAACGTTGACTACACTTCTAATGAACTGATGTTCAAGAACCATCTTATGATTATGAATATGAAAATATGAATACATTTTGAAAATCCTTTAACAAAAGCAGGATTTGATAGTCTGGGTATGCTTGGAATTCTTATTTAAGTTCATCTGATCTGATTTCCTCATTACTTTGATTCATAATGGCAGCTGAATTGTAATTTGTGTATAGTGGTTAATATTATTGGATGATCTGATTCTTCAGTCAAGGGGTGTCAGGTAGGATCTAGGCTAGGAGTGTGACTTAAGTACAGTATATATTGTGTCTGTGTTTTGTTCAAAATGTGAAGTAATCTCCACTTGTGGAATGTATTCTGTACATTGGTTGCAATTGTAATATAAGTTAAGTCATTCTTATTCTGCAATAGTTGACATCTGTAATTTTTAAACTGATATATTGTTATAACAGGCATAAATGTGTGTATTTTGACCCTTGTTGTACAGGTAGTTTATTTATCATGGTCTCCATGGTAACCCAGAGAAACAATTGTACAAATTAATGAATTCAAGAAAAATTATGTGACATAGTCTGATTTTTAGTACAAGAGATTTTTACATATGTTAATTGTTATTGTCTTGAGAGTTTCTCATACATTGAGATGTTTTCATATTGGCGAAGTTTGATTGTATTTGTTAAAGTCATACAAATGCATGTTTAGGTTTTTAATCCCATTTCATCTGGCATGTTTGGACATTTCTCACTTTTTAATGAATGATAAGTCACCATTTTGTTGTTTATTTCTGTTTTAATTATTGCTTCACAAGATCTCAAACAACAATTGTTTACCAGCTGTGAAAGATGATGACACAAAACTATGATGGCATAATTGTTTGATAATAATTTGAAATGTTTACGTAAGGAAGATACTTACATGAACAAAATTATGGAGGGATATATTTAGACCTGCACGGAGGCTGATATTCAGTCCCATATTTGCAGTAATAGTCAGTACTAATTTACAAACTGGATTTAAAACTTACCTAATTCATGTTATTTTTATACAAATATTGTTCTGTGTTTACAAGGGTTACTTCCACTTACTGATAACAGGATCAGAAAAAACAAAGAGGCTGTAAAGTTTACTTTTACTGTATTGCGTAAATGAAAAGTTGAAGTAACTCTGAATTACATGTGCAGAAAAATATTTTAAGCCAAATGATTTCTTTCAATTTCCCAGCCATAGGTAATTACTTCTGAGTTAAGTTCCTGTATAATGATGATCTGACATTGTGGTCTGTTTAGGGTGATAATCTTTACTAGTTACTCTCTGGTGCTAGTGTGTCTTCAAAAGACACAAACACACAGACACACACTTTGTTTACTGCTGCTGTGTGGGAATATATTATTTGCCATCTCCATTTGGAACTCTTATTCAGTGTGAATGTGGAATGAGTGAGTTGAGTTTTACGCTGCCTTTAGCAATATTCCAGCAATATCATGGCGGGGGACACCAGATATGGGCTTCACACATTTTACCCATGTAGGGAATCGAACCTGGGTCCTCGACGGGACGAGCGAACGCTTTAACCACTGGGCTAACCCACAGCCCGAATGTGAAATGAATACAACATAATTTGTTAGGGTCGTAAAAAGTACTTCAGTACTGCTGGGAGGTTTGAAAAGATATTCGTTTTGGGGTCATCTTTTTCAGTTTCTTACCTTTTAATAAATTGCCATTTGCTAAAAGTCATGCATTTATCAATACATTGTCAACAGCATTTGTTATTAACATTTTTCCATGTCTACTGTCACTCAAGATCACATCTTATTGATGACTTTTGTAGATAACATATTTTACATAATTTTATATCTTTTCTATTTTAGGTTAGAGTAATTTACAAAATACAAACTGTTGATTGTACCACCTCAACAATGTTTATGAATCCTGAACAAAGCCAGCCAATGAAATAGTTTAATCAGGGATCAATGATAACAACTTTGTGTGTGTTAACTGATCTATTTATTATTTTGTTGTCCATCTACTAGTGAGGTAGTGTAATTTATTATTTGTAGATTTTGAACAATTGTATATTCTTAACGGGTATATTTTTATTAATATCCAAAATGGTAATATTATTGCCGTACGTTGTAATGCTGCAAGACTCATGGACAGTTAGAGATATTAGATGTTATTTTCAGCATTGATATTGAGAATAATATTTATTATGTTCATGACTGAGTTAATGCTTATGTCTGCCTATGGTATTAATCTATGATTTAATGAATTACTTTAATTCTTGTGATTGGTGTCTTTCTGGATGTAAATTCCTGGTACTAGTAGACGTGGGAGATCCCCGCAAGAAATTGTACAGAGAATGAGCCTGGTGGGCTCCACAATAGATCGTCAGTAGATACCATGTGTAGAAACACACAATGAATGTGTGTATGTGTCGTCAAACTAGAAATGATGAAAATAAATCCATATTTATACCGTCTTTTGTTGCTCTTGTTTTCATTGACCAAAGACTCCTTCATAATACAGTGAGTTTAGTTTTACGCTGCTTTAAGCAATTACCCATGTGGGGAATCGAACCCGGGGTCTTCGGTGTGACGAGTGAACGCATTAACCACAAGGCTACCCCACCACCCCTTCACAATAAGAGGCGACAAACGGGATGGATATATGCAATTGGGATACTATATATCCACCAAGTCAGTGAGCCTCTTACAAGAGCATGGGTTACTGCTGACCAATTCTGACCTGGATCTAACACAGATTGTGATACACTGAATAAACTCAGTCTATTGAGCTGTTAGATAACATTGTGAGAGTATACCATCTATATATTTCGCACATATTTAATAATTCACATACTGATTTAATACTATTCATTTGCCCCAATCGATAAAATGCATGATACGTAAAATAATACTGTTAACATACATGTGTTGGTTAGATAGGTAAAACATGACATTGCGTTTTATTATGAATACACAATGCCATTTAGAAGGTGGTCAAATATTTGGGATTTCACTTTCTCAGTGAAGTACAGATTCTAGTACTTTCGTTAGGCCACATAAAAATACTTTCTTGTTTCTCATTACAACCCGACCCTAAATTTATATATATATATTTTGAACTGGTACATTTAAGTGTATAAAGCTGACAGACTTCCAAAATCCCTCTCAGCTTCCGGCATTCCATGTTTTCGACTAACATTGTATAGAAAATCAGAAGAAAAAATGTTCAAAATTGAAAAAAGATTCGCCCTACCTACCCATTTTGTATCCCCATTAAAATGGACTCCGTCCGTCCGTGCGTTCGTCCGTCCTTGCACATTCGTCTTTTCCGGAGCAGAACTTCAAAAGCGTTCACTATTTCTTCACCAAACTTGACACATAGATAGATCTGGTGGTGTACTGGTGCCTTTTGGTAGTTTTTTATTTCTGAATAAAATATTGTTTGCGTTTCCATTGCAACAAGTTTGACTTCGATTGAAATTGGTGTCGGCGCTCTTTTCCGGAGCAGAACTTCAAAACCTTTCAATACTCTCGTTCCACTTTGCTATATACACACACAAACATTTGACATAGTCAGAACAAGTAGACATATGCATGAAGACTATTTTGCCATTGTAGGGGATATTGATGACTTTGCCTTTTAATGTGGCATTTGTGATTCCCACCCGGGATTTGAGTAACAGCCTGTTTCCATAACGGAGAAAATGCATGTTTCTATAATTTGACATCGGACTTCGTTACGTCGAACCACAGTGATATTCCATAGCACACTCCTAGGGATTTTACAGCCGCATCATCAACTTCTAGCGAACGGCAGATTCTCATCCCCGCTTGGAGTCGTCGAACCTTCGGACACTGTGATTTCTTGATTAAAAGGCATTTTGGAGAGAAACTGTAATTTCAAATCAAATCACTCTCTGCTTCTAACTGCTACATTTATAGACGGTGAACGAGGTCATGTTCGAGTGAATTCAGAGACTGAAGCCAGACCTCTTACACAGGCAACAGCAGGTGCAGTCAGCCTTTACCCTGTTGGGAATCAAATCCAGGTCTTTGGAGTGACGAGTGAAAATTTACAACGTTTCATAAAATAATTTGTTATAAGAAGTTAAACGTAAACTATGATATAATATAGCCCTCGCCACTTAAATCACGAACTATCCTCGGTAGTCTCCTCTGGTTATAATGCCACTGTTTGTAAAGCCCAACATTGCCAGATTTTCCCACCATTAAAACTAGTTAATCATACAAGATCTATAGATGCAAGTGAGCGAATGAGCTTCACACACTGTACCCATGTGGGAATCGAACCTGGGTCTTCGGCGTGACGAGCGAAATCTTTAAGCACTATCCTTCCGACCGCCCCAATGATAGAATGGTTACCAACACAGTAATTAGTAACCGCGATGCATCACCAGACGTTGCCGGCGACCTCAATGCCTGCACAGTTCTAAACTGGGTCAGCGATTTGCCTTTGCATGCGGAATTGCCAACAGTGGCGTATCGTGAGTAAATTAAACTGGAAGCAGGTCAATGCTAGATAAAGATTAATTGTTTGACGACGTTGCCATCTAAACGTTTTAAGGGTCATAGCAATTAAATTGACGTACAAAAGAAAGTACAAACCTGATGTTTTGTGATTATTTGAAAAGTGTTGTGAATTTGACTGGCAACTTCGCAATTGGGCACGATATATGTAGTGTTTTGGCAACATATTAGGAATGTCTGTGACTTATATATCACTTTAAAAACTCTTTTCAAAACATTTACGTCGCTTTTTGGAAAGTAATCCAAAAGCACCAGGTGTGTATTTTCTATTTTACGTCAGTTTATTTGCACATAACAGATAATAACACAATCAATGACATGCACTAAAACACCCATCTTTTACTAGTTGCACTGTGAAAAGAGAAACATGCAGGTTCTAACAGAGTCAACAAAGATGATTTGTGAAAACAATAAAAATTGCCTTTTTCCTCGACATGATCCTCAACTGCAATATTTTGCGCCAATGATTCTCATCAACAAATCTTCGATTAAACGTTTCACACATCGGAATTCTGTTAAATGTATTTAAATATTTTTTCACCCTTTACATCTGGAGATTTAATATTCTAAAGAATTGTTTGAACGAGCTTGTTCAGATCTAGACTATGTTTGTGTGTATGAGAGCCAATGTAAATACCAGAGTGAGTGAGTGACTTAGTGAGTTTTAGTATTACGCTTCTTTATGCAATATTCCAGCAATATCAAGGCTGGGGACACCAGGAATGGGCTTCACACATTGTGCCCATGTGGGGGATCGAACCCGGGTCTTCAGCGTGACGAGCGAACGCTTTAACCACTGGGCTACCCCTACGAATGTCAGAGAAACTGCAAGGTGGGAAGTTGTACGGGTTGTAGTTACACTCCACAACGCAGCGTCTAATTTTTCCGTGACGCCGTCGGGCAACCAAACAGAAGTTGAAGAATATGTGCTGGTATCTGCAGGACTTTAGACAAAGTTCCTGATATGGACTGTTTAACAACATCAAAAAAGAATGAAGAATCAATTCTCTTGAAATTGTCAATTTTTATTTTCTTGCTCACGACAAGACGTCAGTGTAATTTATATGTGTAAGTACTGCTCTTAAATTGAAATTAGCCACACTCGATTATTTCTTATTTTAATGGAATTATAACATCTTTTTTGTCTTCTAAAATTCAAATACGTTTACTTCACAGAGGATGCAATCGGACTTTAAGCATTACAATCAACCTGATAATATGACAGACACATTAGGTGGGATACTTGGCGACACAAGATTCACACTTGGCATAAAGCTTTCTGATAAATAAACGTGTTTGTGTCTTGGCTAGACTCCAATATATGGAAAAACTAGACAATGTTAAGCGAGTTATTACTTTTTTGTATGTGTCCATGGGATATTTCAATAATAATGAACGCTTTTTTGATATTTTCGTTTTGGTGGCCTTTGGCATTGCCTACTTAAAGATAAGATTATAAAGTATAAGCATATACTTTTTCTGCTGTGCAGTAGTCACTCCACTGTCCATGTGTTAGCTCAAGGAAGTTGGCAGTCCTAGAAAGTTTGAGTCAAGTCTTTCCAACACCGATATGTTTGGTGGGGTGGGTGTCACGCTGACTGAAAGGTGTCACACACCAGGTTTAACGACTTGGACAAGGCAAGTGGGAAAATGACCCTTTTTGACCACAGAATCTGCATAATTTTTAACTGATCAACATTTGCAGAATTTGGTATGCGGTGCTCATGTGTTTATATGAATCACTGGTCATATCGAACAGTTGGATAAGGATTACTTTTGTCACAACGGTTGATTTTAGCGGTTATTGGGCAGAAATATTGACAATGAGCAAATCTTTGATCTAACACTGAGACTCCAAAGATTCTCTATGATTTCAGTCCTGCCCAACACTGAAGCCCGTCTCTTCACAGTGAATGTGTATCCGGTGGGATTGGATGGTAATTTGACAATTGACCTTCTTTCGACTGTATACTCACCAGAGAGAGGTGATTGAAAAATTCATTATGTTCTTGTGGGGCATTATAAATAAACACATATCATTAGTTCTATATGTCATTGTGGGTTGTTACTTCAGTTTCAGAAGTAATATTTTAATGTTGTTTGTGATGTTTCCGACATAATCGATATTCTCGAGGAAAAACGTTGTATATGAATATAGTTATCTCTACATTTGAGGATGGAACAGTTTCAAAGTCCATTCACTGTCTCGTGGATTTCTCAGGAAAAGTTTCACAAACAATATGTACATAGAAAACAGGCGCGTAGCAAGCCAATATGTTTCGTGTAAGCCCGATAGGTTGCAAGGCTTTATATTTAGATAGTATTGAGGACGTGCCCAACCTTTTTCGCAACAATGAAATCTACCCGTTCTTCCCCCTGCGGGTGCTATATGTAAGGGGGTAACTCGAATAATATCGTCGGCACCTCTGTCATGTGATATAGACTTCACGACAACAAAAGACTTCAGGTCTATATAACATGTCACATGTAAACGTTGGATTTTCCGAAAACCGGTAGTTGCATGTCTATATATAGCTGTTCCTTCATTATTACAGATAAACACATCTATACACGGAGACACAATACACCCGCTTCATTCTAGTTTGGGCAAATTCAACGACGACCATCACAGGTGAGTTCAATGTTTATGTCGTTTCGCTATGCCCAGTAAACACAGGAAGTATACAGTTCTTAAAGTCAAAATAATAAAGCTTAAAGGTTATAGATTCTCACTCAGAAATACGTATATAACACGGGCATGTCGATCGTAGGTCAATGTCTTGTTTATTCACACAGTTTTCGAGTGTACAGTGGGTAGGTCGTCCCCGTTTCGCATGACAGCTTCGTGTGTACGGAGACCCTATAGTAGCTACAAGCTGATATTTGAGTACACGGGTAAACGGGTGTCAAACAAGGGTAAACAGGTGTCCAGGAAGAGAAAGTTTGATACAACTATTGTGATTTTGGCGTCACGTGGAAATTTAATCAAAGCTGGGCGCCATGCTCTTCTTTCTGGTAGCAGTTTGTCAGTCCAGGGCTAGTTGTAGGAATTATTTTTGTGTGAAAACAAACTAACACAACCACTAATTGTTAGGTTGATATACATCATGTGGTCGGAGTGAGCAGAAAAAGATATGTTTGAAAAATTGAACATCGCTGGCTGTGACTGGTAATCTGTCCGATCCTACACACGTTTGAATTATAAAACAACGAGCTATTTCAGAAAGTCACGGAAAATTCTCAAGCCACTGTTCTGGCTATGTATATACTACAGTGTAAAATTTGAACTCATCGCTTATATATATCATACGGAAAAACGTCACAATGAGTTGGGTTTGGGAAGTGGCTTTTTAATTGCTTGACATCTGTTCAACATTGAAGCCATTTTTGTATTTTTGTAAACCAATACGAGGTATTTGTGTTTGTTTACTATATGGATTCAGGCCTGATAACGTAACTTTCATCTGACAGGACTCTTGCTGATCCGTGAATACGACTACTTCTTTGTTAACGAGTCACCAAGTGCACAGAAGTACGTATCAGCGCACCTTTAGGCTCTAGCGTATTTATAGATCTCACCGACTCGTAAATACAAATGAAATCAATACGTTTAACAAGGAAGTGTCAGATCTATTTTCAACGCCATTTTGTCTATTATGTTTCACGATGATAACAGGTAATGCATTGTAGATATTACCTGCTGAGATAAATCCTAAACAAATATCTACACATAAAAAATGAATAAGATCATATAGCTTATATACTTTATACGAAAACATACATTTAGCTGTGATCATTAGGTGTGAATGTGTATCATTACCAATATAGAGATATATCAATTTCAGAAATCCTTTACTCAAGAATGGACGCGGCAAAGTGAAAACAAGACGCCATGAGTTTCAAGGAAATTCTCCCAAAAATGTGAGTAAATCCCATAATTGTAATATTTCCTGTTTTGGAACTTAAAGCCAATTTTGCATGTTTATAATATACTCATGCCAATAATGGTTGTCACCCCCTTCAATTTGTTTTATTGGAGAGGAGGGTGTGGTGGGGTGTGGGGTGGGGTGTGACAACCATTATTGGCATGAGTATATACGGTGTGTGAGTAAGTGGGTATGATTTTACGCAGCTTGTAGCCATATTCCAGCAATATCGATTCCAGTAATGGGCTTCACATATTGTACCCATGTGGGCAATCGAACCCGGGTCTTCAGTGTGACTTGGGCTACCCCGCCTCCCCTTATAATATACAGAATCATCATAGACGAAAACGCATATTTCGAGTAAACAATTAGAACGGGTTCATGCCTACAATGTCTGCCATTAATGATTCAGTCGGGTCAGCTATACTATATCGGACGAAAACACGCGATAGCTGTCACCGCCATGCACGTGCACACACCTGGGAAACAAAACTCCCACACCTGCAGACTGACTGACTGACCGAGTTTGGTTTTACGCCGCTTTTAGCAATATTCCAACAATATCACGGCGGGTGACACCAGAAATGGGCTTCACACATTGTACCCATGTGGGGATTCGAACCCGGGTCTTCGGCGTGACGAGCCAACGCTTTAACCACTAGGCTACCCCACCGTCCCCACACCTGCAGAAAAAAACGTGGTTAATGCACACGAGACAACTTCCTCTATCAGGCAAAAGAAAGGCAATGACTTTCTATGTTATCAGATATCGTGTTAACAGTGACAGTTTAAAGGAAATGTAAGTTGGGAGATAACACTACAGTCAAACATCATTGTGTCGATGGGCTAAATACTTCGAGTTACCTGAGGCTCGACACATTCGGAAAATGATGAGTGAATTAGGAATGAGCAGGGAACTCGACAAATCAAACTTCGACATTACAGTGTTTGTTCTTTTGGATGATTATATATTTCACCCAAGTTATTATGATACATATTTGCGAACAATGAATATATATTATATGTCATGAAATAACGTACACTTTAGGATCAGTATATCAGGTTTTGTTTGCCATTTTGCCAACTAAAACTCCTAATACTACAGTGTTATGTCAGTGTTATGTTGTTAGACTTCAATTCAGTAAAGGGGCCGTGGGGTAGCCTATAGTGGTTAAAGCGCTCGCTCGTCACGCCGAAGGCCCCGGGTTCGATTCCCCACATGGGTACAATGTGTGAAGCCCATTTCTGGTGTCCCCCGCCGTGATATTGCTTGAATATTGCTAAAAGCGGCGTAAAACCCAACTCACTCACTCACTCACTCTTTTCAGTAAAAGATATTAAATTAGCCTATGGCTTAAATCAAGTTTCCATTGAAGCGCTTGTTTAGGAGATCGACTGGGAGCATAGTCGTTATAAGCACAGCCCAGTGATACGAAACTAAAAATACGATACACTACTAAAAATACGAAACTAAAAATAATCACTCCTGCTTTGTTTGTTACTTCTGTCACTTAAGGTTCATACATTCCATTATAAGGTTTATATCTGTACAGGTTCATATAACAATACTTTGTGTTGATCTGTAGCGCGAGATTATGGCTGAATGTAATGCATGTATATTTTTGTTTCAAATTTTATTAAAAGTTTTCAACTTAAGTATCACTGTTTGTGCTTAAGACGTAGGTTTTACAAACTTCAAGGACTCCGGGGTTATAGCCAATGAGTCGAGATCTCCATAATGTCTACCGATATACGTGTATATTGATATATTGTATGAATGGAGGGGGTTAGTGTATGAGTACAAATATGGAACCATAGCTTGGTGAGAATTTCTCAGCGATCACAGTTACACCTGAATTTATTTATCAACATGATATTGACAGGGATTTTGATGAGGTTGACAGTCTTCCGCTGACACCAGGACAACTGCGATTGCTGGAGACTGACAACGAATACAACTTCTTCCATACAAAGCGCGGTCGCGCCATCATCATCAACAACATCAACTACATGACAGAAACAGGAAACAAGCCAAGGTCGGGCGCTAAACACGACACAAGCAGGCTGTTCAAGATTTTTAAAGATCTGTTGGAATTTGACGTGCAAATATGGTATGATCTCACAGCTGAGGAAATGGTCACAAAACTTGAAGAAGGTAAGGAAGCTCTATCTCTGTCTCTTTACTCCCACCTCCTCCTCCTCTCTCCATCTCTCTGTCTCTTCCCACCTCCTCCTCCTCTCTCCATCTCTCTGTCTCATTCTCTCTGACTCAGTGTGTAGGAGTGAGTGAGTTTAGTTTTACGCCGCACTCAGCAAGATCAGTTCTAACCCGGATCTCGGTCCAGTGTGTAGGAATACCCATGCGTGTGTATGGGTATAGGAAACGAGTATGGTCAGTGAGAGAGTCTCTTTTCATATGCACCCGGTTAATGTGAACAGTACACAAGCGACTTGTAAATAAAATATTCTGGCCCAGATATACCAGGGATTGATACTGCGACCATCGATCCACGTCATCCGGTTCCGAAAACATGCAATTAGACAGGTCAGCGAGTCTGACCACCTGATCCACTTGGTCACCTCTTTCGACCACTATGAGTTACTTACCCGTGAAGATCCGGGTTAGAATTGATCTTCAGTAACCCTTGCTTGTTGTAAGAGGCGACTAGCAGAATCGGGTGGTCAGGCTCGCTGACTTGGTTGACACATGTCATCGTATCCCAATTGCGTAGATCGATGCTCATGCTGTTGATCACTGGATTGTCTGGTCCAGTCGAAATTCTTTACAGACCGCCGTCATATCGCTGGAATATTGCTGAGTGCGGCGTAAAACTAAATTCACTCACTTACTATAAATTACTTGGGAAGTTTAACCCGGAATCCGCACGGGCACTGCTGTTCGAAGGATAAACGTCCTGTGTAACAAATCCTTTGGTGGGCGATTGATCTTTATTCGTATGTAAATGTAGACGTTATCAGCAGTAAACGTCCGTCCGATGGAGGTTTGCTGGTCAGCAGGATCCGTACTAGTATTTTCTTGTGGTATACACCTCGGTCAAACGCGTACTATTTATTTTACAGTCAACTAAATTTATGGAGTGTAGTCAAGACAAACCCAAGAATGATGTTATGAGCACTTCGGGTTGCAAGACCGCCTCCGTGGTGTAGTGGTTAGAGCGTCCGCCCGGAGAGCGGAAGGTCGCGGGTTCGATCCCCGACCCCGTCATACCAAAAGACGTTAAAATATGGTACTTGCTGGTCCCTGCCTGGCGCTCGGCATTAATGGGTACAACAAGGACTGGTCGGCTCGGAGTCAGTATAATGAGTCTGAGTGGGGTATTCATGCTTCACTGCGGCATGGTATCTCAGTGGGCTAGCACTATAAAACCAGCTTCAGTCTGGACTAGTACAAACAGCTGCACATACACATACACATGCATGCACGTCGTCATATGAGCGAAATATTCTCAAGCACGACGTAAAACCCACTTCACCTCACCTTCGGGGTGCAATGACACAGCGCAAATTACTGAGCTCCGATGTCCCCGATGTAGTTTAGTCATTTGATAACAAGCAATATATATAATTCCCATCAACAGTTTAGACTCGCTTAAAACACTCACTTGATTGTATGTTTTACATATGGTTACATCGAAGATTGATTTCTCCACTAACTGGAGAGAACCAACTGCAAACTTTGTGCAGATTAATTGCACGAGGATCATGCATCAAACTTCTGAAAAGCATGTGCAAATATCGTGCATGTTAACAGCTGCGTTTTGATGTGAAGTTTTGCTAAGAGTTCGCCAATTTTCACTGATATTTATCATTTACTGAACTCGTGGCAATACTATTTTCAACATTACGAATTTGTTTTACAATAAGTCAGTTCATGTGTAAACAGTACCTTTAAACAGTAAGGAATATTTTGCCAAATTTAGTTTATAACAGTTGCCTGAAGTAAGTGGCTGTATTTACACTTGTGAGTTTAAACTTTTGCCTGACTGACTGACTGAGTTTAGTTTTACGCCGCTTTTAGCAATATTCCAGCAATATCACGGCGGGGGCACCAGAAATGGCCTTTACACATTGTGCCCATGTGGGGAATCGAACCCGGGTCTTCGGCGTGACGAGCCAACGCTTTAACCACTAGGCTTCCCCACCGCCCCTTTAAACTTTTGATGGGAAGTATAGACGATAACATGGAGTCCAGTGAGTTCACTGTAATAACAAGCTTCCACTTTGCAGCCGCTTCAAACCGTTTCTACGACCACGCCAACGCCGATTGCTTCGTCTGTATCATCCTGTCTCACGGCGGGGAGGAGGAGGACAGACACGGCATCCCCCACGACATCCTGCACGGCGTGGACGGCAGCATAGTCTACACGCGCGTCTTGGTGAATCTACTCCGAGAGAAGACATGCCCTCAGCTTAAGGACAAGCCTAAAATATTCATTATTCAAGTGAGTGTCCCACGGTTTCATCTAGGTGTGAGGTCACTCGATGGAGATAAATAAATACGCCGGATAATGATCATCAGATAATAAGGACCAGGTGTGAAACCGACTGTGAATTATTTTACATTTTAACTTTCGAAAATATACCACTGAAATCCGCTGGACAATATGTTAATTACTTTTAAATAAGTGATTGATTGAGTGAGTTTAGTTTTACGCCGCTTTTAGCAATATTTCAGCAATATCGCTGCGGGGAACACCAGAAATGGGCTTCACACATTATACCCATGTGGGGAATCGAACCCGGGTCTTCGGCATGACGAGCGAACGCTTTAACCGCTAGGTTACCCCGCCGCCCCTTTAAATAAGAGGCAAACGGATATATACCTTGGTAAATATACTATGGGTTGCTTTTATCCAACTTTAAACAGAATCCTATTCAAAATAATGCTATAAAATCCACCCGATATGCACGTGCACAGATGCCTGCTTGTCGTTTTTTATTTTGTTTACGAGTGGAAAGGAGACATGAGAGCTTGTTTTTATCCGAGTTTCACATGTGTAAACAAACTTGAAAACTATTAGTGTGTAGCATTAATCAAATACTACTGGAGGGTTCCTGTTTAGTACGCTCGTGACCAGTCTTCACCTAACATTCATCTAACTTTAATTCCGATTTATTATGTTGTGTATGTTAAAATAATTCCATTAGGGTATGACATATACGTTCAGTCGGTCTCATACGAGTATATTTCAGCTGGACATTCGTTTACATATGAATGCAGTTCGGGTTATTCGTTTACAGGCGTGTCGTGGTGACGACTTGGACCAGGGTCAGGAGGTCACTGTCAGGAGACCCATCACCCCCGGGCAATATATACACCGGAGAGTTACAGTGAGAGGCGAAGACGATGCCTCTCAACCATACGAAAGTCGAATGAGAAGTTTTAGCGATCAAAGTGAAGACATAGTTGTCTCCCCTACCCCGCTCTATAAGGACTTCTTGGTTGTTTATGCAACTCCACCAGGTGAATATGATAATTCTGCTTTTCCTATATATCTAGATTCTGCTGTGTTCCCATCGGTAAATCCATAGTCGATTGTTGATTATAAATATATAAATAGAAATATCATTTTAAGGAGCTGTTCATTCGCGGCAAAACATATTTCATAGGAAGAGATTTTAAAACACTTCAGTCAATATGTGAAACTCTGCCCTTGTGATGCGGCAACTGTTTTTAAGAACTTACAGTAACAACGCTTAAGACTGTTTCGCTAATACGTAAATCAAACAGAATTCACAATATATTATAATAACGGTTCGGTTCCTGTTGAAACATGGAAGCTTTCATAACTTTAATGTTTTGCAACTCAGTACGTCTCTCACACCATTTTGAAAAGTGACTGCATCCTTTAACTCGTTGCTTGTCGCCTTGTGGACACATATGTTTTGTCGGGTTAACGTTCAGATATGACACGGTGAAGAAAATAATCCTGTGGCTCGATATTTATCGTTATATCGTTACAAAACTGTCTGCACTGTGTTTTCAAGATAGAGTAATCAGACGTACAGGTGAAGACGAACACCTTGAAATGGTCTCCTTTGGTTTAAAGGAAAGCCCGTTAATGCTAGGTTGTTATGAGATTGTCCGCCGCTTTTTGCAATATTCCAGCATTATCACGGCGGGGGACACCAGAAATGGGCTTCACACATTGTACCCATGTGGAGAATCGAACCCGGGTCTTCGGCGTGACGAGCGAACGCTTTAACCACTGGGGCACCCAACTGCCCCTTAATAAATGAGAACTTAAGAAATCTTTCAGATAAATAACAACAAAACTACAATCATAAAACGCCTCTGTTAGGCCACATAAAAATAGTTATTTGTTTCTCATTACCGCCCGACCCTGATTCTTTTTAAATTCATGCACTGGTAAATTTGCTGTATGAAGCTGGCAAACTTCCGAAATCCGTCTCAGCTTCCGACATTCCAAGTTTTGACCAACATTGTATAGAAAATCAGAAAACAAAATATTAAAATATAAAAATACAATCCGCCCTACCTACCCATTTTAAAAAAAAAAGTGACGAGAAACAAGAAATTTATTTTATGTGGCCTAACACGACGTACTCTGTTTCACAGGGTACTCTGCATGGAGGGGCAGGGACGGGAGTTACTTCATCCAGTATCTGAAGCACGTGTTTGAGACCATGCACCAGGAACATGTCTCTCTCCTCCGGACACTGACCAGGACGAGCCACGAGATGGCGATACACTTCAAGTCCAAGACCACGGACTCCACGGGCGGGATGAAGCAGATGCCCTGCATCATGTCCATGTTGACCAAGGATGTGTGTTTCAGACACAAACCTGTTGGAGTATGACTCACCTGAGATATTGACATTCTTTGTTTTGCGTTAAAATGTGACAGTGGTTGATTTATATGTGAATGTGACAGTGGTTGATTTATATGTGAATGTGACAGTGGTTGATTTATATGTGAATGTGACAGTGGTTGATTTATATGTGAACGTGACAGTGGTTGATTTATATGTGAATGTGACAGTGGTTGATTTATATGTGAATGTGACAGTAGTTGATTTATATGTGAATGTGACAGTGGTTGATTTATATGTGAATGTGACAGTAGTTGATTTATATGTGAATGTGACAGTAGTTGATTTATATGTGAATGTGACAGTGGTTGATTTATATGTGAATGTGACAGTGGTTGATTTATATGTGAATGTGACAGTGGTTGATTTATATGTGAATGTGACACCTGGTGTTTTATGTGTGAAAATGATACCAGCTGATTTGTAAGTGCATGCATGTGAAAGTAACAGCAGTCGTATATATGAATATGACAACAATCGTTTTATATATCAAAATGACACCAGTTATTTTATATGTGAAAATGACACCAGTTTTGTGTGAAAGTGAAAGCAGTTGTTTTGTATGTGAAAGTGACACTAGTTATTTTATATGTGAAAGTGACATCAGTTGATTTGTATGTGAAAGTGACACTAGTTATTTTATATGTGAAAGTGAAAGCAGTTGTTTTGTATGTGAAAGTGACACTAGTTATTTTATATGTGAAAATGACACCAGTTGTTTACATGTGAAAGCAGTTGTTTAATATGTGAAAATAACACCAGTTGTTTCATATGTGATAGGGCACTAGTTGTTTTGTGTGTGAAAATGACACCAGTTGTTTTGTATGCAAAGAGGACTTTAGTTGTTTCATATGTGAAAGGGACACTAGTTGTTTCATATGTGAAAGGGACACTAGTTGTTTTATATGTGAAAATGACACCAGTCATTGTGATTTGTATGTAAAAATGAGACATATATTTTCAAAATGAATATGACCTCTGTTGACATCAGTTGTTTTGGGTCGATGTTAAACATATTTTATTCTATTTACACCATGTGTGTTTCTTGTGAACACCACACTAGTTTTGTGGTGTGTTATGGAATAACAGCCTCTTTGCAGGCAAAGTTACTTATCAGATAATAGGGATATTGTGGCATTCATGAACGTAACCTGTCTTGTACAGAATTGCCTCCCTTTGAAGTCCCAGAATGCGATGGTTACTTTGACATTGTCAGCACTATGGTCATGTTCGTACGAACAGTGACACTTCACTGCCATGCTGTAAAATTCTTTGATATACCTGAAGTGGTTTTCAGTGCGGAAATAAATTGCAAGTTACTTCATTTTCATGTTCATTTTTCCATTCTCCTTCCACAATGTCAAATTCCAAAGTAGTAAACACCTTAATCCCCGGTTACCGTTTCCAGGAAATTCATCTTTCTCAACGAATACTGTGGAATCGACGACAGTGTCACCTTGTACAGCCCTCAGAATTCCTATCATCCAAATAGCATAATATCATAAGGAAGAGAGTTTTATAGAAGTCAACTGCTTTATTATGAAGAACACAGAGTATAAGCGTACATGTAAGAACTACAAAAGTAATAAGACATCGGAGGTGGAGGCTTAGCAAAGGGAGTTAACTGGCGTTGATAGGTGATTTGCAAAGGACAAACGGAAGCCAACGCTTAATTTGCGTTGAATGAAAGCCAACGCTTAACAGTTAATCAGCAGTTCATTAGCGCTGATAGCTGATGACAATGGACAACAAACTGCGCTCGTGGTGTACGCTCAAGGCAGCAGTTGAGGATCTATTGGTATGAGATGTTTAGAGGAGCTCTGGTATAGCAAACATCATTCATTGCAACGCATCGAACACCAGTCCAAGAGTTTGGAGTCCGGGAATATTAACGCGAGAAGAAGGATGCACAAAGTCAATATGCGAATGTTTAAACTGGAAAAAATCCCAACAGATGAATACAGAATTTAGGAAAAAAGGTTTTAACATGGTTTTATGTGTTCATTTTCCTCTGCGTGTGTGTTCGTGTGTGTATAAGCGTGTGTATAAGCGTGTGTGTATGTGTGTGTTCGTGTGTGTATAAGCGTGTGTGTATGTGTGTGTTCGTGTGTGTATAAGCGTGTGTGTATGTGTGTATAAGTGTGTTGTGCGTGTGTGTTGTTTACAACTGGACAGTCATTCCAATTCTCAATGTTATCCTTTAGCTCCCTGTTTCTAAACATATACAATCACCAGTATGTTCCACGTCAGACATAGCTCGAGGGACACAGGTGAGGTGAGGTGAAATTGGGTTTAACGTCGTGCTTGAGAATATTTCGCTCATATGACGACGTGCATGCGTGTGTATGTGTATGTGCGGCTGCTTGTACTAGCCCAGACTTAAGCTGGTTTTATAGTGCTAGCCCACTGAGATACCATGCCGCAGTGAAGCATGAATACCCCACTCAGATACATTATACTGACTCCGAGCCGACCAGTCCTTGTTGTGCCCATTAATGCCGAGCGCCAGGCAGGGACAAACAAGTACCAAGGGACACAGGAAATACCAGTGATGATATGCACCTTTTCAACAAAACGGAAACGGAAATTGCTGACTATCCACTTCATATAAGATTAGTAATCTGTTGTATTATCACTATGACTCGATAAGTGTATCACCTGTGATAACTTCAACAAGACATTCAGACTCGTAGGCTGAGTGAGATACATACAAACAAATGCATTATTGACGAGCCCAGTAAGGGGCCTATGGCAATATCCAATTGCAGCAACTCATGCGAAACCACCATCACCGGCTGTGCATTTCATCTTACAGCGAGTTGCGGTTAGTCGGGATTGAAACTTTGAGACGTCACGTGACCCGCCAATCGATTTTGCTTGGAATGTGATGCCAAGCTTCTCACGTGACCAGGCTTCAGTCAAAATGGCGGAGGAATGGTAAACAAAGAGGCTGGAACGACGGCGGAGATAGCAGCTTCAAGGTTCATCTATCACGATATCTGACCTACAGCTTAAATAGGGCACAACATCACACACAAAGGTACGTGTTGATCTGTGACTGTAAACACATATAACGAGCTTGTTGTAAGATGCTTTTTGGCGATGCAGTTTGTCGGAGGATATTTAAAAAAGGAAGTTTTACTTGTGATGTAAATAGGTCTCCTTCACTAAGGATGGTACTGAAACAACTAGTCCTTTTGTGCAGAACACTATCTGACATATTTGTTAAAGGTTCGCGACAGCTTATGATCGCGTGGAGGGAAGTGTTTGTGAAACCCAGCTGCAGCAATTAGAGGCGTGAAATTACAGACGCTATGATTGGGACGCTATATCTGCTAATGTGTTACTTTCGACCTACATACGCGGTCCAGGTCGGCCAATGATGTTTGTAATATATTGCGATTACATACTGCATATGTTGAATTAAACGAGTTAATAAGTGAGTTTACCGCTAGTTACAGCTATCATACGCGTTACTGACAAGTAGTGGAAATTAACCACTTCCTCATTCCCACGTGGAGACCCAGAATAGAATGATTTCAGTTAAATTAACGACTTCAGCGGTTCAGCGCTAGTGCAACCCCCCACCCCCACCCACCCCAGCACTTCTACTGACCCACGTCCTTTTTAGGCTTACATGTAACCATTAAGTTAAAATCTTTGGATAATTGAAATACAATAAGTGTAAGTATATAGGACAGTGTAGACTAACACCTAGTCTCTGAAATGAACATATTTTACAGAAAACACAGTTCATAATAATACAAAAATATATAATGAAATGGAGCCCTGCGAGACTTTCTTCATATCCTGAAACTGTGGAAATCTAGATTTGCTAGAATGCTAGAATTGCATGGGCTTTCTAGGATATATTTGTTTCAGGGTCTGTATGACAGACTAAGGGTAGTTGCGTCCTATACGTTAATGATTATTCAGTGAAGTTCATCAGGCACTGTGACAACGAGACTGGAGATTAAAGAGCTGATGAGTGAATGAGTGAGTATTGTTTTACACCGATTTTAGCAGTATTCCAGCAATATCACGGCGGGTGACACCAGAAATGGACTTCGCACACTGAACCCATCGAACCCCGGTTTTCGGCGTGACGAGCGAACGCTTTAACCACTAGGCTACCCCATCGCCCCTATTACGCTGACGAGCAAGCACGACAAACTTACTGTTTTATGTTTTGAGTGTTTCATGATTGTACTATGATTTTATATATATGATATATATGCTAAATATACGAACTTAAGTCTCAACTAGCTTATAGCTGTGCCCTGCTTATAGCAGCTGCGTAGTAGAGTGTACTCACGCCCTTCTTAACTCTAGTAGCTTATATTCACCCAATCTCAGATCAGCTATTGGCCTGATATATACTCATGGAAACGAATAGGGAACACGGGAAACAAGAGAAGCAAGTGTTCCTTTATTCGTTTCCAGAATTTCACCCTACAGCGCAATACAAAGCTTGTGAAGAAACCTGGAAAAGAATAAAGGAACACTTGTACTTTCAGGTGTTCCTTTATTCGTTTCCATGAGTATATATAGAGACTTGAGTGTTCCTTAAATACTCATGGGATTCGGTGCAGAATGATTATTATGTGATCTCATACATAATATTTGTTCTTTACTTTACCCTGTCATGCTAACTTTATTTAGCGCAGGGATATTTGTCGGTGTCGAGTATGTTTGGACGGAAAATCGGATGTCCATGAATAATGACTCGTTTTTCGCATTGCCTGCGTCGAAGCTTTATTACCCTTTCGACCGACAACAAGCACTGTCGCCCTTTCATTTGCGCTAGTTGGAGCACGACCGCTGCAATATCAATGATAGCCTAAACAATGTAGAGCACAAACCCAGTAAGACGACGTCCCGCTACATAGTATATCTTTATTCTTAATGGTACATGACTCATCCAATGACTGGTGGGTCAACGCGGAGAGCTATAACATCACATTTACTTGCCAAACCACCATTGGAATAGCTTTAATAGGGACACATGACAAACTATCGCAGTTGAACCATGCGGAAAATATGAAAAGTCGTGTTACTGCCGTGAGGCACAGTCACCCTTTGATCTGACGCTGAACAATTGGATGAATAGAATATATTCTTCATAATATCGCGTGATAGGGAACAATAATACAATATTTACACAGGGAAAGTCCTGTTACCCAGTCTCAATAGATTTCTAAGACACTCACAATAAATATGTTATGTACTGAGGCATGTAGTGACATGCTTAAAGTAAAATAATATTTGATAAACAAATTATTATAGGTATGAAACATAGGGACAAATATTGCGACTTATAAGTAAATAACAATGCTAGACGATGAAATGGATTTCGTAAAGATTTTAAGGATATGTGTTGTTATTTGTACATGTCGCCAGATTGTTGAGATTGTGGAGACATCAAGAGATGTAAACATGATCACTCTTCAGTCAAGTTCCCTTTGCCTCCGCACTAGTCTGTCTCACAGTCCCTGAACCACATTAATTTCCCTACTGCCAAGCCCTCTCTGCAGTGCTAAAGCCCTAAATAAAGCAAGTCTAGATTTCCTCAGGTTCTGAATCTCTGGTCTCCCTAGGGCTCCTTTTTAATATAAATGGGCTTGTTTGTTACTATCAAAATTATATATATTCAGAGACTAAGCCTTAGTCTACCTCCGCACCTATTCAATATCATTTTCTTCTTTCTATTTAAGGTACATGGGTGGTCATTACCACCAATCTCCAGGCTCGAATATGACGATAACGTTCCCATCATTTTGCAGAATCCAAAGTACGTTTAAGATGAGGGCCATGGGTGGAGTAGTCGTTGATGGTTAGGATGATGATGATGATGGAGATTCGCGAGTGCTTCAACAGGACCCGATTTCAGTAGAGTAGTCTTTAGCCGAGCAGAGTTGCGTCCCTTGGGCAACTCTGAACCCTGTTATCGTGGGTTTAAATAACCAAATCGCCTTCGTGATGGTTTATGTTCATATTCTTGGAGGGTTTCCCCAACCTTTTCGAGCTCTAAGAACTTACTCACTTTGGCTCTCTCTGTGTAAAGCACCGCCAAACTGAACTCGCTCACCTTTAGGTTGTTACATAGATGTGTCCTCAAAATAACCGAACCAATTTTCAGTGCAATCAGCATCAAATTTAAGTGTTTAGTTTGACAATGACACATGGTGTAAGCAATTGCGAGATGATTGTAATCAATGGATAGTACGTATCCAGACATAGCCATCGTAATATTGATCTCTCCTACTGATTAACAACCTACCAGAGTTACGAAAGTGTCTTACGTAAGGAATAAGGAACAAACTCTATGGTACTTGCTTGACAACGATACAAGAATCTGTATCGAAACGTCGCATCTTCCGAATAAAGAAATTGTTCATCCATAAAGTTTGTTCCTTATCTGATTCAGCAACTTCTAAATATGCCACTCAAAGAAGTTATTACGTAGTGGATTCATCCTTTGACTATTGGATAAAGATGGGTTTATCGGTTGTTAGAGGGAAGCGTTATTATGGACTAGAACAGTACATCTGAGCATTGGTCCTGAGCTTCGTTATTAGAAATTTGTAGAATGTGAACATTTCTCCCATCGATATGAAACCTGTACTTTTGTCTCAAGGCAATTGGCGGCATCTACTTCGTGCAACATTTCGATACGTCGGTGAGGAAACATTTCAGTTATATCACGCTGTGTCCGATTTAAACTTGAAGTGACAGAGAACGCTCATGTTTATCAATCCGGTTTACCATCTAAGCGAGTTTGGTGTCGATAGTACGAATTTGGGATCTGGTGGATCCTGGCGAAACTAAGGGAGAGTACCCAATACAGTGCAGTGACTATGATCAACCGCGAACAGTCTTGACAGAAACTGTATAAAGATACAAATATATTTGAAACGAATATAATGACTCGGTATTTTATAAGTTTATATGCTGCGTAGGATAGGCAATTGCTGTATACGGTGTATAACCAACTCAGTCCGCTCTTAGGGACACACACACACGCACGCACGCACGCACGCACGCACGCACGCACGCACACACACAGACAAAAACGCGTGTGTGTTCGTTTGTACGTGTATGTGTGCTTGTATGTGCGTGAATAAATAGAAAAGCAGTTTCATAATCTATTCCACCACCATTTCACCGTATTCAGGCACGATAACACCTTTTGAAAATGTTGAAATGAAATTGAATAAGCCAATATCAGCATGGCTGCTTTACACTATACATTTTCCTCAAACTTTAAGTTCCGTGTTTCTCGTTATCTATACCACCTATTCAAATGATTATCAACATTACTTTCCAGAAATTTTGAATTCAAATCTCGACTGTGATCACATCAACGTCGATCACAATGGACGAAGTGGAGAACACGGAGCAGAAAGAGGAGACGACTTCAGGTGCGTTGACTGCATGTGAAATTACAGCTTGTTACAGTAAACGTACATCACTGGGAATCCATCTAGTTAGAAAAATAACTCCTCTTATTCCAGGGATGAAATTAACGCTAGCCCGCTAGCCCGGACCGAGTTAAAACTTATGTTAAAGCTGTGTTCAGGAACTTTTGCTTTTCAATTGGACATTCGAACGTCAGATCAGTTCGACGCCACGCCATTCGTTACATAAACATAAAGTATTATGTCATCGTTGAATACGATTGATTTCAAATGAATTGTTGAGTATCAAACCAATGGCCATTTCTCAAACAACTCTTGTTGACCATGTTCTGTGTGATCATTATTGCTGGAAATTTAAAAAACAACAACACCAAACTGTTAAAAAATAAACTTGCCTTGCACAAGAAATGAAACGTTGCAAGATTATAAAATTGAGTCATTATTATTTTAACTGATAAAAATATCCGGTTTTGTCACTACAGGTAAACAAATATCAAATGGCGAATAGTAGGGCGCCATGTTCCTTTTTTCTCCTTAGTTCATGTTTTGAACACTCTATTCACGCAGTTAGATCTTTCTAAATGTATTCTTTTGTATTCAAACATGTTTCGTCTCAAGACGGCATCCTGTTTTATCCAAATATTTGAAACTATTTTGTTTAAGATACCTGTTAATAAATTCACAACGTGAACACGAATTATTTTATAAAAGTAACACCGTTTGAGTCAAGGCATCATGGATGGAACTGAACGTCCGTAGGCGCACACGATATTACACAAATCAAATCTTAGAATCTGAACTATACATTCAGAAAACTTAATGAAATAAATCACCGTGTTCTTACGGTCCTTAAGGTTGAAGTGTTAAGATATATATATGTGTTACTTTAATTAATATCATTCTGATGATATGACGATTAACACCTGCATCCTTTCAGACAATGAAAATGCTGATGGGCTCACCACGACAAAGATAAAGAAGTTCTTCATGGGGTAACTACGCAAATATTGATCACCGATCATCAATGATTTCCTGCACGGGCCTGTCCTGTTTTTATTGTTATTGTACCCTCCTCCTCTCATTCACAAACCTGTGTCCGTAGGGACCGTTCAGAATTTATGGCTAGGAGGTGGTAGGTGGGTGGGTGGGTGGGGTGGAGTGTGGGTGTGTGTGTGTGTGATGATGATTTATATGGAGAATTAAAATTTATGTACAAAGTAAGTGACACCCTGCATGTCATGTGCAAGATCAATGACCTCCTTCCTCCTTCCCATATTTTTAAAGCATAATTTTTTAATATTATCTTTATGGACAAAATTGCTGACCCCCCCTAGTACGTGTACAAAATTGATGACCCCACTACCTCCCCAGAACAAAATCCCATCCCCTTAAAATGATTAACAACCCCCCACCCCACCTCACCTAGCCATAATTATTGACGGTCCCTTAGTCGTTCAAATCAAAGAATCGTCTAAGACCTGCAGCACCTTGAGCTTTCTTCCACACCAAGCGGCCTCGTGTGCATGATTATATATGTCTTTCTGAAACTGCTAACCTGGCTGGTGCCACTCACTCATTCATATCTGTGTCGTTTAGGACTGACAAAGGAGGTAAAAACGGGGCTAAAAATTGCGATAACCGGAAGTCACCGCCAGGCATCATGGAGTCGAATACGTATGACTTCCGTCATCCCCGACGTGGTATCGCCGTCATCATCAACAACAAAAAATTCGTCAATCCTCGACATGGCCGCGACGGCTCAGAAATCGACGTCATCAGGCTGACAAAGATGTTTACCTGCTACGGCTTTGACATTGTCATCTACAACGATCTGACTGTCGATGAAATGGTGGCGACACTCAAGATGGGTAAGATGATCTTGATCACTTGATTGTCTGGTCTAGACTCGATGAATATTACAGACCCCCGCAACATGGCTTGAATATTGCTGAATGCGTCGTAAACGAAAACAACAAGCATATGCTAAGACCATCCATGCATGTACTGTTTTTGAGTGGAGATTGAAAGCACAACTGATAACAAACCATACAGTATTAAACGCTGGCAAGGTCATAAATATAGTGTTGTCCTGGACCCAAAAAGCGAAAACACAAATAAAACACAAATGCAGATTTTACTCATAGCGATGCAAACAGTGATATTTCACAACCGTGAATTCTAGATTTTACTCCAGGCATTGATAAGCTCTGCGGGCGAACAGGTTTGACGTGCAGATTACAGGCAGAGATAATTGTAAACCACAATAAAAATTATAACCTAAAACTGAATAAGTCGAGAGGGTTTTTAATACATGAAGTTTATATACAAACAATTCTATTTTTAACGAGGAAATACACACGAGACGCTAGGAACGCACATGTATAAAACATAACCAACAAAAGTAATCATTTATCAAATGTCAGCGTTTAATAAGGTAATTCATACGTTTTATATATTTATTGAACACCTTTCTATAAACATTATTTGTTCCCTTCCATATATGTTTTCACAATCTCCTTCTGTTTTTGTACAAGTAAAAGTAGTCACATGAATGCATAACAAGAAAATCTATGTGGGATATATCATCAATAATATATGCACTATTGCTTAAGTGCGACAAGTCTTAAGATATTCATATTGTCACCCCGTAAGATCTTAGCTGATACCGGAAGCATGAATCAAAGCCTTCTTCCAGTCACTCTACCATAGTATAGTGCTAGCACATTGGTATGTAAAGGGTGCTCTGCGCATGTGGGCCCAGGTTTCCGGTGTGTAAGTATTATGACGGAGCCTGCACACATACATAGATATGAAGTGATGTCCATTATCTTCAAGACAATCATTTCCATTTCAGTTGCATGTTTTCCGGACCATGAGCGAGCCGACTGCTTTGCATGCGCCATTGGTTCCCATGGCGACGAAGTGACCATCAAGGAAGGCTCACCATCAGAAGACGCCATTATGGGTATCGGCGGCGACCTTGTCCTTACGAAGGTGCTGCTGGACATATTCTCAGACGCCAAGTGCCCCGGACTTAGAGGGAAGCCCCGGTTATTCTTTATACAGGTGATTATACTTTGATATAATGTATGTCTAAGGTGATTTAGCTACGCTCGGTACTCGATGACGTCATGAATAGCACTACGTTAATCACTAGAGGATAAGGAATTGTACTTCTTTGCTGGGCAATGGCGATGCGCGATCGATGTTCCAAAGGATACTGGAGGTATGTCAATCCTCGATAGTGAGTGACAGTATGCCGCCATACGCTGGAATATTTTTAGCAAAATTAAACTCAGCAGCTATCACTCGGGGACACCAGAAATGGGCACTCACACATTAATCCATGGAGAATCGAGGAGCTGTTCTTGGCGTGACGAGCAGAACGCTTCAACCCAAACGCTAGAGGTACCGCCCGTCAATCCCTGTAAGGAGAAAAGATACAATAATACAAAACAAGGAGAATGAACCACTTGGGGCTTGGCCTAACGTGGTTTACTCTCCCTGGAATGTTTTATAGTATTTCTTAAGTAAACTAAAATAAGGTTGCGACTTAGGCATGGGGACATGATTTCTGTTTCGCCAATCGCTTGTCAGAATTGTCAAGACTTCACTTGATAATGACCAATTGTGGGATAGCCACTACTGGGGTGTGACAATCGAAGCATCAGGATAGACTCACAGACATCTAAGGGGCGCATCTCAACATCGTGAATCGCTTGAACTGAATACATGGTTCAATGGTCCATTTCATCCCCCATTGTGTTACAGGCATGTCGAGGTGAGCTGTTGGACGATGGCCAAGAGATCATGATATCTAAACTGAACCTAACTCCACAAGATCCTGGGCAGTGTACTAACGACGCCAGAGTGAAAGAGCATTCAAAGAAGGGAAGTAATCCCTCTCCGCTCTGTCCCCCCATCGATCCTCATTTCCTTGTGATGTACGCCTCGCCTCCAGGTATGTGTACTCGTATGAGGCCTGTAAGTCTCGCGAGGTTCTTCTTCCGATACAAGCTGGTTCCCGGCTCCCTTTGCGCGCGCCAACTTGAGATATGCGAGACGGTGCCCAGCTTACCTTCGGTACCACATTTCCGGTGACAAGCGTATATTCAAGAACCAGTTCTGGTTCCATATTGCGCAACCGCCAAATATGACTTTACTAGACCGGACCAAGTGTACAACCATGCTTGGCTGTCACAGCTGTTGACAGTCGTAATAGTTGGCTAATTTGGGGATGGTTAGATCGTAAATTTGTTATTCCTGCAACTTTACTGTCAACTGACAACCATGAGACCATTCGAAAAGCTGTGAAACGTTGTTTGTCACCGGAAGTACTAAGGTCTCGCGAAGTTCCTTGACCTACTTACGGGTCCTATATGTATGCTTGTTTAATATTCCAATATTCCAACAAAACGTCCGCGTCTGTAAATAATATTGAGGACCAGACACACAAACCTTTGATTGACTTAACGAACATCGATATAATCAATTTGAATGCAATTTCAATTAATCAATTTACCATGACATGCATCAGCCGAGTCAGCAAATCTAACAGCCCTATCCCGTTAGATTCTCACAACAAGCATTCGGTGGTTTCACATTACTGTTCGTCTCGCTGTGCGCATGCGCAGAGCGTGTAAAAATATCCACTGCAGATTTCCAGTTTGGTCGTTTGTTTGTTTACCGATAGTGGAAACACACGCTAAAGAAAAGCTCTTATTAAGATTATTTACGTGTGACAACAGTTCATAGCTAAGTTCATACTTCCATTTGCCTATGCTTTTCAATAAACGATGTTCTATTTTGGTTGCAATTGCTTCGGAGGTTTTTTTTAGTTGTGAGAAGAGGATGTGCGGGAAGGACGGTGGTGGTGAGATGTCTTTATACAAGAGCATGTGAACATAAATTAAGCTATTTATATAACTAATCCCAGTCTTTGTTTCATAAATGAATTGGGGTCAGTTGCATTCGACATAAAGCTAAATATTTGTTTTGATTTTAGATTTCTTTAGAGTGTGTTTACACTATCGGTAAACATACGACCAAACCGGAACCAGGCCAGTGGATTTTTTACACGCTCCAGTCATGCGCATAGCGAGTTGAAAATTAATATGAAACCGCCGAATTGCTTGCTAATTGCTATTGCTACTATATATAACTCCGATCGTCTCAAACCCAAGTTTGCTTGTTTCTCTGCTTGGATCTCCGGAAGGTCTGATTAAAAATTCCCCAAACAATGACATATTAAACATACCTTTCTCTAACAAAAGTATGAAATGTTTGATTGTGAAAGGGTTTACCATTTCCTTATTTCCGTCAGAGCTTCAGATTACTGTGTATTCATAACCTGAATGTCGACAGCTTGCTCTCTTCCAGTATCTGTCATGCATGAAAGTGAGGTCGTTCTGTTTTATTATCTTTGTTTGTTCAATTATGCACACGCCCGATTACAGGTTTTAACAGGTCTTCTGTAGCCTTGCTTGTCCAGAGATCCAGAGATTCAGGCGGAAAAAAGACAAACTTAGGCCCAGAGTAATATCTCGTCTTCAGCAAATGTCCTTCTGGTATAACACTGGAACAACACTGGAACATTGTAACAGTCACACATGCCCACGTTGACGCACACACAGATGATAGAAATACAATACAGATGATGATTAATTTATGTCCCCTTACAGGTTTCGCGGCCTGGCGGCGCACAGACGGTTCCTGGTTTACAAGATGCCTCTCGGACACGTTTCTCAGCACCAACGCTGAGGCCACATCTCTCACAAGAGTCCTCACGAGGGTATGCGGAGCTATGACGCAGCTCCAGTCGAAGGATGGAAAGAAACAAGTGCCGTGTATAATTACTAAGCTCACAAAAGACGTGTACTTCACTCCCAAACGTTACAGCTGAGGAGGGGTGTTTCCACTGCTCTGTACCGGTTACATCATTCCGACTTTCTCATTGGTGTCACATTAAGTGCAATATGTCTGTGTTACGTTTATTTTCTATATACTTTGATTTATTTACAAGTAAACTTACATAATGCCTTGCTGATTCAATTGTTTGTCGTCACTTGTCGCTATTCCCCAAAGAGTGAGTGAGTGAGTGAGTTTAGTTTTACGCCGCTTTTAGCAATATTCCATCAATATCACGGCGAGGGGACACCAGAAATGGGCTTTACACATTGTACCCATGTGGGGAATCGAATCCGACGCTTCGGCGTGACGAGCGAACGCTTTAACCACTAGGCTACCCACCCGCGACCTTAGGCTCTCCGGGCGGACGCTCTAACCATTACACCACGAAGGCGGTATCTGTAAGAAGTGAAGCAGAGGATACAAGAACAGACTATGCTTGTCTGTCCGTTCTTCCGTCACTCTGCGTCTCAATGGGGCAATGTTCTAAAAAAACTATTAATGTTGGTTCAGAAACGTTACTGTTTAGTCTCAAATGACTTCGAAAATTTGTAAATATGTTATTACAGAGTTATATCCCTTGTTCCTGTTTTTCAGCATATTTTATACAGCTTGAAATGTCAGGAACTTTGTCATGAATGACGCTTGTCTAAGAGATACCTATCAGTAATGTTTCCATAGTAACGTCCCTCGTCATATGTGTTTATAATTTGGTCATACACAACTATATCTATGATTAGTGTAATGTTCACGTGCATAGTGTTTCCATGGGGAGTTATATTATGGAAATATTGTAAGCTATTTTTAAGAGATATACATCAGGAGTGTTAACAGTTGGTGCCATAAATGTTGTATATTTTCAGAGAAGGGGTCATTTGTGTGTATTGAAGTTACATTTAATCATATTTCTCGTGACATTAATTGACTACACTGTCCATCTCGTCTTCAGGCTTCAAAGGATTTTAAATATAATTAACGACCATTTCCTGATTATTCAATACTGCTTCTTATTTCAATTCAAGGGATGAATGATAAATTGAACAGTGATTAAGTTCAATTATTTCGAACCATTAAACTATGAAAAGTAGATGTGTATATTATCTAAACATTAATATGCTTTATAGCTACTGTTGAAGTATAAAGACATATACATTCGAACGCACACTAAACGAACACACAGATACTCGACTGAAGATATACCTTACGGGAAGTTTACTGTCTGGAACATAGATTGTCCTATGAGAAACCAAACAAGCATGAGGTATATTTGTGATTGCCTGCAGACGCTGGAGCAACACTAGTCTCCAGTATTCTATGCTGGTTGAAAGTAGGTCTTCCCGATGGTTCTAGGTCACTACCGGCGGGGTAGCGTTTGTTCACACTATCGGTCACCTGTTGGTTTACTGCAGATTCCAATATGCCACGAATATGTCGAATATCATTGGCTGCTGCGTCAAAGAAGGTATATTTAGACACAAGAATACATTCATATACATATTAAGTGTTCTAAATCGTTAGCATATACACAGAGATTCTCAGACACAGGCAACTGTATTGAACATTCACTGGCGACACAGGCAACCGTATTGAACATTCACTGACGACACAAGCATCTCTATTGGGCATTCATTGGTGACACAAGCAACCGTATTGAATATTCACTGGTGACACAAGCAACCGTATTGAACATTCACTGGCGACACAAGCAACTGTATTGAACATTCACTGGTGGCACAGGCAACTGTATTGGACATTCACTGGTGGCACAGGCAACTCTATTGGACATTCACTGGTGACACAAGCAACTGTACTGGACATTCACTGGTGGCACAAGCAACTCTCTTCTATTCTGGATGTAAAGTGGACCTCTGACCCTGTTCTTCATATTTGTCCAAATACCAGGGACAAAGTCTGAACACGTACAGAGCTTCACACCGGAATGTAGTACACCTGGTGTTTCCGGCTGATGACCTTCACAGATACGCCGGTGGCGTTCATGTTTAATTGTAGGTCAAACAGGTACACTGATATGAGGTTAAACCTGCTATTGTTGCAGGTCACAAACAAAAACCAAACCACCCCCCAAAACCCCCAAATAAACGAAACAAAAAAAGCAACAACAAAAAACAAAACAACAGCAACCAAACAGAAACACACACATCCCAAACAATTTTTTTTATAAAAAATAAACATTAATAGAAATAAGATAAAATAAAATAAAACTATCAATACAACCCAACACACACATAAAAAACACAACAAAGTTGATGCCTTAACAAAACAAAATAACTTCAACACAAGAAACCCCAACGATTTACTCTTCCTGTACATGTGTTCCAGTGCTGTCATCTTGCGGCGTGGTCACTCTCGGTCTTCCACTTCTGACAGTTAGATGTCTGTCCAGCCCGATTGGCGCGCCTCATTAGTCTGATGATGGTCTGCCTTGTACAGTCGAACGTTCTGGCACAAAATCTGTTCGTAGCCCCCATCTGGGACATTCCAAAATCTCGTTCTCGTTCCGCTGCTCATAATCTTGACATATTTGATGCGCGCGTTTGTATATTAAATGTACATGCGATTCAACAAAATCAATGTCCATGATATTCCACGCACAGCACTGTAAAGTATTATGTTTTGGCAACATGCACACAAAGTCTGTCCAGTGTAAGTCACAACTGAAACATTTTTCAAAATATTGACTTAACCCCAAACGAACATAACCCCAAAATGCCAGGTCTATGCTTTCTTTTGAACATCAGCATGTTTCAATACTTAGCATTGTAGTATGGATGGATAGATGAACCAACTACTGTTGCATACATAAATCAGTCAGTATGATAAATAATATGTGTAGTTATATCGCGCTGAATTCCATACATAATGTATGCTCAAAGCGTTACAATATTATATACATACAAATGATTAAAAACAGTTTTTAGTGCATAAAAGAAGAATATGCATGGCTTCAGATTCAGGTTATACTTTGGAGTATTTTCTAGGAAGGTTTTTATAGAATGTTTGAAATTTTCAGCTTGAGTACGAAGATCACGTCAATAAATACTGTGTTTCAGTTATAATCCTGGATGTCAAACGGGCACTGGCGACAATGGTGACAATCAAGAACTTGTTTATGTTGGCGTCACTATCAATAGCTGTTACAAAACATGAAATACTTGAAATGCTACATCAAACTGTGTAGTAGAAATGAACGAAACCCAAATTAGAAAACAAACTAAATAAATGTGAAAAAATGCATCATGACAGATCAGAGCAACTATGTCACAGATACATACTAGTATTCATTTCTGTTCATATTTACATGAAAGACCAAGCTGCTGAATTGAAATGGACATTAACCTGGGATCAACGGTGAATTGTGATTACCGTATTTCCTGGTCTAACAAGAAATTGGGACGTCGAAGGCAGCAGGATTGGTAATGCCGACCTTGTATCCGTTGAAGAAGAGAGCTAAATTAACTGGAGCTGAAAGAAACAGTTATAGTATAAACACCTTGACGAAATCATGAAGTCACTTTTGAGTTAAGACACCGTCAAACACGGGTTCGGGTTCGAAGCCAAGATCGACGCCGTCGACGTAAAATGTAACACAATAAATTATTACCAAGGCTAAACAACAGATACATTTGGTCGGCGAATACAACCAGCATAGCTGGCAAGAGATCTATTCTAACCTACTCCGACCTACTTGTGTAAATAATACCACAGTGAAGTTGATGTATAAAACAATATCTGGTTAAGAACATGACCCTACATGATCTTCAAAAGCCACATTTGTTATATTTCTGTGGACCATAATTCTAAAATATATATAAATCAATAGCAAAATTCATTGAACTTAAAAGTCCAGCCCTCATCTACCAAGAATGGCACACGAAATCCAGATCGCTGGGTTGAATATTCCTGAATAATTAACAATTCTTGTTTCTTTCGGCAAATCATCCAATCCCACTTGAGGTATACATAAACACAAATATACATATTACACATGATACATAAACCTGATTTATATCTTAATAGGAATATTCAAACCACATCACTGTGAAAAAGTAATATATTCACTAATAACACCTTTTGTCGGATCGTCCAATCCGATTGTTCAAACGCAAATGTGATAGGTAGTTATAGCTCGGACCGGACCCATTAAGCGAAAACCTGCTATGATTGCTGTAAGATGGTGAGTCATTGCACCATACTTATGACACTGGCAGCATAGAACAATGAACTCCGCGTTTGACCGAAATTTCTTATATTCCGGGTATGTAATGCTTGTATATACACATTGGGTACCTACATGATGATGCTGTGCCAGTGACAGCCTGAACTATTGGGATGCAGTCGGGGTTGGAGAAGCTGACAGTGATGTTGAGGCTACCCAGAGGTATCTGCCAGCCATCATACTTCAGCCCATTTTCCTCAGTACCAACGTAGTTAGAACCAAGGTAAGTAGCCGTGGCTGGATGGAAGAAGAGGGTATTGTAATAATTGTTTAATATGAAGGAGTGCGTTCGTGCAATAATCCCAAATTCAAGACAAAACATAACTTTAAACACTTAAACTACATTTGTAACTGTGATATGTTTAAGAGATGGTAACAGACGTTTAGAAGGTAAAACATGTAAATCTACAAGAAAATCAGAGTTATGTAAGGCACCTACCTGGGATGCACTTTGGGACCATGGTATCTGAGATGTCTTCTTTTGTGCATGTGCCGTCAGCGTCAATGTTGTAACGTACATTCTGAAAGGTCACAATGTCAGTTACCTATATGACCCAAGTTGCGAAAACATCAGGTAAATATACACAATTGTACAATGTTCGCTAGAATGAACCACACAGCAATGAACTTTAGGAACTGGATTCATCATACCACAATTGAATCAAACATCAGTGAACAGAAGGAAGGAACCCAATTAAACCACGTTATTAAAGAAATGAGTTGAAACACATAACAGTGAACTGTCAGAATACGATTACACCAAATCCCAGTGGCCTGTATGTGCCAGACGGAACCATGCCTCAGTGAACTGTAAGTACCAGAGAGAAGTTAAAATCAGTATACTGTGATTGGAACCAGTTTGAACCTAATATCAGTGATGAGAGCACATGAGCTGTAAGAACCAGAACGAACGAAATCTCAATTAGCAGTAAGTAGGAAAGTAACCTAAACGCAAAATAGAACTAAAGAATACTAAACATCGGAATTGGAGGAATACATGTGAATTAAACATAATTGAATTGCAATTTTCAGGGTGAACTAAATGTGAACGAACTGTAGTTGCCAAAGTGAACCAAACATTACATTTGTTGTAGGAATAAACGGCAACAATCTGTGGGGACCATTTTCTTTTCAGTAAACAGTTTTAACCAGTGTGAACTAAGCATCAATGGGCAGTAGAAACCAATGTGAACAAGTCATCAATGTCCAGAAAAAGCACGTGTAAAGTATACGGCCATAGTTGTGGAAACGAGCGAGGATCTGAACATCAATGAACGCTCAAGATCAAAAGTTAACGTCCATGAGCTGCTGGAATCAGGATGAACACCAGAGAAGTAGGAACTAGAGTAGCAGCAATCCAAACGCCAGCGAACCTTTGGTACCAGAATGAAACAACATCGATAAGCTGTATATAGTTTACTGAGTCATACAGCAAGAACTCTTGACCTGATAAGGCAAATAAAACCCAACCCATAAAGAGATAATGTCATTTCGATAAGGCGGCAGGAGATAGCTGGATAGATAAACATCAGAATTGTTGAACTTAATAGAAACGCACTCATAGGCTACAAATATTACTCTGTCACATGGATTACACGATGCATTTAACAAGTACCTTGGAGTATGATGTAACAACCCTGTTCCTCAATACAGGCGTTGGGGTTCCAAACTCGTAGTACTGGATGGCGGTGGCCATGTTGTCGCTGTCGTAGTAGTAGTTGGACGTAACCTGAAGTATGTAATATGTAAAATAAAGGAAGGGGTAACGCGCACGTGTCTACACAAATTGTGGTGTTGCTTTGTGATTGTAATATCGCTGGAATATTGCTTTGTGTAATTAGGTGTTTGAGGAAATGCACTTATGGTTTTAAAACATAACCGATGTAGGGTTTTGATCCAAGGAATTGCACATTTGGAAACATAAAATGTATTCCTGAAAATGATGCTAAAATCATCAGCTTACCATATTTCCACTGGCTATAGCTTGTATGTCCGACATCGTTGCTGACCATTTACTGGCCATACAACAAGGTGTTCCCTGAGCCGTAACGGCCGCCAGACAAGATAGACTGACAAGAAGAAACAGCATGGTGGACATCAGGGCAAAAACAGGAAAGAAAACTGTCGTCACAAGCTGACTGCTAGTTTTATAGTCTCTGGGAACGTTTGAACGATTGTTTTTACATTGCATTGCTATATTCAGGAACAGAGTTATTTTCACTCAGTGTGCGTAGCATTAATATTATGTGGATATTTTGCAATGATGGAATGTATTGATTTTCAGCATGGAAAATATTACATAGCTGATTTTGTCTTGGCTCCAACTTCTGAAGAAAAACCCCAACAACATTGCCCTCTATCAACCTACAAATCTTCAGACGATCAGTAAAGTATGCTAAGTGTTGATTCCCAAGTTCAAAAAAGAAAAGGACGAAGGAAATGCTGTGTAAATAGTCACTGTATCTAAAATAAACGAAGTTTAATAATCAGTACAAATGGAGGGATGGTTATATTCCACTTTCATCATTTATCCAGCTGCAAGAAAGAGCTACTCAGAGGGTATCAAAAGAATGATTATCATCACAAAATACAGTGCTGGCCTGGTCTTCTTGAGATGTTATGTGAGACCAGAAGCAAGAGTTCTCTCCTCTTATATACCAAAAAATCCTACCAGGTCTTTCGATACTGTTCCAAGTCTCACATGAGATGTCTGTAGGGTTTTAGTACATTCCAGCACTAAGTCTAAATACATCAAAGTCGAAGCATAGCCCACCACTGCTGCCAAATGCTGCACTGTTGGTGCCCTGGTAATGGTGGACATGGGACTTTTTTAACCATCAAATTAAAAACACATTCCAAGTACTGGGTCAACCAAACGCGCCTGGATCTTGTTATCTCCGTACCATCTGCGTGCTCTCTAGAAGAAAAGGAGGTCATTCAGTGCAGGGTTCGTAATGTATACTAAAGTTCAAAAGTTATTGAGATATAGAAAATCTCACCCAAGTGTCTTCTGATATCAATTATATCAACACGAGTTGATAAAGTTACAAATATCCGAGGCTTGCCGAGGATATTTTTACTTTATCAACGAGTGTTGATATATTTGATATCAGAAGACACGAGGGTGAGATTCTATTTATCATCCCAAAATCACTCTTCATTAATTTTCAATGAAAAATGTACATCTCTGAACATGGTACTGCCATTAGACTTGCAGTGCAGCGATGTCATAGCATTGTGATGTCATCAAGTACATGACGTCATAGCATTGTCAGGGCATTGTACAAAATCTATTGTCAAAACGATATCTCCTAGGAGATATCGTTTGATCTCACACAAGCGATATCTCCTGTGGAACACAGTTTTGGATGATAAACACAAACGACAAACAGAACCAGTGTCAAACCTTTACTGTCGCAAAATGACATGTTGTTACATGGTAAGTCAAATGTTTCAAAATTCCGTCAGAACAACAAAAGTCCACAAGTATGAGCCACAACAGAAAATGGGTTCAGAAACCAGTTAACACGGTCAGTAGTCAGTGTACCCACCTTGTGCATCGATACAGGCCTGGCACCTTCGCCTCATTTAGGCCACTACACATCGATGAAAGCCCCGGGAAGTTCATTCCATATCCGAGGAGGCATTTGGCGGAGTTCCTGCAGCGTTGTTGGAGGATTCAGATGAGGTGACAAATCGGGGCACCTTGTGAACCAGGGCCTAGATTTTCGTTGCTCTCTTCGCGCTAAGACAGTCGTAAGTGCCATACATTACCATTAACTTACGACTATCTTAGCGCTAAGAGAGCTTTGAAAATCTAGGCCCTGGGTAACACAATAATATTGTTCTGACTAAGATGCAATTATACAGCTAGAGCAACGTGGGGTCTGGCATTATTGCATAGAAACATTACTCCAAGGTCGTACTGTTGCAAAAACGGTTAAGCGGCCATTGGCAGAAATTCTTCTGCGAAACTCACAGCATTCAAGTCATAACCATTGGCGTCCTGCAAGTGTGATCCAACCACAGATCACAACGCCCCCACCTCCAAACGATGTGCTGGAAGGGTTGCTGGTTGGAACTTGTATCCGAGGTGCGTGATGCAAATCTATCTGTCTTGACATGGGGTCGTTTCTGGTTGGTGGCCACATCGAGGAAGGTCTTTATTACTTTATTTGTTTTGCTGTAAACGTCCTCATAAGTGACAAATGGTATATTTATGGACATTGAATCTCTATTCTCCAGATTACCGATGATAGAATGTTATACCAAAACAGTGAAGATCCGGATCAGATTTGGTTTGCAGTAAACCATGCGTCCCACGGGATCGGGTGGTCAGACTCGCTGACTTGGTTGACACATGTCATCGCATCATTTGCGTAGATCGATGTTCATGATGTTGATCACGATTATCTGGTCCAGACTCGATTATTTAGAGACCGCCGCCATATAGCTGGAATATTGCTGAATGTGGGGTTAAACAACAAACAACTTTTGCCTCTGAGTATACATCAACCGAAAGCATAAGCCGCACAACGTATGTTAGCCATCTACATGTACTCTCATTTCAGGGAATTTATACATGACGTTCATCTCATATTTTCACAGGATATATATGTCTTTTATTCATCTACTAATGTTACCGGTTATATATATCTGCAGCTCATATACTTTTGCAGGGTATATTTGCATGCAGTTAATTTACCTGATAAATACCTGTATACCTGTAGTTCATGCAATACTGTTATAGAGTATACCTCCATGTGGTTCATCTCCTATTGCTACAGGGAATATTACATGTTACAGTTATTTGTGACAATGTATATATATGAATGCAGTTGAATTACTATTGTTAAATACTAACAATGGCAGATTTCATGAAATCTTCCATTGTTACCAAGCCTCCGAGTGATGATGATGATATCTCCGACTTCCTGTGTGACTCACTCTCGAAATGTCTGAACATTTATGCGCCTTTGGAGATGAAACAAATCCCTTAACGGGATGGTTCCAGGTACTCATCAGATGTTAAGGAGGCCAAGGCTCAGCGACAGAGTAGCCAGAAACCATGTTAATGTGTTAATCAGGAAATCGAAAATATAGCTGCTGTGTTCAGAAAACATGTGAACGATTGCCATTTAAGTTGGCAGTTTATGCCTGAATGCATGCATGATGCACGTGCTTCTCGATTTCAATGTTGTTTGCAAACTCTTCCCTTTCCACATGCAAAACAAACTCTTCAAACAATACCTTTCCACAAACAAAACATTTCTAACCTCAATCTCAAAAAAACAATACTCCTTTTGGGTAATACATTAGTACAGGCAATATGATCACGATTCATGTCTTCCTCAAACTTGACATTCACTAGTGGTGTATGGAGTTGGCACAAGCAAAATTGGTTCAAATGACTCCTTTGATGACATTAAATGGCACAAGCAACTGTATTGGACATTCACTGGTGGCACAGGCAACTCTCTTCTATTCTGGATGTAAAGTGGACCTCTGACCCTGTTCTTCATATTTGTCCAAATACCAGGGACAAAGTCTGTACACGTAGTGAGCTTCAAACCGGAATGTAGTACACCTGGTGTTTCCGGCTGATGACTTTCACAGATACGCCGGTGGCGTTCATGTGTTTTGTAGGTCAAACAGGTACAATGATATGAGGTTAAACCTGCTATTGTTGCAGGTCACAAACAAAACCCAAACCACCCCAAAACCCCAAATAAAAGCCCCTCCCCAAAAAGCAACAACACACAAAACAAAACAACAAAGCAACCAAAGAGAAACACACACATCCCAAACAATTTTTCTATAAAAAATAAACATTAATAGAAATAAGATAAAATAAAATAAAACTAGCAATACAAACCCAACACACCAATAAAAAAACACAACAAAATTGATGCTTTAACAACACAAGAAACCCCAACGATTTACTCTTCCTGCACATGTGTTCCATTGCTGTCATCTTGCGGCGTGGTCACTCTCGGTCTTCCACTTCTGACAGTCAGTTGTCTGTCCAGCCCGATTGACGCGCCTCATTAGTCTGATGATGGTGTGCTTTGTACAGTCCAACGTTCTGGCAATATAGCCGTTCGATGCTCACATTTGGGACATTCCAAAATCTCGTTCTCGACCCGCTGCTCATAATCTTGACATATTTGATGTGCGCGTTTGTATTAAGGCGCATAAAATGTACATGCGATTCAACAAAATCAATTTCCATCATTTTCCACGCACAACACTGTAAAGGACAGATGTTATGTTTTGGCAACAGGCACACAAAGTCTGTCAAAATAATAACCCCAAAATGCCAGGTCTATGCTTCCGTTTGAACATCAGCATATTTCAATACTTAGCATTGTAGTATGGGTGGTTAGATGAACCATCTACTGTTGCATACATAAATCAGTCAGCTATGATAAATAATATGTGTAGTTTTATCGCGCTGAATTCCATACATAATGTATGCTCAAAGCGTTACAATATTATATACATACAAATGATTAAAACAGTTTTAGTGCATAAAAGAAGAATATGCATGGCTTAAGATTCAGGTTATACTTTGGAGTATTTTCTAGGAAGGTTTTTATAGAATTTTTGAAACTTTCAGCTTGAATATGAAAATCACGTCAATAAATGCTGTGTTTCAGTTATAATCCTGGATGTCAATTTTGCAAACGGGCACTGGCGACAATGGTGACAATCAAAAACTTGTTTATGTTGTCGTCACTATCAATAGCTGTTACAAGACATGAAATACTTGAAAATAGTTACTGAAAGAAATGCTACATCAAACTGTGTAGTAGAAATGAACGAAACCCAAATTAGAAAACAAACTAAATAAATGTGAAAAAATGCATCATGAACAGATCAGAGCAACTATTGTTTATTGTCACAGATACATACTAGTATTCATTTTGTTCATGTTTACATGAAAGACCAAGCTGCTGAATTGAAAGGGACATTAACCTGGGATCAACGGTGAATTGTGATTACCGTAGTTCCTGGTCTAACAGGAAATTGGGACGTCGAAGGCAGCAGGATTGGTAATGCCGACCTTGTATCCGTTGAAGAAGAGAGCTAAATTAACTGGAGCTGAAAGAAACAGTTATAGTATAAACACCTTGACGAAATCATGAAGTCACTTTTGAGTTAAGACACCGTCAAACACGGGTTCGGGTTCGAATCCAAGATCGACGCCGTCGACGTAAAATGTCACACAATAAATTATTACCAAGGCTAAACAACAGATACATTTGGTCGGCGAATACAACCAGCATAGCTGGCAAGAGATCTATTCTAACCTACTCCGACCTACTTGTGTAAATAATACCACAGTGAAGTTGATGTATAAAACAATATCTGGTTAAGAACATGACCCTACATGACCTTCATTTTTATATTTCTGTGGACCATAATTCAAAATATATAAATCAATAGCAAAATTCATTGAACTTAAAAGTCCAGCCCTCATCTACCAAGAATGGCACACGAATCCAGATCGCTGGGTTGAATATTCCTGAATAATTAACAATTCTTGTTTCTTTCGGCAAATCATCCAATCCCACTTGAGGTATACATAAACACAAATATACATATTACACATGATACATAAACCTGATTTATATCTTAATAGGAATATTCAAACCACATCACTGTGAAAAAGTAATATATTCACTAATAACACCTTTTGTCGGATCGTCCAATCCGATTGTTCAAACGCAAATGTGATAGGTAGTTATCGCTCGGGCCGGACCCATTAAGCGAAAACCTGCTAAGATTGCAGTAAGATGGTGAGTCATTGCACCATACTTATGACATTGGCAGCATAGAACAATGAACTCCGCGTTTGACCGAAATTTCTTATATTCCGGGTATGTAATGCTTGTATATACACATTGGGTACCTACATGATGATGCTGTGCCAGTGACAGCCTGAACTATTGGGATGCAGTCGGGGTTGGAGAAGCTGACTGTGATGTTGAGGCTACCCAGAGGTATCTGCCAGCCATCATACTTCAGCCCATTTTCCTCAGTACCAACGTAGTTAGAACCAAGGTAAGTAGCCGTGGCTGGATGGAAGAAGAGGGGGTATTTTAATAATTGTTTAATATGAAGGAGTACGTCCGTGCAAATTCAAGACAAAACATAACTTTAAACACTTAAACTACAATTGTAACTGTGATATGTTTAAGAGATGGTAACAGGAGTTTAGGAGGTAAAACATGTAAATCTACAAGAAAATCAGAGTTATGTAAGGCACCTACCTGGGATGCACTTTGGGACCATGGTATCTGAGATGTCTTCTTTTGTGCATGCGCCGTCAGCGTCAATGTTGTAGCGTACATTCTGAAAGGTCACAATGTCAGTTACCTATATGACCCAAGGTGCGAAAACATCAGGTAAATATACACAATTGTACAATGTTCGCTAGAATGAACCACACAGCAATGAACTTTAGGAACTGGATTCATCATACCACAATTGAATCAAACATCAGTGAATTGTCAGAAACAGAAGGAAGGAACCCAATTAAACCACGTTAGTAAAGAAATGAGTTGAAACACATAACAGTGAACTGTCAGAATACGATTACACCAAATCCCAGTGGCCTGTATGTGCCAGACGGAACCATGCCTCAGTGAACTGTAGGTACCAGAGAGAAGTTAAAATCAGTAAACTGTGATTGGAACCAGTTTGAACCTAATATTAGTGATGAGAGCACATGAGCTGTAAGAACCAGAACGAACGAAATCTCAATTAGCAGTAAGTAGGAAAGTGACCTAAATCCGAAATAGAACTAAAGAATACTAAACATCGGTGAATTGGAGGAATACATGTGAATGAAACATAATTGAATTGCAATTTTCAGGGTGAACTAAATGTGAACGAACTGTAGTTGCCAAAGTGAACCAAACATTGCATTTGTTGTAGGAATAAACAAACGGCAACAATCTGTGGGGACCATTTTTTTTTCAGTAAACAGTTTTAACCAGTGTGAACTAAGCATCAATGGGCAGTAGAAACCAATGTGAACAGGTCATCAATGTCCAGAAAAGACACGTGTAAAGTATACGGCCATAGTTGTGGAAACGAGCGAGGATCTGAACATCAATAAACGGTCAAGATCCAAAGTGAACGTCCATGAGCTGCAGGAATCAGGATGAACATTAGAGAAGTAGGAACTAGAGTAGCAGCAATGTGAACGTCAGTGAACCTTTGGTACCAGAATGAAACAACATTAATAAGCTGAATATAGTCTACTGAGTCACACAGCAAGAACTCTTGACCTGATAAGGCAACAAACACCCAACCCATAAACAGATAATGTGAAAGAGGGATATTTCGATAAGGCGGCAACACATAGCTGGATAGATAAACATCAGAATTGTTGAACTTAATAGAAACGCACTCATAGGCTACAGATATTACTCTGTCACATGGATTACACGATGCATTTAACAAGTACCTTGGAGTATGATGTAACAACCCTGTTCCTCAACACAGGCGTTGGGGTTCCAAACTCGTAGTACTGGATGGCGGTGGCCATGTTGTCGTTGTCGTAGTAGTAGTTGGACGTAACCTGAAGTATGTAATATGTAAAATAAAGGAAGGGGTAACGCGCACGTGTCTAAATACCAGTTAGATTTGAACATCAACATCACAATGTCTCACATTATGGTGTTGCTTTGTGATTGTAATATGGCTGGAATATTGCTTTGTGTAATTAGGTGTTTGAGGAAATGCACTTATGGTTTTAAAACATAACCGATGTAGGGTTTTGATCCAAGGAATTGCACACTTGGAAACATAAAATGTATTCCTGAAAATGATGTTAAAGTCAGCTTACCATATTTCCACTGGCTATAGCTTGGATGTCCGACATCGTTGCTGACCATTTACTGGCCATACAACAAGGTGTTCCCTGAGCCGTAACGGCCGCCAGACAAGACAGACTGACCACAAGAAACAGCATGGTGGACATCAGGGCAAAAAACAGGAAAGAAAACTGTCGTCACAAACTGACTGCTAGTTTTATAGTCTCTGGGAACGTTTGAGCGATTGTTTTTTCATCCCATTGCTATATTCAGGAACATAGTTCTTTTCCTTCAGTGGGCGTAAGACTCACGTTGTGTGGATATTTTCCAATAATTGAATGTATTGACTTTCAGCATGTCTACAGTTGGAAACTATTCCATAACTGATTTCTCCTGGCTCCTCAGCAGAAAGAAACAACATTGCCCTCTGTCAACCTCCATAGCTTCAAACAATCACTGAAGTATGCTACGTGTTCATTTGCAAGTTGAAACGAAAGGGTTAACCGGGAACAAGTCCGTAAAAGGTCTAGGTGTGAAACCAACAAAATGGAAAGAAAATGGTGTGTAATTACCAACGGTATCTAAAATTACCGAAGTTTACAAATCATTACAAAGGTATCACTATGGCAGTACACCAGAGAGCAGCAGTGTAAATTCAAAGGTAATATAATACAAGAGAAATGATCATCGTAACAAAGACAGGGATGGTATTCCCCTTTCAACGATTATTCAACTTGGAAGAATGAGCTACTCAGAGGGCATCCAAAGTACGATGATCATCCTAAAATATACTGAACCGCAAAAGAAACGCAAGTTACTATTTTCAAAACATACGTTCCAAATGCATTCCTTTTAGGACAACAAAGTATACCATTATAGAACCAAGCATTCGAAGATGGTTTTGCCGTTGTTGCCGCTGATTCTTGACCATATCGCCCAAACGCAATCATTTTCATGTTTTCGTGTTTTTTGCATGAAGTTTTTGTGTTTCACACAAAAATGCGTGCATTTCACTCCAGTTTGAAGCTTTATAAGGCAGGTCATTCAAAAAACACCATAGAACACAAAATTGACTGTGACAACGCGGAGAAAACATGCCACGTCTAACTGAACAGCAACGATGAATCGCCGTTGGAATGTTGCAGACCGGATCCACACCAACTAAAGTGGCCAGGCACTTCAGATGTCACGTGACAACAATCACAAGACTATCCGCAAGGTATCGTCAAACCGGTAATGTTCCAGACCGACCACGTTCAGGACGTCCCAGGGTAACAACGCCAGCGCAAGATCGTCACATCCGGGTTACTCATCTGCGTAACCGACAGCAACGAGCAACACAGACAGCTGCAACCATTCAAGGGCCACAACGTCACATCTCTGCAGACACTGTTCGTCGTCGTCTGAGGGCAGCAGGGATCAGATGTCGCCGTCCTTACGTCGGACCGATTCTGACGCAACGTCACCGCCAAAATCGTTTACAGTGGGCGCGACAACACCAGCGTTGGCGACGTCAACAATGGCAACAAGTGTTGTTTTCTGATGAGTCCAGATTCAACTTGTCCCACGCCGATGGCCGATTACGTGTATGGAGACGACGTAATGAACGTTACGCCAACTGTTGCGTTGTGGAAGCTGACCGCTGGAGAGGTGGAAGACTCATGGTATGGGGTGGCTTCAGCTACCGCCACAGAACACGTTTACACGTGTTTCGTCAACGTGTGACTGCTGTAGTCTACAGAGACCAGGTATTTCAACACCACGCTGTACCGCTCTTCCAGGCCCAACCTCAGCTCCAGACGTTCCAGCAGGACAATGCTCGCCCTCACACTGCACGGGTCTCTATGGACTTCCTCAGAGGGAACAACATTGCTGTACTGCCCTGGCCCTCTCTGTCCCCGGATATGGCACCAATCGAGCATGTGTGGGATGAAATTGGTAGACGGATACAGACAGCTGCTCAACCTCAAAACCTTAGAGATTTGGAAGCCAGATTGGTCAGGGAATGGAATCAAATTCCCCAAGCCTTCTTTCAGACACTTGTTGACTCGATGAGACGTCGTTGTGCTGCCTGCATTGCAGCCAATGGTGGTAACACGCGCTACTGATTGACACACTGTTTCGTGACATTTTTGGTGTGTGAGGGTGGAGTGATAACATATGCTTTTACAGTAAACTTGAGTGTTGTTTTCACCAGAGATCATTTCTTCAACAATCACTTGTCTGTTGTTTTTTCGTAGTGTTAAGATTGTTTGTTCCACAGATTCAGAAATATTCACATTTCTAAATAAACTTGCGTTTCTTTTGCGGTTCAGTATACAATGCTGGTCGTCTTGTGGTTTGGGATGTAGTGTGAGAAGAGAGGAAAGAGTTAACTCCTTATATACCCAGAAATCCTACCAGATCTTTCGATACTGTTCCAGGTCTCACCGGAGACGCCTGTAGGGTTTTAGTACATTCCAGCACTAAGTCTAAACACATCAAAGTCCACGTATGGCACACTACTGCCACCAACTGCACTGTTGTGGTCCTGGTAATGGTGGACATTTCTCTTCCGGAAGCTTTTACGATAACATTAAAAACAAATTCCATGATTAAGAACTGAATCAACCAAACGCGCCTGGACCTTGTACCATCTGCGTGCTCTCTAGGACAACATGAGGTCAGTTCAGTGCAATGTAATGTTCTAAAGTTCAAAAGTTATGGAGATACACAAACAACAAACAGAATCAGTGTCAAACGTTTACTGCCGCAAAATGTTGTTACATGGTAATACCAATGTTTCAGGGTACCGTAACGATCAAAAGTACATAAGAACAGCGAACTTGGCAGATGGGTTCACAAGCCAGTTCACACGGTCAGAAACGAGTGCACCCACCTTATGCATCGACGCAGGCCTGGCACCTTCGCCTCACTGAGGTCACTACACTACAAGTCCCGGGGAAGATCATTCCGTATCCGAGGACACATTTGGCGGTGTTCCTGCAGCGTTGTTGGAGGATTCGGATTAGGCGGCAAATCGGGGCATCATGTGAGCCAGGGTAACACAGTGATACTGTTCTGACTTACATGCTGCTATACTGCTATACAGCAGCATGGGGTCTGGCGTTATTGTATAGAAACGTTCCCCCAAGGTCGTACTGTTGCAAAAACGATAAAGTGGCCATTGGTAAAATTTCTTCTCGATACCTGACAGCATTCAAGTCACAACCATTGGCGTCCTGCAACTGTTATCCAACAACAGATCACAACGGCCCCCACTCCCAAACGGTATGCTTCCAGAACAAATGGCCTGATGTAACGTTCACATGTAGACACGTGTCCTGCCTTATCTCGGTGAAGAAAGAAATGTGATTCTTCTTCACACACGTTCTCCCATCGCAAGTGTTGTCAGTTCCACTGGAGACGTCGACGTGATGGAGATGTTCTGGCGTCAGGATTGCCGTTAACCTGGGCGTTTAGCTCGGATGCGGTAGACGCGCAGCAACTGGTCTCGCAAATACAAAATGTAGCTAGGTATGGTATGGACTGTATGGGTTGGTGGTTGGAACCTGTGTCCGGGGTGCGTGGTTCAAATCCACCTGTCTGAACATGGGGTCGTTTCTGGTTGGTGGCCACATCGAGGAAGGTCTATAACATTTATTTGTTTTGCTGTAAATGTCGTCATAAGTGACAAATGGTATTTCTATGGACATTGAATCGACCAATAAAGTCACTTTGCGAGATAGAGGACCGATGCGTACCTATAGCTCTCCAGTAGTCAGTTGCCTGGTATGTCGAACCCAAACAACTGTTTTGTTGCGTTTCTTCGATCCTTTTCACATTCTGTCACTAGTTCAAATCAGAAGCTTTATTCCCAACATTACCGACGAAAGAATGTCATACCACCACAACTTTTGATCAGTGAAGATCCGGATTAGAATTGGTCTTCAGGAACCCATATACGACTCACGGTATCGGGTGGTCAGGATCGCTGACTTGGTTGACACATATAATTATGGATGCTCACCATCACTGGATTGTCTGGTCCAGACGCTTGCAGAATTATTGCCGAGTGTTGCGTTAAACCAAAAACGAAACTTTTGCAAAGGCAAATGCTGTGACTGTCTTCGGATCCTGTCAGGCTGTAACTGATGCAGCGGAAGTAGCGGTTGCCGTCGCCTTTGGTTCTGTATGTCCGTCGGGGTGCTGTCAAGTCTGTTGATCTTCCGTAATAAATGTCCTTTGAAGACTTCAGGCTTAATGCAGCCGCCAAATTCCTTCGACCATTTTGTGGGATAGGGTTGAACAAACGGGTTGACCTGATTTGTTTGGTAGTGAGGTCTGTATGGTAGCCTGACTTCAGTTCATCTCTGAGTCGCTTCGGATCGTCAACAGAATGGGCTTTTGGCGTTGTCGTTAGTGGGTGGGTCACTGGAGTAGATTTTGAGGTTACTGGCGTGGTATGTGTTGTTCAGGATCGTGTTGGTTTTCACGTTCTGTAGCTTCACACAACCGAAGTTCATGTGTCGTCCCAAAGTGCTTTCTGTTCCTTTCGAAATAATAAATTTTGATCAATACATATCTGTCAAAGTACTGTGTTTGTATGTTGTCACTTGATGGTGTAAAGGGAGTCGTAACTAATACCAACAGGTGAACTATGTATAGTCTGGTGCATTGTGTAATGTCTTTCTATTTTGAGCAACCAACTCTACAAGAACAGATTTACGTGTCAGTGTTATTATGTGTTATGGTGCAAATCACTTTAAGAAGTTTATTTAAAACTTCTCATATCCAAAATGCATCCGAACGTACGCCGAAATTCTATCTTAATAAGATTTTAAGCAAACATGTCATCGTATCCCATTTGCATAGATCGATGTTCATGCTGTTGATCACTGGATTGTCTGGTCCAGACTCGATTATGTACAGACCGCTGCCATATAGCTGGAATATTGCTGATATTAACAAACAACTTTTGCCTCTGAGTATACATCAACCGAAAGCACAAGCCACACAACGTTGGTTAGTCATCTACTCCCATTTCAGGGAGTTTATACATGACGTTCATCTAATATTTTTACTGGGTATATATGTGTGTAATTCATCTACTAATGTTACTAGTCATATATACCTGCAGTTCATATATACTAGTACTCGGCGTCATTAATGAAGGGTCAAGCTATTGGTAACTCTATTTCTTAAAAGTTGTAAAATCTTCATTTCTGTATGAAATATATACAACTGAATCTTTTTACCAGGCCGTTGAAATGCCATTATTACGTCCTTTAACGTCCTATACATTCTGTTACAAATGGCACATTCTGTATTTCAATTGTCAATTTGGAAATCCACCTGCCACCTTACGTCGATGATTTGCACGTACAAGTCGCTCTACCCATGGAAAATGGAGGACAATACATATGCATTGATGCTTTTTTCACTGTTCAGTTACCTGTTTGAAATCAAGATGTGTCACATTTGTCAACACATTAAATATTCCTTGGACTATGCCCTTCGACCAGGTCACAACTGTTGCGAGATGAAAGGCACATAATTAACACTGCGTTGCGTAACAAATTCCTTAACGCAGTGGATCTTCAGACAGAACACTTCAACAATGTAGGGATATCCAGCAGCACCGTTAGTTGGCGTTTAAGGCCAGCCGAACTCCGCTGTAGGCGACTTGCAGTTCGTCCACCACTAACACCACGTCACCGGCAGGCGCATTTGAGATGTAGTAGACATCACGGCCGCTGGAATCAACGTCAATGATCTCGTGTGCTCTTCAAAGATTAAAGCAGATTTAATTTGTCGGCATTGATGGTAGGCAGAGAACTTATTGTCGCAGTGGAGAGCCAATCACAGATGCAACCGTGGCCACGTATAACCTATTTGGACGGGGGTCGGTCATGGTTCGGGCAGGGATAACTCCTACTGGACGTACTCCACTGCACGTGGTCGACGGTAATCTTACCAGACAGCATTATCGGGACGACATCCTGGCTCTTTTAGCGGTACCATTCCTGCAAGCTATGCATGATTTTTATAGTCGACCCTCTTTACTGCAAGACGACAACGCTAGGCCTCATAGGGTCAACATAGTTACGGATTTCTTTTGGAAGCAGAGTGTAGAGCGGTGGGGAGTGGTAAGCATGCTCGCCAGATCTCAACTCAATTGAGCATGCCTTGGATGAACTCGGCCGACGTGTGTCCACACGTCACCCAGCACCAGTGGATCTACCAGGACTCCTCAGAGCTCTAGTAGAGGAATGGAATGCGATTCCGCAAGCTTTCTTTATGAACTTGATAAGGAGCATGATAACAAGGTGTGCCTGTGTCTTGGATGCGCAAGGAGGGTACACAAGATATTGAATCACCGAGTGCTTCATGTTGTTATTTTAATTTTAGGGGTTGGTTTATACAACTGATGTTTGCTGATGTTGTTTTGTGTGTATGTCACGATGTGTCAGGTTTGTCAACACATTAAACATTCTATTATTTCCGAGAAACTTTTGTTTATTTTTGTGCTATATATCATTTGACCCTTTATCAATGACGCTTAGTATATTTTTGCAGGGTATATTTGCATGTATTTAATTTACTCTTGCAAAGGGCGCATGCATACCTGTAGTTCATGCATCATTGTTATTTGTTATTGTTATTTGTGTCAATGTATTTGTGTGAATGCAGTCGATTTACTATTGTTGAATACCAACTAAATGTGAAGCTTATCAAGTCAGTAAACTTTCCTGGAAAATTGTTTTCCAGTAATCATCAAGTAAGCAGTCCGTTAGGTCATTCTAAGGATTACATGTGATGAAGGCCCCACTCCGTGTCCTGTCAATGGACGCCATTTAAAAAACTGTGTGTCTACTGGCGGGACCATCCGAAATGGACCAATGTGTTTCAAAACTTTCATTTTGTATTTAAGTAGATATTCGTTGAAGGAAACGACTCATTAACAGACTAAGAAATGAACACCATTTCAAATTAGTGGACTTAATACGTCTGAAAAATATGTGATGTGTATACATATCAGAGCTAAGTGCTGAAGATCATTTATTGTCACAGAGACATATTCATATTTGTTCCTATATCTGCATGAAATACTAATTTCTAAAGTAGCAAAATCGAAATCGGCAGTGACAACGGTTAACAGGTGAAGTAGAATCATGTAGGTCCCAAAGCACAGGGAAATGGGACTGCAGCAGCAGGACTTCGAATGCCCAGATTATATCTGCTGAAGTAGAGCACAAAGCGCCTTTAAGCAGCTGAGCTGAGCTGGATATCGGCGCTATACGTACGTACGTACGTACGTATGTATGTATGTATGTATGTGCATGCATGCATGTATGTATGTAATGATGTATGTATGTATGTGCGTGCGTGCGTATGTATGTATGTATGTATGTATGTATGTATGTATGTATGTATGTATGTGCATGCATGCATGCATGTATGTATGTATGTATGTATGTATGTATGAATGTACATACATAATTTACTTTGAGCTGAAATAACAGTTGTATGAGAAACCTGATCATCCCATGGCATCCATTTTACCATCCTCTGAAATAACACGTCACAGGCACGTTCTGCAATGTTTCAGCAATGCTATGACGGTGGTCTGGTACTGTTCAAATCCGGACCAGACAATCCACCGATTGACACGAGCAACGACCCAGGCAGTAACCGGGTTTGACCATCCGATCCAAGTAATTCTACAAAGGCATTTAGAAGTAAACTGTTGGTGTAGTGATACAAGACAAATGTTCCTTATTTGTTTCTCACTACGTTTCTTGGCTACTTCTTGTCCCTCCTTCAATGATAATCCGCCTGAAGAAAGGCCAAGACCTAGCCCAGAAACGTCGTGTGAAACAAATATAGAAGTTGTTATCCATAACATTTGTCTTGTATCCGATCCATATATTACCGCTGACGACCAACGTCAGTTCTTGCAGATTTCCTCCAACCCATTCCAACATATTGGTGTAAGGAAATATCTGGTTAGGAATACGATGAACCGTCTCCATGGCCGAAACATTCAGTATTTGGCTGGAGGAAGGGCAATATCTTTTTATCATTTAACGTAAACTTTATCGTCTTGGTTTACTTTCCTATTTCCCAAACATTCCTGTTGGTTGGTGAAAAAAAAGAAAGCTATAAATTCTAATTTCACTAATTTCAAAATATTTAACTGGTGGGAAACATTGAGGTATGAAAGAATAGCATTCGTCTCAATTCAATGCCATTTTCAGTTGTCACATGTGTAGACCTCACCTGAAATCATTATTGAACGGTCCGGCAAATATATATGAAAAAAAAGTAGAGGAAGGAGTATGCTCTGGAATGTAACTCAACTTTGGAACTGGGTTCAACGGGCTTGTTGATGATCCAAGTGACGCAGCTCGGCTTCTTGAACGGCTATACAAGTGAATCCATGACACTTCTCCATACAAATCACACTGCCGACGTGGATGTGTTCCCTGGCGCCATCAGTGAACGCCACCTCCCACGCGGTATCGTCGGACCAATTGATGCATGCATCATTGGCACTTAGTTCCAGCTCCTCAAAGAGGGGGACAGGTTTTGGTACGAGAGGGCAATAGATCCAGTCCGCTTCTCTATAGGTCAGCTCCGCTCTCTCCAGTCTGTGACGATTGCCAAGGTTGTCTGTGATAACGCCAGACTGGCTCTAATCTAGCCATATGCACTCCATGTAACGGACTATATTACAAACCCTCTGGTCAGATGCAGGGACCTGCCAGATCTTGACCTAACACCTTGGGCAGAAAACCCTCCATTCCGGAGCGTGGTCACGGTGCATCGGCGGCATGCAACATCGTCGTCGGGAATGCAGCTCCCAATACAGAAGATGTCTTGGGACCAGACAATCAAAGAAGACCATGCAGAAGAGCGCCATATAATCACGGATATGGACGACGACTCGGGTGACGTTTAAACCGGGAAATGGAGAAGACAGTATGACGTCATTGACACGTCATCATCCCGGAGTCTGCGACTCTCCGTTCATAAGAACGATGTCGGAACTGCATCCATGGACATGGTATCATGGGGAAATAATACACGAAAATGTTTCCATAAATAAAAGACACGCCATCATTTCATCATTAAAAAACAAAACAAAACAAAACAAAAAAACAACTCGAGGTTTATGTAAAGGTTTAGTATATAACAAGGCGAGGCGAGGCGAGGCGAGGCAAGATCAAAGACCAATACAGTTTAGATCAATTGTATACTTGCCTGTGCAGATGGCGAGGTACGCATATTGACAACAATCATATTATTATCATTATTGCCCAAGAGTGAGGATATGTGTAAACGATACACTTCGTAGCTTTAAATACTTCAAACCTGTTTTCACATTTTAACAATTTGATAAATTTGAACATACTTATGTTTTTAAATAGAATATTCTGTAAATATTGTTGGCGTATTTCTTGATATTTTGGACAAATCAAGTGATCTTTTATTTCGTTAGTACAAAAGGGGCATATCTATCAGCAAATGGGATTTTAGGCACACTCCATCTTCCTTTTCAATCATAAGTATATGTGAACTGAGACGGAAACGTGTAAATGCAATTCTTAACTTCTTAACATCAATGTTAGTTAAGTATTTCTCGATGCACAGAGTTTCCTTAATATGAAGATACAACCTTGTTTCACTCAGAGTTGATAATTGATGTTTCCACATTTGAGAATAAATATCCTTAGCCCTTTGTGTAAATTCTCTCACATTCGCTCATGCTTAACAGATATATCGCATAGTCCAGGGCCTCCTTTCACAAAGCACTAAGTTGATCGTATGTCACAAAGGTAACCTTAGTGCAAAATTAAGAATGGGAGTTAAGGTTATCCTTAGTAAAAGTTGCTTCGTGAGGCGTTCTATTTTATCCCATTGGTCTCGATACCGATATAGCTGGAGCCTAGGTATTTAGCTGCGGCTTGGGGGAGGAAGAGGGCGTTGTAACGACTACTGACATTCTGACATACAACAAGATCATGACCCTGTATTTTTCAAGTCATCCCGACATCCATGTCACACCGCACATATATGGGTATATCTCGTCATGTAGACATCACGAGTTTTCAGGTCGATTTCCAATATGTCCCGTTCTTCACCTTCCGTCATCAGCAAATTTGAAACATTTTGGAATCGGAAAACTCCTTTATTGCTTTTTTACATACTGTCCCATGGCCGTTGCGATTTTCACTTCAGTGGGTCTCCTCTTCTCAGATTAAACTTCTATCAAAATATATTTTTGGAGATCAAAGCGCCAGTCAACAACGTATCCAATCTCTAACCATGAAAACGACGGTTCAGAGTGAACTTCTATCTGCCAGAAAAGATTATATTAGCCAAACGTCGATTAGCCTAGTGCCGTCCCATCAAATGACGTACAGTATGTTGTGGGATGACACGCGGACGTCGTGCACGCCGTCTGCGCCATGGGACTATTTGCCAACGAACGTTTCCACCACATACCTGTTGCCACTGGTTCCTTATCTTAGTGTCCGTTTGCAGCAAATGTCACCGTTCTGTCAAGAATCTCCATGATTGGGTTTGTTGCCCATGGGCGTCCATAGTGGCAACCATCGACGTTGTGTGTTGTTGGTATCGGACCTACAATCTGATGACAGATTGAAAACATGCCATGTTTTGGTAACAATATTCTGACGTGTGCACGCCTAAACAAGACTCGTAAATGTTCAGCACGTTGCCAGCATCGCATGGTCAGAACTGTTACCTTCCAAATGATGATGACTATGAGGATGAGGATGAGGATATGTGTGTGTGCGTGCGTGCGTGCGCACACTTCTGCAAACGGGTAACGTAAGGATGCCCCATTCATAATCGTGCCAATAAATGGCCACGGTCAAGAACTGTTTGTGTACTAGCGTTATCATCCGGACGAAGGTAATCTATTAACATGCAATTCTTGTTTCCAAAACAGAGCTGAATTGAAATCCCACAATGTACTAGATACACCTGAAACATAATGCATTTCAAATGTACAAATGAATATAAGAACTGAACGCTATAAACATTTATTGTCACAGAAACCTATTCATATCTGTATGAAATGCTATTTTGTACAGTAGCAGCAATAAGATGGGCAGTGATAACGGATAAACGGCGAGCCATGATTATATCGGCCTGGGCCTGGGACGATAACAGGAAATTGGAACGTCAAAGACAGAAGGATTTTGAATGCCGAGCTTGTATCCGCTGAAGAAGAGCGCTTGATTTACTGGAACTGAAACAAACAATTGTTTTCTAAGAAACCAGGTGAATACATGCCATCAGTTTTGAAGTATCTTCATGACTTAACTACTCACTCACACTATTCGCAAAGGTTTTACTTGAAACATCCCTTGGTCCTCAGCAAATGTTGAACAGTGCAAACAAAATGAAATTTCCAGTTCTTTACTGGTGCAAAAAACAGTTTTGGCGGGAGGGAGATGATTCTTATTTTCAAATTTAAAAGTAAAAATTCCAAAAGATGTAACTATGTTATTCTAAATATTTAGGTATTTTCAAAGCTAAAGCAAATGTCTATTTAATATACATGTATAACACAATTTTAGCGGATTTTGTCGGATTCTTACACAATGGGTACCTACCTGTTGGTGTGCCAACGACCGCCATCCCTACTAGGATGCAGTCGGGGTTGGTGTAGCTCACAGTGGCATTGAGGCCTGCCAGAGCTATCTGCCAACTGTCGTATTTCACCCCATTTTTCTTGGTACCGATATAGCTGGTGCCAAGGTATGTAGATGTGACTGGATGACAGAAGAGGGTGTTAGACATAAAAGAATACGTAGGTAGATTATTTGACCCTTTGTCATATGCCCTGAATGGTCACGAAACACCGATAACTCACATACACGGCGAGGGAGATGAGAATATATATATGGAAAACCCAAGGTCATAATATTTAATACTTGATACAAAATGAACTCAAATATAACAAATTGCTATGTAGAGATCATGAGTGTTCCCGTCCATATCCAAAATGACCCCTCCTAGAAGTCTGTCATCAGACTACTTTCAAATATTTTCATATCTGAATAAGTCTTTCTTGTGTTTTTTTCATATCGTCAACAAATCCGTTCCTATTTTCCTCATTTTCACGTTTACTTGACGTCGTAGATCTAAAGAATCGCCGAAATCGAATATGTTTCATTTTTTAATTCTGACGTCGTCAACGTTCCTTTGCATCAAACATCCGTGGAGTTTTCAGTAGTGCTGATATTGGCATACAACCTGCGATACGATTTATTACGATACTAAAATTTTATATTGCCAAAGTATCGTGCACTGAAGCTGCGATACGATACGAATCCCGATGTAAGGGTGGCGATACGATACATATCACGATACTAAATTCTAACACCAACTATAAAACACCCTAAGATCAAAACAAAACCAATTTTAAAGTTTTTCGTCAAATTCCGCCAGCGTTGTTCAATGTTCATTCGGAAACAAGATAATAAGTTTATACACGGACTTTGTGAATGTTGATAACATGTGAGCTCTATGACTGACACAGTTCTTGGCGCAAGAATTTCCGAGAAAATGTTTATGAAGGGAAAATAAGTAAGCACGTATTGTAATCCTTGAACAAACGTAAGTATTTGTTCTCGACAGATATCGCGATTCGGCAATATTCAAAGTTAAACATCGATGTATCGTGGCTCATGTGAAGTATTGTATCGGGATATACAACCTTGTAAAAGTTTGTATCGATTCACTGTATCGGCGGTACATGGCTCGATGAATCGTCACACCACTAGTTTTCAGCCCTGTAATCAGGTTTTAATTATGGTTACCCTGCACGGTTAATTGCTTTTCGCTGTTATCGGGGTGGCACAATTGTACATAACAAGATTAATTCGTTTGATAAATACACTGTTCTAGCAAAATGTTTGAGGGTTTCTATTATTTCAAAAATTCAGTATGACACACAGTTAATAAATATATTAGGCACATAAAGAAACTGTGCATATAAAAATTTAAAATCTAAATTTATCAAACCTGTGTAGACACATAAGGATTTAAACTCAGAGCTTAGTGATATGTATCCAACATGCATGCACGTGCCACGTTCTGTGACGTCAGTGGGTTCGTCCTTGAGACGTGCAATACGTTGTTGCACGTGCATTCCGGGAAAGAGAAACAGAGCAAATGAATGCCACACAATACTGTCACTTTGGAAAGCTCAACCCCTGCCCTTGCAATCGTTCAAAACATTAAACGGCTATTGAAACGCATAGCATGCCAAGGCCACCTCTGCACAACGTCATGAGGCCATTGGGATGGTCCGTGGGGGAATGTCTCAACGACAAGTGGCTGCACATTTCCACTGCCACCAGAACACCATTTCTGCACTGGTGAGACGCTACCAGAACACAAATGACGTCATCGATCGGCCACGTTCTGGACGTCCACGTGTAACAACGCCAAGACAGGACAGATGGATAAGGGTGACCCATCTTCGCCACAGGTTTCAGACTGCAGCGATGACTGCCCGAACCATCCCATCCGTATCCATCCTAACACAGTTCGACAACGTTTAAGTCATCACGGGATCAGACCACGACGACCCACCATACGGCCTATCCTGACACAACGTGATCGACAAACTCGCCGAATGTGGTGCCGAAAGACCCTTGTTTTGGTGGAGATACCATGCCGCAGTGAAGCATGAATACCCCACTCAGACACATTATACTCCGAGCCGACCAGTCCTTGTTGTACCCATTAATGCTGAGCGCCAGGTAGGGACCAACAAGTACCATATACTAACGTCTGGTATGACGCGGTCGGGGATCGAACCTTTCGCTCTCCGGACGGACGCTCTAACCACTACACCAAGGAGGCGGTCCTTTCCAAATAAGACCCCTTGGACGTAGAAAAATACGCATTGCTCATTTCTGCACTAATCTCTCCTCAGTGAAGTCCGTTTTTTCACGATTCATATCTCCCTACCAATAAGGCGGTAGTTAGACCGAGCATAGTTAAACATATATTGCACACTTTCACATTTTAACTACATAAATTATCGATATAAATGTAAAAAAAAAAAAGTGTTTTTTTCTATTTCTGACAGTACGTTAGGCTATTAGTTAACTCTGTGCGTAAATGGTTCGATCGTTTCCACACAAACACTCACACGTCAGACAGATGAGTGTTTTGAAAATAAAATATAATAGGCAATTGTAACAGTGAACAGTTTCACAGATGTTATTGATAGCCGTAGTTTAGGAGGTGAACATTAATTATACATCAAAGGAACTGTTGTCAAAGGCACCTACCTGGGATGCAGTTTGGGAGCATGGTTTCTGTGATGTTTCCTTTTGTACATGTGCCATCAGCCGCAATGTAGTAGCGTACTCTCTGAAACATCACAGAGTCAATTACCACGTATATATCACATGTGCAAACATATATTGGGTGAGTTCAGTTTGATGTCACTGTTAGCAATGCTATAGTAGTATCACCAGAAATGGACTTCACACATTGTGCCCATGTGGGAAATCGAAACCAGGTCTTCGGTGTCATGAGCGAACGCCTCAACCGATGAGCTACCCGACCACCACGCTAACATAGAGAGTAAACGTTATTATTTTTATAACGGTTACAATGATAAACGCAGAAGCAGAAATGGAACGCAGGAAGCTGATTAACCCATGCCAATGTACCCTTGAGACTTACAACAGTGAACTTTAAAAACGAAACTGAGCCAAAACTAAACCAAACTAAACTTTAATGAAACGTAGATACCAAGATACAGTGTCAAGTAAACATTAGTGAGATACAGGAATAAATGCTAACTAAACAATTCGCAGTAAGAGCCAGAGTGAACTAAACGCCAAAGAACTGTGGGATCGAGTGTGAACTTAACGCCAAAGAACTGTGGGTTCCAGTATGAACTAAACACCAAAGAACTATGGGTTCCAGTATGAACTAAACACCAAAGAACTATGGGATCCAGTGTGAACTAAACACCAAAGAACTGTGGGCTCCAGTGTGAACTAAGAACGAAAGAACTGTGGGATCCAGTGTGAACTAAACACCACAAAACTGTGGGAGCCAGTGTGAACTAAACTTGAAAGTACTGTGGGATCCAATGTGGACTAAACATGAAAGAACTGTTGGATCTAATGTGAACTAATCGTCAAAGAACTGTTGGATCATGTGTGAACTATACATGAAAGAACTGTGGGATCCAGTGACATCAAAACTCCAAGGAACTATGGGATCCAGTGTGAGCTAAACGTCAAAGAACTGTGGGATCCAGAGTTAACTAAACACGAAAGAACTGTGGGATCCAGTTTGAACTAAACGTCAAGGAACTATGGGATCCAGAGTTAACTAAACACGAAACAACTGATCTGGGATCGAGAGTTAACTAAACACGAAACAACTGTGGGATCCAGTTTGAACTAAACGTCAAAGAACTGTGGGATCCAGAGTTAACTAAACACGAAAGAACTGTGGGATCCAGTTTGAACTAAACGTCAAGGAACTGTGGGATCCAGAGTTAACTAAACACGAAAGAAACAATCCTGAACTAAATGGGATCCAGAGTTAACTAAACACGAAAAACACAGTTTGAAACAACTGTGGGATCCAGTTTGAACTAAACGTCAAAGAACTGTGGGATCCAGAGTTAACTAAACACGAAAGAACTGTGGGATCCAGTTTGAACTAAACGTCAAAGAACTGTGGGATCCAATGTGAACAAATTTTCAAAGAAATGTGGGGATGTTGTGTGAATTAAGCAGCAATTAGAAATTGGAACCACAGCTATTGCAATTTGGGATATACCCGAGTCACACAACAAGGAACTGTAGGTACAAGAACAGATTATAAGATAAAGATCCAACGCTTAACAGGTAACATGCTTGAGGAGACAGCTGGAGAGATAGGTATTAGAAACACTGAAACTGATAGGCAAGCACACATATTAACCCGATCAAGAAATGTATGGAACTACCTTCGCGTAGTCTGTAACAACCCTGTTCCTAAACACACGCTTACGCGTGGACGTTCCGAAGTCGTAGTACTGGATGGCGACGGTCAGATGGTAGCTGTCGTAGTAGTAGTCGGACGTTATCTGAAGTATGAATTCAAATATACAAAAATATACTGGATATATGAACCGTGTCAATATGGTCGAATCTCCAAACTATTTTACATGATGCATTTTGATGATTTTCTTTTGATAACTTTGTGCAAATACAATAATAATAGTTGTCAGGTGTTTGAGGAATTGCGTCTATATTGTTATCGCTGCAACAATGTTGTGAACAACTCATTCACCTGTACTGTTACAAACTGCAAACGGTGCACATAACAATGACGCTAACATCAACTTACATGTTGTCCACTGGCGATAACTTGGATGTCCGACATCGTTGCTGACCATGTACCACTCATACAACAAAATGTTCCATGAGCCGTGACGGCCGCCAGACAAGATAGAGTGACCAGCAGAAGCAGCTTGGTGGACATCATGACGTAGAATGGTATAACTGTAACAAGCTGACTGCCAGTTTTATAGTCTATGGGAACGTTTGCGCGATTGTTTATACAATCAGTTGTCATATTCAGGAACAGTTTTTCTATTGTTTCATAGTTAGAAGACAAATGTTCCAGATTAGCGTGATGCGTGAGAAGTGAAACCAGTGACCGAACAGAGAACCGTTTAAGATAAATGGTGATTAGTTTTAACTTAAGGGCCAACATGTGTAGGTTACTCATTACAAACAAATGATAGAACTGGTTCGACCAAACGCATCTTATCAGTGTAAGATTAACATTCAGTACATATTTCGCAGTATGCTGGAGTCTTACCTGAAGCGCTTGGAATGTATAAATACATGTATGTATAAATATGTTCACCTGCGGACGATATTCTTCAAAGTGACCCGTGACCCATCAACTCCCCTTCAGGCAGAGGAACAACAGCAATATGGAGATTGAACTCTCCTTGTTGTTCAATATGGAGATTGGACTTAGCCTCTCAAACCTTGGCTTCATTAGACCCTTAAGCCCTCTGTCTGTAATATTCTTTCATTCGTTTGGTCAGTCAGTGTTCTGTGACAGTCATCTAATAACTGCTGGGTTTTCGTCAACTGACATAACGAATATTACGCGTACATAATTGGCGATGGCATGTTATAATTATCAAGAAACCCATGCTTGTCGTAAGAGGCGACTAACGGTATCGGGTGGTCAGGCTCGCTGACTTGGTTGACACATGTCATCGGTTCCCAGTTACGTAGATCGAGGCTCATGATGTCGATCACTGGATTGTCTGGTCCAGATTCGATTATTTACAGACCGCCGCAACATAGCTGGAATATTGCTGAGTGCGGCGTAAAACTAAACTCACTCACTCACTCACTCACTCAAGAAAACGCCTAATTGTCAAAAGAGACCATCGCCGTTGGATTTTCGTAGACTGATACAACGAAAACTGCACGTATATATTTGTAATTAACACGAACGAATGTTACCATGCAGTTATGAAAACATGACCTTCGTGAGATATATGCAATTGCTTTACAATTACACTGCTGACGTAATGACAGTAAAATTTGATCCTTACAATTATTGTGACAATTAGACACACAAACGCATACATATACAGTGGACTCACTACAAACTGTCATGCCCCTTATCCGACATTCCCTGTAAACCGACATATTGTACCTATATAATATCGTATAACAAAATCCCTCTAATCCGACATCCATCCGTATTCCGACACTCAAATCCGTTCCTAAAACATGTTTTTAGTGCAAATTGACTCTCTCTAAACCGACATTGTAATTTCACAAGAGATTGGATCAGCCAAAACATGGTGTGCATTTAGCAATCAACACGCTTGTACGAGAGGTGGTCTAATTACTCACCAACGTTTGAAATGCCGGTTGTATCCCATCATATGCCCATTTTTCATACGGCCACCAGTCATACGGAACGGAACGGATTAACTAAAACAAGGGTCATGCTCCCTACGATACAATAGACTCGTCAACTTTTCTTGGGCGAGATACAAAGTGATTGTGAAACATAATTCAATACGTCTACTCTGCATACCGATTGTTTTGAATATGTTCGTAGAAAAGCGGGATAAGAATCCAGTTCCATTTCCAATTCCACAATGCCTATCAAACAGATAATTACATGTTAAGTGCTTGTTAAGAGTTTCTAGAAACTCCTTCCAAACCGACACCCCTCGAAACCGACATTTGACACCAGTCCCTAGCGATGTCGGTTTAGAGGGAGTCCACTGTACATGACACCAAAGTGGTCACATGGTGACCTTACCCCGACTCTAATGTACCACAATTACCCGTCAATTTCAAGTTATTTGTGTGTCTGTATACACTTTACATGTATGTTATGTCGTAGACTCAAACACTGTCAAATTAGAAACACATTCAAAGATTAAATACTGGGTCAACCAAGCGGGGCTGGATCTTGTTATCTCCGAACCATCTGTGTGCTCTCTAGAACAGCATGATGTCAGTTCAGTGTGCATTGCATCATGCACACCGGTATGTTGTTCGTGTATTGTCACATGACCATACAAACCGTGAGTAAGTATGTTTTACCATAGAGGATGGGTAGTGAAGGCGCTACTTTCGGTACTAAGATGGTTCCCGGCTCCCTTTGCGCTCGCCAACTTGCAATATGACATTCGTAACTACTCGTGTCATTCCGACAAGCCATTATTGCCAACGGCAATCGTTCACTTGTTTTCTGAACACAGCAGCTATGGCTAGGTTAACGAGAGGTGATGATGGACGATATGACGGTCCTAGCGACGTGTTGTTACAGGGGGTCGACCAGTGATCTTGGTGGCGTTGTATCGGTGTCTAAGACTGACTGACTGACTGAGTTTGGTTTTACGCCGCTTTTAGCAATATTCCAGCAACATCACGGCGGGGACACCAGAAATGGGCTTCTGCCACATTGTACCCATGTGGGTTTCTAAGAAGGTTCTATCGTTCGTACGCTGCAATTGAAGTCATTAGCAATGACTCGAACACGTTGACCAGCGTCTAGACGTCCAATAGCTTGTTGTCGTTGATCTCTCGTTAACTCAGCCATAGCTGCTGCGTTCAGAAAACAAGTGAACCATTGCCATTCAAGCCGACAATTTATGCCTGAATGATGCACGTGCATCTCGATTTCAATATTGTGTTTGTGCGAACTCCTCCCTTTCCACAAGCAAAAACATTTCAAACCTCAATCTCAAACAATACTTTACTGGGCACAAACAGGCTTCATGTTTTCCTAAAACTTGACTTCCGGTGTTTATTTTAAATAAATAGGTTAAATACTCCATTGATACCTAAATATCATTTCCAATATTTCGACGTTTCTATTGCCTTTCAGTATATTTTCAAACAACTAACAACTTTAAACTTAATCACTGTGCTTACTTTTCACTTCACTGGGCATACTTCAGTCTGACGTTTCTTGGTTCCTTCACAGTTTGTCAGCGTATTCATCTTAAATTCAACCTGGGGTATGGCAGCAAGGTAACATGCAAGTTCAGACAACTGGTAATTCATGATAGGACTCTCCATAAATTCTCCACTTCGAGATATATATTTAAACAATTTTGGTGTTAGTATTTGCTCTTATTACGGCTGAAATGAAACGTTAAAAAAACAAAAACATTTGTAAACCGTAGTTGGGAATACAAAGTGAACAACTGGTAATAGTTACATAAGAACGTGTATTCAACAAAAATCATCATCATTATCACCATATACTTTTTAACAGGTGAAAATATTCTAATTTTTTAAAAGCAGCAGTTTTCGATTGCTTCTGTAATGTTTATCACTTTTGGAATTGAGTAATCGTTCTTGTTTGAAGTAGTTCTGATGTTTATACACCAATATGAAATCCTTCCAGAGAGGCACGAGTCGCTATTCGGTATGTCCCTGAATAACACGACTTGGTCACGAATGCATGCGCCAGTGATGAAATCCTTACAGCCGTAGTTTACAATGTGTAAAGTTTAATGTCATCAAATCTATCTACATGTTCACAATGGGAAATACTACTTCACAGTGTGACAAATCGTGTTATTTAAAGCAAACTCTCTTTCAGTGAAAATAGCTTTCCCTTCTTTGGGGCCATTTGAACGTATTTTCAAAATATTTAAGGAAAGCATAAACACCACTATCAAACAGTGACACCAGTGATGGCGAAAAGTTTAGGTTATCCTGACACACCGGTTGCACCAATCACACATGCAAAGGCAAGGCAACTGGTCCCCTGACCCCAGGATCATGAAAGTGTCTTATGTCCACATTTTGTCTTAATTCTTAAAATGTAGACGTAAGACTAAATTGTGTCTTAAATCGGGGATCACGAAGCTCCATCATTGAGAAAATCTAAAATCTAAGACCAAATTTGACCTTATGTCCAAAGACTGCCCCTGAGTAGACTTAAGACAATATTTGTAGCAGTAAAGATGGCTGAAGTGATTAGACTCGTTCGTCGGCTTCGTTCTAAGAGAAATAGATTGCATATTCAGAGGACTTTCCCGGGATCGTTTCAACTTAAGCTTAGTCTCAGGTAAGATTTTGCTGAGACCGTTTCATGATCCAGTCTTAGTCCGGGTCTTAGCTAAGCAAATACAACCAAACTTTAAAAAGACAAATTTCGTGCTAAGCAATTTTCAGACTTAAGACACTTTCATGATCCCGGGGCTGGATACAAACACGGGAATATATGGTACAAGTTAAAATTACATCAGCTACGTTTGTTTGTTGCCGATGTGTCATGTTTGAAATGTACTTCACTGACACGTGAAACCTTTTTGAAGGTTTTACCGTGAATGACGTAACACATTTTGACCACGAGTAGCATTACCTGCTTCGATATTGTCGAATGATATACACACAACCTGCTGAGTGGCCGACACACATGGAACAGCCGACTGTTATAAAGTCACTTCACCTGTCGCAGTCTTGTTAGTTTTTTTAATTCTCGTGTCTATGCATGCAGTGACATTCAAATAGTAATGCATTTGTGAACGCTGGATATGTACATTTGACACGCACATGTGGTTTCACATTCTGCAGTGCATGTGGTTTAAACATATTTTTATTCCGTCAATGCAGAAACCTGGATAGGCGAACAAGCCTAGTGGCTTATATAAACGCCGCTCCAGTACACGGTTCCAATATAGCTGGATACATATTTGAAATAGTCGGACAAGAAAAGAATAATACTGAGACAAAATTACACTCAGAAAAATGATTGAATAATAAACATTTGGTTATGGTGTTGGTTGTGCAGGGGTGCATGGGTGCGCACCCCTCTTTTTGTCCAGAAAGTTTGTTAAATGACCATTGAAACTCGGGTGGAAATGAAGTGTGCACTTTCCTTTTCTCAATAGCGTGCACCCCCCACCCCCCTTTCTCAAAAAGCTGTATCCGCCCCTGTGTTAACCCCTTTGCTGCAAGTACTTGATCACTGCATCTTCCTCGAGTTTGTCCATTATTGAATGGCCATATATATTAATATTTTAGTCGAAATGCGCAGAACGAACGTCGGTTACAATGAACTATAATTAGCGCCCCTTGTGCTCGTTTTAGCTGTAGTTTACAACAATTAAATTTAATTTTCAGTTTAAGTCCGAGACGCGTCATTAAGGAAACCTTCTGCTTTACTTATGAACTTTACAACAAAGCACCTAGATGAATGGCTGGTTTAGATAATCCATGTATCAAAATCCCACACTACCCTTTAAAATCAGGGTCCATGTGATTCTACGGCTCTTCGTTCAACCCATTGTGTTAGTTGATCTATGTATCAAAATCCCACACTACCCTTTAAAATCAGGGTCTATGTGATTCTACGGCTCTTCGTTCAACCCATTGTGTTAGTTGATCTATGTATCAAAATCCCACACTACCCTTTAATGTCAGGGTCTATGGGATTCTACGGCACTTCGTTCAACCCATTGTGTTAGTTGATCTATGTATCAAAATCCCACATTACCCTTTAACGTCAGGGCCTATCTGATTCTGCGGCACTTCGTTCAACGCGTTGTGTAAATAGTTGTGTAAATACTTGCTCAAAAATGCACTTTGTATTCTGGAATGTGTCCGGACTTTTATCAAAGCTTGATGATCATGACTGTTGTCGGTTTATATAATCACATGAAATCATCGAGTTGACTGAAACATGGATGAACGGTTTTGATCTGAAATCTGTTTTTTGCTGACTATATCATTTATACGAAGGATGCTGAGAAAATATTTGCAGCTGGTAGACTGTCCGGAGGCATTCTTGTACTTATAGAAATACTCTATCCTAATTCGTAAAATTTATTGAGGTGTTTGGGCAGTTTTATACATTTATTTAATGAATGGAAGATGTGAGGGTGATCAGGGTGTGAGTGATTTTACATTCACTGGACATAATGGGGCAAGCTTGATTGATTATGTAATATGTTCTCCGGAGCTATTTCAACACTGTGAGTGAGTGAGTTTGGTTTTACGCCGCTTTTAGCAATATCTCAGCACAATTACGGTGGGGGGACACCCGAAATGAGCTTCACACCTTGTGATTTTAAATTTAGAAAGAGTGACACCTGCAATACACCTGTGTCACTTTTGATCTTACTTGTAATTTTGAATTTAGAAAGAGTGACACCCGCAATACACCTGTGTCACTTTTGGTCTTACTTCTAATTTTTAATTGAGAAAGAGAGACACCTGCAATACACCTGTGCCACTCTATTGGTCTTACTTGTATTTTGAATTTAGAAAGAGTGACACCTGCATCATATCAACCGTTTGTTATGTGAAACCAAATATATTTACTTCACAAAATTCATAAAGAAACCAGTAATCTTCCTAAAGGAAATTATTATCAGATCTTCCTCGTGTTATGTTAAATCGTTAAACTTTCTCTGTGTTTAGGCTTGTCACTGAGGTGCTTTGAGTTATTTTGTTCCATTGTTTCGGGTTCGGGGACTGGGATTATGTTATGTAAGTTGTCTACTTGCTCTTTGTCTGTTCCAGCAGTACGCTTGGTCGCAAGCGAGCGTTTGAACCTGGCTTGGGATATGTACACTATGTTCTACAAAATTACGTACGTCCTTTCTCAAACAGGTTTTACATTTGGGAGCAACCATTTTCAAACGGGGTGACTGGGTTGGGGATGTGAAGTTTGAGTTGAGCATTTAAAAAAACCATATTTATAAACTCAACTTATTTTCGTCTAACATTAACATGTACACAATTTTTATACACCTAACTATCCGTATTTTGAGTCATTTCAATGTAACATAGTCTTCTGAAAAGCAGGTGAAAGTACATCAGGTAAAACTTTAATAAACAATATTATAAATTTATATTTCACTTCATGTTTCCAAACAGACATTTCGGGAAAGAGCTCCTTCCGTTCCCCCAACCCTAAACCTAACTCTAATCCTAACCCTAAACCTAACCCTAACTTAAATTTTGGACTTTTAGTCATTTTGTGAGTTCTCTAGTAATTGTTGTGTTAAGTTTTGTTAATAATTTTAGTATATTTATAAATATTATTTGGGATGGGGGAACGGGAGGAACTGTTACCACATTTCGAGTCCCATATAGCCTTTCCGACAGTGTGAGGCAAGCAAATACTGATTATGCAGTAAATCATGGGTTTGATCATTCTTGGTAACCACCCTACCCTCTGAAAAGCAAATGGTTGCTCCCTAAGTCTTGAAGTACATAAAACGAACCCTAACACATACTGACGTCATTCAGGACACTGCTTTTCGGCCGAGCTAGTTATGGTCGCTACAGACGTGGACAGCATCCACCGGAGGTAAGCCCTGACATTGCTGGTAGATTTAGGTGATAGGATAGATAGGGACTTCCCTTGGCATAACTTAGGGCTAACCCACAATTACTAGTTCCCTCAGTAGGTAGTTCCAAGACAGCGAATCCTGTCCTTATCACCTTGGGGGCGGTGTACTGGGTGGAGCCGCGTCTTGGTAAAGTATTGCGATATTTTAATTCGATATTCATGACAAACGCTTATTTGTTTATGTTCTCAATATATTCTGTGCAGCTAGTTTCAGCGATGTGAAATATTCTTTACCTTTACTTTTAGGGCCCAGGACGCCATCGTCACCTGGCGGTATGGACTGTATGATGACCTGGGGGGGCAAAGGACTGCCCGAGGGGTTCCCGAGGGGTTCCCAATGGGTTTCCAACACGACCTCAGGAAGCAGGAGCCTGCCAAGAAGACGTTCTGGGGACACGAAGTCCAGTGGACCAGAAGTCTCCCAGAGGCAGTTTTCACTGCCAAGACATAGCATGGGGCGACAACAGAAGACCAGGTAGGCAAGCCTTTTAAACTATCTTTTGAAGAACGCATAAACGTAGGCATGTTCACGTTGATGCCTTACGTATACTGCGCACCCTTTCCCCATAAGAAACAGTCATGTGTAGGTGTAGCAGAGGGCATGTTAGTGCTGTTATTTCACCAGCTGCTAATATTGGTATTCACTGTATATATTGACCTGATGGGTAATAGTTCCTTCCGTTTCCCCATCCCAAATAATATTTATAAATTAATATATACTTAAATTATTAACAAAAATTAACACAACAATAACTAGAGAACTCACAAAATTGACAAAGTCCAAAATTTAAGTTAGGTTTAGGTTTAGGTTTACAGTTAGGTTTAGGGTTGGGGGAACGGAAGGAACTTTTTCCCCCTGATGTTCTTTTGTTTGCAGAAATTTTTCGAAATTAACATTATTATTATTGTGTGAATTAATTACCTTACCGAACATCAGTTGTCATGGAATGTACACATAATCACCTTTTTGTAATGGCATATTAAACCATAATTGTTGTTCCATGCGTGAATATTTACGCATTTTATACAATCACATAACAGGAAACACAGCATGTCCTTTTCTACCCAGCATATACGCACCTCCAACTGGAACCATGCCACGCACAATATACCAAATAATATTTCACTCACTTTACTTTTGCTTAACATTTCTCCCACTGTGAGGTAAGCCTGGTGGTTTGTGTTTGCTCGTCATGCCGAGGGCCCAGGTTCGATTCCCCACCTGGGTACGATGTTTGACGCCCATTTCGGAAGCCCGTCGCCATGATATTGCTGGAATATTGCCAAAAGCGCCGTTAAACAATACTCTCACTATATTTAAACAACTCTACCTAAGTGAGAAGTCTGATTTATGATGCTGATCCAGGACTCATTTCTTTCAGACGGAACCCTGGTACACTCTGGATTTTGGCGTCCCCCTTCTGTTTCTCCGGGTGATCGAAAGGAGTCGTTACATGGGAAGACAACAGAGGATCAGGTAGGCAAGCTTTTAAAACATAAATATAAGCTTGTTCACGATTATGTATACAGCAATGTAGAAATGGATGGGTGTAGGGGATCACAAGTCAGTCCTTTTATTTCACCAGCTGCAAATAATGGTATTCATTGTATATTTTGCTGAAATTATTCGATATTGACAATATTATCATACTTTCTGTTAAGAGAATATTATTGTTTTGATTTATGTTCTATGTACTATATGTAGAGTTACTGAATTCGGGGCGGTGGTTTAGACGAGTGGTTAACGCGTTCGTTTGTCATGTCAAATGCCCGGGTTCGATTCCGCACATGGGTACAATGTGTGAAGCCCGTTTCCGATGTCCCCCGCCGTGATTTTGCTGGAATATTGCTACAAGCGGCGTAAAACCCAACCCAACTCACTCACACATTACAAAATTCCCTCAACAAAATAATAAGCACATGTTCAGCAAACCGGATTAAATTAACACTAGATACAATTGTACATGATAATCAAACAGGTTTAATACCTGGGATATGTATGAGTGAAAATGTAAGCCTTCTCTATAATGTAGTCTTTGAAACCAGAATGTTAAATAAACCTGGCCTATTATTATTAATTGATCTCCAAAACCTTTATGATACAGTAATGAAAGCGTTTGGATTTGGGCTCGCCATTATCAAATGAATTCAAATTCTGACTGGTAATAATACAGCTGCTGTGATACAACATGGACACATTTCTTCCTTCTTCCATCAGAAACGAGGATGTAGACAGGGAGATCCGGTCTCACCTTATTTATTTATCCTTCCAATTGAAATATTAGGCATTATGATAAGGTCAAATCCTGATATAAAGGGTAGAACATAGACTTGGACAATATGCCGATGATACAGACGTTCAACTATATGTGGACGCGTCTGACAAAAAGCCTCAATGCTGCATTTAATTCTATCAGATGTCAGGACTCAAAATAAAGACAAACAATGACAGGTAGTAATATAACTTTAGCCAATGGCCTGTATCTTGATTGGCACAGTGGAGACTTTGAAAGTTTAGGAATAACTCTGAATGTTTCTCTTAAAAAACGTATTAATAGATTACTGGCTAGTTGGCTAGTTATCAAAACTCTAGCAATTTCTACCCTATTAATATCTTCCCTGCACTTCTTAACCCGCCTAAAACAGCCATTGATGAACTCGATAAAATAATCTATAGATTCTTATGGAATAACAAAAATAAGATAAGGATTGAGGCCTTAGAATGATTGACATAGAATGTTTTATCAATGCTTTGAAATTATCATTATTGAAAACTTCAAGCTTTAATCATATTGGCGTGTCTCGCTTAGAAACAGCGTTGGAAAGACATATGGGTGTATAGACCCAACTCTATTACAATATAAACGAAAAGGGACGAAACCACCCCCTCCTCAATCAAAGTTAGATTTCACCACATAAACTACTTGTAAGGCCCCGCCGAGGTCTACGGATCGAAAGCTAGATGATTTCCCTACAAAATGAGCTATAAAGGGTCACAATCGGATCATTATTTCAAAAGCAAAAGGTTAACAGCTACCTACGCAATTCCAAGCCAAAATCATTGATCAGCCAAGACATCGAAAAATCACCTTTTAAATTCGTTTATTAATTCCAGCCACGTTGACAGCACCTATGTAGGGCTAGATTCGATAGGCAGCGGTATTCCACGGGTATGAAAATTTATTGCAACATCTACATATCATTTCCTCGACAGTAAGCAGGCATTTTCACCAAAATCATTTGAAATCATACTCACTTGTCGGTCATAGGTGACCTTGACATTCAAGTGACCTGAGCTGTACATTGGTAAGAATAATTTTAGAGGTTAAATATTCATAAATATCATTTCCGAAAAAGGAATGAAAATTAAATTCATTTTTATAACCTCTAAAGTATTCTTACCAAAGAATAATTTTCGAGGTTAAATATTTATAAATATAATTTCCTAAAAATGAATCAAAATTAAATGCATTTTTATAACCTCTAAAATATTCTTACCAAATTTACTGTTCCGTGCAGCATCCAAAATAGAAGGAATATTGTAAAGTTCGTATTTCGCGCCCATTAGCAAACAGACAAAATCTTACAGTATATTTTATTTTCCACCAATCGGATGGTCCGAGTCAGTTCGGATCTGCTCAGATTCGATTCCCACATGTGTACAATATGTGAAGTTAATTTGTCCTCTGTCGTGATGTCATTGGAATATTGATAAAAGCGGCGTAAAACCATACTCACTCACTCGTTACTCATGCATCGTGACCTGAATAACATTAATAATTTAATGTATTTCGTTTCTAAAGGTGAAAAACAAAACGCTCACACAGGTGAGCCTGTCGGACCATATCTCACAGGCATAAACAGTACTTGCACAATCAAGCAAGCATAACTGTTAACACCCTAAGCTGCTTGGTGAACGAAAAGACCCCGCCAAGACATATTGAAGTCAATTCGACACCTCGTCAAGGAATTACAAGCAATGTATTTGTAAAACAATGAACTATTCTCACATCGTGTTCCAGGTCGGCCGTACTTTTGACGCGATCGCTGTACTCGTCTCACGTCAACCTTGGTGCAGACATGGGGTGTGACACTTTCAACGACTTTCGACGTCAACCTTGGTGCGGACATGGGGTGTGACACTTTCAACGACTTTCGACGTCAACCTTGGTGCGGACATGGGGTGTGACATTTTCAACGACTTTCCACAACGTCAACCTTGGTGCTGACATCGGGTGTGAAACTTTCAACGACTTTCGACAACGTCAACCTCATCTTCTGCGGCTGCTCCATCAGGACATCTTCCAGTCAGTGTTAATATTCATATTTTATTGGGTTAAGGTTTTAACGGTCTGCAGAGTCGATATAATATTCACCTGTGTAATTCAATTGGCTGCAGAGCCGATATAATATTAATGTGTATTTTCAATGGGTTAGGGCTAGGGTTTTAATTGGCTGCAGAGTCGATATATTTGTCATATGTGTATCGTCATGGGTGGCCAAGCCGATACAATATTCACACGTGTGTTTTCAAGGGCAGCAGAGACGATATAATGTTCACATGTGTTTTCGTCGATATCATAGTATTACTCATGTGTGTATTTCTATTGGGGTAGGGTTAGGATTTTCATGGGCTGCATAGCCGTTGTCATTTTCATATGTGTATTTCTTTTGGCTGCATAGTAGTTATACTATTGATATGTGTATTATAATGGGCTGCAGAGTCGATATAATACATATATGTATTTTTCTCAAAATTAGGGCTAAGTTTAGATTTAGGATTTTAATTGGCTGCAAAGCCGATGTAGTATTCATGAGTATATTGTATTGGGTTAGGGTTAGGTTTAGGATTTAGTAGGCTGCCGACCCGATATAACATTCAAATGTGCATTATGTTCGGGTAAAAGGGTTTTAGTGGGCTGCAGAGCAGTTATAATCATATGTATTATGTTCGTGTTAGTGTTTTACTGGGCTGCATAACCGATATGACATTGTGTATTTTTTGAAAGGTTAGTGTTAGGGTTTTAATGGGCTGCAGAGCCGATGTAATATTCAAATGTGTATTTTCATGGTCTTCAGAGACTATAAAATATTCATATGTATATTTCATTGACTGTAGATCCGTATGGTACGCCACAATTGAAAAAGAAAAATGATTGTCGAATTTCTTAAAGCGTTCGTCAGTGTATAGGGAGTAGGCCTGTGGAATAGATTAGTTACATTTGGAATCCATGGGATTTAACAAAATATTTGTACTGACACGCTTTCTAAAACGTCATAATTGTGTGCTTAATTGTTTATACATACTTACTTTCAAACGTTACCACTAGTGTAAATAGAGCCACTTACTTCAGGCAACTACATTTTGCAAAAGGTACTGTTTATACCTGACCTGATGTATTGTAAAATAAGTTCGTAACGTTGTAAAGATTATTGTCATGAGTTGCATAAATGATAAAACTCAGTGAAAATTGGCTAATTCTTAACAAAACGTTACAACTAAACGCAGCCGATCATATGCATGATATTTGCATGCTTTTCAGCAATTTGATGCATGATCCTCGTGCAATCCATCTGCATAAGGTTTGCAGTTGGTTCCGCGAAGTTAGTGGAGAAATCAATCTTCGATGTAACCTTACATATATACATAACAAATAGTGAGTGTTTTAAGTGAGTTTAAACTTTGAAAGGAAGTATGTGTTGTGGCAGTGTCCATTTTCCTTGTCTGCTACTGTAAACCCTCCAGTAGAGGTAGTGCTGCATACGCTGAGGGAACACGGTTCCAGAGCTTTTTACAAAAATGTTTTTATCTCTGGTTTTATGTGTCGGGCTTCAGCTACCTTCGACCGTATCATATTGCGTGTAATATACACACGTATATTATGTGGTAACAGGCGTGATGAGTCGATATAATATTCATATCTGTATTTTTGTTAGATTATGGTTAGGTTAAGGTTGAGGATTTTAATTGGCTGCAAAGCTGATATAATATTCATTGTTATTTTTGTTGGGTTAGGCTTAGGTTTAGGGTGAAATAATCTGCAGAGCCGATATAATATTCATATGTATATTTTCATTGGCTGCAGATCCGATATAGTATTCATATGTGTATTTTCATGGCCTTCAGCACCGATAAAATATTCATGTGTATATTTTCATTGGTTGCAGATCCGATAATAATACTGTAATATTATCATGTAAGTCTCATTCCCAATCACAGTTCTTAGTTAATATAAAAAGTGATCCATTGTTATCGGAAAACTATAGTTATGGTTTTAGTGGGCAAAAGATCCGATATAACATTTATCTGTGCATTATGTTCGGGTTAGAATTTTAGTTGGCTGCAGAGCCGTTATAATATTCATATGTGTATTTTCATTAGCTTCAGAGCCAATATCATATTCATTTGTGTATTATGTTTGGGTTAGGGTTTTAGTGGGTGCAGAGCAGATATCATATTCATATGTGTATTTTCATTTGCTTCAAAGCCGATAAAATATTCATATGTGTATTTTCATTGGCAGCAGAGCCGATATCATATTCATATGCGTATTTTCCTTGGCTTAGGAGCCGTGAAAATATTCATGTGTATATTTTCATTGGTTGCAGATCCGATAAAATGCTTAATATTATCATGTAAGTCTCATCCCCAACCACATTTCTTAGTTACTATAAAAAAGTGATCCATTGTAATCGTACACCTATAGTTAGGGATTTAATGGGCTGCAGAGCCGATATAATATTCATATGTGTATTTTCAGTAGCTCCAGAGCCGATATAATATTCATATGTGTATTATGTTCGGGTTAGCGTTTTAGTGGGTGCAGAGCTGATATACTATTCAAATGTGTATTTTCATTAGCTCCAGAGCCGATATACTATTCATATGTGTATTTTCATTGGCTGCAGAGCCGATATAATATTCATATTTGTATTTTATGGGTCGCAGAGCCGATATACTATTCATATGTGTATTTTCAGGGCTGCAGAGCCGATATGATATTCATATGTGTATTTTCATTAGCTCCAGAGCTGATACAATATTCATATGTGTATTTTCGTTGGCTGCAGAGCCCATATAATATTCATATGTGTATTTTACATGTGTGTTTTTGGGCAGGAGACCCGACATTTATATGTGCATTATGTTCAGGTTAGGGTTTTAGTGGGCTGCATAGCCGGTATAATATTCATAGCATTATTTCCTTGACTGTATATCTGTTACAATACTGGAACGTGTATGCTGGAATTGAAAATATTAAAACAGAAAAGGGATGGATTGCTTAAAGCGTTCGACAGTGTATAAAGAGTAGGCCTGTGGAATATATTAGTTACATTTGGAATCCATGGGGTTTAACAAAATATTTGTACTGACACACTTTCTAAAAAGTCATAATTGTGCGTGCTTAATTGTTTATATATGTTGTGGCAATGTGTCCATTTTCCTTGTCTGCTACTGTAAACCCTCCAGTAGAGGTAGTGCTGCATACGTTGAGGAAACACGGTTCCAGAGCTTTTTACAAACATGTTTTTATCTCTGGTTTTACGTGTCGGGCTTCAGCTATCTTCGACTGTTTTCACGTGTACGTGTAATATACACACGTATATTGTGTGGTAACAGGCGTGATGAGTAAATATAATATTCATATATATTTTTAGATAATGGTTTGGTTTAGGTTAAGGATTTTAATTTAATTTAATTCATGAGTATTTTTATTGGGTTAGGCTTAGATTTAGGGTTTAATAGGCTGCCAAGCCGATTTTATATTGATAGGTGTATCTCTTTGAGGGTTAGGGTTAGGTTTAGGGTTTTCATGGGCTGCAGAGCCCATATAATATTTATAATATTTTCATGGGCTGATATGTGTAACCTTGGTGCTGACATCGGGTGTGACACTTTCAACGACTTTCAACGTCAACCTCGTCAACCTCATCGTCTTTCTCATCTGTTGCGGCTGCTCCATCGTCCTTATCCGACCGATGATGGTTGAGGAGTATGGCATATTTCCTACCGGAATATCCGGGGTGTGTACATTTTGTCTTGAGCTGAGGGTAGGTGTCAAGAACAGTTTATAATAGGACATCTCCCAGTCAGTTTGTTTCTTCCTGTATGTACTCGTCGGTCTGTTGTTGGAGATAAATTCTAACCCGGATCTTCACGGATTAATGTGTGACGACTGTTTTGGCGTCAGTCCCCTATCTTCACTGACACTGACGTCATTCAGTGCACTGTTTTTCGGGGTGATCGAAGGGATTCGTTCTTGTCCCATGGTGGTTCCACAGTCGGCTCCCAGTTAGGTAGTCGCCGACTGTACTAGGGATTTACGTGCTAGGGACCTGGCCAGCCTGTCGGGGTGGGCTGTTGCAGAAACAGCCGAGCTAGTTATGGTCGCTACAGACGTGGACAGCATCCGCCGGAGGTAAGCCGGGACATTGCTGGTAGATTTAGGTGATAGGATAGATAGGGACTCATCATGACATAACTTAGGGCTAACCCACCATTATTTAGTTCCCTCAGTAGGTAGTTCCAAGACAGCGAATCCTGTCCTTATCACCTTGGTTGGCGGTGTACTGGTTGGCATCAGTGTGTCAGTGTAAATGGGGGTTGCAACGCCGAAATAGTCGTCACACATTAAACCGTGAAGATTCGGGCTAGAGTTGGTCTTCAGCAACAGACAGGCGAGTACATGCAGTAAGCAACAAACTCCCTAATATTAACCGTTTTTGGCACCTACCATCAGCTCAAGACAATGTACACATCTCGGATATTCCCGTTGGAAAAATGCCATAGTCCTCAGTGATCTCCGGTCGGATAAGGACGATGGAGCAGCCGCGGAAGATGAGAAAGATGAGGTTGACCTACGTTGACGTTGTTGAGGGTCGCTGAAAGTTTCACTTCCGTTGTCAGCACCAACATGACTGGTAGAATTTAGGGGATGGCATAGACAAAATTCGGAATCCATTGTTATCTCAAAACTACATTTAGGGTTTTAATGGGCAGCAGCCCCGATATAATATTTACATTTGGTTAGGGTTAGGGTTTTAATAGGCTGCAAAGCCAATATAATATTCATATGTGTATTTTCATTGGCTTCAGAGCCGATACAACATTCATGTGTATTATGTTCTGGTTTTGGTTTTAGTGGGCTGCAGAGCCGATATAATATTCATATGTGTATTTTCATTAGCTGAAGAGCCGATATGATATTCATATGTGTATTTTCATTAGCTGCAGAGCCGATCTAATATTCATATGTGTATTTTCATGGTTGTAGAACCGATATAATATTCATATGTCTATTTTCATGGTTGTAGAACCGATCTAATATTCATATGTGTATTTTCATTAGCTGCAGAGCCGATATGATATTCACATGTGTATTTTCATGGGCTGCATAGCCGATATAATATTCACATGTATATTTTCAAGGGCTTCAGAGCCTTTATATTATTCATGTGTATTTTCATTGGCTCGAGAGCCGATATAATATCCGTGTATATTTTCATTGGTTGCAGATCCGATGTAATACTGTTAAATCATGCAAGTCTCATTCCGAACCACATTTCTTTCTTATATAAAAAAAGTTATCCACTGTTATCTGCAAACTACAGTTAGGGTTTCAATGGTCAGCAGACCCGATATAACATTTATATGTGCTTTATGTTCGGGTTAGGGTTTTAGTGGGCAGCAGAGCTGATATAGTATTGATATGTGTATTTTCATTGACCGCAGAGCCGATGTAATATTCATATGTACATTATGTTCAGGTTAGGGTTTTAGTGGGCTGCAGAGCCGATATAATATTCATATGTGTATTTTGAAGGGCTGCAGAGCTGATATAATATCATATGTGCATTTTCATGGGCTGAATAGCCGATATAATATTCATATGTAAATTTTCATTAGGTTCAGAGCCGATATCATATCCATATGTGTATTGTCATGGGTTGCAGAGCCGGTATATAGTATTCCGATGTTTATATTCAGGAGCTGAAGAGCCGACATAATATTCATGTGTATATTTTTATGGGCTGAAGAGCCGAAATAATACTGTAATATTATCATGTAAGTCTCATTTTCAATCACATTTCTTAGTTATATAAAAAAGGTGATCCATTGTTATCTGAAAACTATAGTTTGGGTTTTAATGGGCAGCAGACCCGATTTTATATATTTATATGTGGATTATGTTCGGGTTAGGGATTTTGTGGGCTGCATAGCCGGTATAATATTCTCATGTGTATTTCCTTGACTGAAGATCTGTTACAATACTGGATATTTGGTTTTTTGGAAACTTTAAAAACAGATAATTGATTGTGGAATTGCTTAAAGCGTTCGATAGTGTATAGAGAGTAGGCCTGTGGAATAAATTAGTTACATTTGGAATCCATGGGGCTTAACAAAATGTTTGTACTGACACGCTTTCTAAAAAGTCACAATTGCAAGGGCTTGATTGTATATACATGTATATGTTGTGGCAATGTGTCCATTTTCCTTGTCTGCTACTGTAAACCCTCCAGTAGAGGTAGTGCTGCATACGTTGAGGCAAAGTTCCAGAGCTTTTTACAAAAATGTTTTTATCTCTGGTTTTACGTGTCGGGCTTCAGCTACCTTCGACCGTTTTCATATTACGTGTAATATACACACGTATATTGTGTGGTAACAGGCGTGATGAGTAAATATAATATTCATATATGTATTTGTGTTAGATTATGTTTAGGTTGAGGATTTAATTTGCTGCAAAGCTGATATAATAAACTAGCGTCCAAAAGAAACGCCACTAAACAGTTTTCTTCACTAAAATACGACAAAAGCAAATTATGGTAACAAGAATTGTTGTATTGTCAAACACAATCATTCAGCAACAGTTCTTGAAACTTTTCAGTTAGAAAAACGAAACAGTTCGTGTTCTGAAGGCACATGGATGGCACATGGTGCAGTGTCCAGCATTCGATCGCCAACGCTGATTCGTCTTTAAGGTCTTAAACTGTCCTGAACAACACAGATGATTCAGTATCGTGTGTGGCCACCCCTAGCGGTGATGCAGGCTCTAACGCGGCGTCGAACTGAGTATGTGAGTATTTGCGAGCCATTCCTCTTGCAGGGCAACTGCCAAAGCGTCCCTAGTCAATGGCGGCTGTTGACGTTTCCGTATACGTTGCCCCAGTTGGTCCCAGAGGTGTTCGATTGGAGACAGATCGGGTGATCTCGCTGGCCACTGTAGCAGGTTGACGTTGTTAGTGTTGAGGAAGTCACTAGTGATCCGAGCTGTGTGAGGTGTGGCGTTGTCCTGTTGAAACAGAGTCCTTGGGTGACATTGCTGCAGGTAAGGCAGCACCACAGGCCGTAAAATCTCGTCGATGTAACGACGTGCGGTGAGATTACCGTTGATGATGACGAGATCTGTCTTCTGGTCCCCACAAATTCTGCCCCAGACCATAACGCTTCCACCGCCGTAATGCTCCACTTGTTGGATGCAAGCAGGTGCCGTCCGTTCGCCCCGACGTCGGTAGATTCGAACACGACCATCAGATTTGAAGAGCTGGAACCTGCTCTCGTCACTGAAGAGCACTCTTCGCAAGTTTCGCTGCTGCCACTGCATTACGGTCCTGGCCCACCTCAATCTGGCACGTCGGTGTCGGAGCGTTAACGTCATGGCCTTGAAAGGTCGATAGGCACGAATACCATGCTGACGGAGTCGTCTTGCTACGGTCTGTCTGCTGACTGCATGTCCAAGGCTATTGGGGCTTGATGACGTCACAGTGAGGTAGCGGTTTCTCAGATGAAGCACCCGTAAATATCGATCTTCCTGTGGGGTCGTGACCTTAGGTCTGCCATTCCTGGGTCTGACAGCAGTACAGCCAGTCTGTCTGTGACGGGTGACAAGTCTGGCGATGGTGGACTTGCAGCACCCCATGATCCTGGCCACGTGCTCCTGTGTTGCGCCCATCTGAAGCATACCAATTGCTCTTTCCCTCTGTTCTTTGGTCAATCGAGGCATGTTGGCTGCTTTCAATCGTGTCACATGATGAGAGAGAACAATCTAGTCAGGTTTTATACCCTCATGTCATGCGGGTAACTTTGTGCACAATTTCCATTTTTTCTGTGCGAATTCATTTAACTCACCAATCATCAAATCTCGTGGACTTGTTCACTGGGAATAGACAGGTTGTGTTCGAGGGATGTGTTTTCAGCCGTTTTCAGCAGATTGGCAATTATTTTGACAATTTACGATAATTTTTATTTTGGTGGCGTTTCTTTTGGACGCTAGTTTATTAGGTTTAGGGTTTATAGAATAGTCATATGTGTATTTTTATTGAGTTAGGTTTAGGGTTTTAATGGGCTGCAGAGCCCATATAATATTAATGTGTATATATTCATGGGCTGATATGTGTAACCTTGGTGCTGATATCGGGTTTGACACTTTCAACGACTTTCAACAACGTCAACCTCGTCGTCTTTCTCATCTTCTGCGGCTGCTCCATCGTCCTTATCCGACCGATGATCGTTTAGGACTATGACATATTTCCTACCGGAATATCCGGGGTGTGTACATTTTGTCTTGAGCTGAGGGTAGGTGTCAAGAACAGTTTATAATAGGACATCCCCCAGTCAGTTTGTTTCTTCCTGTATGTACTCGTCGGTCTGTTGTTGGAGATAAATTCTAACCCGGATCTTCACGGCTTAATGTGTGACGACTGTTTTGGCGTCAGTCCCCTATCTTCACTGACACTGACGTCATTCGGTGCACTGGTTTTCGGGGTGATCGAAGGGATTCGTTCTTGTCCCATGGTGGTTCCACAGTCGGCTCCCAGTTAGGTAGTCGCCGACTGTACTAGGGATTTACGTGCTAGGGACCTGGCCAGCCTGTCGGGGTGGGCTGTTGCAGAAACAGCCGAGCTAGTTATGGTCGCTACAGACGTGGACAGCATCCGCCGGAGGTAAGCCGGGACATTGCTGGTAGATTTAGGTGATAGGATAGATAGGGACTCATCATGACATAACTTAGGGCTAACCCACCATTATTTAGTTCCCTCAGTAGGTAGTTCCGAGACAGCGAATCCTGTCCTTATCACCTTGGTTGGCGGTGTACTGGTTGGCATCAGTGTCAGTGTGTCAGTGTAAATGGGGGTTGCAACGCCGAAATAGTCGTCACGCATTAAGCCGTGAAGATTCGGGCTAGAGTTGGTCTTCAGCAACAGACAGGCGAGTACATGCAGTAAGCAACAAACTCCCTAATATTAACTGTTTTTGGCACCTACCATCAGCACAAGGCAATGTACACATCTAAGATATTCCGACTTGAAAAATGCCATAGTCCTCAGTGATCACCGGTCGGATAAGGACGATGGAGCAGCCGAAAAAGATGAAGCTTGACTACGTTGACGTTGTTGAGAGTCGCTGAAAGTTTCACTTCCGATGTCAGCACCAACATGACTGGTAGAATTTAGGGGATGGCATAGACAAAATTCGGAATCCATTGTTATCTCAAAACTACTTTTAGGGTTTTAATGGGCATCAGCCCCGATATAATATTTACATTTGGTTAAGGTTAGGGTTTTAATAGGCTGCAAAGCCAATATAATATTCATATGTGTATTTTCATTAGCTGCAGAGCCGATATAATATTCATATGTGTATGTTCATTAGCTGCAGAGCCGATATGATATTCATATGTGTATTTTCATTAGCTGCAGAGCTGATATAATATTCATATGTGTATTTTCATGGTTGTAGAACCGATATAATATTCATATGTGTATTTTCATTAGCTGCAGAGCCGATATGATATTCACATGTGTATTTTCATTAGCTTCAGAGCCGATATGATATTCACATGTGTATTTTCATGGGCTTCAGAGCCTTTATAATATTCATGTGTATTTTCATTGGCTGCAGAGCCGATATAATATCTGTGTATATTTTCATTGGTTGCAGATCCGATGTAATACTGTTAAATCATGCAAGTCTCATTCCCAACCACATTTCTTTCTTATATAAAAGTGATCCACTGTTATCTGCAAACTATAGTTAGGGTTTCAATGGTCAGCAGACCCGATATAACATTTATATTTGCTTTGTTTGGGTAAGCCGGGACATTGCTTGGTAGATTTAGGTGATAGGATAGTTAGGGACTCATCATGACATAACTTAGGGCTAACCCACCATTATTTAGTTCCCTCAGTAGGTAGTTCCGAGACAGCGAATCCTGTCCTTATCACCTTGGTGGCGGTGTACTGGTTGGCATCAGCGTCAGTGTAAATGGGGGTTGCAACGCCGAAATAGTCGTCACGCATTAAGCCGTGAAGATTCGGACTAGAGTTGGTCTTCAGCAACAGATCGGCGAGTACATGCAGTAAGCAACAAACTCCCTAATATTAACCGTTTTTGGCACCTACCATCAGCACAAGACAATGTACACATCTCGGATATTCCGATTGGAAAATGCGTTTTCATGGGCTGCAGAGCCGTTATAATATTCATTTGTGTATTTTCACTATCTTCAGAGCTGATATAATACTCATATGTGTATTGTCATGTGAAGCAGACCCGATATAACATTCATATGTGCATTATGTTTTAGTGGGCTGCAGAGCCCATGTAATATTCATATGTGTATTTCAATGGTTGCAAAGCCTATATAATACTGTAATATTATCCTGTAAGTTTAACATTTGTTAGTCAATATAAAAAAGTGACCCACTGTTATCTGAAAACTCTAGTTAGGGTTTAAATGGGCACCGGACCCGATGTAACATATATATGTGCTTTATGTTCGGGTTAGGATTTTAGTGGGCTGCATAGCCGGTATAATATTCATATGTGTATTTTCATTGGCTGGAGAGCCGATATAATATTAATATATGTATTTTCATTGGTTTCAGAACCGATACAATATTCATGTGTATATTTTGATGGGCTGCATAGCCGATAAAATATTCAAAGGTATGTTTTCATTGCTTGCAGATATGTATTCATTTTGCGTATTTTTTGGCTTTGGGCTTTAAGAGCCGATTTTCACTGGTTTCAGAACCGATACAATATTCATGATGAGGTATAAAATTTCATAGGTATGTTTTCATTGCTTGCAGATCCGATATAATATTCATTTGCGTATTTTCATTGGCTTTAGAGCCGATTTAATAATCATGTGTATTTTCACTGGTTTCAGAACCGATAAAATATTCATGTGTATATTTTCATTTTTTGCAGATATAATACTGTAATATTATCATGTAAGTCTCATCCCCAACCACATTTCTTAGTTGCATAAAAAAGTGATCCACTGGTATATGAAAACCATAGGTAGGGTTTTAATGGGCAGGGACCCAATATAACATTCATATGTGTAATGTGTTCGGGTTAGACCCGATATAACATTTATGTATGCTTTATGTTCGGGTTAGGGTTTTAGTGGGTTGCGCAGCCGGTATAATATTCATATTGTATTTTCAATGAGTTAGGGTTAGGGTTTTCATGGGCTGCATAGCCGTTTTAATATTCATATGTGGTTTAAACATAGTTTATTCTATTCAAGAAGAAAGAAAAGGATTGGCAAACAAGCCTAAATGGCTTATATTAATGCCGCTCCATAATACATGTGATGTTTCACATTTGTGCATAATACATATTTATAGTGGTTATAACAAGTTATCTATGAATAATAACAATCATGGATATCAACATAGCCCATAAATATTCATATGTATATTTCATTGACTGTAGATCCGTTACAATACTAGAATTGGTATGCTGGAATTGAAAATTGTAATTTAAAACAGAAAACGGATTGTCGAATTGCTTAAAGAGTAGGCCTGTGGAATATATTAGTTACACTTGGAATCCATGGGGCTAAACAAAATATTTGTACTGACACGCTTTCTAAAAAGTCATAATTGTGCGTGCTTAGTTGTTTATATATGTTGTGGCAATGTGTCCATTTTCCATGTCTGCTACTGTAAACCCTCCAGTAGAGGTAGTGCTGCATACGATGAGGGAACACGGTTCCAGAGCTTTTTACTAAAACGTTTTATCTCTGGTTTTACGTGTCGGGCTTCAGCTACCTTCGACCGTTTTCACGTGTACGTGTAATATGCACACATATTGTGTGGTATCAGGCGTGATGCCAACGGTTTTTAGCAATAAGTGTTCTTTATGTGAGTGAAAACAGGGCTTAGTTAGTTAGTTACTTTGTAGAGATTTTGTAACATGTTGGGAATGGTGACAATAAAAAGGCTGTGTACCGCATAGCTGATGCACTTATACTTGTTTTGTTGTTGATTATGGGACTGTTAGGCTTGCGAGAACTGTTTTTCTCCAACGTGTCCAGTCGTCTGGGACAATCCTTGGGATATATACTATTCACACTTTGCTATGGATCAAATCATGGATTCAACAGAAAACTATGATGTGGGGTCAGCTTTGGTTTTAATATATAAGCCTATTGTAAGCATGGATCCAAGTTTTCAGTATGTCACTGCATCTTGTGGATCCCATATCTGCTATTAGCAGGTGTTGTGTGCTTGTCAATGACCCGTGCCATGATTTGCAAAATGGTTGATTGGTGCCACGAAAACCATTTTTATGGTTACTCATGTCTCAAGTGCATACGGTTAGCTTAAAGGGGCTGTTTTCCTAAAGATGTGTTACCATATCATTATTTATCCAGTTTTAAATGGATACAATTGCAAATTATAAATCTACGTTTAAGTAAAGTTGCGAATATTTGTGACACTTAGCAAAGTGTGAGTAGTATATCTCTATATAGGAATATTTCTCAAGAACACGAATCAGAATACATGCTTTTCCCGTCCTCCACGTCAAGTAGGCTTTTTAATAACGGAGTGGTATACAAACATTACGTATCCAAACAGTAGAAAGACAATACACTCGTTGTCATTGACAGCGAAATGGTCACACACGAAACTTCACACACAGTACACGTGATATGTATTCGCACAAACAAGAAAATGGACATTGCTTCAAGAGGGAATCGTTGCTTGTCTTGGGATCAGTATCGAACCCCCACCCCCACCCCCCCAAAAATAAAAATTAAAAAATTAAAAAAAACAACCCAAAAACTAAAAAACCCAACAAAAAACAAATCCTAAACCCACCACCAACAACACAAAAAAACTCGATGGCGAGTTCTGATATAATGCAGTTATGTAGAAGGAATCTATTTCAAAGTAATAATGAGCCGTATGCCTATCGTCTGTATTGATATGGTAATGCTGTTTATTACGCTGAAGGCGCGGCTTCGATTCTTCTTCAATCCTGCATTTGAGAAATTTCCAACCTCTACCAGCGAGAGATCGGGTGGCGAAAACAAAAATGATGTAGTAAAATAATTTGATGACAGACTTATTATGATGCAGATGAAGAAAGATCAAGCTTACCTGGTAATGATGGTTATGACAATACATTTCCACAGCTGCGGGGAAATGAGTTAAGATTTATTTGCTAAGTACAGTGCAACTAACTCAGTTGTACCCCGTTTCGTGGCATGCAGTTGCTTCATTTGGCCAACATCACTGGTGGAAACATCTCAACTTACTACGAGGACGCTCTAGCATTAGGGCTTAGAGCGAACTGTCTTAATCATATTCATATTCTCACCAATGCTAAGAGAGAATGCCCAATCATCTATTTCTGAGGTCGTTTTCATTTGTATTTTTTTAGCATACAAATAAACACGAACAAAAGTCAGATACGCACCCAGTACTACCAGGTAAACATGGTAAAATTCGTCGAAATCAAATTGAAATGACTATTTTGTTTGTAACAATCAAAACACGTGTCACAATGTATTCATTCTTGTTGTCGCCAAAGTGTTTAAAAAATGGATGCAATTAGTATGTTCACCATCGTAGGTGTTTAAAATCACTTCCCATAGTTTCTACGTACATGACTGTAATGTCTACGAAAAAATAAAGGGATTATCGTCAAAAACAAAACAAACGTGACGTTACGAAATATGTCGCCACAATCGCGGTAATCTGCGTTACAGAACGTAAAATGCAGTGTACAATGCATATACACTAAACGCCAAAAGAAACGTTACCCTCCGTCTTTAATGACGGAGGTACCTAACTTCAACTGGCGTTGTGATGCGTGGACGTCCACATCTTGGTCTGTCTACGGTGACCCCAGTCTGTCTGAAGCCCTGAATAAGTCTTATGACCGTGATACGGTGGCATCCGAGTGCGTTGGCAACAGCATTGCATATCGATCCCATCTGCACCATCCCATTGGCTTTTTATAACAAATGACATTGTAGGAAAAAATGGGTCGGTTGTACGTTAGCATCAATCAAACAATTGATGAAAATCTGACCAAAATCAAACAAATTTGGGGAAATTGCAAGAAGAGATGGCATGTGTTTTCTCGATATTGTAAACTTTACATATTTCATTTCTGATCATATCGAAACTTGGTGTACAAGTATATGTTCTTACACATGCAAGAAAGACACTGGAATTGTAATTAAACAATAAAAGTGGTTAAACTTTTACAATGCGCATAGCGTTACGTTCTTGAGCGCATGTTTGTTCGTGAATATTCGTCAAATTTAATGGTTAGCTTACTTCATTCAGGTGTGTTATACTGAAACAACCTAATTCCGATTAATTGAAAATATGTCTTTTACAATCGATCATTATTTTTAATCCTTCTTTCGATTCGATTTTCGATTATTTTCGATCATCGGAACACCACTAATTGCCACCATACATTACTAAAGCATACAAAGCTCCTTCTTTTATTGCCATCAGGTCATACTACCGTACACAAAATATGTTTATGTTATTGCCATCAGGACTTACTATTGTATACAAAAACTGGTGGTACTTGATTGATCAATACTCATGTGAGTACATGTAGATTTCGCTGGCTAGAAACCACTTGACCTGGTGAAGGTTTCCAATCTACTTCGATTACCATATCTGGTAACAATACCCTCGCTTGTGGTTGCCATCTATGTGGTAAATGTGAAAAAATACCTATGCCCTATTTAGTTCCAAATACACCGAGGAAATAAATAAGGGTGCACCAATTCATGGCAGTGTTCCTTTAGGTACTCTCAGATTTTCTCTCGCAGCGTTATTCAAAGCTTGTGATGAAAAATGGAAAACATTAAAGGAACTCTTGGATTTTCCTGTTCCTTTATTTGTTTCTCTCAGTATATATACCACATGAACGATCTACATTTACGCAGAATATGTAACCGCAAAGAACTAAAACACATTCCATGTTTTATGGTAAATACAATCTGGAGATATACCATAACAAAAATATCTCAGTGAAATATAACGTCAAAACGAAAACACGTCTCGATTATCCACCCAATTCATTTGCGCGTGAAAGACGAAATAGCAATGAAAGATATATGAATAAATTACTGCAAATTCTTGATGACGCCAAGTGTTCGCTAAAAGGGTAAGGTTAAAAAGTTAAACCGCTTATCTGATTACTGGTATCAGTTTACCCAGGTCAGAGCGTTGCCCAACTTTTGTGCATATTTCGCAACATTAGTCTGAGGTTTCAAAATACTGAAACTAAGGTAATCCAGTGTGTGAGGGTGCATGCATGTATGTGTTTAAGTGGGGGCGGTGGGGTAGCCTAATGGTTAAAGCGTTGGCTCGTCACGCCGAAGACCCGGGTTCGAATCCACACATGGGTACAATGTGTGAAGTCCATTTCTGGTGTCCCCCGCCGTGATGTTGCTGGAATATTGCTAAAAGCGGCGTAAAACCAAAACTCAGTCAGTCAGTGTTTAGGTGTGATTGTCATCATCATTTATTTCGTATAGATGGCCATGAGGCCAACAGTACAGCATGTGTAAAACAATTAGACAAAACATGTACACAAGTGTGATTGTGTGAGCATGTGTGTTTGGACAGTTGGACATATTTTGCGTATGTGCCCAAACGCCTCAACTCTGCCATGTGAGATATACCGATGACTAACTGATGTCCGATGCAATTCGTTATTTGACTTTTTCTGGTTAGCGATTGACTTGCTTTGGAATGTGTTTGTCACCGGTACCATCGATGGGACGGAATACCTTTTGACGAACGCATGTATCAATGCGATTTAATAATGATTTATAAACGTATGTTTGTAATACTGACGATTCTCCAATCGACATTGGTTTTAGTCGATTATTTCACACATATAAGAAGACATTGTTTTGTGACGAGAAAGCGAGTGAGATGTCTTGTACATTGAATCCCAGGTTTAAACTAAACCTTAACAGGGAATCACTCCATAAAAGAACCAACAACATCAAAGTAATGTGATATAACTGTATTCTACAATTAATTTGGTTCACAAATTCATTCACATCACTTCAGAAGGTATACAATGGCTGTACGAATTCAACTTAATATGATACAAAACAGTGATTGTAGCAATGAAAACAGAGATGGTAATATAACATTCACCTCACTGCAACAATGATCTAGTTTCCAGAATAGGCCTAGGCTGAGTAGCCGGGTTAGGAATGATCTCCACACAATTGCTGGTCTTTCTGTAACTTGAGATGTAATGTGAGATGAGTTAGCTCCCCTTATACACCTGGAGATGACTGGATCAGAATCTAGTGGAAAGTGCCCATAGGATTGCAATACATTCCAATCTGCCTAAATATAGCACAAGTCTAAGTATAGAACACAATGTACTACTCGAATGATGAAAATCACTGCCACATAATAGTATGTATGTTGGTTTTACTATTTGAACTGTTTGAACTGCCTGTCAAAGAAAACATACACCCATGTTTCATGATGGCTCAACAAGACAGAAACATTAAACAGATATTAAATGGCAATGTAGATGCTACGGGAATCATGGTCTTAGATTGCAGGGTATTTTTTTTAATAGAGTAAGATTTTGATAACATTTGTAATGTTTTGGTAAATCCAAATTTCAAGTGTGTATTTTCTTTTGAAAAATATCGCAAAATATCGCTATAACCAGATACGAGTTTCCAACAACATGGAACATCCACGGTTGATCTTCACGAAGATCATAAAAGCTTTGCATACTCACTTCTGTATATATGTCTATGAATAAATGGATGTCTTGATTAAGGGTAAAAAATGACCATCAAATGTCACTTTATGAGTGTACTATGTATGAGCGGATGTCCTTATATGACAAGCTTTTCATAACGTAGATCTTCTATTATGTTTAACTAAGTAAAGATGTAGTTACATGTTTCGCAAATTTTGCATCATCATCTTGAAGATTTCAATGCTTGTATCAAGACGCAGTCTTTTTGTACAGAGCTCTTATTATTAATGAGCAGTTGTCATTTGAAGTATTTTCTCGCATGATTTTGAACTACATATTGCTTTAGTCTGAAGTTATCGGTGTTGTAAATGGAATCTGGCAAAAATGTGTCGTGGTTATGTCGAAAGTAAATTCCGAGTTTTATAGATTTGGGATTATTACATTCAGAAGACCACCTTCCCTGAATTGTATTATAAGCATAAAGATACACAGATATGCATTTTCTCAATTTAGACAAATAATAATGTCATTAATATCTATTTCCTTTCTAGACATTTTCTGTGATGTGAAACGTTAGACAAATTCATTTGACGAGCAACAACAAGCAAGACGAATTGTCCTATGTGCCATGGCTTGAACCTCAGATAAAACATATGAGTCTCTATCAGTATATACACATGTTTGTATCTGTTGAATTCAGTCATTTTGTTTTGGACGGTTATCATCTGTGATACTTCAGTTGTTTGACTGCCCTTTGTCGACAGGCTGTACAATCGAATATTATTCATTATCAGTACATAACATGTTTCAGTCACGACATGGCTGAAATATTGCCGATGTGATTGACTCACTGAAAAGGCCATCGACGAACATTAGTATATCAATTAGAATAGGTGACCGTTGATTTGATTTTAGAAAATCGGCAGCAGAAAGGACAGAAGACAGTTACAGTGACATAAACATGATCATTTCATGTTACCTGTATGTATAATCCCTGAAGAAACAATTGAAACGCGAAATGTGCAACCAAAGGATCTTGAAACATGACACCTGTAATCGTTTGGTAGACAGCGGGAATGACCGTAGAAATAATATCGTCCAAAGATCAAACGTACTTAATCTCAGTACGTTTCGTATTTCGAAATATGAATCTTCTATTGCGAAATATGCCCTTTATCATGTAAATTCTTGCAAAAAGATAAATGGAAGAGCGTCCGTTTGATCGAACCAGTACTGTCATGTGTTTGTTGGTATGTGTTGGTTGTTTTGTTTTACTTTAGAGTCCATAAACAGCTCAATGGGATGTCAGTAATGTTAGTTCTTTATAAGTTTCAAATATGTTTCATTTAACATACAGTTTGGTGACTTAACTTGACGCTGAAAAGCAATCATTGTACCATAATTGCATGGAACGGTGTTCCCGGCTTTATCAGTTAAGTATGAAAACAGTTGCCGAAACGTATCGAATACCCATAAAAGTAGCGGACAGTTCGTCAGCGTCATGATCCTTGGTCGTGATGTCCACCATGCTGCTCCTCCTGGTCACTGTCTTCTCTCTGGCGGCCGTCAAGGCTCAAGTCCTACCTTGCTGCATCGACGCTCTGTGGTCAGCCACGATGATCGACGTTGGCGCACTCTCCCAAGGAAACGGTGTAAGTTTACTACAGCGACATTTGCATTTGTACCTTCAGGTGTTGAGGTGTTCTGTGTTAAATACAAAATACAACTGTACTCTTCCGACATTTTTGGGTAAATGTATTGGCATCTGTTTGTGATAAAGGCACATTCATCTACAATGTTCATACATGTTTGTTGAGATGGGTGACATCGGTGTGGCAGGATATCCCTTCCTTTCCGCGAACACCTGGTGTTATGACTATTTGATAGTAATTCATCAACAAAAGCGAATGCTACAGTTGGAATCGAACAATACACTGTGCTTTTAGAAGATATTTGTATAATCATGGAAAGGGGTTTTGTGACATTATTTATATTTGAATCCCATCAGTTTCATAACACATAACACAAACGAACAACTAACAACACATGCGCAATGAAGGTATATACTAAGGACAAAGAGACATGTGTTTTGAGAATGACAAATATTTTGTCTCCTAGTAAGGATTACGTACTTACTTAATCCTCTTCGTTCTCTTAGCACATAAGGCCGTCAATAGGGTTTTCGAATGCTGTCCATCCGGGGCCAATTACTGCACTTGTCCCCAGGTCCACCCTAGAAAGGATTCAAGGGCAATAAAAGAGGGCGAACAGGATCTGGCTGGACATGTAGTTTCCTCGCTTCTTTGTATGTGTGACGTTCCATATTGCAAATACAGTTTGCCTGTGTACATAAGGTTGGAAAATGATGATTGTTATTTGAAATATACAATGTCAACGCTAGAGTGTTATCCATCTCGATGGAAACCAATTCCATCTGGGTATGCAAGTTGAAATCGTAGATGGAAGGTGTTCGTGAATAGGTCAACATGTCCTGTCCTGTGGGCACTAAATTGATCTGATAAAACATTCCATGAAGACAACTATAATGATGAAGTAGTAATTCAGTCTCCGATATTGAAATTCTTTGACTAACATTAGGTCAAACTGACGGTTGGCAGTGTTCTACTGGAAAGTTCACACTGGAAGGAATTCTTTCTCATACTTCGATTATGTGACATGTAAAATCCCTCTCCTATGTTATCTCTTTCAGGTAAAGGCTGACTTCTACTACGACTATAACATCCGAGCCACTGCCGTCCAGTACTATCAGCCCGGATCCCAAGTGAAGGCAGACAGAGTGGTCACGCACTACGGAAAGGTAGCACCATGCATTTGTACGTCGTGATTTTGTCATTTCAGGAGACCTGACACTGGGGAGCAACGCAATTCTGTATTTCAGGAGACCTGACCATGGGAACATTTAAAAAACTTCATATCTCTGCTGTTAATATTTTCTAGTTGAACCTGCAGTTCAAGTGTAGAGTCATTATCGCCCACTTCTCTGTCCTACAGTTCTTGTTCCAATATTCCATACAGTTCATTGAGGTATGGATCAACCATGTACAGTTCCTTGGTCTAGTTCCCATGTACAGTTGGTTGAGTCTAGTTCCCATGTACAGTTCATTGAGGTCTAGTTCCCATGTACAGTTCATTGAGGTCTAGTTCCCATGTACAGTTCATTGAGGTCTAGTTCCCATGTACAGTTCATTGAGGTCTAGTTCCCATGTACAGTTCATTGAGGTCTAGTTCCCATGTACAGTTCATTGAGGTTTAGTTCCCATGTACAGTTCATTGAGGTCTAGTTCCCATGTACAGTTCATTGAGGTCTAGTTCCCATGTACAGTTCATTGAGGTCTAGTTCCCATGTACAGTTCATTGAGGTCTAGTTCCCATGTACAGTTCATTGAGGTCTAGTTCCCATGTACAGTTCATTGAGGTCTAGTTCCCATGTACAGTTCATTGAGGTCTAGTTCCCATGTACAGTTCATTGAGGTTTAGTTCCCACAGTTCATTGAGGTCTAGTTCCCATGTACAGTTCATTGAGGTCTAGTTCCCATGTACAGTTCATTGAGGTCTAGTTCCCATGTACAGTTCATTGAGGTCTAGTTCCCATGTACAGTTCATTGAGGTCTAGTTCCCATGTACAGTTCATTGAGGTCTAGTTCCCATGTACAGTTCATTGAGGTCTAGTTCCCATGTACAGTTCATTGAGGTCTAGTTCCCATGTACAGTTCATTGAGGTCTAGTTCCCATGTACAGTTCATTGAGGTCTAGTTCCCATGTACAGTTCATTGAGGTCTAGTTCCCATGTACAGTTCATTGAGGTCTAGTTCCCATGTACAGTTCATTGAGGTCTAGTTCCCATGTACAGTTCATTGAGGTCTAGTTCCCATGTACAGTTCATTGAGGTCTAGTTCCCATGTACAGTTCATTGAGGTCTAGTTCCCATGTACAGTTCATTGAGGTCTAGTTCCCATGTACAGTTCATTGAGGTCTAGTTCCCATGTACAGTTCATTGAGGTCTAGTTCCCATGTACAGTTCATTGAGGTCTAGTTCCCATGTACAGTTCATTGAGGTCTAGTTCCCATGTACAGTTCATTGAGGTTTAGTTCCCATGTACAGTTCATTGAGGTCTAGTTCCCATGTACAGTTCCATTGAGGTCTAGTTCCCATGTACAGTTCATTGAGGTCTAGTTCCCATGTACAGTTCATTGAGGTCTAGTGTAGTACAGTTCCATGTACAGTTCATTGAGGTCTAGTTCCCATGTACAGTTCATTGAGGTTTAGTTCCCATGTACAGTTCATTGAGGTCTAGTTCCCATGTACAGTTCATTGAGGTCTAGTTCCCATGTACAGTTCATTGAGGTCTAGTTCCCATGTACAGTTCATTGAGGTCTAGTTCCCATGTACAGTTCATTGAGGTCTAGTTCCCATGTACAGTTCATTGAGGTCTAGTTCCCATGTACAGTTCATTGAGGTCTAGTTCCCATGTACAGTTCATTGAGGTCTAGTTCCCATGTACAGTTCATTGAGGTCTAGTTCCCATGTACAGTTCATTGAGGTCTAGTTCCCATGTACAGTTCATTGAGGTCTAGTTCCCATGTACAGTTCATTGAGGTCTAGTTCCCATGTACAGTTCATTGAGGTCTAGTTCAGTTCCATGTACAGTTCATTGAGGTCTAGTTCCCATGTACAGTTCATTGAGGTCTAGTTAGTTCATTGAGGTCTAGTTCCCATGTACAGTTCATTGAGGTCTAGTTCCCATGTACAGTTCATGTAGAGTTCATTAGTTCCCATGTACAGTTCATTGAGGTCTAGTTCCCATGTACAGTTCATTGAGGTCTAGTTCCCATGTACAGTTCATTGAGGTCTAGTTCCCATGTACAGTTCATTGAGGTCTAGTTCCCATGTACAGTTCATTGACAGTTCATTGAGGTCTAGTTCCCATGTACATTCATTGAGGTCTAGTTCCCATGTACAGTTCATTGAGGTCTAGTTCCCATGTACAGTTCATTGAGGTTTAGTTCCCATGTACAGTTCATTGAGGTCTAGTTCCCATGTACAGTTCATTGAGGTCTAGTTCCCATGTACAGTTCATTGAAGTCTAGTTCCCATGTACAGTTCATTGAGGTCTAGTTCCCATGTACAGTTCATTGAGGTCTAGTTCCCATGTACAGTTCATTGAGGTCTAGTTCCCATGTACAGTTCATTGAGGTCTAGTTCCCATGTACAGTTCATTGAGGTCTAGTTCCCATGTACAGTTAGTCTAGTTCCCATGTACAGTTCATTGAGGTCTAGTTCCCATGTACAGTTCATTGAGGTCTAGTTCCCATGTACAGTTCATTGAGGTCTAGTTCCCATGTACAGTTCATTGAGGTCTAGTTCCCATGTACAGTTCATTGAGGTCTAGTTCCCATGTACAGTTCATTGAGGTCTAGTTCCCATGTACAGTTCATTGAGGTCTAGTTCCCATGTACAGTTCATTGAGGTCTAGTTCCCATGTACAGTTCATTGAGGTCTAGTTCCCATGTACAGTTCATTGAGGTCTAGTTCCCATGTACAGTTCATTGAGGTCTAGTTCCCATGTACAGTTCATTGAGGTTTAGTTCCCATGTACAGTTCATTGAGGTCTAGTTCCCATGTACAGTTCATTGAGGTCTAGTTCCCATGTACAGTTCATTGAGGTCTAGTTCCCATTGTACAGTTCATTGAGGTCTAGTTCCCATGTACAGTTCATTGAGGTCTAGTTCCCATGTACAGTTCATTGAGGTCTAGTTCCCATGTACAGTTCATTGAGGTCTAGTTCCCATGTACAGTTCATTGAGGTCTAGTTCCCATGTACAGTTCATTGAGGTCTAGTTCCCATGTACAGTTCATTGAGGTCTAGTTCCCATGTACAGTTCATTGAGGTCTAGTTCCCATGTACAGTTCATTGAGGTTCTAGTTCCCATGTACAGTTCATTGAGGTTTAGTTCCCATGTACAGTTCATTGAGGTCTAGTTCCCATGTACAGTTCATTGAGGTCTAGTTCCCATGTACAGTTCATTGAGGTCTAGTTCCATGTACAGTTCATTGAGGTCTAGTTCCCATGTACAGTTCATTGAGGTCTAGTTCCCATGTACAGTTCATTGAAGTCTAGTTCCCATGTACAGTTCATTGAGGTTTAGTTCCCATGTACAGTTCATTGAGGTCTAGTTCCCATGTACAGTTCATTGAGGTCTAGTTCCCATGTACAGTTCATTGAGGTTTAGTTCCCATGTACAGTTCATTGAGGTCTAGTTCCCATGTACAGTTCATTGAGGTCTAGTTCCCATGTACAGTTCATTGAGGTCTAGTTCCCATGTACAGTTCATTGAGGTCTAGTTCCCATGTACAGTTCATTGAGGTCTAGTTCCCATGTACAGTTCATTGAGGTATAGTTCCCATGTACAGTTCATTGAGGCTTAGTTCCCATGTACAGTTCATTGAGGTCTAGTTCCCATGTACAGTTCATTGAGGTTTAGTTCCCATGTACAGTTCATTGAGGTCTAGTTCCCATGTACAGTTCATTGAGGTCTAGTTCCCATGTACAGTTCATTGAGGTCTAGTTCCCATGTACAGTTCATTGAGGTCTAGTTCCCATGTACAGTTCATTGAGGTCTAGTTCCCATGTACAGTTCATTGAGGTCTAGTTCAGTTCCTTGAGGTCTAGTTCCCATGTACAGTTACAGTTCCTTGAGGTATAGTTCCCATTTACAGTTCCTTGAGGTCTAGTTCCCATGTACAGTTCATTGAGGTCTAGTTCCCATGTACAGTTCATTGAGGTTTAGTTCCCATGTACAGTTCATTGAGGTCTAGTTCCCATGTACAGTTCATTGAGAGTCTAGTTCCCATGTACAGTTCATTGAGGTCTAGTTCCCATGTACAGTTCATTGAGGTCTAGTTCCCATGTACAGTTCATTGAGGTCTAGTTCCCATGTACAGTTCATTGAGGTCTAGTTCCCATGTACAGTTCATTGAGGGTCTAGTTCAGTTCATTGAGGTCTAGTTCCCATGTACAGTTCAGTTCATTGAGGTTTAGTTCCCATGTACAGTTCCTTGAGGTCTAGTTCCCATGTACAGTTCATTGAGGTCTAGTTCCCATGTACAGTTCATTGAGGTCTAGTTCCCATGTACAGTTCATTGAGGTCTAGTTCCCATGTACAGTTCATTGAGGTCTAGTTCCCATGTACAGTTCATTGAGGTCTAGTTCCCATGTACAGTTCATTGAGGTCTAGTTCCCAGTACAGTTCATTGAGGTCTAGTTCCCATGTACAGTTCCATTGAGGTCTAGTTCCCATGTACAGTTCATTGAGGTCTAGTTCCCATGTACAGTTCATTGAGGTCTAGTTCCCATGTACAGTTCATTGAGGTCTAGTTCCCATGTACAGTTCATTGAGGTCTAGTTCCCATGTACAGTTCATTGAGGTCTAGTTCCCATGTACAGTTCATTGAAGTCTAGTTCCCATGTACAGTTCATTGAGGTTTAGTTCGCATGTACAGTTCATTGAGGTCTAGTTCCCATGTACAGTTCATTGAGGTCTAGTTCCCATGTACAGTTCATTGAAGTCTAGTTCCCATGTACAGTTCATTGAGGTCTAGTTCCCATGTACAGTTCATTGAGGTCTAGTTCCCATGTACAGTTCATTGAGGTCTAGTTCCCATGTACAGTTCATTGAGGTATAGTTCCCATGTACAGTTCATTGAGGTTTAGTTTGCATGTACAGTTCATTGAGGTCTAGTTCCCATGTACTGTTCATTGAGGTTTAGTTCCCATGTACAGTTCATTGAGGTTTAGTTCCCGTGTACAGTTCATTGGGGTATAGTTCCCATGTACAGTTCATTGAGGTATAGTTCCCATGTACAGTTCATTGAGGTTTAGTTCCCATGTACAGTTCATTGAGGTCTAGTTCCCATGTACAGTTCATTGAGGTCTAGTTCCCATGTACAGTTCATTGAGGTTTAGTTCCCATGTACAGTTCATTGAGGTCTAGTTCCCATGTACAATTCATTGAGGTATAGTACCCATGTACAGTTCATTGAGGTCTAGTTCCCATGTACAGTTCATTGAAGTAAAGTTCCCATGTACAATACATTGAAGAATTGTCCCCTTCAACCCAGGCATAGTCCACATATAGTTCTCCACTACAGTTCTTTGTTATACTGCCGCGTACACACTGCATAGAGGTATAGCCAGCACTACATTCCATTGAGATGACATCACTACAGTTGATTGTGACACTAACCCTCTATACAGTTCATTCAGGTATAAGTCCCCCACCCCCACCACCACCACCCATTAAAATCACTGATGTATTGTGAAGATATCTATTTTGAGTCACTCTAGAATTATCAAAAAGACCAGGGCCTAGATTTTCGAAGCTCTCTTAGGGCTAAGAGAGTCGTAAGTGCCATACATTAACATAGACTTACGACTATCTTAGCGCTAAGGGCTTCTGAAAATAGATTCAGGCCTAGATTTTCAAAGCTCTCTTAGAGCCAAGAGAGTCGTAAGTTAATGTTAATGTATGGCACTTACGACTATCTTAGCGCTAAGAGAGCTTCGAAAATCTAGGCCCAGGCCTGTACTATCTTATGCAGCACATCAGTTTGTGTGTTCACCGAGATAAGAATTCATCTGGAACATACAGTTTCCTGAGATAAGAATCAATATAAGGTTCATTGTTATGTGGGGCGGTGGGGTAGCCTAGTGGTTAAAGCGTTCGCTCACCACGCCGAAGACCCGGGATCGATTCCCCATATGGGTACAATGTATGAAGCCCATTTCTGATGTCCCCCGCCATGATATTGCTGGTTGCTTAAAGCGGTGTAAAACTAAACTCACTCACTAACACTCATTGTTATGTGGTCTACCGGTCGACAGTTCATAGGGGTATCCCCTTCCCCACGACATCGTTTTCATTGTAATATGCTTGCTTTTTTGTCCATACCTTTGTCTGAGATGTGCGAGTTAATGTGTTGGGTAAATCCCAGTAAATGTGATTTTGACGTTGAAGGGACTACGGTACACAATCAACACTGGCTCATGTGTCCGGATGCCCAACACTGACGACATGCTACCAAACTGCGTCCCATGTAGGTGCCTACACCAAGGTTACATCATATCGTCATCACTATAAAATGCAGGCTTATGTTTGTTTTCACTATTATTAAATTGGTATTTCTCTTACTGAGTGGAATCCTCAAGTTCTGTGTTTCCGTGTTTTGCGTTCATTATGTACTAGTAGTTCAAAGAAAATGGCAGTGCCTGCTGATCGTGGTGCCCAAGACCACACGCTCACATGTGCACAGTGATATAAATTATCTCCCCCACACAGACGAGAGTACATACCTCGGATCCAGCTATATCGGCACTGAGACAAACGGGCTGAAAACTGATACTTGGTTCTTTCGTCTTGGTGCCCTCAACTTTACTGTCAGCTATGCCAACCCTGGATGCGTCCCAACATTCCGGGGGAAAGTCGATACAGTACCGTCACGTGAGTACAGTGTGTTACTAAGCATTTGTTTTAGATATCTTTACAAGGAAATAACTAGAGCCATCCCTCGCAACATCGCTCTTCGGGATACCGCGGATCAGGTTAAACCGTTGTTGAGCTCAGGTTAATCCTGTTGTAAATTAACGAAATTCAGTGCGGATTGCAATGAACAGTGTTTATCGTACATAACAGTGTTCTTTTCAGGTGCTTAAAAACATTCTGGGTTTTCTTGAATAACCAGACGAGCAGCGGAACATCGTAATACCTTATAGACAACTTTATCGTAAAGACATGCCATCAGCCGACTTATACCGCGAGTAAACACTGCCATCCGAAAACGTATGATGTCAGAAAACTAATAATAAATGATCTTCCTCAATTCAATTTTATGTGATTAAATTCAATCCTATTTTCATTCATTAAAACCTTTTACAGTAACATCTGAGAAAACGTATTACTAGAGTTCATTGATCTTTACAATGACACAATTATATCAAGAGTTCATTAAATGATCCATACTTGATACAGGCCATGGAACTATTACACTGTAATGCATATGCATTTGACATTTAATTACCAGTGTCACTCATTAGCATTTATGAACGATGTTCAGTATGAATGGTGCACTACCCGCTCCACCAATATTTTAGTTAGAAAGCAATGGAGCCATTCTCTTCCCACAGATGTTACTTGTCATTTCTTCCTACGAACCTCTGTTCTAATACGTCCATTTCATTGTGCGAGTGTTCAGGATTCGTGATTGGTTGCAATCAGATTTAGTTGTGCAATCAGCGACGTTGTTTCAAAAGTGATCATTTGCAAGGCCTCGGTTATTTCCGTATGCTTCGGGAAAACTAGAACCGCTTTCCCTGCGCGATGCGCAAACGTTTCTTATAGACAGAACTCAGTCATGTAAATGGCGGATCAATGGCGTCTCCATCGCCCTCGTTGACAATGGACAAGCTAGCCATTAAATGTCTTGTGTGTCACATCAACACAAGTTCCTGGCAGAGGAGGGATATTTGTGACCCAACATTTGCTTGTATTAGTCAAGTTGATGTAACACGTGTTCTGATTGGACAGAAAGCGCTTTTGAGCAATTAGATTGATAAAAAGCGCTTTACAAATATTTGTATGTATGTATGTATGAAAGAAGGGAGATAATTCGTGTTGCGATTTTTTTGCCGCTAGGGGATTTTACGAGAACCGGTAAGTATGACCGTATTAGAACAGAGGTTCGTAGGAAGAAATGACAAGTAACCTCTGTGGGAAGAGAATGCAATGGAGCATGTACAACTAAATTTATTTGCTTATCTTTTATTTACTGTTATGTTTGAGCATAAATCAGGTTTCCTATGATGACAACGCATAATAACCACATTTGTGTTTCAGCTCCAGTAAATACAGGTGTATACTTTAACGGATATGTGCCGCAAATTACGGATGACGCTGCTTTCGGAATCCCCGCCGGCTGTCAATAGCAAAGCAACTGCAATTAATAAAGTTCATTTCTTGTCCTGGAATGATTTTTGTTTCATTTAAAATAATTCACAATTAAATTGTGATCAATAGATATCTGTCAAAGTACGGTGTCTGTATGTTATTACTTGGTGGCATATAACGAGTCTTGACTTGTACCAACAGGTGAACTATGTATAGCCAGATGTGCTGTGTTACATTTGGAGACGACAGTGTAATATCTTTGGTTCTTCCAAGCAGTCACTGGTGAACTCTGTAAACTCTTCAAAATCAGACCTGTGGGTGAGTGTTAATATGTATTATGGTGCAAACCACTTTAAGAGGTTTCTTCTAAACTTCTCTTATCCAAAATGCCAAATTGTGTTCGAAAGTGCTCCGAAATTCTGTCTTGATAATATTTTAAGCAAACGTTCATCCTTTTTTGTCACTAATCTCCTACGGTTACGACCTATTATCTCTAGCGCTATATATAAATGTCAGTGAACACCTCCTCACAGTCGCTGGGCCGTTTGGCGTACGTGGGTTACTGACCATACACCACATTGTGTAATTCCTCTACCCACAAATACTTGACTGACATGGTCACTTAGATTGTATATGGGTTGGGATGAAGGTCATGGCCGCCGCTTCACCGCCGATCACGTTGACATTGACCAGTGTATGAAATAAGCAAAAACCCCAGCCAGACATCAGGGCTGGTAACTCCAAAATTATTGTTACCAACCCAAAATGGATTTAACCGGACAAGAGTGAGTGAGAGGGTTTAGTTTTACGCCGCACTCAGCAATATTCCAGCTATAAATATTCCAGTATTCCAATCTGTAAATAATCGAGTCTGGACCAGACAATCCAGTGATCAACAGTATGAGCATCGATCTGAGCAATTTGGGATGCGATGACATGTGTCAAACAAGTCAGCGAGCCTGACCACCCGACCCTTTAGTCAACTCTTACGACAAGCATGGTTTTACAGAAGAGCAATTCTAACCCGGATCGTCACGGGTCTAACCAGACAAGACAATCCTAAGAAAATTGCTCAGATGTATGAAACATGTTATCTAAAATGTTTACCAGACCATCGGGTTGACTAGCTGTAGATTTAGACCCTCCATCAGAAATCTAGCTCGTCTTTCATACACTGCCTTGACCGCATCCGTCTTCCTTCCTGTGTGTTGGCGATTGGGTGGATCTCTGGAACACTGGTCACACTGTCCCAATGTTCGTTCTGTCACATTACTTGTACCATTACTTGTACCATTTCGACCTATTTCCAGCACGTGAACTACATGTACCCATGGCTGCTGTCTTCTTAAACTTCAACACTGTAGGTTGTGCTCGGTTATCTCACTGAGTTACCATCCGAGGGGAAAATGGATGCTACTGAACACACACGTAAATGTATGAGGCTCAGAGGATTAGGACGTCCTTACTTCATTTGAAAAAATATCATTTAGACTCGTGAATAGAATTGGTCTTCAGTAACCAATGTTTGTCGCAGGAGGTGACCAACGGGAAAGGGTGTTCAGGAGCACTGACTTGGTTTGATAATTGTCTGGTGCTGTCTCGATTATTTACAAACTGCCACCGTATAGCTGGAATATTGCTGAGTGCGGCGCTAAACAACACACACACAAACAAACAAACAAACAAACAAACAAACAAACTTGTCTACTCGCGCTTTGACATACCGTAGCAAGGACATGTGTTGTGACACCATACACCATTTTCAGTCTGTCAATATGTCTGCATGGATTTTGAGAAAGATTTGTCCAACTTCAGGTCTTAACTGGACTGAGGGCAGTGCTTTGCGGAATTAGTTTATATTGGCTACCGATAGTCTGGGTGGACGATAAACAGCAAAAAGCTACAAAGTCAACGCATGATCACCAGTATGATACTTTAAAGGTTTAGATTTACATTGGCACTGCAAATTTCCAAATTTGTTATTCAACAGATGTTTTTCAATGCATTTCCTTTTTATTTTATCTTGCACCATATGTCCACATAACATTTGTTTCAGATTGACAATTGACTTGTTTTTGCTTGTGGCTGTGACGAGCTGCAATGGTGGGCGAGATACAAGCAAGCTTTGGCGATAATCTGATACTATCACTATTTGATACTGATTTATAAACTTATACTTAAGATATTGAGATCAAAGTACAATGGTCTATTACTAGAGATTTCTGATGATAATGGTGACTGTCCTTCAATGTGTCTTTTGCTTCTGATCATGACATCTTTGACTGCACTTGAGGAAGATGGTTTTGTATGGAAGAACCAGCATGTTCTGGATGAATTATACTCTACCAAAAAAGAAAAGCATAGGTGATATTGCGATATGACATATTAAACATTTGTTTGATTGTTATAAGATCGCCATTATACTGCTGGTTTGTTGTGTACATGGAACGAATACACAGCGCAAAACGCATCTTCTACAAGATTATCGTCTACAAGTATGCCTCAGGACAGTCTGTCGGCTGTAGATATTTTCTCAGCACCATCTATCTAGTTAAGCAATGTGTTGAGCGAAGTGCCGTAGAATCACACATATCTGTATTGTTATTTCTCCCTTGTCCATTCTTCTCAACGAGCTTTCTAGTGTCTGGCTCTATTTCTTTAACTCAGCTGCAAGTACAGTGTTACCAAATTTCAATTTCACATGTTTTTATAGTTTTGTTCAGAGTAGAATATGTAACAGTTGCCACTTAATACTTTCACTTTCATGGTTTTCAAAGCTTATGCAACATTATGGAGTGTTTTCTTACGTATCCTGTAAAACTGGGTGGTACTTGATTATTACTCATGTGTATAGATATAGAAATCATAAACTCAGATGGTAATGTTCAACTCACTTAAAAAATGGTCATGCTTCCAAAATGGGCATCGGCTTAGTAGCCAGGGTAAGAATATTCCCCACACAATTGCTGGTCTTCTTTCAACTTGAGATATAATGTGAGATGGGCGGCAAGTGTTAGCGCCCCTTATATACCTCAAAAGACTTAAGATGATTTTACAACTCAATGAGTCAGAATATAGTGGAAAGGCCCAGAAAATTGTAGGACATTCCAGAACCCTGTCTAAATGTAGCACAAGTCTAAATCTAAAGCACACTCTGCTCCTTGATGAATGTACTACATATGAATAATGAATAACGCTGCCACACAACAGGATGTATATTGCCTTACTACTGGGAATCATCAATAAAGGATTAAATGATATATAGCACACGTTAAGAAACGTTTCTCAGAAATAATAGAACTAAGAGTGTCATCATAATGTTTAATGTGTTGACAAACGTGACACATCGTGACATACATACCAAAAAGTTCAAACAGCACTAGCAAACACCAGTTGCATAGACCAACACCCAAAAATGAAAATGACAAACATGAAGCACTCGGTCATTCACTATCCTATGTACCCTCCACCCACGTCCAAAACACAGGCGCACCTTGTTCTCATGCTCATTATCAAGTTCATAAAGAAAGTTTGCGGAATCGCATTCCATTCCTCTACTAGAGCTCTGCGGAGTCCAGGAAGATCCACTGGTGGTGGAGTTCATCCCAGGCATGCTTAATTGGGTTGAGGTCTGGAGAGCATGCTGGCCACTCCATTTGCTCTACACCCTGCTGCCTAAGGAATTCATGGTCCTATGAGGCCAAGCTTTGTCGTCCTGCAGTAAAGAGAGTCGACCATAAATGCCATGCATAGATTGCAGGAATGGTACTGCTATAGGAGCCATGACCCCCCACCCCCACCGCCAAACGGTTATGTATGACCACAGTTGCATCTGTGATTCGCTCTCCATTACGACAATAAATCCTCTGCCGACCATCATGGAAGGACAAATTGAATCTGCTTTCATCTGTGAAGAGCACACGAGACCATTGACGTTGATTCCAGCGGCCATGATGTCCACTCCATGTCAAACACACCTGCCTGTGACGTGGAGTTAGTGGTGGACGAATTGCAGATCGCCTACAGCGGAGTCTGGCTGCCCTTAAACGTCGACGAACGGTGCTCCTGGATATCCTTACATTCTTAACACTGAAGTGTTCTGTCTGATGATATACTGCGTTAAGGAATCTGTTTATTTACCCAGTGTTAATCATATGCCTATCATCTCGGACTGTTGTGACATATTCCACGGACCCACTGGCTTGAAATCCCTGCCACAGTCTACCAATAGCGTTCTGTCTCACATTAAAGCGGACAGCAACCTGCCGCTGAGTTTGATCTGATTCCAAAAGGCCTATAGCCTGACCCCTTTCAACAAGTGTCAAAAAAACGTCTCATGTTAAGCTGCGATTTCAAACAGGAACCTGAACAGTGAACGACAGTGAAAAAGCATCAATGCATGTGTGTTGTCCACCGCTTTCCATGGATAGAGCGACTTGCACGTGCAAATCATTGACATTAAGTGGCAGGTGGATTTCCATGTTGGCAATATGAATAAAAAAATGTGCTATTTGTAACAGAATGTATCGGACATTAAAGAACGTAATAATGACATTTCAACGGCCTGATGTGTTTTTCCACACTGTTAAGAAAGTTTGTAAAACATTCAGATGTATATATTTCAAACAAACATTAAGATTTAACAACTTTTAAGAAATACGGTTACCAATAGCTTGATCCTTCATTAATGACATCGAGTATATTTAAACTGTCTTAGTTGTGTGTCAAAAAGTATACATCCATGTTTGATGGTGGCTAAACGTGACAGAAACAGTAAACGGTTATTCGATAGTCAAGCATTCCAGCATTCAAGGTTGCTCATCTTCACTTACATCACAAAAGGTCTTGGATGTTTCCTTCTGTATATACATGTATGAACAAATGGGTGTCTTTATTAAGGGTCGGAATATGGCTGAAAGATAATGACGATTAAATGTCACTTCATTGAGGTAATATATATGTGTGGATGTGCTCATTTGACAGTCTCTTCATAACGTAGAGTTACTATAGTGCTAACTAAAAATGTAGTCTCGGTCTCTTTGTACAGAGCTTCTATTATTACAGAGCAGTCTGTCATTTGAAGTATTTGCTTACATGATTTTGAAGTAAATATTGTTCTACTTATTAATGGAGTCTGTACAGAGCTTTGTCGTGAACATATTGAAAGTAAGTTCCGCGAAGACGAATATATCCATTAATAAGTATAAAGATAAACAATTATACACCGTCTCAATTTAGAAAACAACTTATGGCATCTCAGATTTAATAACTATTTTCTTAAAAGGCATTTTCTGTGATGTGAAATGTTAAACTGTATCACGTGACTAACTTACACATGTAAAACAAATTATCCCATGGGCATAAAGCTTGAAATACAGATAAAACATATTAAATTCCATCAGTATATATACGTGTATGTATCTGTTAATTCAGTCGATTATCTGTTTATATACCATCTCTTATACTTTACTTGTTGTATTGTCCTTTGTCGAAAGATTCTACAATCAAAGTCCATTTATTATCAATATATAACTTGTTTTAGTCACGATTTGGCTGAACTAATGCCGATGTGATTGTAAATCCTAACTCACTCACTCATTAAAAACGGTCGGCAGCACCAAGGGCAAGCCTAGTGTCATAATCATGATCATTTCGTGTTGCCTGTATGTACACTCTTCAAACAAAGAAACGCATAGGTCAATTTGAGAATATTGATTCATGTAGCTGAGGCAAAAACAATACTATTTTTTTCCAAAAGGTCATCTTTTTGTGATTGTAAACAGCTTCAGTGCCAAAACACAGCAATTTAACTTTTCCCCATGTTTTAGAAGCGTTTGAAGAAATATTCGCCCAAAACGTCATCAAAAAGACATGCAAAGCAAACTACACGTGCACGTAAGCGGAAAAGCATGCAGTATCGATTACTATATAAAGGCAAACATTGTGTTTAATTTTGTCATCAGCTTTTGCCTGGAAAAGAGGAAATCATCATGTCACAACTGAGTGCCGCCAATCGAAACATCACTATAAGCCGCCTTGAAGCTGGGGAGTCGCAGTCTGCAGTTACCCGACATTTCAAAGTTCATCAGAGCACCATATCTCGCCTTTGGAATCGTGTCCTGCAGACCAAGCCCACCCAAGATCGCCCGAGAAGCGGCCGTCGAAGAGTTACCACCCAAGCATCCCTGGTTTGAGAAGAATTTCCTACCAAACGGTCAGGAATTGATTGCTTGAAGTGGGGATTCGGCCAAGTAGGCCAGTTGTCGCCCCTGTTTTGAGAGACTTCAATCGGCGCAATCTCTTGCGGTGGTGTCGTAGAGCCCGGAACTGGTACCTTAGAAACTGGAGGCGAGTCTGGTTCAGTGAAAAGTCACGATTTCTTCTTCGTCAACAAACATCGCGGTTTTCGTGTTATTCCAGTCAGAACTGCGGTGCAGGATATCTGCGGTGTTTGACAACATGTACCGAATGTTTGGTACTTGTGAGACACAATCAAAACACTTTCCAAAACATTTATTTTTTGTATTTTGTTTTAGTATTGTACCAAAACACCAGTTGTACACTATCTTTTGTACATGTAGTTCACCGAGATAGGGTTTCGTCTGGTACTTACAGCTCCCTGCGATAAGTGTCAACCTAAGGTTCTTATAGTTCATTGTGTTGCGACCTATCTTTCTATCTACAGTGCATAGAGGTATCTCCTTCCCATGAGCATTATTTTATTGTAGAATGCTTTGTACCCCTTTAAAGACATTGTTGAATGTCTTTTAAGAAGAAATTCACATAATGACAAGGACGGAACACAAGCATGTCAGAATATTTAAGCCATTACGATGCGGCTTGTGCGTTGAATCGGCATGCTTTGGATCTTGGGCGCGGAGAGTCGTTGGATGGGTGACCGTGTTTGGCAGCTTGACACCTGAGAGTTTCTAGGACTTCAGTCCTTCCCCGCAACGAAACATGTGATACATATGGTCTCACCTTAGGCAAGTGAGTTTGTTAAAATTGCCTCTGTTCACCCAGCAGAAAAATGGGTACCCGTCGGGATAAGTCACGTGACTATAACCTTCTAGCGCCAAACAGGCAGCTTGGGTTATCCGGGGTAATAATGTACTAATGGTAATAATGCGCGCTTTGAGCATTCCCCTTTGTGCTGTGGAGTATTGCGCGGTACAAGTACCCTCATTATTATTTATTATTATTATCTTGATAGGGAATCAGCGGGAGGGGTTACGTTTTCATGACCTCAGACACAATCTTGTCTCGTCCAGAATTAATAATTTAATCTTGTGCAGCTTTGACAGAACGTTATTTTGAAAACACCTGTTGGAAAGATAAACGGAATAGGTTCCGTTCAATCGAATCAGTGCTATGTTGTAACATTTGTAATTATATAAAAAATACCAGAATGTGTTGGTTTTATTTCATAACTTGTGCTTATATACATCTCAGACGGTTGGCAGAATGGGGTTAGTCGTTCGGTTTCACCTATATTTGACACTAAAATGGAATCGTTTCAGTGAGAGCGAATAGAACGCCGTTCCCGATTTTATCAGGTATTATGAAAACAATCACAGACACGTATCCAGTGACTATAAAACTCACGGTCAGTTTGTCTCCGTCATAACGTCCAGGACTTGATGTCCGTCATGCTGCTACTTCTGGTCAGTGCGTCCTGTCTGGCGGCCGCCAGCGCTCAGCGCATATCTTGCACTATGGACAATAAATGGTCGGCCACCATGTTCGACATTCGAGCGACCTCCCAAGGATATGGTGTAAGTTGACCACAGGCACATTGTATGTGCACCTTTAGGTGTTTGTAACATGTAATTCATAGTTTATCTAATCTACTGCACCATCCCTAAATGTATATTTCCAAAAACATCGACATGAATATATATGGTCCATACTGTCATCTGCGGCAGGTATCTTTTGTGAGTGAGGCGCATGTTTATTGGATACGAGAGGGTGAGTGAGTGAGTGAGTGAGTGTGGGAGTGGGTGCTACCTTTTTACAGGTTTTAGTGTGGTTAGACAGGGTACCGTAGATCATGAATGGGAATGTGTGGTGAATTTACCAAAATACACAAATAATATTAAATTCTTATATAATTTATGAATGTTGCTTTATACACATCTATGCCATTCTAACAGTGTGAAAGTTCACGAGGCCATGGTATGTGCATATGTCATATGAAATAGATATGTAAAGCGTTTTACAATGTCGCACAATTGATGGTTCAGGCAAAATGATTAGTGGGTAATGTCCTAGAGTCAAGCAGAATCTGTCTTGTGTTGCTCATCACATCTTCCTCCTGTAAACCGGAGGACATTGCAAGAGAGATTGCATGCGTTCTAAAAGTTTGTATGAAGGAAGTATTTGGGTTTCTGAACCCAGTTTTACATAAGTATCTTCTCCACAATCTAAACATATATACTCACGTCCAACTGAAACTTGCTTCCTGACACAGTACTGACAGTGTGCAGAATTTCAGCCCTATGTCACTAAAACCTTTTGTAATACGAAGATTGACAAGCACACCACAAGATTTAATTAAGATTTATTGAATATTAATGTATTGACGTGCCATTTACAGAAGGGGTTAAATTTGAAATTTATATATCCAAAAGATAAAGTCTTTACACGGTCATAGACTTTCACAGTTGTCAAAAAGCATTGTCAATGACGGACGTGTCCTCCTTGGACCTGGATGCATGCAAACACGTCGCGCATTGATAACGTCAGCCGTCTGATGACATTGTTGGGGATTCTCTGCTACTCCTCCCTCAGCGCTTGAATCAACGGCCGACGTGTTTGTGGAGGTGGTTGTCGTTGTCTGATACGGCGATCGAGGTGGTCCCAGAGGTGCTTAATCGGTGACATATTGGAAGCCAGGTTAGAACGTTGACATTGTTGCGATTCAGAAAGTCCTGTACAACTCTAGCAACATGGGGCCTGGCGTTGTCATGTTGGAAGAGAGTCCCTCTCTGATGTTGCTACATGAACGGGAGAACTACCGGCCTCAAAACGTTGTCGATGTAGCGTTGACCAGTCAGTGTCTCGTCAAACACAACAAGTCTAGTGGTCCGGTCTCCAATAATGCCTCCCCAGATCATCACATCCCCTCCGCCGAAAGGCTGAATGCAATAAGGAGCCATTCGTTCACCCACTCTCCTGTAGGCTCATGTCCTTCCGTCATTATGGAATAGAGAGAACCTGCTCTCGTCCGAAAAGAGTACCCTCTGTCAGTCACGTCTCTGCCAGCGTCGTACGTGACGTGCCCACTGTAATCTCTGCTGGCGATGTCTAAGTGTGAGAAATGTTCTTCTGTACGGTCTGTAGTTCCTAATGCTGTAGCTACGGAGACGCCTGGCCACTGTTAATCGACTGAGGCGGCGACCTAATGCCGTTGAGGTGTACCGGTCTTCCTGTGCTGTTATAATGCGAGGTCTCCCTGATCTGGGCCGGTCTTTCGTCTGGCCAGTCTGTTGGAACCGCTGGATGAGGTGGGATATAGCCGTGGTAGAGCAACCGATGGTTCTTGCAACGTGACCACGAGAATTCCCCGTTTGGATCTTACCGATGGCTCGTTCACGTTGTTCTGCTGTAAGTCTCGGCATCTTTACTGCGGTTTTCCAATGACACTGATAACATCGGGTTATATAGAGGCATTTTATACCATAAATTGCACATACAGTTCGTGCAGCTGCGATAAAACCGATTTTACAAGAACCTTGCCTGTAAACCATGCTTTGGAAATGTTGCGTTCCCGCTGTACGTTTCAAGTTCTCACGGGAGAACTCAGGACATAGTATTTTGAAATATTTGAAAAGACACATTTTCTTTAGAGCGAAAATAATAGGGGTCAAGTTTCTTTTTGACGTGAGTATATTTAATGTGGGCATTCGATAACTGTTTACAGAACGATCACGCCCAGTATAACCAAGACATTTGTGTTTTAGGAGTTCCAGGTAGTTTAACTCTCAGGCCGAACAAGACCCGACATATCTTTTCTCCATGACTGTTAATTGGTGTTTGTAAATGTTGGTGTAAGGGTACGAACATTCATCTTGTTGAATACACGAAGTCGGAATGATTCATATTGCATAAAAAACAGTTCCAAAACCGGTCTTAGATGGTATCCAATGAATTTATACGTTGGAAATTTAGTCTTCGATATGGCAATTCTTTGACAGTATTTTTAAACGGAGGCCATAGAAATTCTGGAAAATATCAATTTGAAATCAGTGTGGCCTCTACAATCATTCTGCTCATGCTTTATATATCAGATAATGGCTGACTTTTACTACGACTTCATGAAGGGAACCACTGCCATCCAGTACTATCAGTCCGATTCCCAAGTAAAGGCGCGCAAAGTGGTCACATCGTACTTCACGGTAGCAACATTTATTGGTTGTTCTTTGGGAATGGGTCACAGAGAAGTTCATGTGATAATGTGGTTCAGCACTGTAGAATGAGTGAGTGAGTGATTGAGTGATTGAGTATGATTTAACGTCGCTTTTAACAATATTCCAGCAATATCACGGCGGGGGACACCAGAAATGGGCTTCACACATTGTACCCACACGGGGAATCGAACCCGGGTCTTCAGCGTGACGAGCGAACGCTTTAACCATTAGGCTACCCCATCGCCCACACTGAAGAACAACAGGGTCATTTTGAAAGCTTTTGAATCTCATTTCTACTTTTCCCCTACACTTTTTCAATATCTCCCAGCTAGTTGACGAACACATCAAGAGTTTTGTCTTTATCACCTTATCAGTATCAATGCGGTTCAACTTGGTACCTATGGTTCTTGATGTACGATTCGCCGTGGTATCTATGGTTCTTGAGGCATGATTTGCCAGGGTACCTATGGTTCTTGACTTGTGACACGCCGTGGTATCTATGGTTCTTGAGGCATGATTCGCCTTTGTACGTATGGTTCTTGAGGTATGATTCCCCTTTGTACCTATGGTTCTTGAGGTATGATTCCCCTTTGTACCTAAGGTTCTTGAGGCATGATTCGCCTTTGCACCTATGGTTCTTGAGGCATGATTCCCTTTGTACCTATGGTTCTTGAGGCATGATTCCCCTTTGTACCTAAGGTTCTTGAGGCATGATTCGCCTTTGTATCTATGGTTCTTGAGGCATGATTCCCCTTTGTACCTATGGTTCTTGAGGTATGATTCCCCTTTGTACCTATGGTTCTTGAGGTATGATTCCCCTTTGTACCTAAGGTTCTTGAGGCATGATTCGCCGTGGTACCTATGGTTCCTGAGGCATGATTCGCCTTTGTATCTATGGTTCTTGAGGTATGATTCCCCTTTGTATCTATGGTTCTTGAGGTATGATTCCCCTTTGTACCTATGGTTCTTGAGGTATGATTCCCCTTTGTACCTATGGTTCTTGAGGCATGATTCGCCTTTGTACCTATGGTTCTTGAGGCATGATTCCCCTTTGTATCTATGGTTCTTGAGGTATGATTCCCCTTTGTACCTATGGTTCTTGAGGTATGATTGCCCTTTGTACCTATGGTTCTTGAGGTATGATTCCCCTTTGTACCTATGGTTCTTGAGGTATGATTCCCCTTTGTACCTAAGGTTCTTGAGGCATGATTCGCCGTGGTACCTATGGTTCTTGAGGCATGATTCGCCAGGGTACCTATGGTTCTTGACTTAAGCACGCCGTGGTATCTATGGTTCTTGAGGCATGATTCCCCTTTGTACCTATGGTTCTTGAGATATGATTCCCCTTTGTACCTAAGGTTCTTGAGGCATGATTCGCCAGGGTACCTAAGGTTCTTGACTTAAGCACGCCGTGGTATCTATGGTTCTTGAGGTATATTCGCCGTTGTACCTAGATTCACACCATTATCTACAGTCCATCGAGCTCCGGTTCTCCTTGAACGTTCAGTGCTTTTAACTATGGTTCACTCTGTTACCCACAGCATATTAAATTTCCTATGGTACCAGTTCTGTTGATCCTGGGGGCGGTAGCCTAATACAGTAAAGTTGGATGGAACTGGAAATAATATTGTTCAGGGACAGTCAGACTGACAAATGGACACCGTATAACAACATTATACAGTATTATTGTATGTGGGTCAATAATTGTAAGGAGTGATATGACAATGACCCGGTCACCTGCCTAGCGGCGGTTGGGTAGTAGTGTGGTTAAAGTGTTCGCACGTCACACCGAAGACCTGGGTTCGATTCCCCACACTGATACAATGTGTGAAGCCCATTCCCGGTGTCCCCCGACGTGTTATTGCTGGAATATTGCTAAAAGCGGCGGAAGATTAGACTCACTCACTCATTCTGTTGGTCCTGGTTCTCTTTATATATAATATACTGTGGCATGGTGCTACCTGTTGCCTACAAGTTGTTTGTTTGTTGTTTAACTCCGCAGTCAGCAGCATCCCAGCAACAAGTCGGTGGTCAGTAAAAAAATCGAGTCCAGTGACATGATGAGCGCCGATCTGCCACATTGACGTCCTGGCGCCTATCGTTCTGTGAGATACATCGTGGCCCACTTGTTTACTACAGTTTATTGAGCTATATTTTCCCTGTAACCTACAGTTCCTTGAGGCATGGCCAGCTGTGGTCAACTGTGACACGTACGTAATACATACAACACGTTAGGTTATGCCTGACCCTATACTTAGAGTTCATTGAGGAATGACTCACAGTGTGAATTTATAACCGGCCAGATTCCAGTCACCAGGTAAATTCCCATGTACCTACATTAATATTACCCGTTCAACAGATCGGTGAGCAATAAATTCTGATTCTCAGCTTCCCGGGGAGTATTCAATCCACGTTGCCTCTGAGACGCCATCGCCTGAGTGAGTGAGTAAGCAGCCATTAGGCTTCCGCCAATATCATGTGCATATAGTTTATTGGGGTATCTTGTGATGTGATGCATACCGTTCATTGTGTTATGCATTGTCCTTATTTCAAGGGCAATGGCGACCATGGGGTAGCCTATGGGTGAAGCGTTCGCACGTGACACCGAAGACCTTGGTTCGATTCCCCACATGGGTGCAGTGTGTAAAGGTCATTTCTGTCGTCCTCCGCCTTGATAATGCTGGAATATTGCTAAAGGCGGCGTAAAACCATACTCACTCACTCAATGTGCAGTTTGGAATACCATTTTCTAAGGTATGTGAAGTAAATCATATAAATATTATTTCAGTCTAAGTAAACTTAGGCTCAGTATTATTCGTTACACTACTATACTGAGTCTAACAAAACATATTAGAAGGTCGCGTCAGCTACCCTTTGAGCGACCTATGACCGTCCAATCAAACGCGAGACGGCCGAACGGATTTAACCAATCAGACAACGACTACTTGTTAGGTTTCGGCGGGACTTACAAAACGGTTTTTGGATTTTCTCTTCCCTGGTCGCTGACACTGATCTATCAACAAACGAAAATCCGCATAAAACACGGATATTTTACCTGCAGTATATACGCTTTTGGATTTCTAATGACATGGTTACTATTTGCTTATATTTTCGCTAGATGACATCCTTGAATATTGACAAAAACGCTTTTTTCAGCGACTGTTTACTCATTGCGGGTATCACTCGCAAGCGGTCGTACGGAAAATAGCATTCGGAATCGTTCGAGTTTTTGAGATAAAGGTTCAAACGGTATGCGCGAATGTTAACTTTCGCGATTTGGTAAGCTGTGTCCTGATTGGTCAGTCCAAAAAGTTAGCTGACGCGACCTTCTACTAGGTTTTGTTAAACTCAGTATAGCAGTGTAACGAATAATACTGAGCCTAAGTTTACTTAGACTGATGTTATTTTCACTTTGCAGAAGGAACGCTACAACATCGAAGCTGATGGCACATGCACCAAGGTTGCCATCACTGAAAAGTTGCTGCCAAATGCCGTCGTGGGTAGGTGCCTACGTCACTACTGCCCAATGTTTGTGATGTTTACACAGATACTTGTCTTTGGAATAGTTGTTATTAGTTTCTCATGTTGACGTATTGATTTCACCATTTCAAACGTAGTGTGACTCATTTGCAATGTGCCACACACCTGGCGTTCGACGTCAGTTGTGTCTGAATTCTATTCACCCGAATTTCCCTTAAGGCGCAGTACCGTAGTGTAGTGGTTAAAGCGTCCGCCCGGAGAGCGGAAGGTCGCGGGTTCGATCCCGGCCGCGTCATACCAAACGACGATAAAATATGGTACTTGTTGGTCCCTGCCTGGCGCTAGGCATGAATGGGTACAAAAGGGTCTGGTCGGCTCGGAGTCAATATAATGTGTCTGAGTGGGGTATTCATGCTTAACTGTGGCATGGTATCTCAGTGAGCTAGCACTATAAAAACTGCTTGAGTCTGGGCTAGTACAGGCAGCCACACATACACACGCATGCACATCGTCATATGAGCGAAATATTCTTAAGTACGACGTTAAACCCCATTTCACCTCACCTCAAGGCGCAGTCAGAATTGAAAACTATAAACCTATGTCCACGTCAATTTCACATTTCTTATAGTGGTAGATATGGCTTGTAAATCTGCGGAGCGGTGGGGCACCCTAATGGTTGAAGCGTCTGCTCGTCACGCTGAAGACCTGCGTTCGATTCCCCACATGGGTACAATGTGTGAAGCCCATTTCTGGTGTCCCTACCGTGATATTGATGGAATATTGCTAAAAGCGGCGCAAAACCATACGCACACACTCACTTCTAAATCTGCCTTTTTTATTGAAATGAATTTCTATTTTAACGTCATATTTCACCTACAAACTATTTCTAAACAAAAACTAATTATTATTTCGCCCTACTGTATTTGCTTTAACATTTAAAAACGAAAATATTAATAACAACTGGAAGGTAGAACTACATGACAAGATAGAACTTACAGTGTACATTTACAGTTGTTGAAAACATTCCAGTACTCTGTGATACCCTTCCTTTCAATGGTAGTCATTCAGAGGCCGTATAAACATATTCTTGACGACTCCTCCCGCCGTTTCTTAGGCGAGAGGACAGAACTTGGATCCAGCTACATCGGTGCCTCGTTAGGCGGGCTGAAATCTGACAATTGGTTCTTTCCGCTTGGAACTCAGAACGTAACTGTGAGCTTCGCCTACCCTGGCTGTGTCCTAACATTTCAGGGAATTGTCGACACAGCAAAGTCACGTGAGTACACGGTGTGATACTAATGGATAGATTACCATGGCTTGGAATGCTTCAACATATTTTTCATCCATGAAACACTAGGAGTCTTTAAATGATCTATACATGACTAAGTGCGCGGCTGGTACTCAACTCGCTCCTAAGATATGTTGATGCAAACATTGGAACATGAACAACTTCATGTACCAATGCTTTAAGTTTAGAATTAATTTGGCTTAAATCAGCTTTTATTGCCACAATCATTATTGTGTTTCAGCCCCAGAGAAGACAGCGTTCTACTTCAATAAGCACACGGCAGGCATCACTGATCCGTCTGCCTTTAGCGTACCCTCCTCCTGTCAATTGCTTAGTCAACCTGTGGGCAAACGATGATGACATTATGATTACATTTCTACTTGGTGGCTTTCCAGGATGTACTGCTGACATTGATATGGATATCTGGTGCAAAATAATGTTCTGGCTGCTGAGTTTATTTATAAATACAAACATCTATTTGTGTAATAAACCTCCTATCACCTGTACATTATGTCCTCCACAATTGAAGATTACAAATGGTACAGTTCAAATGGTTACGACAGGTTTAAAGACGATCTATCTATGCTATCCGTGTTGTTGCCTGTTTCATTTTATAACGTTTACAAGATGATTGCTATAATTACTAAAACAGAAACATTCGCGACACACAAAGATCGTGAAGGATCGTCCAAGGCCAGAGGAAAATCAATGACGATGAGTGTCGAGTCCTTATTCGTCTTTCAAGACGCAATTCCATGACCAATGCCAGAGAACTAAGGAGGGGGTGTCCGACTCTCTACCGGCAGTGGAGAGTCGGAGTCTCTCCACCAGCGCCATCAGATGCGGGCTGCTGGTCTGAGGAACGCCGTATATCGCAATCTTCTACATGAGATGTCGTAACGAGGCATACCCACCAGGTGATGACCCATGCAGCTGAACCTTTTGGTGGCGGCTCCGTGATGGTGTGGGGTTGCGTTTCGTATGACTGCAAGTTGGATCTCATTACAGTACTTTGGACACTCAATGGTCAACGCAAGCCCGTAAAGATCCAGGTTAGATCTTCTGCAACCCATGCTTGTCGTAAGATGTGGTCAGGCTCGCTGGCTATGCGTAGATCGATGCTCATGATGTTAATCACTGGGTTGACTGGTCCAGCTTCCATTAGTTACAGAACGCCGTCCTATGGCTGGAATATTGCTTAGCCGCGGCGATAAGCAACAACGGCAACCAGAAACGGGCTTCACACATTGTACCCATGGTTCGAACCCGGGCCTTCAACCTCAACGCTTTACCATTGGATACCTCCACACACACACACACACACACACACACCCTTGACACACACACACACACACACACACACACACACACACACACACACACACACACACCGATAGACCTCACCGTTGCAGAACAACACAGTACAGCGATCATTCCCACTTCGGGACAACCACGATCATTATTAATGTATTCAGTCATATTAATGCTCGTACCTTTACAAATGCTGTAGTCATAGAAGCTTCAAAATCTATGCAAGTTCTTATTTGGCTGGTTGACCCTCATACAGCTCTCGTTTAATTCCTATAAGTTAAACTATCTGTACCTCCTGAAACACACAAACGAATGCCTTGGTGGTCCAGGAACTGTTCAGCATACTTCTACCTTCACAACGTACATGCTTAGTCTGCAGGAAAGACACTTATCTGAGACTAGGTTCACCTTCTCAAGTACCTTCCCTGCAAAACTGTTCGCAGCAAACATGCATCAGTACCATGTCACAAAACTAGGAACACAACTGGGGAACATGTAATGAACACAAAACAGATTTTACTTTTGACTTGATGAAATTATCCACCCATGAACCACCAATATAGAAATCCGTGCTACATTGTGAATGTTGGTGTAATGAAGATAATTATCCATTACATAAAAGACATATGCAGACCAAGACCTAATGTACTTTAACACTGTTAGAATGGCATATTTGTAAAACAAAATGAACATTCTTAGACTTAATAGATTTTATTCCAAATTTACTGTAAACTATGATACATACGGCAAAAAGAATATATAAATATATTTACCCTACTTACTTTACTAAAACCAATAAAAGCTTCAATATGTTCATGAAAACTTGTTCATGCAACCGAAGACTTAATTCATGATTGTGGCACTTGGCAACACGAAACGAAACAGTTCTACATAATAAGAATTGAACTGAAGATAGCCATCTTCAAGATTTGCAGTACAACCTGTTCACAGACCATTTATTGGCCATGCATCAGAATATGCGCTGACCCTTGGCGGCCGCCAGACAGGACAAACTGACCAGGAGTGCTCAGCATGACTGGCATCAAGCTCAGGGCGTAATGACGGTGACAGACTGACCGCTCGTTTTATAGTCACTGGATACTTATTCTAGATATGTTACAACCCAATCTGCCCATTGTGTGCAGTGGGCAAACAATTATCTGCTCATTCCATGAAAAATATTTCACAATATAGGCAACCATTTTGCTTATTTCATACAATGTAAATGTCTGCCAAATGCACCGAAATTGGTATTGTTTTACATGTTTTGTTTTCAATAAAGTAAACTGTATCATTATGTGAATAAGAAGTGAAAAATAACAACAATGCAATCCTTATTTTCTAAATTAAAACACACATCAAGCATACATGTATATAGAGTATCTGAACTACGTCATTGCGCAGTGTTCAATCACAATTTACAAAGTATTTGTGGCTATGGCATACACTACTGCACCTCAACCTCGATTCAAACAGGCACCTGTTTGTTCAGCAGTTGTTCCTTGTTCCATTCACTCACAGTAAATGACGGTGTCGTTTTAGTGCCAAGTGAAACATCATTTTGAAACTGGAAAATGACGCAAGTTAAAAAAGTAGAACCAACCGTACGTCTCAAAATGCCTTCTAAAATGCCACTCAAACAAGTCAACCAAATCTGGTATCGTGTTCTATTAGAAATATATGGTAGCACTGATTTGACGTTTATCTTTTCACCAGACATTTTCAAGTTAAACGTTCTGAGTATATTTTGCCATATGGGTCAAGGTCGTTCAACAATCATTGTTTACCTGGGAATATGATTTCATTGTTCAACAGAACAGACCATTATGCATTTGAGACCAAAGACATAGACAACCAAAATGTACTTTTAAAATTGTTATATGTACAGTTTTGTAGTGTGTGCATGTAGACATTCAGTGCATATATATGTGTGTGTGTGTGTGTATAACACGTGAGGTAATACTTGAGACCACACATTTAAACATGTACGAAATACCTCACATTTTGGCTTTATTGAATATGTGTGTGTGTGTGTATATATATTCATAGAATACAGTATATGATTGCAACAAATAGCCAAGACCACATAGCTTACAACAGATAAGTAAGCTGCAGATGCTTGATGGCAATAAGGTCATTTCATAAATTCTGAATTCCCAATATTACTGAGATGATGTCCAGACAGTTCGTAGAATCAGAAACTTGTTTCAGAATTATGTGTCGTATACAATGTAACTTCTTGTGTTACGTAAAAGCAGAGTTGAAAATCATTATGTGGCGATTAGCTTGGTTGTGTTGATTGTCTATCAAATTATTCGATTAACAATCCATTAGATTATCAAGGTAAGTACAGTTACTAATCCACGTTTACTAGTCTGGTTCATACTTCAAGTTAACCACGTACTATTTTTTTACACATCCTGACTGATATTTGCCTGACAAAGATTTAGGATTTTGGTTTGTTTGTTGTTTAAAGATAATACATATATAAAATTAAAATATAATATAATATAATATGATATGATATGATATGATATGATATGATATGATATGATATGATATGATATGATATGATATGATATGATATGATATGATATGATATGATATGATATGATATGATATTATATAATATAATATAATATCTTTAAAGGCTTTTCCTGACTTTGAACTGATGTTTTGTCACTAAACAGCGCCCTAAAGTCCCCTGTTGAAAACGAAAGGCAAAGTTTATATTGTTGTTTTTTGTGTTATTACTTCAAACAGGGATACTCTACAACAGGGATAGGTCACTCGCTTGCTTTCTTTACCATTTGTACTAATTAACGTGTGCCTCGTCATGCTCCAACGCACACAGCGACTTGGTTCGTTCCCAGCGCAACTTCGGCTGCGTAGCAGTTTATTGTATCAGTCTGAATTTTACAATGAATGAATGAATGAATGAATTATAGCAAGAATTAAGAGCAAGACTTATAGGTGAATGAATGAAAGAAATAAAGAAAAAGAACAAAAGAAAGAAATATATATGTGAATGAATGAAAGAATAAATGATACACCACGGCCATCCCTCCCCAAACATGTTAAAGAACGCAAAACTATCGCTAAAACACATTTGTTAACACCAGCTGTCCTTTTTTTAAAAATCTACTTTGAGACATTTTTTTACATTAGTAATTAATTTAGATATCTTATTGCATGTGTGGAATGACATGGACATTGACAGAATGTTAACTGACACTGTCACACACCCCTCAAAAACAGAAAGTTTAGAACTATCACAAAGCGTTGTAAACACCTTTCCAGTTTTGTCAAATACTAAGATCAACAAGAAAGAAAGTTTTTTTAGAACTATTAAACAAGCATCAATGGCGGATCAGATCAGATCGGCGATATGTCATATTTTTCACACACCTCAAATACATCCTAAACTTTTTTTTTTAAATAATAAAACTATCACTATTACATGCAAACACCTTTCACCTGGTGGTATATTCGCCTCATAAAAAATAAGGTGTATGTGAAAGAAGTTTTTAGAACAATAACTAGAAACACTCAAACAACGCCCTGTAGTATTTCAATGGCGGATCAGATCAGATCGGCGATATGTCATATTTTTCACACACCTCAAAGGGACCCTAACAGTTTTATTAAAGTTATAAAACTATCACAAATACTTGTAAACACCTCTCAACTAATGGTATATTTCCCTTCTAAAAATTAAACGAGTATTTGAAAGAAGTTTTTAGCGAAAGAATTTAGTCTTTCTTCGCTGTGTACCGAGAATTGAAGTCAGTGTGCTACAACATACCGACTTGAAAATTTAGTACAAATTTACTGTACTAATACTGTCACTAGTAACAATTATTTGACTTAAAATGAAGTGACAGAATAGGTTACTTATCGTCTACATGTAGGTTTTCAGTTGTCACAACACTCAGCGAATGTAATCAGCTGTTGAAAATAAACCGGGCCAATCTTAAAAACTGAGCTTCCGCCATATTGGCTACACTGGTCACGTGACGAGCCGAGGCAAACGCTAAGGGGCTTTTCGAGGAGTGACCACTCCCCGTTATATAGTCTCCCTGCTTCAAATGATGCAAGGGTGTTATAATCGTTCGCTGAGACTGAACGTTAAAGGGCTACTGATGCAGAGCAATTTCCGTGGATTGGTTGTTGCTTTTGTTATTGTTTTTCTCCCGTGAGTACCCGGATGATATCCCAGAATTCATGACTGGTTCGTTACCTCTGCTGCGCCACCACCATGCGCAATTGATAGAAAACGTATAGACTGATCAACAAAGATGAAATCTTTTTTACTCGATAATCTTGATGTTGTTGTAAAATTATGTAGACTGTGATGAATAATTTGGTTTCTTATAAAAAAATATTCATAAAAATGCTTATTTTGATGAAAATTTGTTATTTCATAGTAATGTTGACTTTATAAAAATGTTAACGTAAATGGATGTAGAATTGGATTTAAGAAATAAATTAGTTTGACCTTGAATTTGGTGAGAAGCATGATATAATAGCATTGTTTGAAAGTAAAGGCTAACTAAGTACATGGGGAGTCTTGGGGAGGGTAGTAAGCTTGGGTTCACTACTAGTTAATCTTAATGTTGTATTAAATGGCATTATTTTGATAACAAATGAAAACATTTTAGTTAAACCATCTGCCAGTGGTAAAAAATGTTAGGACTAAAATAACGAAGTCAATGTACGTCTTTATATTTTGTCTTATAATCCTAATTAGTTTATTATCATATTTGTATGCATTTTGAAACTTAATAAAATGCACACGATCTGCTTATGCTTAGTGAATTTATAACATGACTGTAATATCTAGACGTGTATCATATTTCAAACAAACGCCCTAAGTGCGATCTAGTGTATGTTGTCTGTCTCATTACCTTTCATGACAAAAAAATGATTCTGTTGAATGCCATAACAAATAGATTAAAACAAAATGCAAATATTAAAATTAAAACAGACTAAAGTTATAGCAACAATATCAGGCAATTACCTTGTTAGGGGAATGTATCCATCAATATCCACATAAAGTAATGAGATGCCATTCATCTGCAGCTGACAAAGAATCCTGTTCCATGTCATGTGTCTTTTAACGGTCTAATATGCGAAAAAGTGATCTATCGTTTCCGATTTATCACATTGGTATTTCCCATTGGTCACCCAAGATAGCACACCTGGCAAGTAATTGCATGATGTCCGCCATTAGTTAGCCAATAATGAGCTAACAATCAAGGTTTTGGCGGTTAATCCTTTGAAGGAAGGACGTTGTTTTTACAAAGAAACTTTACGACAGGGTGTATTCAGTATAGATCAGTGAATCTACATCCATAAACCTCAAACACATTCGGATGTGTCTTCATGGCATACTTGTTGATTTTGTTATGCCAACTTTCCAAATTATTGTTAGTTGTTCTGTGTCCATCATTTTCAAAATAATTCCATTTTGGCAGAGTCCATGGGCCTTCTACCCAGGTGGTAGTAACGGAATCCAAATAAATGTTTTTAACAGCATTTCAATAATCCTTCTACTCCCAATATCACAAACTAATTTGTAAGCTCTCTGTTTCTCTGCTCTCTGCATTTTAAACTCCAAAATGGTAATCCTTCCAATCGCATAACGTATTTTAAAAATAATAGTTTGTTTGCAACCTTAATTCTCTTACAAATTGTTAAAAAGACTTTCTCTATAATTAACGTAATTCATTTACTCATGAAACGAACATGGTCACTTGCAAATCACTAAGCAAACATTCTCTTTCATTAACTAACACCGCCACGGTATGTTGAGCAGGTGTCCTCCCATTTGCGAAAGAGCAGTCACAGGTTAATAAATACATTTGGATTAATTATAGTTACAACAGTTATTGCTAGATTTTTCAAGCACGTAAATCTGAGTAGGTCAATTAATTTCTCTTTCAAATGATCACGAAGTTACCTACACAAAGTGTTTATTTTTTAAAGCCATTTACCTGAGTAGGTTAATTACTTTTTCTTTTAAGCTACCTCCACAAGATTCAGTTAAATAGCTAATCCCTAATTAGCTGGGGTTAATCCATTCTATCAGATAGGGGAGTAAGGTGTGTTTTCTTTGCTCCTTACCTTCTCCACTGTCTCACAACTGGGAGTCTCGCAACTGGGAGTTCTCGCAAATGGGAGTAGACCGTTGAGCACGCGATGTCGACACTCCGGTTTTTTTGTTCCGTCGCAACATCCTATTTTTCATTTGTCGACAGATCGGGCTGACACCTCCATAAACACTACCTTTTGACAAATCCGCTGTGCAGGATAAAATCAATTAATCAATCAGCGTGTTATCGGTTAATCCTTTGATCGATGGTTGTTTTGAAACTCAGCTGATAATTCCTCTTGCTTGCATTTCCATGCGCATATTACATAAGATGTAATACATTTGCCACATCAGACCTTAATTTATAATGATGAGTATTTACTTCAGACACAAGAAATGCCAAATGGGAACCTTTGTCGGGTAATCTGAGTGGTGTACGCTGGTGTTATCACTAATTATACCTGTTATAAATTCATTAACTGACCACCAAGTGAATGATGACAAATAACATGTGTAGATTAACCACCAAACAAGGGTTACAGCAAGAGAGTAGTAATCGCTGTATTGCATGCAAGTTTGATTGTCTGAAAAAACCTTATGGGCCGACACTGTTTTGACGATACGAACGGATCGAACTTTATTGTTACATAAGAAATATATATAAACATTTGCTGTGTACTTATTTAGAAACTGTATATACCTATGTACCTAAGTACAATTTCAGATTTCTGTTTAGCAATGGCAAAGTGGGGTTGTTTAGTTTATGGATTCAAATATATCAAATGTGTGTTTTTGATATCATAGCATACGTAATAGACATAATATTTTTACATGATTAAATATCGAGGTAAACAACACAGAAATAGGATCAAATTGGATCAGTCACTATACCATCCAAACATTTGTAAATCTGAAAATGCCTACAGTGCTGGGATACTTTATTACAATCAAACAAGAACTACCGGGGATATTTTCAAATGACGGCATCTGATGGGCATCCACCCTTCCTAATGTCCCACTGATTAGGTTGAAGACATTCTGCCAAGGTGTACAGTAGCCAAGTCCCCGTGTCCGTCACGGTCGAGGGAGCAGGGGCTGACCAGTTTGCAGATAGGTTTCGTAATTAGACTGTTGGCTGGAAACATTAATCGCTGTGCATCAGTGGCCCTTTAAAATCACATATACCAAAATTGACGCAGAGGCTTATATAAGTCGCTTACTGAAGAGTTCATCTGTCGATGCAGAGTTCACCCTTTATTGTTGATGAGACCTCCATCACCATCATGTACTACTGTTACAGAGCACCTCTGTTCACTATTTTTCTAGAGTAACCCCAAAAGCTGTACAGAGCCACCTGTGTTTCTACAGGTCATCCTATTACACCACCAACTGACAATGTGCAAATACAACACCTTGAAAGACATAATATATTGGTCTAATATTTATTTTTGAATGTTTTAAAATAAAACAGAAAGCAGGGAAACCTCAGTTGAACTTCATTGATTGCAGTTGCTATGCTACTGACAGTCGGTGGGGATTCCGAAAGCGGCTTGATCCGTAATTTGCGACACATATCCGTTAAAGTATACACCTGTATTTACTGGAGCTGAAACACAAAAGGAATATGGTTATTATGTGTTGTCATCATAGGAAGCCTGATTTAGAGACATAATTTATGACTAGGGGGAGGAGGGGGAGGGGGAATTGAGAATGACGATGATTTTTATGGAGAAGCTTGTACAATGTGAATGACCCCCTAAAAAGTATATATGTATATATGTACAAAGCAAGTGCCCTCCCCACCCCCACACACACCATACATACCATGTGCAAAATCAATGACCCCGCCCCCCTTCCCATAATTTTTAGGCATAACTTTTAAATATTTTTTATGTATAAAAATTAATAACACAACCCCCCACCCCTCCGTGCATATGTACAAAATTGATGACCCCCTTCCTCCCCAGAACAAAATTGGTAACCCCCCATAAAATTATCATCATCAACCCACCATGGCCTGTATCAGTATGGATAATGAACTTTCTTATAGGTGTGCCATTGTCTTATATAGTCTCCCTGCCATTATAAACAAAAATGAACCCTATTTATACGTATTTCCTTGGAAGGATATATAAAACAAATTCTCAGTAACTAACACACTCTGTACTCACGTGACGGTACTGTATCGACTTTCCCCTGGAATGTTGGGACGCATCCAGGGTTGGCATAGCTGACAGTAAAGTTGAGGGCACCAAGACGAAAGAACCAAGTATCAGTTTTCAGCCCACTTGTCTCAGTGCCAATATAGCTGGATCCAACGTATGTATTCTCGCCTGTGTGGGAGGAAATAATTGATATCACTGTATATATATTGCTTGTAGACTTGGGTTCTAAGCCTCGTACAACAGTATTTCAGTCTTATGTGTCACCTTCGAGTGACAAAGAGACCGCTGTGACTTACACTATTGACACACAGGCAAACTGTAGCGCAAATAGGGTTGCGCAGCAGAGAGAAAAATGACCATTCTTCCTATAGGTTCCTGAGCTGATAGCTGTGATTGGATGAAATAGTGTGAGATGTTTATGTTTTTTAAAAGCACATCCATCCAGTAATTAATGTTGATCACAATTTCAAGTATTTAGTGCTGTCATTTTTATCAGCATGACTTATAATTAATGTGTGTACAGATATTTTCAAGTACGTGACATTTGCATCGGAACTGGGGTTGATGTATTCAGCTTCCTGTGATCGGAAAATTGGCAGGGGCTAGTAAGTTACTAAGTTAGCCGGTATTTATTTAGTTTAAAGCACAGGGGCTCGTAACGCTAAAAACTGCCATCAAGGTATATACTGCCACTGACGGGGTCTTAGTACTATGTAAAAGAGATTAAAAGTACTGAGACTCCGTCGTTCACAGTATGTACCTTGATGGTAGTTTTAAGCGTTACAACCCCCTGTCGTACTTCCTTCGCTTCGGTTCGAAAATTTTTATAATGTCAAAATATAGTATTGCCACCACCAAAGGTAGACACCCAATTCCTCAAGGGGTTGTGGTCGCAGATTTCCAACCAAATATTTAATAATTACTCACGTAAAATACATTTCATTCAACATATTAAAGGTACAATGTCACACCACATTTCTCTAAAAATACATAATGCATTTCTCTCCATAATATTAACTATCAGACCTCAGGGGAACTCCCCCCATTAAAATTACGTATTTTGATTGCAATATTAAATTAAAACGTTCTAATGAATTAATGCAACGTTGCATTAAATCGACTCACGCACCTTCTACCGGCCGAACATAATTTCAAGCGAACACTATAGAGTTATGTCCCTTGGGACACTCTTTACGAATATCCTATAAGGCAACAGAAGTTGAGGATTGTCCCTCAATACAGATAAATACAAATTTCATAATAGTGAAAGCAAAGATAAGCCTCCATTTTATAGTCATGACGATATCACGTGACCTTGGTGTAGGAACCTACCCGGGACGCAGTTTGGCAGTATCTGGTCAGTGGTGGGCGTCCTGGTACATGAGCCAGTGTTGATTGTGTACCGTAGTCCCTGCAACATCAAAATCACATTTACTGGGATTTACCCATACATTTACCTGACACATCTAAGAGATATAGTACATAACATGAAACAACGTTGTTCATAAAAGCGTCAAACATAAAGAAGGTACAAAAGGTACAACGCACTGTACAATGAAATGGAGATGGTGATACCTCTTCTAACTGTGGACATATAGCTGGGAAATTCGTCTATGAACTGTAGATACAGTAGATGGTTAGGCACGAACGCAATGAACCATATCAACCTCAGGTTCCTTTTCCTCTGTGAACTGTTGGAGCCAGATAAAGCCTGAACTCCATAGATTGGTTCCATAGTTTAGTTCCATAGATTGGTCCCATAGGTTGGTTCCATAGATTGGTTCCTTTCGCGTCAACTGCAGCTATCAGACAAAATCTTATCTCAGTGAGAGTTTAGGAACGAGATTAATCCAAACGCCAACGAGTTGCTAAGGCAACATCTATATTCGCTGTTTGGAGCTGGTGAAGTTGGTTTGGTGAATTGCATGACAGTGGTGTTACATTTCTGAGGTAGGGACGGTAGAGGAGTCATTGGCTCTTCTTGTGAGGGTGGGGTGTGTACCAGTATTGGTCCTCAAAGGGTGTCTGGATTCGAAATTTATTGTATTGGTCAGAGTAGTTTGAATGTGTGTTTTAATAGTGATACTCTTTTCCAGGTGAAACTTTCATTTCTTATGGTGGGCCACACACATGAAGATGTGGACCAGCTGTTCAGCGTGTTTGCAAGGGAGCTGAGACAGAAACCTGCTGCAACACGTGATGCTCTCCTGCAAGTCCTTGCCAGCAGTAACGATCCAAAGCCCACTGCTACTATACTGGATGGTGTTTGGGACATGAGGCAGTTGTTTATCAACTGTGATTCACCTAAAGGACACAAGGAGGCACATGTGTTTGTGTTCAGAATGGAGGGGTCCTCGGTCTCCATGCTTTATAAAGATTGGCCTCTGAAAAGTGAAACCTACAGAAAGGTGTCATTGGATTTCAAGGTTGACCTGTCAACACTCACACCTGTCACTCTGGACAAGGAAAAGGTAGATGACACCTGTAAAGCCATGGGGAAAGACTTGGGCAAATGGGTGTCATCTACCAGGCTGTCTGAAGAGGAAGGCTTGTGGTGGGTGTCCTACATTAGAAAGATGGGGACATTCACACCTGGCCATCAAGCTGTCTGACTTCAAGCCCTTCATGCCTGCCCCAAGGGAAGAGAACACCCTTCCAAGAAATGTACAAGAGGCAATAGAGCGAAGCAATGAAAAAAATGCGGAGGCAATCAAAGGTATTTTCATTGAGTTCCAATTGTTAACAAAATATTATATTGTCATCTGTTATCCAGTGTTAGAGAGCATTGAATGTATAAAACATCCAGACATCAAGATGAATACCGATTTAAGCTGTTACTGTTTTTCACTTATCTTTGTATGTCAGTTCTTATTATCCTTTCCTTTTCCTTTTACAGGTATCACTTACAAAGCACAGAAGACAAGCCTCAGCGGAACTCTGAGATGGTGGCCTGATTGTAACACTGATGTAAATATGTATATGCGATGTATATATATGCACTGAACATTTTCTTTGTATAATCACAGAGCTAAATTTGCTTATGCCTCACTGTCAATCGCTTGCACAAATTAAATTGAAGTAGATTTTGGAAACAATTTTGGATTTTGTCTCAAAAAGGAGGGGTGGGTTTCGTTTCTATGTCACAAGTAGAAAACTTTTCAATATCTTTCAGCAGAGCTTAGCAGATGTATGAGACATACAGACATAGCTATTTGCAGATTTTTGGCATTTTTATTTTTCCTGGCTCCATGGAAACGATTCAGAGTTAGTTTCATAAGGGAGGGGTGGGTTTCAACTTGAAAACATTTCATTATCTTTCTGCAAGACTTGGCAGACATATCAAACAGATCTTGAAGTGGTGCCTTTTGCTATTTGCAGATTTTTGGCATTTATATTTTTCATGATTTCCATGGAAGCGATGTGCACTTAGTCTAAAAAAATATCAAGTTGGACTTTAAGTAACTGGCAGATGATTTGTTCTTTCAAATATGTGGTGGCCGGGGGGATTGTGTCATCTTCTGATGGTTCTTGTTGGAATAGTTATTAAGTCTGATATTGATTATTCTCCTTGTAAATATCCCTGTCTAGGTAACAATAGGTACAAAACATAATGGTCCCCTGTCATGGTTAGAAAATTCCTTCTTTTCTTGGAATTATCATGTGTTTTGATGTACTTTTGATCAAATTGTGTTATAATTGAGGTATAAATTGAATATGTGATAGATGTAATGGTTTGAATGCAACTTGAAAGAACTAATTATCACAAAAAGTTATTTAGTTTTAAGATATAAACATCTCATAGGTCTCTCTTGTAACACAGTATTGTCAAAATTGTCACAGATACAATTCTACTTTCATCCATTCTTTCGATGACATTAAACATTTGCTATAATCTTCTTTGGATATTCAGATCTAGAATAATGATGAAATAACTGAGAAATTTGTGTTGGTTGAAACTTATTTTGAAGATGTCACAATAATACCGACATCTGCACAAGAAATCTTTGTAGTTTTTAGGTGGTATGTCCCTCACCTATGATATATAAGTTTCATTATTTACATGTTATTCTTGTTATAATTTGTCAAAGCGTTAAATTTATTTTTTTGTTACAACCAGACTGCCATAAACAAAACCAAAATACACCAAAGTGTATGTTTTTCTGTTTTGAATATATATATATATATATATATATATATATTTGTATATGTACAGCATGTGTAACTGTAATGTGGTGTATGGCATTTATGAAACAATACATGCAGTTATGTTATATGACCTTGTTTGTGTTATTTTCCCACTGTTTTCTATGATAGTATATCTCATCTTGATTGAATTGTTGGATTTCACCAAGTATTCTTATATTTGGCTGGCCTCATGAAAAGGCTGTTACATTTTTGAAAGTCACATCTACTTGCACACTGCAATTAGATAATTTCAAAGTAAAATCTCACAAAGAGCAATTCATTTTGATAATTTTAAGGTGTGTTGTGTGTACAATAATGAAGGCTCTGCTTAATATGGTTTGAAGGATTATACATCTGACACTTGCACATTATATTTTGGATTCATCTCCTTGAGATCTTTCCAATGATATAAAAAATGTTTTTGTAGCATGCTTCCTTCTGGGTGTCAAGTTAGGACTGGCTGGCCATTCCTAAGTTGTCCTGCCCGGCCTTTTGGCTTTCTGGTTTGGGTCTTTTTGGATAGGGTCAAGAAAGACACGTAGACCATTCTATTCTGTTTGAACTGTTAATTGGACACGGGGGTGCTGTTGGTTGGTTTCTTGTTGAAACCCGAATCAACGGTAGGAACTATATCGCGCTTGTAGATGACTGAATGATTAGCGAAAAAAAGAATAAAAGAAAAAACACAGTGGGCAGAGAATGTAGGCGATAACGACTCAACATTTGTTCTGCAGGTTCACGAGATATGAAAACTGTAAAATGGTCCTTATGGTACGGCTTCTGAAACACAGAATTACGTTTACTCCCCAATGACAAATTCCCGATGGACAAATGCATGGTGTTACCTGTCCGTACAACGTGACCACTCTGTTTGCCTTCACTTGGGATCCGGGCTGATAGTACTGGACAGCAGTGGCTCTGTTGGTGTAGTCATAGTAGAAGTCAGCCTTTACCTGAAAGAGATAACACAGGAGAGGGACTCAAATGATCCCAAATATAACACATACTGCGTCTTTTATTCTGTTTGGCCTGGAGTTAAAACTACCGTGACAATGATAAAATTTCTGTATCGGAGACTGATAATTTTGTTGTAGAAGTTATACAAAATCAATTTAGTACCTTTAGGGCAGGACATGTTTATCAATTCGCGAGCACCTGCTATTATCATTGTTTTGCCTTACATTATCAATACAATCGGTTTCCAAGGATAGTCAAGAGGGATCATTGTTTGGCCTTAAAGCTTTGACTGGATATATTAAAATAAAATACACAATAACTTCACATCATGGAACGGAAGTTAATCTGTATCACATGTTAAGAAGCTGCCATCTTGAGATTGGAATGAATAATTGTAATAACCTCCTTTCCTTGATAATAAATGAATATCTTCGAAAGGCACACTGCATTTTAAACTGCCCACTGTTTCATATTTTCATTTGTTGATGAATCACTATGAAATAGTCATGACACCAGGTGTTCGCAAACACCTGTGGGTATCCTGCCACACCGGTGACACCAATCACAACATACATGCATGAAAGTTTCAGATGAACGTGTCTTGATCACAAAAAGATCTTGTCCAAAAGAAGAGTACATTTGCATTACGTTTGACACAACACACCTAGACGTACAACTAAAGATGTGGCTATAGTAAACCTACACTGTTCCCTTGGGAGAGCGCGCCAACGTCGATCATCGTGGCTGACCATTTGGCGTCACTGCAGCACGGTTTGACTTGAGCCTTGACGGCTGCCAGAGAGAAGACATTGACCAGGAGGAGCAGCATAGTGGACATCACGACCAAGGATCATGTCGCTGACGAACTGTCCGCTACTTTTATGGGTATTCGATACGTTTCGGAAACTGTTTTTATGCTGAGCTGATAAAGCCGGGAACACCGTTCCATGAAATTATGGTTCAATGATTGCTTTTCAGCGTCAATTTAAGTCACCAAACTCTATGGTAAGCGAAATATATTTGAAACTTATAAAGAATGGACCTTACTGACAACTCTTTTAGATGTTTAGGGACGTTTAAGTTAAAACAGTAGAACCAACATATACCAAAAACACATGATAGTACTAGTTCGATCAAACGGGCGCTCTTCCGTTTATCTGAGAAAGTTCTTTGGGCGATATTGTTACTGAGGTTAACCAAGGGATTGTCTTCAAGACAATTAATGTGTAATTTCAAGGTCAACACATAGTTTCTCTGTGCATTTCGCACTTTCATCAAATCTTTCTTCGATGATTTTACATGCAGGTGACACAAAATGATCATGATGAGGACATTAGCTCTGTCCTCGGTGCTGCTGATCTTATTAATATTTGTTTCTTTCTTGAACAACACAAATATCTGGTTTATTCCATTGCTGTATAAAAGTTCAAGGTAGTGTCTAAATTTCGCGTGTTATTTAACACTGTCACGAAGGTACAGGACAATAAGTATGTTAATTTGTTAAACAATAAATATGCTAAGCATGTAAAATAAAAAAAATCTGCAAAAACAAGTTTGATTGGAAAACGATAAGGTTCTGAATAGCTGATGCAGACCAAAACAATCAAAGAAATAATATGGTGGCAGTGTTTTCCAAATACATATTTTACCGAGCAATAATTTCACTTTCTTAGTTTCTTAATCCTTAGAAGAAATAAATTGATCTGAACGTAATTTTAATTAAAGGTGAGAATTTATGGATGTCAACTTCTTTATTTTGAGGGACACGACATTTCCGAAATTTTGTCCCTCAAATGAAGAAGCTGATATCCATCAATTCACGACTTTTTGTGTATCACTTCTGAATGCTGTTCTAAGACTTTAACTTTAATTGCCAAACCTAAAAACACATTACAGAGAAATATAAAAGGCCTTGTTACAATGAAATAATTCTATTTCAGATTCCTGTATATTGGCAGATGGACCGCCATTTCATGAATCATTTGAAAGGAACAGATGTAGAAGATATAGCATGTGTATGTACTGATAAAAATACGTATGTTTTATTTGTATTTCAAGACTATGGCCAATACTTGTTCATACAGATGTGTGTTAGTGACATTAGGGGCGGTGGGGTAGCCTAGTGGTTAATGCGTTCGCACGTCACGCCGAAGACCCGGGTTCGATTCCCCACATAGGCAGAATGTGTGAAGCTCATTTCTGGTGTGCCCCGCCGTGATATTGTTGGAACATTACTAAAAGCGCTGTAAAACCATACTCACTCACTAGTGACGTTAATTTATGTAACGTTTCATGTCATTAAAATTACATGTTTAAGAAAATATCAATTCAGTTTATTACGTAACTATTTTCTTAAATAGGAAGATTTATAATCGATTGTTTATCTCTGCGCCTATCACACAAGTCATTCCCGTCATGGTTAATTATATAAGCTGTGATGATGGAAGAAAACAAGGTATTTGTTTTTTCAATGGTGATGTGAACATTTGAGGCGTTTAGTATACAGGCGACTGTTTTAGCCAAGTAACGTTTTGTAATGTTTGGGTGAAGTCCAGTGTTCGGGTAAAGTTAACTTTGCCAGGCCCTGTATATATTGGCCTTTTGCGTGCACACATACAAGCCAACTGTCATTTTCCCATACGATAACGACATCACGGTCATACCGAGAAACCTATTATACATGATCATTACACATGATCGGTTTTTACAGATACTAGTAGATCTTTTCGTCGCTGCGTTTCGCATGAATATGATAGGGGCGGTGGGGTAGCCTAGTGGTTAAAGCGTTCGATCAACACGCCGAAGACCCGGGTTCGATTCCCCACATGGGTACAATGTGTGAAGCCCATTTCTGGTCTCCCTCGACGCGATATTGCTGGAATATTGCTAAAAGCGGCGTAAAACAATACTCACTTACGCACGCAAGAATATACAGCTATTTGAATTGTCTGACTGGAATTTAGACCATGAGATTGCATTACATAAAATGTAGAAAAGTGACAAAGAAACTGAAAATAAACAACATAATTCCAATACAGCGGCGACATGCAGCCTCTGTGGTCTAATGGGTAGACCGTCTGCATAGAGAGTGAAATGTACCAGGTGCTTTGAGGGGTTTTGGCCCGGGAAAGCTTATTTTACATCAGCTTATTTTCTTTTATCTATTCTAATATAATTTCCTTAATTTTAAATTTATTGTAGCTTGCTTCTTTTATCTATTGTAATATAATTATAGCGACTACTCTTGGTGTTTTTACTTTTCCAAGAAACAAGTGAACAGGATTCACTACTCTAAGGTATGATGTAATGTATGTAATGAGAGAGAGAGAGAAATTATTTTATTATTGTGTCACGCAGATGTTTACATAATATATAAAATATTCTATATCACATATGAAACATCTGCCCGGCCTTTACAGGCCTACGAGACACATAAAATCCATAAAACAATGCATAGATAAAATATATCTCTATACACACATAGTAAAACTAAGAGATAAGATGGATGGTGTAATATCATATGTTATAATAATTTTCTTCTTTTAAACATAAGTAACACTGAAGCAGCTAAGGAATATACTAGGTTATCACATTCCATAATAAAAATAGTCTGGTCGACAGGAGTCATCAAGCTAATGTATGGTTAAGAAACAACACTGACTACTCAACTACGCTAATCTAGAGTACGGTAATCCGATGTTTTCTTATATTTTACTTTTAGCTCTTGCGGGAATAGGGAAAATTGAAATTTAGCTTTCCCGGGCCGACACCGTTTGAGACCCGGCAGCATCATAGCAAATGACATTTAAAGGTATGTGGTACTTGTTGCCAACCCGAGGGGCTTATCTAACCATACGTGGCAGCAAGACTTTCACAAGTCTCTAAGGTAATATTTTATAGTTTCAATGATAATTTCTAAAAAGATTTATATAAATATCCTTCTAACAGGCCGCGCCGGCGTCCTTCTAGACTTGCCTCTTTCAGGATAGAATTACTATACATCCATGGGCTTAGCCTTCAGTGCAGCTTTGGAGCAAGACACTATAAAACTGCATAATTAGTCCGGACTTTTTGTTCACGAACGCGTTCACGAACACGTACAGTCACGGTTTTGTTTGTTTGTTGTTTAAAGCCGCACTCACCAGTATTCCAGCTATATGGCGGCGGTCTGTATATAATGGAGTTGGGACCGGACAATCCATTGATCAACGTCATGAGCATCCATCTAAGCAATAGGGATACGGTGACATGTGTAAACCAAGCAAGCGAGCCTATCCACCTGATCCCGTTATGTACGACCCGACCCGTTTTCTCTTAAACGTCAAGCATCCATGGGTTGCTGCATGCATGCAGAATGACATATAAGTGAAATAACATTGAAAGCGACGCTAGACCACATTTCTCTCCACCTCACGCATGTGATGCTGAAGCTGATGAAACTAACAGAGCCCCGTTTCACAAATCTCTCGTAAGCTTACGAGAGCTATGTGAAACGGGGCCCTGTTCACAGCGTGTCCGATTGATGGAAATCTCATGAATCTTCATCAAGAAGAATATAGAATCTCTCTGTGATGCAGGTCATAGACAATTCTGTTGAAACCAAAGAAAACAGCAATTGTGCTGACAAACCACTGTTTATATTTAGTGCGAATCTGGTGTTCCAGTTCACGATTAAGAAAAGGATCTTGTTCAACAACAATTGTGTCGCGGTATGCATACTAAAAATGTGAGAGTAACCTCCCTTGCAAAACGCCCAAACACGGAAACGCCGGGAAAGACAACGGTGAACGGGGGTTTTGCGACAGATTTAATCATCGACAATCAACGCACTTATCACTGTGGGTAAATAGGTTATCATGTAAGTTTTACGTACGTACACTGATAAAGATTTGTACTTTCAGTATCATTATATTGTCGTGAGCAAAGGAGCGACGATAATTTAGTCACTGCCGGTATCGCCTACGAATCGTACGATGTCATATTCATAGTGAAGATCGGTCAGGGGCACCCGATCACGACTAGGTCATGGCAAGACGTATGTATTGCACGTGTTTGGTCATGGTCAAACGGCAAGTAGCCGAGATGCGCGATGCGGTCCTATATGTACAGTCAAGATGCAGGTAGTCCAGCCAGCTTAAACGTCGTGTTCCTACCAAGGTATACACCAACGTCGGTGTATACCTTGGTAGGAACACGACGTTTAGCTGGCTGAACTAGATGCAGGGTATAAAAAATACTTGACTGTAGGACCGCATCGCGGCTCTCGTGTAAACGGCAAGTGGCACCATCATTGACAACATATATGCATATGACGCAGGCCTGAAGAAGTCATCAGCCAGTTCAGTGAGTCAGGACCTGGACTTCACTGTTGAACATACTCACCCCTCTAGGATGTGTTCCCACACCCTCAGAGTCAGGCACCTAGTCGCCAGTTCACAAAGGTGGCAGAGTGGGTTAGATGTCTAATCCCAAATAGAACTGTTACATTTGAGCTCTTTCTAATTGGCATTGTGTATTCAAATCTAATAATACGCTGACAATGTCCATGTGTATTGTGAACATCAGAACTACTGTTCAGGCTTGACCAGAGCTTGCAATTTCAAAATGGAAATAGCATACAATGTTGTTTGTAAACAATTGCTGATAACACGCCTATTCAGCGAGAAAAGTTTCTGATCCAATTATCTCAACACAGATTTAGGCTTATCACCTGACCAGCTTGTACAAGTGCGACAGCAGCATGCATGGCAATATAGCTTTACACATCATAGTGACAGCTATATCACTAACCCTCCTCAGAGCCGAGATCACAGCATGTGGAGGATAAATGCACAAATACAAATAATGTTTGACATTTAAGGATGTTTTCTCATGGAAGATCAAACATTTCATGACATGTTTATCTAAATGTGTAGATTCAACCTTAGTGAAACAGATGAAAACCACATAAACGGATTGTATGTGATTTGACAATGTGACAGTGAACTAGTTTGGCCAGAAGGAACTCTGGGTAGTAGGGCAATTAGCTTCATAATATTTAGGCATATTTATTTTATAATTGTGACTTTGTTAAACTGAGTGCTGTGTTCTTAATAAAAATCTTTTACAAAAATTCTCAAAGAGTAAGTGAACATGTTAATTACTTGGTATAATTTGGGGTCTAAATTGAATTACAGACAAGAAACGATATGGTCAAACTTCTGTTCTTAGAAATGTCCCAAATAGGATCTTTTGGTTATAAGTTTGTCTTTGGAAGCCAAAATGGAGAATTTGGTTTCAGCACTTTCACTTGGACATTTAAATACTTTCTACAAATATTGTAGAAATCTCGGAAATTGAATAAATATATTGAAAAAAATTAACTATCAAACCAAAATTGCAATCACTTTGCGTGCTCTTTATGATTCCTGTGTTTGACTTTGTTATTGTGACACTCATCTGGACACCTTATAGTTTACAAATGTGGTAGATATGCTGACTCATGACATTCCTCGTAGTTCTAATCTTTTTATCAATCTTGAATATATTTTCACATGTTCTTTTCTAGGTTTTATCTTTTTGTTAAGTATAAACCAGCTGAAGTCTCTCACAATGAGTGGGACTGATGATGTCAACATGGACTCCTTGCCGTTGCCAATGTCCCTTGACCTATCCCAAGATGCAACACAGGAACAAGATGCAAGTCAGTAGTTTCTTTGTCCAGAAATTGTTCAGGTGCATCAGATTGACAGGGGGGCTGATCATGAACCTTTAGCCTTTAGCCTGCTGATAATCTGGCACAATTCTTAACTGACTGACTGACTGACTGAGTGTAGTTTTACGCCGCTTTTAGCAATATTCCAGCAATATCACGGCGGGGGACACCAGAAATACGCTTAACACATTGTGCCCTTGTGGGGAATCGAACCCGGGTGTTCGGCGTGACGAGCCAACGCTTTAACCACTAGGCTACCCCACCGCCTCACACACATCTTAACACTCCCCAGTGATACATTTTAGCACAAAACACTGAAAAGAGTATGGATGATCTCAAACTTTTTAGTCCTGGGCCAATACTAGAAAAGTCCCTGTCTTATTGGATCTTTCAGCAGCAGTAAATGTGTTATCCAGTAATTAGTGTGACGCCTCCCACCCTCCAGAAATTCTTGGGATGTGGAGCTATCCACAGAAAGTATCAGGTTACCAAAAACAAACAAGGTTTACTCCTACTGTTGAACGTCGTCATATGAGCGAAATATTCTCAAGCACGACGTAAAACCCAATTTAACCTCACCTCACCTACTGTTGAAACAGTGTCTGCATCTTGATAGACCAACTGCATGAGCATGTCCGGGGAGTATGTTGAGGTTTCATCAAAAAAGAAACAATATTTCACACATGTTGGTGATTCACTGTTGTTTACACAATATTATGAATACATTTCCTGACATTTTCAAACATAAGACCTAGTTAACATAAAATTCTTGAAATTTCTTGAACATATATCTGAATTACATATCACATGTTTGAATGTGGAATATATTTCATATTAGGAGCCTTTAAAATATTTATCGTTATTAGGAATATTGAACATGAAATAAAATACATACTGTTATTTGTATTACCACCACAAAAACACTCTGGGGATAACCTCTTTATCATATTTTGACATGTTTAAATTGAGTTGTATACTGCTCATTACCATGATGAGCACATGTGATACAAGTGAATTTGTTCAAAATTGCCTTTGTTCAGCTAGCAGAAAAATGGGTACCCAGTGGGATAAGTCATGTGACTAATAACCTTCTTGCACCTCACAGGAAGTGTGGGTTATCCGGGGTGATAATAATTCTTAAAGGTCACATGCAACGTAAAACACAACTTTGCAGATTCTGATACCTTTCGGTATGGACATACCGAAACAAATCGTCAAAAATGCAAATTCTACTTATAAAGTTGAAAAATAACGCGATGAAAAAAACCGCGCGAAATCGGAGTTCAAACGTTTCACTAACTTTTCCCCAGACTTTTCTGGGGAAAACGGGTTTCAACAGCTGGGCTGCGCTCATTGCACGCGCGCTAAAGTGAATAGGTTCACGAGGTTGGAAGCAGGTTGTCGGGTGAATACCGGTGAAGGCTTTGGTGTGGGCTATTTTTCTAATGTTTTGTTGATATCTCACAGTGGCTGGCCAGCTTTTATATGTTATGACAGTAAATTAACTGTTTATATAATTTCATTTGTCTATTTCACCACACGCTCTTCTTACCGGAGACACTTTTCAGTTCGATGCTTAAAAGCAATGTCATTATTTAGCGTTGACAGAATTTCTGCCTGTGATATAGATATGTCGTTGTCACAGACAAAACTCAGTGTCTTGTTTTATTGACACCTGTGTGTCTGCCTGCCTGTCTGCTAATGACAATATTCAATACACAGCTGCTATCACTGACCACATGCAATTTGAACTTAACACCAATCAGGCTATACACCATTAACAAAATGCATTGATTTATGGCCTGAGTTCGGTCTCTGTCACATTATGTAATTACACAGACAGGCAGGTGTGATAGTTGAACACATGACATGTTATGATGTCTGTTGATTGCAAAATGTTATACACAAAAAATGAGCATGTATTTACAAAACCCAACATCTGTCTCTATATATACACACAATTAGCCGTGAGGGCATCTGCAAATGAACCAGCCGTTACACTTGAGTGCACACCCACCCGCTCTGACTGGGTTCGGTATCCCGGCTGCTTCGTTTCTTGGGAAGTAAACCGAAGTACACAATTTTGCACTTTCGATTTGCGATTGTACCCTTATAATTTTGTTTATATATTATTTCGTAACCAGCAATGTATATTATATGTCATGAATAAGTGATAATTGTGTTTTATTTATGTTTGATGTTTTGGTTTCATGTAACCTTTAACTTTGATTGTAGCCACTTTGTTAAGAATGGGCTTAAGAAGTTTGTAGGTCTACGATCGTTTCAGGAATAGCTAGCCTGATTGTGTTGTGCTTTTGTGTATGCAGAGATGCCAACCTTAATTTAGCCCAAATAGTATTTTGGCCAAACACAGATGCAAGAATTAGTATTTTTTGGCCAATATTAGTATGAACTTTTTCAAAGAATTTTCATATCACATAAAAATGTAAATATATAGTCTAAGACCTTGTTATTAACATTGTACTCACCTAATCATCAGTAAGTATCCACATATAGCTTGATACTGAATAAAATGAGGTTGAAATTTATTGTGTATGGTATGTATGCTAGGGCTGGGACGATACACTATGTCATGATATGATACGTATCACAATATTTTACCTGCGATACGATACATATCACGATACGTACACCTTGAAAGAATGGCACAGTATTAATGATTTAAAATGATTTATTTCAAGGTATTTGTGTATAACAATAACACTGTTGTAATAACCCAGCAAGTAACTCTATCATACGTGCATATTTTTTTCTAAATAAGTACTTTAACATGTTTAAGATATAGCTGTTTTGAAAAATGGTTGTGTATGGTTTTGTATCGATACACCAGTCCACGATACGATAGCTGTGTCAAACTTAAATGTATCACGATGTATCGATGCATCGGTGAATCGTCCCATCCCTAACGTATGCTATATGATAATTTAATTTAATGTATTATTTTTAAAATGTGTTTTATTTTACTGCTATCGTAGTTGTGTATTTTGTGTTGTTTTTTTGTAACGAATACAATAAAATCGTATGGGTTGGCATCTCTGAGTATGTGCTTTGTACATGGAAAAGGTTTATTATAAATTCACACACATTATTATTGTTATGAACCAGTATGCAAAAGGACTACCTACCTCAACGTTATATCACATATTTATTGTAGGTGACCAGATGACTTCAACAGATGCTGTTAATGTCTGTTAGCTTTATCTTACTGAGAAACCTGACAGTGAATGATGAATTAAATTTTAGGTGTTTACAGACTCTACATGGTGTAAACAAATTTCATATATTTGTGTATCTGATCTAATTTTATTGTATTGAGAATTGATTACTAGTATGTGTATGAAATTTAAGAAATTAATTAATCAATCCATGGTTATGTTTATCCCAAAAATCATGTGTGGCGATAACCTTAACATGATTAAATTTCTACGAATTCCTAAAGTTTTCTTTTCTTTGAAGGTTCGGAGTCTGATTGTTCTGGAGATGAGGAGGTGACGGAGGGAGACCTGCTGCCAGGTGTATCTGATGGTATGCAGTCAATGTATCCTGATATAGGGGAAACGACTCATCTAAATAACCTTAAATTCTTTCTATTATCGTAAGACCCATGAAGATCCCTTTTAGAAGTGGCCTTTGGCAACCTATGCTTGTCGCAAGAGGCGACTAACAGGATCAGGTGGTCAGGCTGGCTGACTTGGTTGACACATGTCATCGTATCCCAATTGCACAGATCAATGCTCATGCTGTTGATCACTGTATTCTCGGGTCCAGACTCTATTATTTACAGACTTAGCTGGAATATTGCTGAGTGAGGCGTTAAACAACAAACAAAACAACAAGTCTAGTCAGTGTCTAGACTGTTTGTGCCAATCTTCAGCAGTAGATGAATTTACCCTAGTGTGTATTTGACTCATCATTATAATCGCCTTTCAAAGATTGGTCGGTTGATTGTTGTTGAATAACACTTGTTCTCACCACATGTTCTCTGACATCGTTGGAAGTCTCGCTGATAACATAGATGGTGGTGTTGATGTAGTTGAGGTATATGTATTTCGTTGGGCTGTCACTGTGACTGTCTTTCTGAAGTAGTTCTGCAGAACATTCTCATTTAATGATGATATATTTTACATATCTCTGTTGTAGCCAAACTACAAATGATGCTGATGTATTTATAACATTATCAGCATGCATAAGCTCATGTCACCTCTCCTGTTGAGGAACTATTCCACAATACAGATGGTTGTTGTGCTCTCAGTGTGAACGTGAAGTCAAAGGACTAAGTGACATTTTGTATAAAACTCTGTCATTAGCTGCAACATTCACACAGTTTTAGCCCTCACTGTTTGAAAATGAACCCACACAAACTGAAAGTCTGTTCTTACATGAAACTTCAACATGTGATGAATAGACTGTTTGAAAATCATGTTAGTATGCTTAGTGTGTCATGGGTTCATTGGGGTAGCCTAGTGGTTACTGTGTTCAGTCTCACTCACTCACTCACTCACTCGACCACCTCCGTGGTGTAGGGGTTAGAGCGTCCGCCCGGTGAGCGTAAGGGTGCGGGTTCAATCCCCGACCGCGTCATACCAAAAGACGTTCAAATATGGTACTTGTTGGTCCCTGTCTGGCGCTCGGCATTAATGAGTACAACAAGGACTGGTCGGCTCGGAGTCAGTATAATGTGTCTGAGTAGGGTATTCATGCTTCACCGCGGCATGGTATCTCAGTGGGCTAGCACTATAAAACCAGCTTAAATCTGGGCTAGTACAAGCAGCCGCACATACATATACACACGCATGCACGTCGTCATATGAGCGAAATATTCTCAAGCACGACGTAAAACCCAATTTCACCTCACCTCACTCACTCACTCAATGGCTCAACCACTCAACCACTCACTCAACCACTCACTGGCCTCATCCAACAGAATACTTGATGTTTTAATGTTTAGTCCTTATGTCTTGTTCTGTTCGTGTACTGTGTGCGATGTTTGCTGACTGTTCAAGCAGTATGATGTTGTTTATTGCATGTGATTGTTAAACATGTAACATGAGACATTTCTCCCTTGTTTTCAGATGTAGACATCTTTCCATTCACACAGATTTTCAATAAAATTGTTGGGTAAGTAACGTCAGTTTGTTGACATTCATTGTCTCACCGATTGATGGAAGCATTCTCACATTATTGACAATAAGCTGCCTTTACTAAATGGAAACGTACAGAATTTTTAAGTGAATTTCTACATGCATAGGGGTGGTGGGGTAGCCTAGTGTCACGCCGTTGACATGGGTTCGATGCCCCACATGGGTGCAATGTATGGAGCCCATTTCTGGTGTCCCCTGCCATGATATTGCTGGAACATTGCTAAAAGCGGCGTAGAGCCATACTTACTCACTCTACTTGCATAACTCTCAGTTTTAATAATTTATTGTTATGTTTTATCTGAAAATACCAAAGAGACTGTGTTATTGCCTGGTTTTTATCATCACTGATGGTCTTCATACTCTCATGTCCATGATGTGGGATTTCATGGAGTAGAATAATTCTTGAGTGACCAGAGTGATGATGTACAAACTGAATGCCCCCCTTGGTAATCTGGTGGTGGAGCTTTGGGCCTGCATTGATTAATTCTATCTGCTGAACACATTGAATGTTGCTCATAATATTAATCACTAGTTTTTCTGGTTTAGACACAGCTATTTACTGTCTTCTGTAATATAGTTAGGGTGTTGCTGAGTTGTTTAGACACAGCTATTTACTGTCTTCTGTAATATATTTAGGGTGTTGCTGAGTTGTTTAGACACAGCTATTTACTGTCTTCTGTAATACAGTTAGGGTGTTGCTGAGTTGTTTAGACACAGCTATTTACTGTCTTCTGTAATATAGTTAATGTGTTGCTGAGTTGAAATCAACATAAAAAGGTTTTCACTATTTGAAATAATAGAGGATCCATTCAGCTTTGTTAGTATTTGAATATGGGCAACTGACATAAATATCCAGTTGTGTTTAATCTACGCAGTGTCAAAAGACACGAATGGTGTTGGTATTCTGATATTACATCGATCAGGTTCAAGATGGTCAAGTGAAACACTCAGTGTTCAAATTTTTCATTCACAAATACAAGATGAGTATCATGAAGATGCTATAAGCTAGAGACTCATCCGAGACTCATCCATGACTCTACTTCAGGAACAGGCAACCTCGGCAAGACAGAAGACGTATGTCAACTCAGTCCAGAAGACCAGCACAACATGAGGATGAGTACGACTTCTCGTACCCACAACGGGGTCTGGCAGTCATCATCAATAATGAGACATTCCATTCCAAATCTGGGTTGAACAAGCGACCTGGATCATCCTATGATGCTACGGATCTGAAAGTTGTCTTCAAACAAATGGGTTTTAAAGTGAAATCCTACACTGATCTGACTGGAGAACAAATGGTTTTAAAGCTTAAGAAAAGTAAGAATAAAAAAACAAAATATCTTGACTACACTATCCCTAGTATTGTACATGTGAGATATGATATGGCAAATCTATGGGAATTTGATAATGTTATAAAATTATATCTCTCAGCGTGTAACCCCCTCTAGTGGATAGATTGGTCCGAAGAGTAGACAGGTCAATGGTTTGATCCGCAGATGCCTTGTAGTTGCATAGATTGATGTTCATGATGTCAGTCACTGGATTGTCTGGTCAGTGCTTGAGTATTCAATACTGCCATCATGTAGCTTTAATAATGCTGAGGATCGGGGTTAACCTTGGTAATCAATGTCCACTGTTATAAATACTTGAGTAATAATGTCAGACTGGATCATATTCCATTTGACAATCAGTGATTTGTGTAAACTTGGAATGTAAAATTTGATATCCTGATTATTTTTTTCAAACCAAGACAATATTTTCATTAATTTCATTGATAGTCCCGAAGCTGATATCCTTCTCAACAGTCAAGTATTGTAAAAATTAAACATCACGTATTATCCCTCTTTAGAAGCTAATGCATGATAAAAAAAAATTTCTCCTGACTCATACTAAGTAGTTATCTCTCATTCTCCCGAAATGTAGTGGAAACACCCTATGCTGTGTTCCCAAAGAACTGAAAAACATCTTACCTAGGCCCACATGACCAATCCAGTTGAGAAGTCACTTTCTCTATTTCTCTATTGTAAATGAAACCATCAAATTGTAATATATTTATTTACCTAAGTGATCACATGTTACCTATGAAATATTCATACTGTAAAATGGTGTTCCCGTAGCACAGATGGTGGTTTGATGGAATAAAGAAATTGAATTGAACTGAAATTGAATCTAAACCATAATGTCTAAATCATCAACTTTATCAACACATTTTTTCATGGATTATAATAATCGAAAATATATTCATCATATCCATTATAAAATTTTAGATAAGCTATTACTATGAGTCAAGATATATGTGAAAAACATTCTTTGCTCTGAAAGTACATTTTTAGTCTCATTTTATATAGCAAGTTTTGGTTTCAGTTGCTGCCAACCTAAAGTATGACCACACCAAAGCGGACTGTTTCACCTGCGCCATCCTGTCACATGGTGATTCCATAGAGGTGAAACCAAAAGCACCTCCATATGATGTGGTGAAGTGTCAGGACGTTGTTTTTGGAGTTGATGGGGTTTTGGTTCCAACTGAATCTCTGATAGACCTATTCAGGGATGACTACTGCCCAGAACTTGAAGGGAAACCACGGCTCTTCTTTATACAGGTAGGACAATGGAAAACAAACCGTGGCTCTTCTTTATACAGGTAGGACGATGGAAAACAAACCGTGGCTCTTCTTTATACAGGTAGGACGATGGAAGACAAACCATGGCTCTACTTTATACAGGTAGGACAATGGAAGACAAACAATGGCTCTACTTTATACAGGTAGGACAATGGAAGACAAACAATGGCTCTACTTTATACAGGTAGGACAATGGAAGACAAACCATGGCTCTACTTTATACAGGTAGGACAATGGAAGACAAACCATGGCTCTACTTTATACAGGTAGGACAATGGAAGACAAACCATGGCTCTACTTTATACAGGTAGGACAATGGAAGACAAACCATGGCTCTACTTTATACAGGTAGGACAATGGAAGACAAACCGGGCTCTTCTTTAGACAGGTAGGACCTAGAAGACAAACCATGGCTCTACTTTATACAGGTAGGACAATGGAAGACAAACAATGGCTCTACTTTATACAGGTAGGACAATGGAAGACAAACCATGGCTCTACTTTATACAGGTAGGACAATGGAAGACAAACCATGGCTCTACTTTATATAGGTAGGACAATGGAAGACAAACCATGGCTCTACTTTATACAGGTAGGACAATGGAAGACAAACCATGGCTCTACTTTATACAGGTAGGACAATGGAAGACAAACCATGGCTCTACTTTTTACAGGTAGGACAATGGAAGACAAACCGTGGCTCTACTTTATACAGGTAGGACAATGGGAGACAAACCATGGCTCTAATTTATACAGGTAGGACAATGGAAGACAAACCATGGCTCTACTTTATACAGGTAGGACAATGGAAGACAAACCATGGCTCTACTTTATACAGGTAGGACAATGGAAGACAAACCATGGCTCTACTTTATACAGGTAGGACAATGGAAGAAAAACCAGGCTCTTCTTTAGACAGGTAGGACCTAGAAGACAAACCATGACTGTCCCTTGTACAGGTAGGGTGTAGGAAGGCCAACCATGACTGTCCCTTGTACAGGTAGGGTATAGGAAGGCCAACCATGACTGTCACTTGTACAGGTAGGGTGTAGGAAGGGCTATCATGACTGTCCCTTGTACAGGTAGGGTATAGGAAGGCCAACCATGACTGTCCCTTGTACAGGTAGGGTGTAGGAAGGGCTATCATGACTGTCCCTTGTACAGGTAGGGTATAGGAAGGGCTATCATGACTGTCCCTTGTACAGGTAGGGTATAGGAAGGCCAACCATGACTGTCCCTTGTGCAGGTAGGGTGTAGGAAGGCGAACCATGACTGTCCCTTGTACAGGTAGGGTATAGGAAGGCCAACCATGACTGTCACTTGTACAGGTAGGGTATAGGAAGGGCTATCATGACTGTCCCTTGTACAGGTAGGGTGTGGGAAGGCCAACCATGACTGTCACTTGTACAGGTAGGGTATAGGAAGGCCAACCATGACTGTCACTTGTACAGGTAGGGTATAGGAAGGGCTATCATGACTGTCCCTTGTACAGGTAGGGTGTGGGAAGGCCAACCATGACTGTCCCTTGTACAGGTAGGGTGTAGGAAGGCCAACCATGACTGTCCCTTGTACAGGTAGGGTATAGGAAGGCCAATCATGACTGTCCCTTGTACAGGTAGGGTGTAGGAAGGGCTATCATGATTGTTCCTTGTGCAGGTAGGGTGTAGGAAGGCCAACCATGACTGTCACTTGTACAGGTAGGGTATAGGAAGGCCAACCATGTCTGTCCCTTGTACAGGTAGGGTGTAGGAAGGGCTATCATGATTGTTCCTTGTGCAGGTAGGGTGTAGGAAGGCCAATCATGACTGTCACTTGTACAGGTAGGGTGTAGGAAGGCCAATCATGACTGTCCCTTGTACAGGTAGGGTATAGGAAGGCCAACCATGACTGTCCCTTGTGCAGGTAGGGTGTAGGAAGGCCAACCATGACTGTCCCTTGTACAGGTAGGGTATAGGAAGGCCAACCATGACTGTCCCTTGTACAGGTAGGGTGTAGGAAGTGTAGGAAACCATGACTGTCCCTTGTACAGGTAGGGTATAGGAAGGGCTATCATGACTGTCCCTTGTACAGGTAGGGTGTAGGAAGGGCTATCATGATTGTTCCTTGTAGGAAGGGCTATCATGACTGTCCCTTGTGCAGGTAGGGTGTAGGAAGGCCAATCATGACTGTGTCCCTTGTACAGGTAGGGTATAGGAAGGCCAACCATGTCTGTCCCTTGTACAGGTAGGGTGTAGGAAGGGCTATCATGATTGTTCCTTGTGCAGGTAGGGTGTAGGAAGGCCAATCATGACTGTCCCTTGTACAGGTAGGGTGTAGGAAGGCCAATCATGACTGTCCCTTGTACAGGTAGGGTATAGGAAGGCCAACCATGACTGTCCCTTGTGCAGGTAGGGTGTAGGAAGGCCAACCATGACTGTCCCTTGTACAGGTAGGGTATAGGAAGGCCAACCATGACTGTCCCTTGTACAGGTAGGGTGTAGGAAGGCCAACCATGACTGTCCCTTGTACAGGTAGGGTGTAGGAAGGGCTATCATGACTGTCCCTTGTTCAGGTAGGGTATAGGAAGGGCTATCATGTCTGTCCCTTGTACAGGTAGGGTGTAGGAAGGCCAACCATGACTGTCCCTTGTGCAGGTGTCCCTTGTGCAGGTAGGGTATAGGAAGACCAACCACGACTGTCCCTTGTACAGGTAGGGTAATATGAAGGGCTATCATGACTGTCCCTTGTACAGGTAGGGTATAGGAAGGCCAACCATGACTGTCCCTTGTACAGGTAGAGTAATATGAAGGGCTATCATGACTGTCCCTTGTACAGGTAGGGTATAGGAAGGCCAACCATGACTGTCCCTTGTACAGGTAGAGTAATATGAAGGGCTATCATGACTGTCCCTTGTACAGGTAGGGTGTAGGAAGGGCTGTCATGTCTGTCCCTTGTACAGGTAGAGTAATATGAAGGGCTATCATGACTGTCCCTTGTACAGGTAGGGTGTAGGAAGGCCAACCATGACTGTCCCTTGTACAGGTAGGGTGTAGGAAGGGCTATCATGGCTGTCCGTTGTACAGGTAGGGTGTATGAAGAGCTATCATGACTGTCCCTTGTACAGGTAGGGTGTAGGAAGGCCAACCATGACTGTCCCTTGTACAGGTAGGGTGTAGGAAGACCAACCACGACTGTCCCTTGTACAGGTAGGGTATAGGAAGGGCTGTCATGTCTGTCCCTTGTACAGGTAGGGTATAGGAAGGGCTATCATGTCTGTCCCTTGTACAGGTAGGGTATAGGAAGGGCTGTCATGTCTGTCCCTTGTACAGGTAGGGTATATGAAGGGTTATCATGACTGTCCCTTGTACAGGTAGGGTGTAGGAAGGCCAACCATGACTGTCCCTTGTACAGGTAGGGTATATGAAGGGCTATCATGACTGTCCCTTGTACAGGTAGGGTATAGGAAGGCCAACTATGACTGTCCCTTGTACAGGTAGAGTGTAGGAGGGTGTAGGAAGGCCAATCATGACTGTCCCTTGTACAGGTAGGGTGTGGGAAGGCCAATCATGACTGTCCCTTGTACAGGTAGGGTGTGGGAAGGCCAACTATGACTGTCCCTTGTGCAGGTAGGGTATAGGAAGGCCAACTATGACTGTCCCTTGTACAGGTAGGGTGTAGGAAGGCCAATCATGACTGTCCCTTGTACAGGTAGGGTGTGGGAAGGCCAATCATGACTGTCCCTTGTACAGGTAGGGTGTAGGAAGGCCAATCATGACTGTCCCTTGTGCAGGTGTAGGAAGGGCTATCATGTCTGTCCCTTGTACAGGTAGGGTGTAGGGAGGCCAATCATGACTGTCCTTGTACAGGTAGGGTGTAGGAAGGTCATCTGCTATGTACAGGTAAGGTGTAGGAAAGGCCAAGCATGACTTCCTTGTATACAGGTATTGCACAGGAAGGCCAACATGATTCCACCTCCAACAGCTATGGAGTTGGAAGGCTAACATGACTGTTCCTTGTGCAGGTAAGTTGAAGTCTGGAAAGAAATTAAACAACATGTTGAATACTATTGCAGGCCTGTCGAGGAATAAACTTGGACAAGGGGTTGGATTTAACAGTCTGGAAACCTGTGAAACATCCCAAGAAGCGACACCATCCTCGTGGAAGCAGCAGTTCCTCCGTTAATGGCCCGCCATGTAAGAGTTCCCCTCACATGGTGACAGAAGCTGGCGACACGGCTGATGAAGCTGATGATATGTCTTGTGACATGGCGCCTGATGACATCCTGCTTGATGAGGCCGGTGTACAAGATGATACAGATGTTGGTAAAGGGAGTTCAAACATTGTCGTGAAGCCAGCACCTTTATTCAAGGATTTTTTAGTCATGTATTCTTCTCCGCCTGGTAAGTGTGTGTAGTAAAGTTGCGTCGAAAAAACAACTTATATTTTATGTACAGTGGAATCTGTCTATTTTGGACTGGCCTGGGACCGACTCATTTTTCCAGAATATAAAGCAGTCCGGATTAGTCAACTTTTGTCTGTTACGCAAATTGCTTTATGTGCTTCAACATTTTCAAGACTTATGTTCTTTACAAAAAGCTGACGGTAATTTCAAATCAGTCGGTCTACATTTCGCTGGTTGGCTAGTCTGTCTCACAGTCCCTGAACCACATTATTTTCCCTACCAAGCCCTCTCTGAAGTGCTAAAGCCTTAAATAAAGCAAGTCTCTGGTCTCCCTAGGGCTCCTTTTCAATTTGAATTGGCTTGTTTGTTACTATCAAAATTATATATATTCAGAGACTAAGCATTAGTCTACTGGTCGGTCTGCCATAATTATGAAGTGAATGTGAATCAAGCCTGTAATTTTAGTTAAAGTTATCACATTAAATAATGTGTGTTTATAGAATAAGTTAACCACTGAGAACAGAAGTAACGGAGATGTTTATTCAACGGACTGTTATTTTAGTCAGCTACGTCCGGATTACAAAGCATTGTTCTTAAAGCAAGTTGACTGTCGGGACTGCTATTTCAGTCCATAATCCATAATTGAGAGAGTATGGATTATAAAGCAAGCTTTAATGATAAATTAAAAACAACTTTGCCAGGAGTAGTCCGGATTATGGATTTACAAAGAGTCTGGATTTGACATATTCCATTGTATTTAATCTGAACCTTGACATTAATGTTTGGTCTTACCATGATGTGATCATGATGAGGTTTTGATCAAGTCACTGTATTTTAGTAGTATTTGTGTACTGAAAATATGTGGATATCAATATCACTGTCTTCATTGCTATTTCACCCTTGAACACATTTCCATTTAAGCTAATGTGCTATGGTGCTTTTGGTATCTATATATGGTCTATAGTTGGGATCTTTTTATCTAGAATGTTTTAAAGTCTCTATTGGGAAATTTGGATTATTTGTCACAAGTCATGATGATTTCCTGATGGGCACCTGTTGGCAAGTTGTCTATCAACACAATTTGCTGTTCTATGTTCTATCCTTTTGGGGAGGTGGGGTAGCCCAGTGGTTAAAGCGTTTGCTTATCATGCTGAAGGCACGAGTTTGATTCAGTGTGTAGATTTGTTAGCACCATACTGGCAGCTTCACCATCTGAGACCTACATCAGTTTGGGCTTTACTAACAAATTCAGCTGACGCGCAGTGATATATTACCTACATGAAAATTACTAGTTTAAGTGGCATTTAGAAGGTGGTGTGATGTACAACAAGGAGAGTTCTATGGATATACACCTTCTTTAATATGATATGAGCAACGTTTCGGTGTAGCTACTAACACCGTTATCAAGCAAAATCAAGCATTTTGCTTGATAACGGTGTTAGTAGCTACACCAAAACGTCGCTCATATCATATTAAAGAAGGTGTATATCCATAGAACTCTCCTTGTTGTACATGAAAATTGCTTTAATTTCATTGGTCAATGATGCTTTAAAAAATTTCTGTGTCACTCCTCCTAGGAGGGTGACAACTGGAAAAAATATTGCCTGCTGCCATGGTAACCGACAAACTCTCCACCGAGAAGCTGTATCGCTAACAATTGTATGATGTCAAAATATGACGCATACAGTGCATGGAGTTTGAAACCATTTGATTAGCTGTTTTTGAGTTCACTATGTACACATTTATTTTACCGACTTTGACTGCTTTATTTAAAGTATTTCATACTTTGAATTGTTTGCACACTAAACTTAAACATAATTAACCATTTTTATTGCAAGTTTAAGCTTGTCAGAATATGTTTCACTGATTTTAAACATCCAGTCGAGAGGCAGACGCCATTTTGTTTACATGTCATATAGTCGGTAGTGAGCTTATCGATCTTTAAAATAAAATAATGATAATTTGTACATTGAACATGGCGGTAAGATAAATACATCGTAAACGTCTCCCTAAGGTAATACGGTCTGATGTAGGCCTCTTTATAGCGGTGTCACCTGAGCTGGTAGGCCGAGAGATAACACTGCTACAAAGAGGCGTACATCAGACCGTATTACCCTCGAGAGAAGCATTAAACTTATATTGTAACTGTGACTCTGTTAAAAGTGGCCCAACTCAGTCAGTCACTTATTGTGATAAGTGTATACAGTTTGAATTTATTATTTACCTGGGATGTTCTAGGAAAGTGTAGAGTCACTGACTGAAGTCATATACATGTATCAGCAACCTCTCAGAATGGTTTCCTCATATTGTTTCAGGATACTTTGCATGGCGCCGTACAACTGGCACCTGGTTTATACAGAGTCTTAAGAAGGCAATACAATCAGCTGATCTCTCAACCACGTCTCTGTCAAGATTATTGACATCTGTCAGTCACAGAGTTGCCACTGGTTACCAGTCTCAAAATGACAAGGAAAAATGGAAAGACGGCAAAAAACAAGTGCCATGTGTCATGTCCATGCTCACCAAGGATGTCTATTTCAGACCAAAAAAATGATGGCATTTTTTTGTTGTGAAATATGAGATACATGTACGAGTACTTAACTCATATACTTTTGATAGTTTTACAAAAAAGGTTGGTTTTTAAAAATATGCTATAATATACCCACCCACCCCCACCACTCCACCATACATGATAGTGCCTTAGAGGACAAGAAGCAATAAATATCATGGTCATGACATTTTCATATATCTGTTTTGGCATGGGTGAACGGAGGCTATGAATCACAAAAATTATGCAATCATTTAAGTTTTTGTAACTGTGTACATGAAACCTAAACAAAAACGGTATGAATGCATTTCTTTGCCTTTCAGTGATAAAAACACCTGAAAATGCTCAATATGGGAAGTAAAGTAACCTGTAGCCTGATTGCCAAAACATTTTATCACTGTTCTGAAAACATATTTTTATAATATTTTGGGAATTTCATCCACGTATCATCTATAGTTAATGAGGAAAAAATCTCTTGATATTTTTAGGAAGCTGAAATATTTTTTACTGCTTCAAAATTGTTTGATAAGAGTGAGAAGTTTTACGTAATATCATTTAGAGAGTGATTTACATATGTCATAGTGATTGCAGTGACATGGTGTGTCAGGTGAGTTTAAGCATGTGTGAAATGATGCAATGAACAGAATGAATGAATGTTTGAAAGAATGAATGAATATGAATGATTGAATGATATAACAGTGTTTTAAAAGATGACCGTCTTCTTGTACGAAAAGAATAACTTTACTGTGAGCATTTATGTACATGTTATGACTGGTGTCAGTCTTCATTCCATCATGGCATGAATAACAGGTTATGCATCTCTTGCACAAATAAGTCTTCATTATCCAGCGGCAGTACACAGTTTTCTTGTAAAGGAACATGCAGGTTCTTGGTGAGAATAGGCCCCTAGTACCGCATGCTTGATGTGAGCCGCCTAAAATGGGGATTGGGTGACTTAGTTACTTGGCATCATTCCCAGACAACGTAGGTAGTTGATCATACTATCAACCACCTGATTGTGATTCAGTTACTTGGCTGTAGTGTAAGAAACCAATATTCACTACTGAGGAACTACTGTTCTGACTGTTACCTAGTTGTTTAAGTCCTAAAGTTCTGTATTCTGGTGCACGGTTTCATTTAGTTATATGATGCATGTTTCTGTAGTACCTAAAACGTTCAAATTAAAATGAACAAAATAGTATCATATGTACATATACACAACGTAATAACCAATCAGATGCTGTTATTTCTGCACAATAGATGAATTGTAATCTGGGATGTTTCTACAGCTTGTGTCATGTCCTTTCTAACTGTTGCCTATCTGAAAAAGTAGTTAGAAATATTTGTTATCTTGCGAAAGCAATATCACCTTAAGTCTCCAAGTATCTGAAGTACACAGTATGGCAAATAGAGACACAACACTCTTCACTGAGACATATTTTTCTGGACTATTGACCTTATGTACCATTTTCATGAAACGATTTTTGGGGGGTCTTTTTCTGACACTGTAGCCTATGCAATATTTACGGGATCTGGCATGTATAATTTCAGACTTATGGGAGCTAATAGGATTAATTCAACAGTCATGAAATCTCTGACAAGTACTTCAACTACTACCACTACTGGGGTCTGACTGAAGAAATTCAGCAGTTTTTGGATCTGACATGAGTATTTCAACAGTTTTGGGATCTGACATAAATAATTCAACAGTTTTAAAATCTCTGACAAGTACTTCAACTCTTATGGGATCTGACAAAAGTAATTAAGCTGTTTTTGGATCTGAAACAAGTACTTCAACAGTTTTTGGATCTGCCATAAATAATTTAACAGATGTGGTGTCTGATATAAGGAAATCAGCAGTAGCGGCATGTGACATAATTATTTCACCAGTTATTGGATCTGACATGATTTATTTATCGAAAGCTAATATAATTCAACAGTTATGGGATCTGCCATTCTCAATTCAACAGTTATGGGATCTGCCATAGGTAATTCAACAGTTAAAGGATCTACCATATGTAATTCAATGGTTATGGGACCTGCCATAGGTAATTCAAGAGTTATAGGATCTGCCATATGGATTTCAACAGTTATAGGATCTGCCATAGGTAATTCAACAGTTATAGGATCTACCATATGTAATTCAATGGTTATGGGACCTACCATAGGTAATTCAAGAGTTATAGGATCTGCCATATGGAATTCAACAGTTATAGGATCTGCCATAGGTGATTCAACAGTTATAGGACCTACCATATGTAATTCAATGGTTATGGGACCTGCCATAGGTAATTCAAGAGTTATAGGATCTGCCATATGGAATTCAACAGTTATAGGATCTGCCATAGGTGATTCAACAGTTATAGGATCTGCCATAGGTGATTCAACAGTTATGGGATCTGCCATAGGTAATTCAACAGTTATAGGATCTGCCATAGGTGATTCAACAGTTATGGGATCTGCCATAGGTAATTCAACAGTTATAGGATCTACCATAGGTAATTCAACAGTTATGGGATCTAATGCAAGAAATTCAGAGTTTTGAGATCTTGCCTGAGTAATTCAACACAAGTTTGGATCTGACAAATAATTCAACAGTTGTGGAAGCTAACATTAGTAATTAAGCACTGTCTTAAGCAGGCTTTTGAAATGTTGAAGTGCTTTGTTGTTCATAATGTATTTTACCTGAACAAGATATACACCTAGAACCTGGGATGGGTACACAAGAATTGGATACACCTAGTTGGGCTACTGTTATATGTATGCTTTAGTTAGAGTTGATAACAAAACATAATTGTGGAGCTTAATATTATATTGGGCATAAAGTTGTTGGTGGCAGTTGTTTCGATGAAAGTTATGAATGCAAGTAGTGTTTACATTGGAGTGTGTTTACTGTGTTTACAGTATTGACATGTACTTCATTCTAAGAAGGCTTCTCTGCCTCACGAGGTGTTGATGTCCAAATGATATATATACATATATATACAATATATATACAATGCATTTGACCAATGATTATTTACAAAGTTACAAGTTACTTCATTTTAAAAGATTGTTATTCTTTTTCATTTGTCTGATCAATCCATAATGGAGCATTGTGGCAAATAACAGCAATTTTAAATTATTTTGTTCTGAACTGTCACCGCCGCTTGAGGATTATTGCTGTCAATCTTGATTATAGCTTACTATAATTTATATGTTGTGCATTGTTGTTTAATTGGTTTAATTCAGATTTGTTAGGATTTCATAGAATTGATTTGTTCATGTGTTGTAACTTAGATTTTAACTCTTAAATATTTGCCTTGCTGGTAACTTAATATCTGAATTTTATGATGCCATCTCTGTTTGTTATGTATTTATGAATGTTTATATTATATTAAGACATATTATGAATTATTACTCATCTGTAGAAGATACAGCAGTGTAATATTTTTACGGCAATATTACACTAGTGTAATACCGCTAGACGTTTGACGTCATAATGGTTACAGTTATGATGTCACAATGCTAATGCCTCTGTCGCAATGGTATTAGACCTTGCTTGACTCGTGGAAAACTCGTCATCACACTGTAGGCAGTTTCTCAAAATTTATGTTGGAGAGTAATAAACAGAATGCTAAACTCGCTTCTGTGAACTACCATTTTTATTAAACTCATGAAAGACTTAGTATCAAAATCGCTTTCGCTCGGTTGATACCCAATCAATAGCTCGTTTAATAAAAATGGTATTACATGGAAGATCATTTAGTATCCTCTATTTATGTGACATGTTGGTAAGTTTTGTGTTCACATTCATTTCCAACTGTTGTCACAGCAGGATGATCCCCGACCGTGTCATACCAAAAGACGTTAAAATATGGTACTTGTTGGTTCCTGTCTGGCGTTCGGCATTAAAGGGTACAACAAGGACTGGTCTGCTCGGAGTCAGTATAATGTGTGTCTGAGTGGGGTATTCATGCTTAACTTCAGCATGGTATCTCAGTGAGCTAGCACTATAATACCAGCCTAAGTCTGGGCCAGTACAATCAGACACACATACACACACATGCATGTCATATGAGCGAAATATTCTTAAGTTCGACATTAAGCCCCATTTCACCTCACCTGACAGCAGGATGACAAGAATACTCAGTGTTGTAAAGGTTCACATGTTCAGACATTATGCCATTTCATTTTTAAATGTATATATGTTATAATCATCTGTGGTTAAATTTGTTGATGTTTCCTTTTGATAGAATTCAACTCCTTAATGATTTCAAATTATTGTGATGGTTACCTAATAATCACACATTTCGTTATTTAGAAAAAAATAGTAGCATCAATATGTTAGCATTAACCATAGCAAAGGATCTTATCCAAATTTACTGTTAGGATAAACTGACCCACAAGGAATAATTAAATGGCAAATCTAAACTACAAAAGGAATGAAAACCTGTAGTTTGTTCATAGAAGCTACCATGGCAAAAAAGTGACTCATTTGCAGGGCTATGACATTAACAAATGCAGTCATTTCGCAGTCAATTGTCAAGAAATCACAAAATTATCAATAACTGAGCATGATGCCAATATCTAGTGTAAACACTGGCAGCTGCAATAACATTCATGGTCCTTCTCATCAACTGTATCAGATGTTAAATTTGATTTTGAGGTATTGTGTTCTATTCTTGATGAAGGGCTTGTTCCAATACATCCAAATTCTGTAATGGATGTCTCTCTCTGGCATATTCTGCGACCCATAATGTACCAGACATGCTGTATGGGATTCAGATCTGGACTCCTTCACATAAACAATCACCAGTGTCATGTGAATGATATGGCCTGGTTTGTCATCCATTATATTTATTAAGCCTAATCTGGAGAATGGTCATCGAAATGTAATAGAAAAAGCTTGGCATGGTTGTCAGGGATGTACCATTGTCAACTTAGATTTTTTGTGATTGTCAAAGGTCAAACTCAAAGTCACGTGAGAGGAACACCCGCACCATCAATGAGCTCCTGACAAATGGTACTTGCTCCAAGATATGCCCTTGTGCATCTGCAGTATTTCTGCAGTGTCAAACTTGAGCTCAGGTATGTTGATATACATGTGTATATTATGGTTTACAGGACCAAAAAGTTGGACATAATGTCATGTGAACAAAATAATATTTTTTTAATCCCAGCTCAGAACAAATACTAAATAATGCATGTGAAAATCTATATTCTTACCCCAAAAGCCAATCTTATGGTATCATTTTGACAGTTGCTCAGCCATGATAGTGTCACTTATTTTTGTTTCTGCACCAACTAAGACTATTAATAGGTCAGACAATCTTTATATCAATGGCAGAATGTTTTATGTTGCACAAATCACATATTAAGTATGATCTGTATATATAATATCTACACTGAGTACATTGATGTGCATGTGAGTTGGGCCAGCTTGATTCCTGAGAATTTATGAGTGTTAAACCAAACTAAGGCCAGACCAATTTTATTTCTTGTTTTACATATTTTTGTCCTAAAAAACCCCTAAAGGCAGGAAGGAACAAAAATAAAGAAAAAAATCACGTCAAAGCAAAAACCCACATGAGTTTTTCAAAGGCACTGTTTTTCAAGTTCACACTCGAAACTGTTTTCTAATACACCTATTGTTAGATAATTTAGTTTAAAGTCTCTGAGAACAGTGTGTTCAACAAACTGCCTTCGGTAGTCGAAGTCTTGTTCCCATGTATCTAAACATCATTATTTATTTTTCGAGCAGGGAAAATTTATTTTAATTTTTTTCTTATACTTGAAAAAAAAAGACTGGTGGATCCATAAAACAAGAAACAAAATTGGTATGGCTTAAATGCATGAAAACTTCTCTGAAGGTGAAGACATTCCTCTGTTAGGGCAGCTGCTGACAGGCCATTGATAAGATGGGATGGCAATGTGATTGCAAAATCTTTCACCTGAATGGCTTGTGTTATATATGTACTGAAGGAAAAAAAATAAAGGATCACATCTATCTTTGAGAAGGATATCTAAATGACCTAACTTGATTGGAAGTATGCCCAGACATTGCCAGACAGTTGTTAGAGCACATTGGGCACATACTCGATACTGACTTTCTTTCTTTAAACTGGAAACAATGAATCAAGTCTGTTATGTTTGACTTGATTCATTGTTTTGATTTTATGTGATCCCTTATTTTTTTCTCTCAGTATGTTATCTCCATAGAGGTGAGATTGGGATGTGAATACACACGGAACAGTTGATGAGGCCACTGGTTGTGTTGGTCTTTGAGTAATCTTTAAGGTGTTGATTCAGCACTTTATAAATATGCATTTACTGTTATGACTATAAGATATATTAGAGCAGTTGGACCTTGTTACGTCTGTATTTTTGAATGTTACTTGTATCACTTGTTATTCATATACTGTCTGCCTCAGGGTTAGAATGGATTCAACATTTGCTGGCTCAGTGGAAGGTCGATGGTTCAGTCCTTGTCCATGTTACACCCATTATGTTAGAAAATGGCCATTATCAGGATAGAACAAGGACTGGTCGGCTATGCTGTGTGAGGAGCATCTATGTGAAACTGTGACATCTCAGTGGGCTGTAGTGGGGTTCCAATTAATTGAAATAAACGAAGATTGGTCACAGTGACCAAATGACCAAGCAATCGATCACATCTTCTCATAATCGAACACAGACGATTTTGGAACGACTATTTTAGTGTTTGAAACACTTGACGAAGGAGATATCTTCGAAGCTGTCAGGGCCTGAAAACGTGTCTATATCTTAGAAACTCACATCATTCATTGAAAACTCATGACTGAATATTTCTTGAAGACTCCAGGAAATTTATGTTCATGATACATGTGTATTGGTCATCACTCTAAAGCAGCAAGATGCAACTTTTTGAATTGGATGTGAAATTTGCAAATACAATGTGTACAGTTTCTAAATAAAGCAAAAAAACAACATATGACCATGTTGTACTTATCTGCAATAACAACCTGAATAATGTCTGAATATCTGAAAAATGATGCTAACCAATTTTCTTTATGATTCTCTGGTAATGAACCAATTATCAGTTGTGAGATTGCAACCAATTCCCAACACTAGTGGGCTGGCACTATCACACAGCCATTAGTCCAGTGTAGTACTAGCGGACACAAACACGTGCACCTCACCTCACCTCATACCACTTGACTATAAATGATATATTTACTAGTATACTCATAGTTTCATTGCATTGAAAACTGTATCAGATAATCAATTTTATCTAAGTAAATATTGTATTTTTTTACAGTACAAATGTTGAATGACTACAACCACTGCCGATGCTATTGCTTGTTTGAAGTATTTATGAAGTTGAAATTGTCTTTGTATCAAAAATAATTGTTAGTGTACTGACTCAATGTTTCAAGGCCTCAAATCATCTCAAAGGTTATTTTATAAATATAAAACAGTTTTATTATGTTTCTGCTTTGTCTACATGTTTTACCTTAGTTATTTGATAAAGGTCACAGCATTGATGGCCTCGGAAAAGCTTTTAAAATGTCTTCTGCGAGACACAGGTGATTTTTACAAGTTTGAGATATCAGTCATAAAGTTATGTCGGATGCAATTCCTAATTTTGCTTGTGCAGTATTTTTCCATTCTTTTTTCCAAAAAATTCAGTTGCCTGTTCATGTGTTTGAGATGGGTCCCACTGGTCAGGCCGGATATGCTCACTTTTCAGCAAACTCTTGGTATAATCACAATGATTTAATATGATTCATATAGTTGGAATAATAAAATTGATTCTGCTTTAAACTGATTTTTCTTGTAAATATGGAATGGCTCCCTTATGTTAATAAAATGTCTGTTTGGAGTACAGGACATGTTTTGAGTTGTTGTTTTTTGTTGGTGAAAAAGCAATGATTTCTGGAATAACATATCATGCAGATACGATGCAGTGTCTATATACAATCAGTTCTAGAGTGTGAAAAGACTCTTTGTTGTTCAGTAACATGTCTCTCTGATAAAGTCACAATACTAGGACATTACTACAAAAACATACCTGATCATTTTTTGAACTTTTAAGTCATCAAATCTAGCTGAAGATTTGGAGACTCATTGAATTTTCCAAAGTTTATCACATTGTCCAGCCCAGTGCTTCAATAGTTCATTTTGACCACACATGGCCAGTGAGATCTTCTGGAGCCAAGACCAAATGAGATTGAAACAAATTGGTTAAATTGTGCCTCTTAATATTTAAAGTGGCATATTGCTTATATATCATGTACTTATACATTTACATTTAAGGAACTACAGATATAAGAAAACATTTTCAACACTTTCTTACAGGCATATTTTATTGTCTATACCTACTTAAAGTGACAAAATCTGGTTCGTGAAATAAAAATCTTCAAATTTCAACCATTTATTTGTGTTTTATTGTGATATTCTTGATTGATTCGTAGTTTGTATGACAAGATTGGTGATTACAACACTGTCTGCAAGTCAAATACGGAAGTTTAATTCCATGCACATGATTCCATGAAGCCTGTTCTTTCATATTTTACCACATCTTGCATTATTATACACTTAATTAATATTGCCACTATGAGAAAATGATTGTTCAGTAAATGGCTACCGAAAAGATATGCCAAAAGATATAGGCAAACATATATTGGATTAAGATTATGAGCACTAGGATTAAGCGCCACAATGTAACCAACACTTAGTCCAGATTTGATTGTGTGTTATTGCCTCAGAAGAAATGTACTTATGCTCACTCTATCGTCCACAGTTTTTTCTGTGGCAATTTTAGATAATGGAGTCATTGAACCTTTGCTGCTCTGAAGTTACTGTAGTGTACCACGAAAATATGTAAATATGTCTGCCCGTTAAAGCTGAACTTTATTGTACTCTTTTACGTGTAAGTACAACAGTCAGGGAAATAAACTTTCAGTTTACCTTATTATGATGGATTGGCAACTCATTTGGCCGGAGAGTGGAATGTCGTCCTTATGCCAAACAATGTTAAAAGATGACACTTGTTACCTTGCCTTGGCATTAGTGAACAAAGAGGACCGGCCATCTGGAAGGGTGGGTTTCCTCCTATTGCCCGCACGCACGCATACACGCACGCACATGCGTAAAAAACAGCTCTAGATTCAAACTGAATTGTTTGTAAGGACTCATTTGGCAATGAAGAAGCTTTTTGGTTATCACTGACTGCGATGGTGTGAGTTGAACAAATCTTGTGTTGTCAACGTGGTTCGAAAACACAAATACCAAGAGCTATCCAATATAGTATTTTTACCATAGTGACATATTCGTGTTTGCTTACATCAAATCTGATTATAGGTAATCCGTGATTTATTGAGCGTTTCATTCTCTTCATTGAATGTACGTGTAGATTTGTTAGGTTTTCGGTAAAAGCTGACGGAAGTTGTTATTGTCGACCAGAGAAGAATCAACAAGTCCATGTTCTGCAAACTGTTCCTACAAGTGAACAACTTGGATAAAATGTTCGTACAGGAAACTGAAGCTCTTGGTTGACTATCTCCCGAAACGACCGTTAACAGAGCATATTATGCAGCACTTTTGTGGAAATTAATGAAATAAACTATGAAAACGCGGGAGCTGGGAAAGGTGCTCCCTTCGATCAAGACAATATCCACAGGGATAAAGTATCTGCAACATTTCTATCATTGGAAGGTGGTAAAGCTGACACTTATAGACCTCCAACTTAAAAACACATTAATTCTGTCAGCAGTCGGGTTAAATCTCACGAAGAGCATGTTATTATCCCGCATAATTTAAAAATTAATCGAGAGATACCTTGAAGGTGAAATTTAAGTATATTTCCACCGATGTATGGAGTATTGAGGGATTAGGTGAGATGTGTGCATGCGCCGAGTAATCAGTCTTTAAATTAGAGATTTGATTCCTTGCGCAAAGGGTTGGGAGTGGAGAGCATGTAATCCCACAATACTCCATACACCTGTGGAATTATAATTAAACTTCATCTTCCAGGCAAGTTTTGTTTAATTTTTAAATTCCACCACAGTATTCCGTATTATCGGAATCACGTGAGATTTCAGAGAAGGAATCAAATTTCTGTAAAGTATCAGTAAAGAAGGTCATTGTTTCAACTTTGTAATGATTTACTATATGAGCATTTATCAGCAACCAACACTCAATACAACTTAACACAACACCAGTCAGCATAAAATGCACACTTTAGGAAGAGTAAATGACAATCAATCAGCATAATAGGCATCTTTAGGAAGAGTAAAGAGTAAATGACAATCACTCTCAGAGTAATTAATACATAGTTTCACATTACAGTTCCAGGTTCTCATAGATACTCATAGATCTATTAAGTTCACATAACTGCCATGCTATAGTGGTCTGCACGTGCAACTGGCTTGTTATAGAACTTGCTTGTAATAGAACATGCACTTTCTTTTTGTCTCATCAAAGTTATGATTTATCTGAAAGAGAGCTATCCCTTATCAAGGGATAGTACAGATGTCTATCTATAGCATGTGTGTGTGTGTGTGTGTGTGTGTGTGTGTGTGTGTGTAGTCTACAGCTTGTATGTATCCGAAGGTAAGTCTCTAATAATTCTAATTACATTCCATATATCTAAGACTAACATATATTCATTTATAACTTTGAACAGAGAGAGAGCGATCAAGTTATGAACTAGAACCCTGTGCTATTGTTAAAATGTGTATTTATTGCTAAAGATTGAAATCCACATTAATATGTTTCTGCTGTAATCTCATGAAACGGATTGAAGTACACGGGGCCAGATCATGCATGAGGGAACTTCCATGACAACATATGGGGGACAGATTCTATCAGTAAATCCAATTCCAGTGTCCTATGTGAGATATTATTTGTCAAATACAGCAAGCTGACTTCAACGTGACTATGAATCTGTGTAGATCACTTGACTCTGGTTAACCTTATATATGGGACTTGTCGAAATGAGTACCGACATTGTACTTCTTTGTCTGACCGCTCACAAAGACATAAGTTGAACAAATACAGTTATGAGTTTAGGATTCAGGTTGGTCATAGGCACGAAGGTGACATAACTCAATACTGAGATAGATACAATCTAGTGATTCATTTTATATTCTACATGAATTATTTATGACATCAAGCAATTTGATTCAGCAAAGTCTGAACGAATTGCTTGGTAAAGGACATATGAACCCATCCCTTTTAGCACATCAACACATCGGCAACCTTGGCAAACAGTCACCTGATTGGCAGAATCGTCATCGATATGCGTTAATCCGTGTTCTCCGATTGATCTACATAATCTGTTGCAAATTGAATGAACTGACCTTGTGTACACCCATTTACGGAGGCGTTGCGCTTAGCTCCTACTTCAGTAACTTGAGACAGTAATAACTGAACAACATATTAATTAACTTATCAGGTGGCTTGAACTATACTGATAGTGACCTTTAACACCGAGGGCTTTTCAATGGGGTGACAAAGATACCCTTGGTCTCACAGTCTGTATATTTGAATTAATTTTGAGTATCCTGCTTGGTGAAAATGCCATTCCATGCAAAACTTAATGATAACAGAAGATATTCTGAGTAAAGAAGTCCAATAATTTGAAGGGTCGTGTTCAGGCTAACTTGGATATTTGAGATGTGGTTGGGTGAGGTGATTTGATTCAACGGTGCTTGCAATAGTTTTTCACTAACTCTGTTCATCGAATTGTACAGGATTTCATGATAATTACTCCCAAGGACATGTAATACCATGGGACTTATAGTCATCCCTATGTCAGTCAGAAATCTCCGTTTCCTGAGCAAACTTTAAAGACGGTTGATAAACAGGAATGCACCACCTACGATTAAAGTATTTGAAATACTTAAAGTATTTGTCCTTCAGTAATTATAAATACCGATACTATTTAATTGTTTCACTGGCAGTAAAAGGAACAAAACTGGTTGTACTTTCAAAACCTTACTAGAGCTTTAACAAGTAGCCTAGCACCCGTGAAGATCTGGGTTAGAATTGATCTTCAGTAACCCATGCTTGTCGTAAGAGGCTACTAACGGGATCGGACGGTCAGGCTCAATGACTTCGTTCGCATCCTAATTGCATGGATCGATGCTCATACTGTTGACCACTGGATCGTTTTCTCCAGACTCGATTATCTACAGACCGCCGCCATATAGCTGGAATATTGCTGAGTGCGGCGTAAAACTAAACCCACTCACTACAAAGAGCCTAAATGAATGTTTTTTGTAATCTTCAGAAAAAGATTGGTATATTTTTCATTAAAAATATGTGTTATATGTCCAGTTTATGGAAATCAATTTCAATTTTTTTCAGGTAGATTTCAGTCCGCTTTTTAAAAGTTGCTGAGATTTCAAATCAGATAAAAGAATACCAGTTATACTATAAATATTTGCTAGGATTCACTCAATTCTGCTCACATAATATGTAGTTGCCAGTTAAAGTTATAAGAGAACAGGCTTATCCTCAAATCATCTTTTGAATTGTTATAAAATTTATAGCATAGAAAATAAAAATGTTATCATATTTCCTAATCTATCATTCTGACATATGTTTCTTCAAGTTCTGTTAAATCTTGATTGAGAATGTCCCATTTATCACCTAAGTGCGTAGTCTTACACGACCGCAGTGCATATAGCTCTGTGGGCTAATTATGGAAGCTGAATCATCTCAGTCCTCCTCATCATCGGTTTTAATTATAGCTTTTAGCTGTCTTTTCAATCTGTTATCTATTAGGCTAAATAGAGCCTCATCTAGTTAGACTTTAATAAAAGATAGAACCTTTTCTTTCCATTCAGCTACTTCAATCTTTTGTAAACAAAGGGGAGATAACTCTCATTTTCTCGTTTTCTGTGTGGTGGAGTGTCCAAAATCCAAGTTCAAACCTTATGTCATAATTTTTTTAAAATTTAAATTTTCATTATTTACTATTTTGTACACTCTAGTTGTGTGTTTTTCAATATTTCATGCCATTATCTGGAATTATCTTCAGATAGAAAAAAAATCATTAAGAAATACCATTTTTCATAGTTTTTGCCCCCAAAGAGCCACTTAGCATCAACATCCAATGGAGGACTTTTTATATATTGTTTACATAACTATTGTAAGTGATATAAACACAAAACTATATCTGTACCAATTTTTTTGAGGTTCAATGATTTTATCCACTAATTTTTCGGGACTACCAGTCTAAGTAAACCTAGGCCCAGTATTATTCGTTACACTGCTTATACTGAGTATAACAAACCCTAGTAGAAGGTCGTGCCAGGTAACCTTTTCAATTGACCAATCAGAACACAGCTTAACAAATCGCGAAAGTGGACATTCGCACATACCTTTTGAAAGTTTACCTCGAAAACGTTTGTACCCGAACGATTCCGAATGCTATTTTCCGGACGATCGCTCCCGTGCGATGCACATGGAGCACGCCACAACAGTGAGTAAACAGTAGGTCTGGGACGGGTAGGAAAAATTTGAATTGAGTACCTGCATGTACTTACCCGAATCGGAATCGGGTACCCGGAAATGTAAGGAATACATAGCTTCAGTCAACTTTCTGAATATTCAATCACGATTTGACAGATATTATAACAGAAAACCTCAAAGGATGGCAATGAGACATTGAAACTGATCTTAGGCTATTTGATTTACGTCTGTTTATAACTAATAAAAAGAGTAACACCATTACTTACATTGTTACTTAAAACACAGAACATTTGTTAAAACACAGAACTTTTCATTCCCGCTGTGTCTGTGCTTTGACCACTCACTGCTCATGCGCAGTTAAATAACCGTCGTTGATAATAACCTCCATTAACTGGACAATGCCAAAAATGTGTGTTGCGTTAAATAATGAAAAAGACCAGTTATTCATTCAGCTAGTAGACAAATACGTTCATGTGTGATATTCTAACTGAACCTATAATGTTTTACATGCAGACTTTATGTAAACTTGCAAAGAATACAATTTGATTGATGCATTTAATTACTGGAGAATTCTGTACGAGATATACAGACAGGCAAACTGTAATGCAACTGAGTTGAGCAAAATATAGCAAAATGCTTGGCTCGCATCTGAGAAGACTGGTCATTTTGCTCTGTTGCGCAACTCAGTTGCATTACAGTTTCCCTATTAAATGAAAAACAAAACTATTGTTAAATCGATATTCTAAAATTGTATCTATCTTCATTGGAATAACTGTATGCTGATTATTATTTGTAAAACTATAAAATGTATATGTTAGTGAGTTCTGCTTCTATTTCTGATCATCTTTCTTCTTATTGTAATGATAACCAGTCGAACATTGTATTTGCAAATCAGAATGTTAATTCCTTAGTTTTAATCGATATTCCCAACACATACAATCATTTAATTGCAATCTCTTTAATAGTCAATGTATTCATGTTAAACGCAAATGTAAAAGCTGTGTTTCATGAAATTGAAATAAAATAGAAACTAAAGACAAAATTCAATGTACATGTAATCTTAAAAGTTTGATAAGCAATGAACACAAATGCACAATGTAATGAACACGTTTATTGTTTAGGTTGTGTTTTAGTGCAAGCTGTTTTTGCATTGACCTTGTACAGCTTCCGCCGTAGATTGACATATTAGATTGAAAAACCGTATGGGTCTTCAAATTTGTAACTGTGTTAAATTATGAGATTAAGTATATCCTGATCTTGGCGTGTCAGCTTCATAAGGGATGAAGCCCAGGAGTAGCGCAAGTCCCACACCTTCACCACTTCAGTAGAATTCACAAGCAGGGTCTAACACTGATAAATCTCAAAACCATAAGCAGACTGTACTATCAATTTCAGACATGATACCACAGAGTCGGCATTTGGTTCTCTTGCCATTTGCATCAAGCTCAAAATGAGCCCAAACACTCAACTTAGCATGCGTGTCGTCCATATTGCTCTAGGTTAGAGTTACCTGCCCTAACCGGGTACTCGATTCCTTGAAATAGGACTCGATTCCAGCTGTACCCGACCCGGATTCGAGTACCCGAGTATCCGCCCCAGCCCTAGTAAACAGTCGCTGAAAATAACGTTTTCGTCAATATTCAAGGATGTCAGCTTGCGGAAATATTAGCTTATGGTAACCATGTCATCAGAAAGCCATAAGGGTATAAATTGCAGGACAAATATCTGTGTTGTATCCGGATTATCGTTTGTTGAGCGATCAGTCTCAGTGACCGAGGAAGTTTGTAAGTCCCGCCGACCCCTAAAAAGTAGCCGTTGTCTGATTGAATAAATCCGTTCGGCCGACTTACATTTTGTTGGGCGGCCATAGGTCGCTCAAAGGTTAGCTGACGCGACCTTCTACTAGGGTTTGTTAGACTCAGTATAGCAGTGTAACGAATAATACTGAGCCTAAGTTTACTTAGACTGACTGACTACATGGGTTGCTCGAGATCAGTCACTTTGTTTATGAGCAAGTTAGGACGTCTGTGAGTTACCGTACGATCTGTAGGTTATAGGTTTGAAGAACCAATCACTCATTTTTTTTACTTCAGGTAAAGTGATCCCAAAGTACATGTAGTGCAACCTTCATGACATCTTGTCTCAAAATGACGAGATCACCCCGCAACAACTCCACCTCTCTGCTCCACCTCCCCAAACCGCTAATACCCAGTCATAAAATCAATACTGACCTCTATTTGGACCACAGCTCAAGTCTTCGTTGGCAAGAAACATAACATGTTTTTTCAAGTCGTCTTATCTAGCAAAACCATAATTTTAGCACGTGCGTCGACGGTTCTGGATGGAAAGCATGCATTTCACTCTGAGGTATTCTTTATAAAGGTTTGTGTCAAAAAACAGTTCAGTATTGACGCTAGGAGGTGTACACGCCACACAAACGATGCCTATACTAACGACTGAGCAGAGGCGAGTGGCCATTGGAAAGTTGCACGGAGGTAGCTCTGCAACCGCTGTAGCTAGGCAATTGGGCTGTCATCTTATTACATTACACGACTTGCTCAACGTCATCAGCAAACCGGGGTTGCTGCATATCGTCCCCGTACCGGACGGCAACGAGTGACAACTCATACGCAAGATCGGTTCATCCGGGTCACTCATCTAAAGAACCGAACTCAAGCAGAAACAGTAACAGCAGCCTTAGTTCTTGGGTCAAGTGGAGCAGTGTCCAGCGATACGATTAGGCGTCGTCTTCGGGCTGCTGGAATCCACTGCCGACGACCATATGTGGGGCCAATTTTGACACGTCAACAACGCAAGCAGACCTCACACAGCAAGGGTGTTGATGGATCATCTGGCTCAGAACAGCGTTAACATTTTTCCATGGCCTTCTCTTTCCCGGATTTGGCTCCCTTTGAACATTCTGGGACGAAATTGGATGGAGGATTGGGGCAGGTAGACAGCCACTCACACTTGCACAATTGGAATACAGATTGGTGTTTGAGCGGAACCAGTTGCCTCAGGCAGTCTTTCAGACTCTAGTGAACTCAATGAGGCCACGTTGCACGGCCTGTGTGCAAGCTCAAGGTGGCTATACGCGCTACTAAAGAGATTGTCACTTTTCGCGTTCAGGGGTATCTCCATTTGACGGACTGTGATCAATTTGAACTTATTGCAATTCAATGTCAACAGCAACTTTCAACTGTTAAATTGACAGTGTTTTCTATAGAATAAATGATTAGACATGATTTTGGTTGTTTTCTATTAAAAAAACTTGACAAAAAGCCAGACTTGCGTTACTTTTGCTGTTCAGTATACATTACAATACAAGTGCCCCCGATCTCAATACATTTGAAACTAGCTGTGCACTTGTCTACGGAGACGGATCTCCAAGGTAAGCAATATCGTTTGGTATATCATATAGTCGAAATTTGGAGAAAATAAATGAATTTAGAAGAAAAACATCAAAGCAACACATAGCAAAGAATTATGTTACAAAAGAGGCAGCATTAGGCTATCGTACGATCAAGCTAAAAGAATAATAATAAAAATGCCCGTAACGTGTAACCTTTGTTTAAAAAAATGTGGCACGTTTTGGAGGTTTCGTTTTCAATATCATCATCAAATTTCATTACCTTTCATTGGTATACTGTATATTTTAATATATCAAATAACTATAGACATACTCAGTCCAGGTCTTTGCTGAGATATAGGTGATCAACCAGCAATGCTTACAAAGACACAAACTGGACTCTTTGCTGGTAAGGTACAAGCAAATGGTAGCCGTACGATTTGGTTGTATAGCGCAGGCAGAATTATGACTTATGACTTTAGTGCACTAAGAAAAATGTCTGCAGTGATATGATTATGGAAGTTTCATTCCTTTTACACTCGAAGCCGTTAGAGCTTTAAATACACTTGGTAAGGTCGTTCATAAACAGATTCGTACTTAAGTTATTCTATTTGCTCAGCTATGCCCCCCCAAAAAAACCAAAATAGCATCATAAATATTTTGAAAAGCGTTTTGATTGTGACTTATAATTCACAAACATTGAGATTGTGTTGTCTAACTAGAACTTTATTTGTGGCACAGTGAAATATAATATACACTAGACGCCAAAAGAAACGCTACCCTCCTACATTTATGAATTACTTTAAAACTATCAAAGATACGTTAGAAGGTATTAGTTCACAAGGAAGCTTAACAACACACCTTTATGCAAATCACGAAACAAAAATCTCAAATGCGTTCATATTTAGGTGAAATGCACCTTATTTAGAAGGGTTAAATTGTCCTATTTTCGTCCATGCCGAAAAAAAAAACAATAACAGTGATTTAGATGTCCAAAACAAAGGTTGAAATAAAATTCTGCTTTGAGACAAAGATGAACCATTTAAAGAAACCATTTTTCAACTATTAAAAGATGAAATAACTGCTGTAGAGTGTGTACAATTGTAAAATAATATTTCCTATGATTTCAGTCTTTTAAAACATTTTCTGCTGATTTGCATTAGTGAAAACAAGTAAAACGTGTCTTTGATATTGTGGAAAAATGTTTAGGAACATCTAAAATTACCTTTGTTAACATTTTTGCTTTCAAAGTAACATTTTTCCATAGCAATGTCAGTCGTCAAAGCGCAGCAATATTCAAGCAGTATCTGCATCCATTTCACATGTAGAATGATTCTATAGGGTATGAAGAGAGCCTAGAATACATGATTTTGATACACAAGTACGAGAAATGTGCCACGATTAACAGCTGAAGAGGGAAAGAGCCTTTGGGATGGTGCAGATGGGGTCGACATACAATGCTGTTGCCAACGCCCTCGGATGCCATCGTATCACGGTTATAAGACTTATTCAGGGCTTAAGTCAGACTGGGGTCACCGTAGACAGACCAAGAAGTGGACGTCCACGCATCCACAACGCCAGCTGAAGATAGGTAACCCCGTCACTGGGATAGGAGGGTAACGTTTCTTTGGCGCTTAGTAATAATAATAATAATAATAATCTTTATTTGCACTGAGAGGCCACAGGCCTATAGATCGGGTAATCATAGCACAGTAAATGAACATTGAAACATTTTGTAGAAGAACTGGATTTTTACTACTTAACAGTGAGGAGAATTTTATCACATTTGGATGGACATAATAATATCTTTTAATATATTTCATTCGCAACCGGTCATAAAATGGACATATTAGGAGAAAATGTAATTCATCTTCTATTTCGTTAAAATTACAAAGTGTACATATTCTATTTTCTCTTTTTACATTCATATATCTGCCTCTTTCAATCAACAAATCATGAGAAGAGCATCTGAATCGTGCCAGTGCTATTCTAAATTTTTAACATTAACACAAGATAGATATGACTCAAGAACTATGGCATTATTAAACAATGAATAATACATGCATATATTTGATAAGGATATCCTTTCACACCATGTTTGAATATACATATCTTTTAGTCTTGTCGTTAAGGATTGTATGAATAACGTAGGTGATTCGACATATTGTGTATTCAAAACCAATAGAATATAAAAATGTTTTCGTCAATATTCAAGGATGTCAGCTTGCGGAAATATTAGCTAATGGTAACCATGCCTCATCAGAAAGCCATAAGCGTATTATAAATTGCAGGTCAAATATCGGTGTTGTATCCGGATTATCGTTTGTTGAGAGATCAGTCTCAGTGACCGAGGAAGTTTGTAAGTCCCGCCGAACCCTAAAAAGTAGCCGTTGTCTGACTGAATAAATCCGTTCGGCCGACTTACATTTTGTTGGGCGGCCATAGGTCGCTCAAAGGTTAGCTGACGCGACCTTTTACTAGGGTGTGTTAGACTCAGTACAGCAGTGTAACGAATAATACTGAGCCTAAGTTTACTTAGACTGACTGACTACATGGGTTGCTCGAGATTAGTCACTTTGTTTATGAGCAAGTTAGGACGTCTGTGAGTTACCCTACGATCTGTAGGTTGTAGGTTTGAAAACCACTCACTCATGTTTTTTTTACTTCAGGTAAAGTGATCGCAAAGTACACGTAGTGCAACCTTCATGACTTCACACATTGTCTCAAAGTGACGAGATCACCCCGCAACAACTCCACCTCCCCAAACCGCTAACACCCTGTCATAAAATCAATACTGACTTCTATTTGGACAACAGCTCAAATCTTCGTTGGCAAGATTACATAACACTTTATCAAGTCGTCTTATCTAACAACCATGATATACTGAACAGCAAAAGAAACGCAAGTTTCGAAAAAATGAAATTTCATGAAGGTAAGCGTTCATGTTTATGGAACGTTCATGGTAAAGTGACGTAATGATCCCAGATGAGATGATGTCATGCAATTTGACGTCCATACGAACCATTCGTGCTCAAACACACCAACAGTGCAGCAAAACCATAATTTTAGCACGTGCGTCGACGGTTCTGGATGGAAAGCATGCATTTCACTCTGAGGTATTCTTTATAAAGGTTTGTGTCAAAAAACAGTTCAGTATTGACGCTAGGAGGTGTACACGCCACACAAACGATGCCTATACTAACGACTGAGCAGAGGCGAGTGGCCATTGGAAAGTTGCACGGAGGTAGCTCTGCAACCGCTGTAGCTAGGCAATTGGGCTGTCATCTTATCACATTACACGACTTGCTCAACGTCATCAGCAAACCGGGGTTGCTGCATATCGTCCCCGTACCGGACGGCAACGAGTGACAACTCATACGCAAGATCGGTTCATCCGGGTCACTCATCTAAAGAACCGAACTCAAGCAGAAACAGTAACAGCAGCCTTAGTTCTTGGGTCAAGTGGAGCAGTGTCCAGCGATACGATTAGGCGTCGTCTTCGGGCTGCTGGAATCCACTGCCGACGACCATATGTGGGGCCAATTTTGACACGTCAACAACGCAAGCAGACCTCACACAGCAAGGGTGTTGATGGATCATCTGGCTCAGAACAGCGTTAACATTTTTCCATGGCCTTCTCTTTCCGGATTTGGCTCCCTTTGAACATTCCTGGGACGAAATTGGATGGAGGATTGGGGCAGGTAGACAGCCACTCACACTTGCACAATTGGAATACAGATTGGTGTTTGAGCGGAACCAGTTACCTCAGGCAGTCTTTCAGACTCTAGTGAACTCAATGAGGCCACGTTGCACGGCCTGTGTGCAAGCTCAAGGTGGCTATACGCGCTACTAAAGAGATTGTCACTTTTCGCGTTCAGGGGTATCTCCATTTGACGGACTGTGATCAATTTGAACTTATTGCAATTCAATGTCAACAGCAACTTTCAACTGTTAAATTGACAGTGTTTTCTATAGAATAAATGATTAGACATGATTTTGGTTGTTTTCTATTAAAAAACTTGACAAAAAGCCAGACTTGCGTTACTTTTGCTGTTCAGTATACATTTACAATACAAGTGCCCCCTGATCTCAATACATTTGAAACTAGCTGTGCACTTGTCTACGGAGACGGATCTCCAAGGTAAGCAATATCGTTTGGTATATCATATAGTCGAAATTTGGGAGAAAATAAATGAATTTAGAAGAAAAACATCGAAGCAACACATAGCAAAGAATTATGTTACAAAAGAGGCAGCATTAGGCTATCGTACGATCAAGCTAAAAGAATAATAATAAAAATGCCCGTAACGTGTAACCTTTGTTTAAAAAATGTGGCACGTTTTGGAGGTTTCGTTTTCAATATCATCATCAAATTTCATTACCTTTCATTGGTATACTGTATATTTTAATATATCAAATAACTATAGACATACTCAGTCCAGGTCTTTGCTGAGATATAGGTGATCAACCAGCAATGCTTACAAAGACACAAACTGGACTCTTTGCTGGTAAGGTACAAGCAAATGGTAGCCGTACGATTTGGTTGTATAGCGCAGGCAGAATTATGACTTATGACTTTAGTGCACTAAGAAAAATGTCTGCAGTGATATGATTATGGAAGTTTCATTCCTTTTACACTCGAAGCCGTTAGAGCTTTAAATACACTTGGTAAGGTCGTTCATAAACAGATTCGTACTTAAGTTATTCTATTTGCTCAGCTATGCCCCCAAAAAAAACCCAAAATAGCATCATAAATATTTTGAAAAGCGTTTTGATTGTGACTTATAATTCACAAACATTGAGATTGTGTTGTCTAACTAGAACTTTATTTGTGGCACAGTGAAATATAATATACACTAGACGCCAAAAGAAACGCTACCCTCCTACATTTATGAATTACTTTAAAACTATCAAAGATACGTTAGAAGGTATTAGTTCACAAGGAAGCTTAACAACACACCTTTATGCAAATCACGAAACAAAAATCTCAAATGCGTTCATATTTAGGTGAAATGCACCTTATTTAGAAGGGTTAAATTGTCCTATTTTCGTCCATGCCGAAAAAAAAAAAAAAAACAATAACAGTGATTTAGATGTCCAAAACAAAGGTTGAAATAAAATTCTGCTTTGAGACAAAGATGAACCATTTAAAGAAACCATTTTTCAACTATTAAAAGATGAAATAACTGCTGTAGAGTGTGTACAATTGTAAAATAATATTTCCTATGATTTCAGTCTTTTAAAACATTTTCTGCTGATTTGCATTAGTGAAAACAAGTAAAACGTGTCTTTGATATTGTGGAAAAATGTTTAGGAACATCTAAAATTACCTTTGTTAACATTTTTGCTTTCAAAGTAACATTTTTCCATAGCAATGTCAGTCGTCAAAGCGCAGCAATATTCAAGCAGTATCTGCATCCATTTCACATGTAGAATGATTCTATAGGGTATGAAGAGAGCCTAGAATACATGATTTGATACACAAGTACGAGAAATGTGCCACGATTAACAGCTGAAGAGAGGGAAAGAGCCTTTGGGATGGTGCAGATGGGGTCGACATACAATGCTGTTGCCAACGCCCTCGGATGCCATCGTATCACGGTTATAAGACTTATTCAGGGCTTAAGTCAGACTGGGGTCACCGTAGACAGACCAAGAAGTGGACGTCCACGCATCACAACGCCAGCTGAAGATAGGTAACCCCCGTCACTGGGATAGGAGGGTAACGTTTCTTTTGGCGCTTAGTAATAATAATAATAATAATAATCTTTATTTGCACTGAGAAGGCCACAGGCCTATAGATCGGGTAATCATAGCACAGTAAATGAACATTGAAATATTTTGTAGAAGAACTGGATTTTTACTACTTAACAGTGAGGAGAATTTTATCACATTTGGATGGACATAATAATATCTTTTAATATATTTCATTCGCAACCGGTCATAAAATGGACATATTAGGAGAAAATGTAATTCATCTTCTATTTCGTTAAAATTACAAAGTGTACATATTCTATTTTCTCTTTTTACATTCATATATCTGCCTCTTTCAATCAACAAATCATGAGAAGAGCATCTGAATCGTGCCAGTGCTATTCTAAACTTTTTAACATTAACACAAGATAGATATGACTCAAGAACTATGGCATTATTAAACAATGAATAATACATGCATTTATTTGATAAGGATATCCTTTCACACCATGTTTGAATATACATATCTTTTAGTCTTGTCGTTAAGGATTGTATGAATAACGTAGGTGATTCGACATATTGTGTATTCCAAAACCAATAGAATATAAAAATGTTTTTTACATTGGTTGCCCAGTTTTTTTGTCCACCTTTATCATATAACAACATCATATTATAACACTTCTTGGGTATTTGAAGGCATAATCAACAGTTTTAGCCAGTACTTAATAACTTTAATGCTTGTAAGAATGTGCATTGGGTACCTACCGCATTCACCATAAATCACTGCGTTAATAGTGTTAATTTTAACTCCGAGGAACTTTTTGCATGCGTATAAATGGATTTTTTCAATTTCGTCAAATTTTGTTATTTCCCAAAGGACAAGGTATGATAAGGGTGATTTTTGGCCCACAAACAGAATTGGCTGAACACATGTTATTTGTTTAGAGACAAGATGGCTTTGCATAAAAAAGCTATTTTTTAAATGATCTGAGGCCATAATTTCAATGCAGAGGGGCCAAAAATGGGTTTTATCAGTTCCCATGAAAAAATAACAAGAAATCTGAAATATCAGTGTGCCATAATTACTTATATACAACTATCAGTTTATTTACATATAAAACGGTATCAGTTTTGCAACAGGTATTCATGAAGAAGAAACATGTCAACATCAATCACAAGGTTTTAACTTCAAGGGGCCCAATTAGGGTTTCAATACATTGTGGACAGTAATTCAATTACTTGCCAATTGATTACAAAAGCATATTATTGACAACTTTCTTTGCAAACATAAACTATAGGTCAATTTTACAACATGTGCTTATGATAACCAATCATGTCCCACGAAAAATCACAGGGGGGCCATTTTAGGTCTAATTACATTTTGGGCACAGCTTGATTTTAACAAGTAATTGTTAAAAGTCAGTATTCTCACACCGGTTTTAGCAAATATACAGTAAACATCTCATTCACAACATGTTATTACAATAACCAATCATGTTGCACTAAAAATCACAGGTCTTGACTTCAAAGGGGCCTATTTCAGGTGAAATTACATTCTTGGCACAGCTTGATTTAACACCATGTAAGTGTTAAAAGTCAGTATTTACAACATTCTTGCAAATATATACAGAAAACATCTCATTCTCAACATGTTGTTATAATAACCAATCATGTTGCACTAAAAAGCACAGGTCTTGACCTCAAAGGGGCCTATTTCAGGTGAAATTACATTCTTGGCACAGCTTAATTTTGACACCAAGTAAGTGTTAAAAGTCAGTATTCAAAATCTTCAAAAGTAATTATTCACAACTCATTCACTGCAAATATATATAAAACATCCACTTTCACTCTTCATCCACATGGTCATCAATCTCAGAATCAGTTTCTGAATCACTGTCAAGAACTGCAGCATTCAACCATGTATCACTAGAGTTGCTTGGAAACAGGCATATTGTCTTGGTGTCTGCCATACCCAGATCTTCTCTCAACTGAAAACAGATGACTTTATATCAAAGAAAATCCTGTTTTAAAACTTTGATATTATAAATCTACACAAGGGTAACATTACTTATTTATTTTCAAATGTCAGTAGTCTGGCCTTGAAGGCTTATGCAGATTTAATCACCACTGAGACATCAGTATTTCTGAAATTCTGTCACATTAAATAAGAAAATTGAAGAAAAAAATATTGGTTATTTTTTAGCACTCACATATTATATTCTTACCTTCCACCTCAAGTTTTAAGTTGTCATCTTCATGAAATGACACTCCTGAAATCAGTCCAAGCAAATTTCTCTTATCTGAAAACAAATATTTGAAATCATAAAAGAATTATCATTATGTTCAAGAAATTGGTGCTTTGTAATTTTTCTAATGCTAAACATGTCAATAGGATAGTTATATAGGGAAGGGAATTGACCTCCAAAAGCATTATCAATTTGTTGAGGACACTTTTTGATCAATTATAGATATAAGATAAAAACAACTGTTAGAGCACTTGAAAACAAAGGTAATCAGTCCTCAGTTTTAATATGACAATTGAAACCAATAGTCATTGATTCTGTAAACATATTTTAAGAAGAAATAGTGAACGCTTTAATTGATTATGTGATTGGTTATTGGTAATTGATGGCAGCCCACAAACTATCCATAAACTAATTATTTGTTTGATCAGTGCACCACTAATTAACAGCTCTGGACAGTTTGTAAATATTTACTTACAGAAATTACCATACTAACATTTTGAAACAATGCTTACCTTCTACAGATTCTTTATTGTGTGGGAACAAAGTGGAAAAGTCAGTGTCTTCAGGCTTAAACAAGATTTACATGATGTTAATTCAAGTTTGTTTGAACAGTGTAACTTACATTACCAAACTTAAGAAATTTTTACAAAATTTGTATTTCATGTGCACAAGTTTTGTCAGCCAATTTACAATGTTTAACTTAACTTTTGAAGAAAAAGAAGAAAAGAAAAAGACAATTAGGATTTGAACCTGAATGTCTGATAACAGAAAAAAAAATTGAGAAGCCATCACTGTAACCACTAGGCTACAGATTCTACTGTTATTATTTGTCACTTTTAAGCTTATATATACACTTTGCAACAATGTGTCACTTGACGTCTGCTTGCTTTTCATAATCTGCTAGACCTTGATACAATGTTCTTATTCTAACAATATTAAATGTAGCCTGATATATCCTAGAAAACATCAAGGTACATAATTTTTGTTAAAATGTGTATGTTTATACACTGTTACATCCAGTGGAATGCCAGTGTTATTTGACAGTGACAGGTGACACAGAGGGTTTGCTAAACAGATGATAGAACAAATATGATAAAATTCTAGCATAATTACAAAGATTCTCACCTTTAGAATGCTGCCTGATCATATTTTGAAAAATCTTCTGATGTCTTCTTTTTTTCCAGCAGTGATCAACAGGGTCTCCAAAAACTACCCTTGTTTTACCTCAAAGTAAACAGCCTTGAGAGTCCCTTTTTACGATATTGAAATTGTTTAATAAACATGTTTGATAAGTTCATTTTAGTGCTCTAAAACATTCAAAATAGTAATGAATCATGGCATAGTTTGTGTAAATGTGACGGATAGTTTTTCAGAGATATTACTTTACGCCAATGTTTATTTTTGAGATGTTGTATGGGGCAATTTCATACAACTGAAAAAATGTACTTTTTAAACATTTTGATATGAGCAAAAGCGTGACCCACCACAATTTTTTAGGAGTGCATTCTAATTTACTCTCTCTTCATGTGTGGTGAAAAATTGGGATGGGTCAAGCTTTTGCTGCTTTATCACTCTGAAAATATGAAAATGCAGGTTTTCGAAGATATTGTAAAATAGGTTAACTTTGAGGTCTTCAAAGAGGGAAAAACAGCACTAAAACATATGATAAAATTGGACTGACTTTGAGCATCAAATATTTTAAAGAATGAAGAGTAGCCTTTATCATATTACCAAGTACACTCAACTGTTTCATAATTCCAATTAATGCTTTTTGTCCCTGTAATGCTGCATATTTTACATGCCTCGTCCATGACAGGCCACTCGTGAAATATAGTCCCAAATATTTATAAAAGTTCATACACTCCAGCTGCATACCTTTATATAACCAGTTTTCCTTTTTTTGACAATTTGCCTCCATTTTTGAATACAACAATTTTCGTTTTTTCTCAATTTACAGTTAATTTCCATTTATCGCAGTAACTTTCAAGTTCATTCTTTTGATTCTGTAAGCCATTAATCGTGCTTGAGAACAAAACGCTGTCATCTGCAAATAGCAATAGGAAAATATGAACTATATCAGGGTGGAGTTGAATCCCGTGTACACAATTAGTTTCGATTTGTCGTGCAAACTCATTTATAAAAAAGGAAAATAGAAATGGGCTTAGTATACAGCCTTGTCTCACACCAAGCTGCAAGTCGAATGTTTCTGAGTAATTATGATTACTTTTAATACAAGCCTTAACATTTTAATACATATTGCATAAAAGTTTACTCATTTTACCACTGAGACCGTTGGTATTAAATAGAAGCCAAAGTTTTTTTCGTTGTATTGAATCGAAAGCTTTTGAAAAATGTACAAATAATGCGTAGAATTTCCCCCCTTTAGAGTTTAAATACCTTTGAATAATACTTTGCAGTATAAACATATTATCTACTGTCGTATATCCCTGTCTGAAGCCAGCTTGCGCTTCGCTGATCTTATCCATTGTGTCTCCCCAGTTTACAAGTCTTTTACTTATTATAGAGGTGAAAGTTTTACTAAATATGCTCAGTACTGTTATGCCTCTGTAATTATTTGGATTATTTATATTACCTTGTTTATGGATAGGAACTATTATGCCAATTGCCCAACATCTGGGGAACGTACCAGTTTCTAATATCAAATTAAAGAGCAATTCCAAGTACGGGACGATAAGATCTGCTGAGTATTTAAAAAATTCAGATATTGTTTGATCAATTCCTGGTGATTTATTACATTTCAATTGGTTAATGCTATCTAAGATTTCATCTCTAGTAATTGGGGAATCAAGAATTACCTTGGTAAGCTCTGAATTCGGATCTGATGGGTTTTCATTCTCGAAATTATCACATGTTACATCGTCATTTTCATTGTGTAAAGAGTTAAACAGTGTCCGAAAGTGTTCTAGCCATTCGTTCATTTCGATGTTGTTTTGAGCTTCATGTCTAGTATTCAGGTGTTTGAGTTCATACCAAATATTTTTTGAATCAGATATACTGTTTTCTATTACTCTCTGCTTCTCTTTATAATAATTAAGGCGTTTTTCCTTACAAATTGAGTTATATTTATTTCTTTCAGCGCAATATTGATCGTATGATTCTTTATCTTTCGATTTCCTAAACTTATTCAGAGCTCTACATCGGTCTGATTTTAATCTTTCACATTCAGAGTCAAACCATTTATTAGTTGTTGTGGGAGGACTCACTGTTTTCTTCATGCAAGAGGCGGCCAGACAGAGTGCCTCTGTCATATAGCTTATACTATCATTAATATTAACGAAATCACAGTCAATCGATTTATCTAGTAATTATTGTACGTTATCTGACAAAATATTTTCTCGAAACTTTTCTAATTTATCGTTATCCCAAATTAACTTAAACGACTTATTCCTACATTTGGTAGAAGTGTTGGATTGCTCAAGTTGTACTGTTTTTAGTTTTAATGTAATGGGAAGATGATCAGATTCAGTTCTCGTTTGTATGCTAAAATCTAGAATATAGTCAAATATTGTTGATGAAGAAATTATATAGTCAATAACACTGGTGCCAGTTGAACCTAGAAAAGTAAAGTCTCCAACTTCTGTGTCACTTCCACATTGGCCATTTAGTATATGAATGTTAAAAACAGAGCACATATCAAGAAATATTTTACCAAAGTTGTTAACGACCTTGTCGGCGGAGAAACGCTACAAGTTAAAATAACCTACTAGTATAAGAAAATCCCATGGGACTTTGGCGCTTAGTGTATACATGCCAACTTATATTGGGCTGAATTAAGAGAGTGAGTGAATTACATCGACAGTATTTCAACCATATCTTTACTACATAATACAAAAAGCTAACTTATAAAAAAAATCTTGTCAACGAGGGACAGTAAAAACAACTACATTCTCACATAAAGATGTAAAACAAGAATGTAAATCTAAGACCTTTTAACTATTGAAAACAATACAATATAAAAACAGGCTATACATCATCAACAACTGAAGGTAGGGACCATGGCGGTACAACTAAATTATTACAGATATAGATATAAACCTGTCAACGAGGGACAGTAAAATCAACTACATTCTCACATAAAGATGTAAAACAAGAATGTAAATCTAAGACCTTTTAACTATTGAAAACAATACAATATAAAAACAGGCTATACATCATCAACAACTGAAGGTAGATCACCATACTAGGGACCATGGGACTTACAGTAATTTTGCTACCTGCATGGACCTTAGTAGTATAGGGAATGGCGGTACGGTGACAGGCCCCATATAAGCGATATTTTTGCGAACTCTGGATCCTGTCAGAGTGAAAAATACGGGTGAATGATGGCGGGTCATCATTCGACGTCCATGCAAAAATCGTTCCCTTTTTAGAGGTAAGATATTATTAGAAGTATAAACGAATATGAACGTGCAAAGAGAAATTGAGATACCAGAATGTATAATTGGGTTGGTATTGAATGGTGTATGGATTCCTGAGAGCTAAGCGTACTAAAAAAATATTGGTCATAGCGGGAAGAGAGACAGACATTCTGGTTTGATGTAAGTGGGCAGGACAGAGTTCCAGTAGAGTTGTGCTTAAAGATGGGACCGTTGTTTGCGCAAAGCAAGGATTGGAGCTTGCGTTAAAAGAAAAGTCTCACTATGCGGAATCATTCGTGGACGGGAAACGGAAAATTAGTTGGATAACGAGAGACATTGGCAGGTTCGACACCGGATTTAGAGTTCTCGTAGAACCAGCCCAAAACTTTCCGGTAAGACAGAAAAAAGATAACTTGTTATCCGACCATTTTAACGGTATTACCGAATACCATAAAACCATCTGATTATTTTATGGATTTAGATTGACATCGAGGAAACAGTTCAGCGTCTTTCTCCTATGATCTCTTTGGTTTTGGAAAGAAACGCTTGCCTGTCCTGTTGTCTGCCCTGTTCTGAAAGCTTTTTTTTCTCGTCTTCGCCGATGTCACTCATCTTGTGGACCTTGGTTGGAATCTCTTGTTTCAACCTGTGGTACCTGGCGAGTTCTGCTAAGACCAGACGGAACTCTTCCTCTGTGATCTTGCCATCGGCAAGCGCTGTTGATACGTGATCATCGATCATGTTCAACTTGGCTTCGGCTAGAACCCTAATCTCATCGTGTTTTAACGTGCTTTACGTCACAGGCGACCTGAAATGAATTTGAGAGCTATTACCGCCAGCCCCTATACCCCGGCTGTTATTTCCAACACGAGGACAGCGGACATGACTACAATGGTTGACAATAGACCGATGCGGATCGCACCGAGTCCCATCCTGGCTGTTACGAGCGCTGAATCCACGCTGTTGACGGCATTCACGCCTAAGTGGTACTTTTTGTGCAATGCGCTTCATGCATCTCGTTCTTGTTCTAGTTGGCGTTTGATCTTGCTTATCTGTCGCAGACGAAATCCGGCCACGGTTTCAAGTGTTTTGGCAACGTTCCCATGGTGGCATACAATCCCATCTTCATATATTAATATAAGTTAGAAAATAATATTTAATTGTTTTCTGTCAGTCTCTGATTGATGTACTTGAGGTTGATAAAGTTTAGGTTTTCGTGCAAGTAAATAGGTGAGAGCTGAATGGAATCTGTTTCATCAACATGAACCCTGTCGAGGCTTGTTAATGGTATCAGCCCTGGTCTTATGAAAATACGGCAACTTTGGTGCGTGTGTTGATGGCTCCAGTTTATCGTCAACCCATTCAAGAGTGCCAGATTTTCCGAGGGAACGTTGACGAGATAAACTTTTATTATGAGCGTGGTGTGCAACTTTATAGCGAAATTTGAGTCGAGAAAATGCAGTTGGTAATTGGGTATGTTGGACAGCAAAGACGCATTTGAGTAGACTGGAGCTAACATGTTTCCCGTGTGACCCGTGCAATAACTGTACGGTATTATCGATTTTTCATCGTGAAAGACGTGAGAAGGATGCTGTTGTTGATGATTTCAGAGAAGTAACCATTTTTTAGAAATATGAACGATGCCGAGGTGAGGGTGATATCCATCAACCAGTCGATTTTTTGTGAAACTTCTCGTCGCACGTACACATTGATTTGTAAGTGAAAGGCGTATAATGTATTTTCCGTGCCGTGTCAATGCAATCCCTGCATGTCCCCGAGGTTGGCGAATGCTACGGTGGCGCAATCTGCAACATCCATTGGCTATGTTTAATTTCACGAAATAATTTTCAATTGGTTTTGCGACAGTCTGTCGGGCATGCACTTGAGGCTGATGAGATGTATGCGATTGGGCAAGAAAATTTTGGCTAGTGAAATTTTTGCTTTCGAGGTCACTGGAGACTTGTGTAAGACTTCACGTCTACCTGCACGTAAATTGAGCAGATGTGATATTGCTGCTGCTTGGACCAACGGAGTTTGATCCTTTTCACGATTTTGACATCCTCTTTGTCCACTGATGGCACCTCTCAGAGATACACTTCCATGTAAATCGTCGAATTCGGAGGTATGCTTTCCAGGATTCTGACCATGCCATCGAATTCCGACACCAGCTGCAAACTGATGTTTTGTATCGCGGGTTTACTTGATAGCGTATGACGCTCCTTCCTGCGATGGGACGTAAGCCACGAGTAGAATCCCGCTGTTGATGACTTTGGTGACGTGATGATCCTTGTTCTCAATAAACACACAGGGAGAAATGAGAGCGATATTCAACAGCCAGTTGGTTTTAGGCGAGATCATCATCCATTAGTTGTCGTCAGTGTAAACGAGATTGTACGTGGTGTTTTGGAGGTACCCCAGGTCTCGAAGTCAAATGCTGCGACTATCGCCATTTGGTTTTGTCATAGTTGTTGCATATGAGATTGTATTGCATGTTGAGTTCATGCCCGGTCTTGACTAAATCTCCTAGGTTGCTGACGCCGCCGCTGCTGTCACCAGATCCTTTCCGAAGATTGAAGGAACCGCTCGGAGTCAAAGCCATCAGTCAATCTGTGACGATCATGAACAATCTAAGCACGATCGATCAAAACCAAACACTGCTGGTTCGATTCCCCAACCTTGGTGAGAACGACGTCATCATACCTGGAACGGCTCGCCTGGCTTTTCACATCACTTTGGATTCTGCAAATGACAAACGCACGATCATGGACATCAAACGACCATCAAAATCAGCGGGAACGAGGTGCTCAGTATCGTGGACAGCGACATGTTTTTCACTTATGTGGACCTCTGGAGACACTCGTACGAACGTTGTATAAAGGACTTTGTTGGGCAACTGTCATGTGAATAACATACGTGTAGCAATAGCTCATATGCAAGACGAGCTTGATCAAATGGCACTGAAAGATAAAGCCATCGCCGAAGCGTACAGGAACCGGTTTTGCATTCCGCTCAACTTCGAGTTGCTCGATGGGCACATGACAACATCTCGCAGGACTTCGACATGGTCACGAGCCCGGAACTGGCTCGGCAGATTTGCAACCAGTACTCGGGCAAGCTGTCCATCCTGTACGATCTTGTTTTGCGGCACCGGAAGATTGTCAAGGGCAACAGAGACACGCTGTGGAATATCAACCTGAACATGACGGCCCGATCGATGAAAGGCATTCTGATCATTCCCTTGGAGGAATACCAACCGTTACAAAGAAGCAGCAAAAAGACTTGGAACCCCAAATTTGAGAGATGGGGGTAGGTTCGTCTATACCATCCCAGTTAATCCAAAGTACGATCTGCCTTTGAATGGCATGTAGTTTGTGACATCCAAATAAATGGTGTCGATACCGACCTTTGGGTAATCGTGGCCATTTTTTTGTGTTTTATAGTGGCTCTTTACTTTGTTTTCCGGAATGATGCCTTGCTTGATGAGCATATCTTTGGTGGTCATCGCTAGTCCCAAATCCAGGACCAGCATGCCCATGCCGTACGCATTGAAATCGACGTAGGGCTGAATAAATATCGAGCACATCAACGTCCACCCCCCAACGCGATTGAACAACCGTTTCTCGATCAATCTCCACATGATGATAATATACTGTAAAGGTTTCAATTTTTTATAAGGATGTAATACCGTGTCGCGAGGTACGACGAGCAATTCCATTCAATATAATGAATATGTTCTTAACCTTTTTTTATTTTTGATGAGTCTACACAACTAATTAAACATCATTGTTAGAATGTTTTAGTTTCACTGAGAAATATCCTAAAACGTGTAACACTATTTTAATTTGCGGTGCGATCCTTGTTTACATGGGTTGTACCGCTCCACGTCCTGTCATTGAAGCCTTATGGAGAGCAAACGACCCAGCCCGTGTGATATATAAATATGTATTTTCATAAACCTTACCGTCGCATTTGTAGAAGATTTGTCGCATTTGAAGACCGCGCCGAATCGCTTACGTTGGGCCAGTCTCTTCTTATATACGAATATGCGCGTTTGTTGACAAACAACAGAAAAGTCCGGTCACGTGATATGCATATGAGCCTGTGGCAGTGATTTTATGCTAAGTCATTGCTGCGCCGGAGAGTGCGTGTCGCGATGCCTAGTGTTAAATCATACAGATTTCGATATTATTCTGTCAACAGTTAAGAAAAACACCACAAATCATGTGATCTTTTTCAATTAAAAAATGGCATACCATCAAATAATGCAGTTACTTTATTCCAGTAGTATATGATTATCGAAGCCAGTTTTTCTGTAATTTATATATTCATTTTTTTCTCATCAACACCATGTGTGTTTTAAACACTACAGGTTGGAGCGAGCGTCGTTCCCCCGCCGCGTCATACCAAAAGGCGTTAAAATATTGACTTGTTGGTCCCTACCTGGCACATGGCTCGTTTTCATTAGGCCACGGAGCCGATCAAAGCTACGAGAGCCTAATGTGCAAACGTGGGTGTGCGATTGCCTGGTCACCGACCCTCAGACAGGCGTTTTTATTATGAGCTGGGTTTTTTTTCTGTAAAATATGTTCATTTCCGAGACTAGTTGTTCGTCTACTCACCCGCCTCAAACTCTACATACACATATCTGCTCCCTACCTGATTTATGATAAATTTTACTTCATGCAATATTCGGATATACGAGTATATATCCGGGTATATTCTCATTTTTCGAAATATGGTTGTCTGCAACAATATTGTCTCTGGAATCAGAATCTTCTACCCGGATATGGTTATTATGTGCTTTTCGTTCCGACAAAAAACCCCACAAAAACATATGTAGTTGAAATCTATATGTGACACAATAGATAATATTCATTTTGACTTGACTGACTGACTGACTGAGTTTAGTTTTAGGCCGCTTTTAGCAATATTCCAGCAATATCACGGCGGGGGACACCAGAAATGGGCTTAACACATTGTGCCCATGTGGGGAATCGAACCCAGGTCTTCAGCGTGACGAGCCAACGCTTTAACCACTAGGCTACCCCACCGCCCCCATTTTGACTTGACAACACAACTTGGAATATGCATATAGAATAGAATCAATATAAAATATAGTAATGTCCGAAGATTGTAATTCACATACACGTCCATGTGTATGAAACACTAGTCTCTGAGTCTTAAATGCTAAAGCAGTTTGAGGGAATATTTCATGCCAATTTGATATATAATGAAAGTATATTGTGTAGTTGTACATGGCTGAGATAAAAATTGTGAATTAAAATCTGTTTGACAGGAGAATACATATAATCCATCAGGTATATCAGGTGTAGTTTCGTTTTGTGCAGCCGTATGTTTCGACCCTTTAAATATCCAGGCCTCAAGGCGTTATTCATGAAATTGCCAGTGTGTTTGGGAGTTGAATGATAATAATTGTTACAAAAATAGTGGCCACCGTAATGTCAAGGCGACCTACGTGCAGTAATTCAATTCTTTATTCTCATAAACCACCTTGGTGGTACAAGAGCATATATTGTAAACATATATACAAATACAAATTCAAATTCAAGATGGCCGTAAACAACATATTAACATTTGTTTCTGACAAGAGATGATAGATGTAGGATATATTTTGATAGATTTACTATGTCTCGAGATGTTTTTACAGATAATATTTTCGTGAACTTTGTTTCATTGGGAAAAGAGGTTAGGTGGGAGGGTAAATAATCTTTCCTCAAAGTATCTAATGCTTTGCAATGAAAAATATAGAGTTATTCATCTGCGATGCTTTTAGAAGTGCATAGTTGACACGTTCTCTCGTCCCTTGGAATATTATACCAGCGGCCCGTCTCAATAGGTAAACTAGGTTACATGTTCTAAATCTCAATAATGGTAAAGAAATGCGTTTTGGAAGGAGGAGATATACATCAAAATTGGGAAATGGCTTTAGGTGCTGATAGTGTATACCCTTAGGACTAGAAATAATGTCATTGTGCCAGTTTTGGATAAATTGATCTTTAGAATGTGTTCATCTTTTGAGACCAGCCACTGGGTAGTACAAATTGAGGGATTTTCAAAAACATACGAGAGTCCAGTATTGTCTAATATATTTTTAACGTGCGAGAGCCAGGGATTATCTTTTTAATCTATTGATCTTTGAAGTGATAAATGCTTGTAAATTAAGTTCGTAAGCTTAAAAACACCTTCTTGGTAAGTTCTTGCCGAATGTTTAATACAACGTAAACGTTTATATATCATAATTTTAATTGGGAATCTTCCTAGTTCCCATACAGCATGAAACGAGGGGTTGAATTTCTTAATCCTGTAATGAGTCTTAAGAATTTTAAATGAATTTTCTCCACAATTTCAAGGTTTTCGAAAGACCAGACTTCTGCACCATAGGTCAAGACAGGTACTACCATTAAGTCAAATGCTAAAAATAAACAGTCTAAAGGCAAGTCTAATTTTGTTGCTTTTTTCACTAAACTATACATTGCTTTTGAGGCACTATTGCTTACAGTTTTAATACTTGATACGAGTTTTCTATTTCTATGGAGCGTTATACTGAGGTAGGTATAACTATCAACTATTTCAAGTAATTTCCCATCCAAATGAAATTTATTTTTTGTGGTCCTCCCCCGAATATTACTATTTTATTTTTGTTTATATTCACTTTTAGCTTCCAGGAATTACAAAAGTCCTTAAATGAGTTCAAAAACATCTTGTAGTCCCTTTGACGATTCATCAAATAATATTGTATCATCTGCATATAATAAAATTAACAACTGTACAAATATCACCAAATCTTCGTCTTCAATATAATTTAGATTTACACCATTACAGTCTGAAGTAAGTAAATGAGTTTCAATATCATTAATGAAAATGGAGAATAGTAAAGGTGACAGATTTTCTCCTTGTCTGACGCCGTTGTTACATGAGAAGTAGTTTGATACATCATTATTACATTGCACAAGTGATTTGATATTGCTATACATTGATTTGACAAGATTCAGGAATTTGCCCTCTATACCAATCGTTTGCATTTTTTCCACAATCCCACTCGCCAAACAGTATCGAAAGCTTTTATAAAATCTATAAAGGCACAATAGAGTTTTTGTTTCCTATATTTCAAAATTTGCATCAGATTATAAATTATGAATACATTGTCAACAGTGGAGAATGATTTTCTAAACCCGGCTTTGGCAGGTGTTAAACCAGTATTAGTATCTAAGAAATCTGAAAGGCGGTTGTTTAATATTTTAGTGAACACTTTTCCGAAACAACTAAGTAAAGTGATTGGCCTATATGACTTAGGATCAAATTTATCGCCTTTTTTCTTATAGATCGGTTTTATTATTCCCGTTAACCATGATTCTGGTAAAACACCCTTCTCAAATATGAGATTAAATAGTTCAACTAATAATGGAGCCAGCAAGTCAACACTATCTATAAAATATTCATTTTCTATAAAGTCTATCCCCGATGCCTTAACCCTCTTGAGTTGTTTAATTGCAGAAATAATTTCTTCTTTCACAATGACCCTATCTAAAACATCACATGTAACTTGTATAGCAATATCAGTATTTATCGCTATCTCCTTGTTCACGTTGTGCTGATTCATTTAATGATTTGAAGTGCTCGTAAAATACGTCAATATCTAAAAAAGAATTGTCCTCCTCTTTATTTTGATTACCATTTAAAATTTTGCAAAACTCTTTCGGATCATGTTTCTGTTTTTCTCTCAACATTTTATCTAATCCTTCTTTGTACAGTCTGATATGTTTTTTATAATTCTTAGATTCAAGTCTATAAACGCGTTTGTTATAAACAGAATTCATTTGTTTAAATCGCCGTTTGGCTTTATCAAATCTTTTCCTAGCATTATGGCACGCTACACTAAACCACGGTTTAGATTTGTTAACATTTTTCTTGCTTCTTTCTCTTCGGACTCCGAAAGTTGCTCGTGCAGCCTCTGTCAGCACGTGGCCGACCTCATCTGTGATGTCATTCACCAGAACTGGGTCACCTTGCTCAAGCCTGGCTAAATTCGCTTTCTGGCTCAGGTTGTTTATCCTTGCGGTGTCTAAGTTTTTAATGAATTCTTTGGATTTATCACGGTTATATCGTCTTGGCCTACGTTGAGGGTTATGTGACTTATTGACTTTATGTTGGACACCTGTTGTTTGAGCCTGCAAAATATTACTGGAAATGCTAAATGTTATATGACAGTGTGCATCTTAATACAAGGGTGAAAAGTCAAGTACATTCAAATCAATGATTAAAGGTAAGCATGATGCAGAGCATATTACATAGTCAACAACACTAGCATCTTTACATGTTCTTCTACCAATATACTTGTCATGACCGATTCTACCATTGCATATAAATAGGTTAAAATTTCTACATATTTCAATCAGTTTATTCCCTGAATTATTTAATCTAGATTTATCTTCACTTGCTCTTATCAGAGGTAAATTGAGGTCTTCTAATAGTGTAATAGGCTCAATATTAGTATCAATATCACATACATCCATATCCATTTCCTTCAATATTTGTTCATTGAACAAAATAAAATCACAAAGCTGCTTAGTTCTGGCATTGAAGTCTCCCATCAAAATAATATGTTCACTCATTGAGCTAAAATAAAGTAGAGAATGTTCAATGTCATTAAATGTCTCATTTGTGAAATATTTTGAGTTTTCAGGAGGTATATATACAATACCTAAGTAAACATCTTGAACATCAAATAGGGATTTACATATTTTTATCCATAATATGGATTCACAAAATTCTTCTGTAATGACTGTCACATATTTTTCGTATTTATGTCTAAAAGCAACGCCAATACCACCAGATTTCCTTGATGATGTCTTTCTGTTTCGGAGAAATAGCTTATAACCTGGGATATCAATATCGTCTAAGGTATCAGTTTTAGTTTCTTGAAATCCTACAATGTCATTGTTTGATATCATTTCTTGTAATTCTGTGTAATCTAAGCGTTTTTTCAGTCCACATACATTTAAGGAGAGTATTTTGAGTGTGTCATTTGAATTATTAGAATCATCGTCATCATCACCACCATCATCCACATCATCATCATCGTCGTCGTTGTCATCAACATTGTCAACAACATCATCAACATTATCATCAGTATTGTCATTATCATTATCACCATTCTTGATAGCATAATGTACAATATTATCTACATGTAATTCATCTGGAATAGTTGACATATTTTTGGCATGTTTAGAATAGTCAATGTTTACATGGTAGTCATCAACATCATCATCATCATTATCATTGTCAACAACATCATCATTAGTATTTCCATTAGCATTTTCATCATCATTATGACCATTCTGAATAGCCTTATGTACAATATTATCTATATGTACATGTAGTTTATCTGGAATATCTGACTTAATTTTGGCATGTTTAAAATGGTCAATGTTTTCATGGTGCTCAACATTAGTTCCATTATAATATTCTTCAAGTATAACATTACATTGTTTAATTTTCAAATCTAAGTTTTGTAGAGTTGTTTTTTGTTTTGATACAAAGTCTTTGTTAAAGTCAGTTGCTTTGGTATTTTCACTCAGTTCATGATCAATATCATAGACCTGTTTCAGAATATTTTGTCCTTTAGTTTGAACACAGGGGGGCTGTTCACTGTCCTCATATGAGGTGCTGAGACGCGTCACTTCCTGAGGGGTGTCTACATGTGCCTGCCCCTGCCCACCTGTGTGTCCCTACCTGGGTCCTCCTCTGGGTCCTCTATTGAATGCTGGCTTGGGGGTCCTGTAGGGAGGGTGAGGAGTATCTACAAGTCTGCTGTCAATATAGAGCTTGTCAACAACTATGTTGGCTCTCTTAGGTAGGATTATATAATTTATTCTAATATATGTCATATCCTAGCAGTTGACGGGTATAGCATGAGACTTTAGTTTATCATCATCAACTTTGGCTCGTCACGCCGAAGACCCGGGTTCGATTACCCACATGGGTACAATGTGTACCCATTTCTTGTGTCCCCCGCCGTGATATTGCTGGATAATTGCAAAGGCGTTGTAAAACCATACTCACGCACTCTTTGCTTTTGTACCCCATAAGGTCATTTGGATTCTTGTATAATTTTGCTTTTTTCTAGTCTTTCTCACATATGGACTGCTCGTCGGATTTCGCTGTTTAACCAGGGCTTGTCTCTTGGCCAAACTCGTTTGGAGGGAACTCATTATTTTACATAATGTACGAGTGATAATGTTAGCGCGTTACAAGCTTTGCTGACCGACGTGCAGTTCTTAAAAACTGTTTCCTCAGATTTGGAAAGAATCACCGGTTCGTAATCACTTTACTTGTATAGTAAAACACCTCTTGCAAGTTAAGTAAATATATCTTAAAAGAGAAACAAAAACTCTCGTGGTCACAGATATCGCCGCTCAAGTCTCAAACGTTTTCTGCGGTTTCGCGGTGACGCCAACCCGGAGAGCCGATATTCGTGCAATATATGTGATAACTGTATGATGGCATTACGTTAATCTATACTTGCATATATACTCATGCCAATAATGGTTGACAGACTCGCTCTGCTGGCTGACATACGTCATCGTATCCCAATTGAGTAGATCGATGCTCCTGATGTCAATCACAGGATTGTCTTTTCCAGACTCGATTATTTTCAGAAACCCTTAGTATGGGCCGTTACACATTGTCAGGGGAGATGCTAGCTCTCCACTCGTTTGGTCCGTTGCAGGATGCTAAGTCCAGGAGTGAGGGGTCGGGCGACCGCGACTCCTAAGTAACAACATTACATTCGTGTACACATACATTCGAAGATAAACGTAACACCAGGTTCTATACTCGCATAGGTTGACTCTCAGTCCATCACTCTCACTACAACTTCAACATAAGACTGGGTATCCATGTACCACACAGAGAAACTAAGTGACGTGGATTAGCTTCCGAAAATGTCGACATTGCTCTCCTTGTGTTAAACATGTCTTTTTTAAAAAAAAATGTTCCAACATATCGTTTTGGTTCGTTAAAACTGGATCTGACCTTGAAATCCTGTGTGTCGTGATCGGAAGAATATTGGGCAGCACTGTTCGGTGACTCACCCCTTTTCACTGATTTGCTGTTTGTTATATTGTCAGCTTACTCTGTTCTGTCTTTCACGATGAATGTCTTCTGTCTTTACCTTTAATAGCTTACGGTCAAACGCCTTTCTGTCTCCATAACGTGCCTAACCATTATTACTCAAGAGCAAACTGCAAGTCTAATCTGATGTAATTCTCTAATGGCTTAGGAACCGGTGAAGGTCCGGGTTAGAATATTGGCCTTCAGAACTCATGCTTGTCGTAAGAGGCGACTAACGGGATCGGGTGGTCAGGCCCGCTGACTTGGTTGACACATGTCATCGGTTCCCAATTGCGCAGATCGATGCTCATGCTGTTGATCACTGGATTGTCTGGTCCAGACTCGATTATTTACAGACCGCCGCCATAAAGCTGGTGAGTGCAGCGTAAAACTAAACTCACCCTCTCACTTACCTTATGATTCATATTTTAACATTCCCTGTTGTACAATGAACTGGTCCCGAATTTGGTTCAATATCACCTGTGAATATTGTTAATAATAGTTAGGTTACAACCATGTTAGCTCACTTGCATCCTGCTTGAAATATACACACACTCAGTTACAAATACAGAGCAGTCTCCTGATTTCAACATCTGTTTATCTGCATTTCGGATAATATATGTCAGGATAACGCGGAGAGGACATTATGCGATTGCGGTAAGCTGGGCTGTATTTGCCATCATTTGTTTGTTGTTAAACGACAACGTTGATGTGTGTTGAGTCCCCTTTAATTTATTATATACACATGGAAATCAAGCATCGCAACCACCGAGTCAGCGAGCTTGACCACCCGATGCCGTTAGTCGTCTCTTACGACAAGCATGGGTTGCTGAAGATCAATTCTAACCTGGATCTTCACGGGTGTGAAATAAATCTAAAGAAACTGTGTATAACATTATACTGTACATGATATGAATATTTGCAGTATCAAAGACGAGTAGTAAGTACGAAAAAAGTTACTGTGTTATTGAATTCCCTGCAACGTAAAGAACAATATTTTGTTGCAAGGGACGGGTGTAGCAGCTGTTTTCTTCATGAGATGCTTGCGGTAACTGGGCCAATTTGTGCAAAGCACAACACTACAAAGTAGTACATGACAAGAAACCTTTATTTACATACAAATATTTGGCACAATATGGGGTTGCCTCGGTTTCCTACTGGGGTCGTGGTGACCCGGGAAGAGAGAGGCTCTGGGGTCTTGTTGACCTGGGCTCCGTTGTTCAAAACAACCTTATCTCTAAGGTCAACCTTATCTGTAAGATTACAACACGGCCCCAGAGCCTTAGTGTTTAAGGTTGACCTTAGCTTAGCTAAGGTGGTTTTTGAGGGGCCACAAGCCTTCCATGCTCTGAGTATGGAGTAGCATGTGATGCCCAAAAGAGGTTAGTACAACCGAGAGCTTCAAAAGAAAAATAGGAAATATAAGTGGTAAGAATAAAATAATATTAACATATAGTAGAGTACGTGAGTCGTGTCAGACAGGTTGTAGATATGTGACATAGGTTTATACACATCCTATCAAGTTTACTAAATAACAACAAAGTATAGTTTGTGAACCTTGGTGGCATGTTGTCAATATAAACGCAGGTATATACCGATCCTATAAAGAGTACTATAACATATTTATATAGTATGTGAACCTTGGTAGACATGGTGTGATATAAACTCAGGTATATACACATCCTATAACGAGTTATATAATATGCCATATAGTAGAGCGTGTGAGCCTTGTTAGACATGATGCCGATAAATGACACATGTATATGCACGTCCTAAAAGACCACATGGCAATGTCTTAGTTGCGGTGTAATAACATGTCTGTGCTATGACAATGGAGGACCTGATACTGTCCTTGCTACACGCACTGTTAAATGCGACACATAGACTTGTGGGCATTCCTTAAGGTAGCTTCTGAAGTCCTGATATACCTAGTAAAACAGTCTGAATTCCACCTTCCTGTAGTCTTAATAAGGTGGTCTTCATTTTTAACTGTGGCTGCCGTAGTGGCTTCCCAATCCGGAATGAATGCCCCGAGTAGTCCGCGGAGCTAAAGCCGGTGTAAGATTGAAAACATACCCGCGTTGAAAAGGTACCCGGCGGGTACTTTTTCAACATTGAATTATTACCCGAACTCCCTTTTCAACGCCCGGGGTCTTTTTACAACATTGAATATTTACCCGGCTATTGAAAATAAACCCGGGTCACGTATTGAAAAGATACCCTCGTTGAATAATGACCCTCGCTGTTTCTACACTGTCAAGTAAGATACATATGTTAAGATATATACGCGTATGCAACGTACCGGACATCTTTGGTTTGATGCAATGTGCGAAATAGCCACTGGTCCGCTAGTCCGTGGCTAGTAAAATTCCAGTCGGGCCAGTAAATCTCCACAGTCACTGGGCCGACTGGCAAGAGAACTTTCATGGGGTGCTTTTGAAAACATATAATTCTCTCCTACATGTTAACTTATAATATACTTTTAAATCATGCAAGATTATGGCCTGATAAAAATGTTCATCATATTGGCAGCTTAATGATGAAACCCGTGTCTACATTCAAATTTCGGGCTAGTGATATATTTTGTGGGCTAGACTGGTAAGTACAATTTGGAAACTGTTTCGCACACTGGTTGGATGGTGAACATAGACACATTTTAGCTCACCTGGACAAACTTCAGATGAGCTTATGTCGTTGGCTGTATGTCCGTCGTCGTGCGACATCTGTAAACATCATCTCCGAAACTACTTAGCCGATGAGGCTGAAACTTGACATACATGATCCAAACCAAGAGGACACCAAAGGTTGTTAGAGGCATTCCGATCCAATTTCAGATATGGCGACTACAGCGGCCATATACTGAAAATGACATTTTCGCTCTTTAGTCCCCAATTTCTGCAGTGAATCAGCTGAAAGTTGATATATCTGTGCCAGATAGCAAACTCAACAGATTTGCTTTACTTCGCCATTTTACCTGTTTGACCTGTTATTCGGCACGGCCTTTAATTTCAGTTATATCTTTAAAACATGTTCTCTGAAACTACTATCTACTTGAGTGATCAAGTTGAACATTTTCATATATCTTCTTGCAATATGTATATGGCCATATTGAAAATGCCATTTTGACTGATTTGTGACTCATTTCTGCAGCAATTCAGCTGAAATTTACAATGTAGGTACTGAATAGTAAGAATCAACAAATATAGTGCGGCTTTTGCTGTGCATCGCATTTTACCTTCATTATAAAATTGCCATCTTGTCCCATTAGTGGCTCATTTTCGCACCGATTCAGCTGGAATTTGTTAAATAGCAATGCGTAACGCATGCATATCATGTTACGGATTTGGCTGTGTGTTTTGTTTTGACCTCTTTCGTTGCGCTAAGCACGTTTCCGTAAACTATAGTGCCATGGCACCATTGTTTCTGATATAGTTGTGTTATTGTAGGTCTATGTCTCTTTGATTAATTGTATCATGGCGAGAGTACTTTTGTACTGTTGAAATTGGACCAGTAGTATGTTGCACGTTTTATAACGTATGACAGAAGTAACTTTGTCAGCGTTCCTTGAATGTTGTATACCGTGCGTGTCAAATCTCGTAGATTGTAGTAGAATTATAACTTATAGCATGAACTATTTTCAAGAGTAGATGTCCAATTTTGTTAAAACATGTTGATCACACGTTCTTTCTAACTGTGATATGGATATGTCGTTGTCACAGACGAAACTCAATGTCTGTTTTAATGACACCTATGTGTCTGCCTGGGTGTCTGCTAAAGACAATATTCAATACACAACTTCGATCACTGACCACATGCAATTTGAACACCTATCAGGCTATACACCATAAACAAAACGCATTGATTTATGGCCGGAGTTCGGTCGCTGTCACCTTATGTAATTACACAAACAGGCAGGTGTGATACTTGTACACATGACATGTTATGATGTTTGTTGATTGCAAAATGTTATACACAAAAAAAGAGCATGTATTTACAAAACCCAACATCTCTATATATACACACACAATGAGCCGTGAGGGCATCTGCAAAAGTTGAACCAGCCGTTACACTTGAGTGCACACCCACCCGCTCTGGCTGGGTTCGGTATCCCGGCTGCTTCGTTTCTTGGGAAGTAAACCCAAATACAAAATATTACACTTTTGATTTGCGATTGTACGCTAATAATTTTGTTCATATGTTTTTTTCATAATCAGCAATGTATATTATATGTGATGAATAAGTGATAATTGTGTTTTAATTATGTTAAATTTGTTGGTTGCATGTGACCTTTAAAGTTATAGCTAATTCCACTTAAGCCTTCTTACTGTGAGCTGCAAGTTCTGAGACAACTTGTCTAAGACTACAATTACAAGCGAAAACAAAACATAGATATTTGTAGCAGTTTACCGCTTCAATGTTTCTCTCATCATAAAGCGAGTTTTCCTTAACCGCTAATTCCCCACCTCTCCTAAAAACAAGATTTTTAGTTATATCTAAATTTACAGTTAATCCCCAGTTATCTGCATACGATTTTAAAGTGTCTAACTGGCACTGAAGACCACCAATAGTATCTGACACAAGAATTACATCATCCGCAAATAACAACATTAGAATTTCAAGTACATCTGGAAACAATTGGTCTCCATGTTTACCATAATTTGTGATTTCTATAGGAAGTTCATTTATAAACAATGAGGATAACATTGGACTCAACATACAACCCTGCCGTAAACCAAATGTACCGTTAACTCGGATTGAACTCTGACACACGATTTCACTGTTTTATATATACTCATGAAAGCAATTTCCAGAGTTTATCTGTATTTACAAAACCAAAAGCTTTTATAAAACCTTCTTCTACACAGATTTTTCTCGATGATAGCATACAATGTGAAGATATTTATCCATAACATTTGCCCATTTTGTTAGTCTTTCATTTAAAACACAAGTATATATTTTCCCGTGTGAGCTGAGTAAAGGAACTATAATTGCTCTACTCCACATTTGTGGGAAACAACCATTTAAAATATTTTATTGAACATTGCTACTCAAAAGGGCATTATTTTAGATTCACTTGTTTTAATCATTTTATAAGGACGTTATCAATACCTGGAGATGTACCATTTTTCATATGTTGTATCACATGGATTCAAATCACTGTTTGGACACTGTTACGCAGTTGAAAATTAAACTAAAACTACATAAATTTGACTTACCTTTCAATCAACTAAATGTGAAATCCCCTTATAATCAACTAAACGTGAAATCCCCTTATAATCAACTAAACGTGAAATCCCCTTATAATCAACTAAATGTGAAATCCCCTTTTTAACGCAATGAGAAATGTGAAATAAACTAATAAATCATGAAGTTTAAACTTAATATGGGGAAACTGTCCATCTAGCAACTGTCAAAATGTTAATGGATAATTCTCTCGACTATGTGTATTTCTATTTCTATTTAATCTATACTTTTCTTGCTAGTTCAACATCTATCACGTGGAGAGATTTACCCATTAACAACCGTCACTAGCGCCTAAAACTGAAAGTTTTAACATCTGTATCATACGCGGTCGACCTTCGCACAGAATCTCGTGCAGCATGAAAAGCTAGTGTCCTTGCCGCGCGTGTATTTGTGCTATCAAGTACTGTGTCCGAGAACATCAGTTCTTCACGGACCCTTCAGAACAGACACTAATTTAAAAAAAATGAAAATCTAGACTTTCGCAATCGTATATTGGTTTCATATGTTATGATTAACATATATTTCAAGTTTGAACAAAATCGGTGAAGAAATGAAATTTTAGAAAATTCTACCTCTACACCCGTTACATCCGTTACATAAAACACACAAGGCGTGACACTCGCGATGCTAGAAACCTGATCGAAACTGGACAGCCCGATTCAACACAAAATATTGTGTTGAGCTTGTAGGTCATGCTTTTACCTTTCTACTCATCGTATTCAATTTGTCTAACTGCATTTCATATTTGACCACTGACCCTCGCATTAGCACAACCCTCTGCTTTGAACAAACGTCTGGCCTCTCGTCGGTAAACATCGACAGTTTCCGTAAATCTTGATTGCTATTTAAGCCGTTTCGAGACAATAACACATATGCCATTTGTAAACAATAACACATATGCCATTTCCAACACCAACATGTGCGTTGATATTTCGTGTCAGCTCGCTGTTGTCTCGAAATGGTACACACAAAACATGGATCTTAACGACCAAATTGCTTGAATATAGTTAGTATTAATGTAGTTTGATTAGGTATAATTCGATGATTTGGTCCCATTTCTTCCTGTTGTATGCTGGAAATAAACTGAACGCCTAGTAATAGTAACTAGAAAATGGTTGTTACCACATTATATAATTAATGATAAATAGATCTAACACATTTGAAACACATAACTGATTAATTCGAAAATTTATTTATGCAAAAGTGTAAGTGTGAAAAAAAATAAAAGTAAAGAAGAATATATTTATTATTTTTCATACATCATTTCAATATAACATCTATATATTTTCTTCCATTTTGCATGGGGTTGATCACGGTGACACGATATAGGCATTGATCTTAAAGTATGTACCCCTCCAACCCCAGATACAGCAGTGGCAGTTTTTTATGTCATCGGAAAACGGACACATTATGAATTATTAATAGAATGAATCCGATACACTGTTCACAGAACTGCACCATGATTGCAGTAGGTTGTGAAATAATCATGGTTTGAAAAGGTGAAAAAATATCTTCACATTTCTCACATCTTGTTTTAACCAGACATATTCAAATCCAAGTCTAAACAGAATATGTTTTATATGAGTAGCCCATATTGTACAGCCAGTGTCGTCCATTAGATAGAATTGGCGAGGCAGTCAGTGTTCATCCTAATACAGTAGCTTGCACCAATACTTAATATTTAACCCTTGGTCTGAGAGGGGCTCTGACACAGTCTCTCCAAACCATAGCATTGTTTGTTGTTTTACACATTTTATGCTGTACATCTTCAATAATTTTACAATATAGGGTTCCCTACACTTCTGCACCATAACACACTATAGAGACAATAATAGCATCAACTATCTTAAATATAACTTGGCATTGTATATTTCCAACTTTCTTTTAATACCTGTACAATGTCATATTTGCCTCTTTACTCTGTGTACCATGAGTAGTTTGTGCTTTAGTCCAAATAAGTTTAGGTGGTAACACAATATCCAAATATCATAAAAAGACACAATTTCGAGACACACCATACAATTTTAATTTTTAAAACAAATCACAATAGTGAACTGGTCAACAATTTCAGAGAACATTCTCCAAGCAAAATCACTGATTGTGTGTTGAAATATAGGTATGTATGCACTGCTGTAAAATATAAAAAAGTAAAGCAAAAAGAGTCAATTGCTGCATTTAATCAAACGTGTTACCTGCTATCTGGCTGAATATTGTTGATATCAAATTATGTGATTACTGACATGTATCAAATCCATTCTAATATCACCATGGTTATCATGCTCAAAATGATCAATACATGTATATAGCAAATGTATACTCTCATACTGGTTTCAAGCCATAAAAACTGCAGTGCTCAGGACAGGTGTCATAAGTAAAAATCACAAATAGTGGAATGTATCTGTCCAAAAAAGTTCATCTACAAATATATGTACCTTTATGGCAAGGTGTGCATTTTTAGGGTAATCTATTAACATACTGATCATACTGTGTATTTTTATATATTCAGTTTAGTAAAATAATGTGTCAAATTCCTATGTATCGAGCAGTATATCTGTGTGTATTTTTGTGTACAGAGAATTTGATTCTCCATGTTTATTGCCATCATAAACATTTCTGAATAATATTGGTATACCTTTGTCATGTTGTTTTGCAAACCGATTCAGACACTTAATGTGACAACATTCAGATAACTCCCCCCTCCCAACATACATCCCCACCTCCACAAACATATCCCCAGCCAACAACCAGACATCCTACTACTGTACATGCCCATCCCCACAACACCATACATCCCCAACACCTCAACCATACATTCCCACCCCCACAACTCTAGATCCCTACCCCCACAACCATGCATCTCTCACCCACACGTGGTTTGGGGATTTGGGATTTGTGGTCCTTAGGGTGGATATCTTTGGTTGTGGGGATGGGAATGTGCAGAAGTGGGATATATGGTTGTGGGGATGTAGGTTGGGGGGGGGTGGTGATTTGTTGTTTTGGGGGTGGTGATGTTTGGTTGTTGGGATGGGAATGTGAGAAGGTGGGATGTTTTCTTGTGAGTGTGGGGATCTAGGTTGCTGGGGTGGGGATGTGTGATAATAGGGGTGGGTTTGTATGGTTGTTTGGGCCGGGGTATGGTTGCGGGAGTGGGAATGTGCGGTGGGATGTATTGTTGTGGGTGTGGGGATGGGTGTTTGTTCTCACAGGACGCAAGCAATCAGTTATCATCGATGGGGTAAGGTCTGAGAGCAGAGAATTAAGGTATGAAGTGCCACAAGGCTCAGTCCTGGGCCCAATTCTGTTCACTGTATATACCATACCCGTTGGTGATATAGCCCGAGCCCACAATCTCAGTTATCATCTCTATGCTGATGACACTCAGCTATATCTCGGATTCAAGCCACAAACTGCATCTTCTGTACAGAATACCCCAGCAGACAATAACACATTGCATAGCTGAGATCAAATGTTGGATGAAGGGTAATTTTCTGAAACTGAACGATGACAAAACGGAGATTCTCATCATCAGCTCCAAACAGATAAAATAAAAGTTCAAGGTCCCTGGAGTTCAAATTGGAGACACGCTTGTTCAACCAGAAAGCCATGCTCGAAATCTAGGTGTCATCTTTGACTCAACATTAAGCACGGAAAATCATGTTAGTAACATCTGCAAATCTGCAAATTTCCACCTAAGGAACATCAGACAGATAAGCAGGTACATGGACACACCATCAGTAAAATGCCTAATCCATGCATTTGAGACATCACGCCTAGACTACTGCAACAGTGTACTCTATGGAACACAACAGCAGTGCATGGACACGTTACAGCGTGTTCAAAACACAGCTGCCAGACTCGTAATACGCACACATATGTATGTGCACATAACACCAGTCCTGAAGGATTTACACTGGCTCCCTGTAAAAGACAGCGTTGTATTTAAACTTCTTGTGTTGGTTTACATGTCCATTAACGGGCTTGCTCCAATGTGCAGGGTGGGATGTCTGTCAATGACGTATAAAATCCACGTTCATCAATCACGGCTTTTCACCTTTTTGGTAGTGCTAGTGTCGTTTAAGTTTTTGTTCTCGGTATAATTCAAAGGAAATTTATGTTGTACGAAAACTAACGTTGCTATCAAGTTTGATGTTCTATATACGCCTTAGTGGACAGGTAATAGCGAATTCATATATATACTTCAACGCGTGAAAAGGTCAAATAAAATAAAACCGAGGCTATGTTAGAATATCAGTAGATTTTGCATTTAAAAAAGCGTGTATACTTACGTTTTATTTACACCAAGGTGTGCCCCATTTCCTAATGGACGCTCTTCAGGCCCGATTTCTCGAAACAAGCTTAAGTCTGAGTTTTGACTTAAGTTAGAGTTTTTACTCAAATTTGAGAAAATGTATTTCCCAGAATGAACTGAAATCGATATAAAACTCAAACATAGTAGAGAATTTGAGTTTGGTGGATAGATTACTTAAGTTGTTTGGGTTTTTATTTTAAAAATGCAGTTGAGTTAAAAAATCAGCTGTTTCAAATTGTCAAACTCAGTTTGAAATTTGAGTTAAAACTTAAGTTTGTTTCGAGAAATCGGGACACTGGCACATCTGCCTTGTGAGGGACTCTTAGCGGTCCGGATTTGGATTTGAAAAACAGGTTGTCGTTATCCAGATTGAATTTTTCACATTTTCGCTGAAAGTTTGAAAGTTTGATTTTTAGACGCCCACTTTGGGTAGTTCCTACTGCTTTTGAAATCTTAGATATCCTTGACTTCTTGTTCTTCCACATTGATTAAAAGTGTTGAAATGCAATGACTTTATCAGTGTTATATTCTTTTGAAATGTGTAACATTTTTATACGGACGTGCATCGGCACGATATCAAAGATTTGGATGTTCCCGTCTGGATCTGCGGCGTCTATCAAAGACAGGCACAGTCGTCCAACACATGATTTATTTCGGTCTCACCGTATGTACAGCATTTTGAACAAAACATTTTGATAAAACCATAAATATGTGTACACAAGCCATTCCACACGGAATTGCGAGAGACCATATTAAAACACAAACACGAATCTATAATTAAGTTGAATTGCTAGAAATATACATAAATAAGTACATGGGTAAAAAGCTAATCAACGGTGTTTCAATTGGCTACGTACGTTTAGAGCGTTATGAACAGCGAGGGTCATTATTCAACGCGGGTATCTTTTCAATACGTGACCCGGGTTATTTTTCAATAGCAGCCGGGTAATTATTCAATGTTGAAAAAAGACCCCGGGCGTTGAAAAATGAGTCCGGGTAATAATTCAATGTTGAAAAAGTACCCGCCGGGTACCTTTTCAACGCGGGTATGTTTTCAATCTTACACCGGCTCTTGCTAGAACACGTCCCAACCATGCCAGAAACACACTCCTAGATATGGGTTGATACTCCCGATCTACAAACGGCTGATCCTTATTTGAAGCATTGCACTGCATTCCTAAAGAGAACAGTCTAGACAAAGCAGAATACGGACATGTTATGGTGTTGGTTGTGAAAAGTGAAATAGAAATACCCCGCCGGAAGGGATCGGTCTTGGACACTTTTAAGGTAATAGTACATTTCTTAATGTGATGTAGCAAGGAGTGGGTGTAGCAGCTGTTTTCTTCATGAGATGCTTGCGGTAACTGGGCCAATAGTTTGAATCTGAAACCTTGATGCAAATTAGTGTATACTTAAACTGAGATAAACTACAGTGAGTAATATGTACAGCGAAGCATTTATTTATTGTGTAAAGCTAGGTTTCCATGTGCACGTATTGTCTGCGTAATTGCGTGATGCGTATTACGTATTACGTGTGCGTGGTGTCCAATTCCATGTGTACGTGTATAAAGGAGGGGCGGTGGGGTAGCCTAGTGGTTAAAGCATTGGCTCGTCACGCCGAAGACCCGGGTTCGAATCCCCACATGGGTACAATGAGTGAAGCCTATTTCTGGTGTCCCCCGCCGTGATGTTGCTGGAATATTGCTAAAAGCGGCGTAAAACTAAACTCAGTCAGTCAGTCAGTATAAAGGCCATGTGATGCATTAAATCAAGTCTTTCTTTTTCTTGAGATATAACTTTCTGAATAAAGTGTATTCAAAACGGAACTTTGAAACTTAACATGATATGAAGATCTATATATTCAAAATACCAGTCCTTTCTTGGTCATCGTTTTCCTGAAGTTTCGTAACGGTTGCAATTGCGTTCCAAATATTGCATATCTTCCTAACATGGATGTATCGTAGATGGCTGGATTGCATTTGACGAGTTCAATTAATTGTTCAAGAATTATCTCGGTCACCGAATTCCTTGGCATTTTGCGTGTGTGTGCAATAAAACCACGTGACATTGGGGAAACCCTTGGGAATCCCTACTTCCGGCCTCCGTATAGTTGCGTGATGCTTATTCGGACGCTTTTGAGCGTCAGCACGCAGCACGCGTGCGTGGAAACGGCTATTACTATTTTAGCATGACGTGTTGTCTACGTACTACGCATCACGCACTATGCACTAAGCGCACATGGAAACCCGGCTTAAGGATATGAACACTCGCGACAGTTCGATATGTGTAGGACAGCAGTTTGGGATTATCTTCGTGTTGACTGTATACGTCATGGTCTTGTTACCACAAAGTGAGAGTGTTCCATATGCGTACAAATAAGCATTATATATCTGAAGGCATGGGAATATCATCTGACAGTCCGAGTCTCGGGGTAGGGTCGGTAGGCTAGTGGTTAAGCGTTCGCTCGCCATACTGAAGAGACCGAGATTCGATTCCCAACATGGGTACAATGTGTGAAGCCCGTTCTTGGTGTCCCCGCCGTGTAATTGCTTGAATATTGCTTAAAGCGGAGTAAAACTGAACTCACTCTGAGTCCGTTGTAAATTTAAGACAAGTGTGCAAGTTTGCTGTTTTTACGTTTTCGGTGTCGGTTTGCATTTTCACTTTTTGTTCACTTTTGTAACAAACACCCTACCCTCACGAGTCAGTGTAGATGTCTTGTTAAGTCCTCAGTTAGGAACATCCTCCCCGTGTTGGCCTTAAGTTCCATTTCACCTTTGGATGTAGTATTGTATCCATGCTCTCCCATCATTTCTTTTTTACCGAATAGATCCAAATTAAAATGAGATATATGTTAGGAATCATATTCATTTCAGTTAGTCTGTCCAAAATAGTGTCACTTTGGTGAGTAACCGAAATTGTCAGTTTTATATGCAAACTGTCCAAAAAACGGTCGTTGACTGTAACATACAAAATGAAAATTGATGCCCAATCACAAGGTGAGATGATCGCAAGGTTCATGTCTTTTGAACATATTTTAAATGCAAACTACCTCCAATTGTAGCTTCACTGGCTGCACATTGCAAATATTTGTTTGTAGGGAATGAGTTTTGTGATACTTTTAGAATTTCCTTCCTGTCGTTGTGCTAAATACATGCTAGATGTTGGCAAATATTGACATTGCCAGCACATTACGAATTACTTCTTTCAAAACACAATGAAATAAATATATAAGCCACTGGTGCTGCGCTTGTACACAGCAGATGTAATTCAAAATTAACATGTTCCTATTTTCGATAAGAAACAGTAAATGCGCTATCGTTTGAGTTGCCGATCACTTGATTGTTTGCCTGCCATCGGGAGAACTGCTCTGAGGCCCATGTAACAAACACGTTTATATGGGGACTACCAGTAAGGATGGACATGCTCACCCTCATCACGGTCAGTTATCCGTTCATATCATTTACCCATGAGAAAATGTAGCATTAATCTAAACCCGGTCACACCAGATTCAACGCTTTTCATCTATGCTCAGGATTTGAGATATTTGCCAGATGTTACAGACATGGCATTCATGTTCATAAATATTCTAAAAAATCAACACCAACATTTGCAAATGTTGAAGCTAGATAATGTTTCAAGCGTTCGTGTCGTAAACCTGGAATAACACACTCACTTCTAGTTTTACCAATGTTGGAAATACGTTCCTTCATGTTGTTTCTTTCCAATTTGATATAGAACTTCGTGTATGAAATTCTTTGAACGATTTACATATGAATGGTAAATTATAATGCAGAACTCCAGTAAATATGTATCATTACAGGCCACACACGTAAACACCTAACTTACTAATAATTTACAGAGACTATACAATATTTCGTTTACATTAATGAACATTTAAATACCCAAAATCGTATGTGTTCCGAGTGAACTCCAAAACGTTATCTTCTGCAGAATGGCAAACTTGCTCTGTCCTACAATTAGATAAGTAAAATGTTTGAAATGTTCTCTTTAATTCTTTTTCACTATTTATATTGTATTTGTATCATTTGTTTCTATTCATTCATTTTTATGTAAACCTTCTGTGAAAAGAGGTTTGTCAGACAAAACATGTACTTTTGGGCTGGATTCCTCTAACACTATAATAAAAATCTTGAAAATCTCGAATCTTGATAAATATCCATTTTTAGACGATAGTTCTGATGATATACATTTTTGTTAAATGTTTGATTCTTCCTTCAACGGGTAACAACAACAATTTCTATGAATTGCCTCATAATGTTTGGAAATTCCTTTCTTGAAAAGGGGGCAGTGGGGTAGCCTAGTGGTTAAAGCGTTCTCTCGTCACGCAGAAGACGAGATTCCCCACATGGGTACAACGTGTGAAGCACATGATCTCTCCCACCGTGATATTGTGGGAATATTGCTAATAGTGGCGTTATACTAAACTCACTCACTTCCTGAAGAGAGTCGAGATGACACGAAGTCGTGGGTGAATGAGAGGGCTGTACTTTCTACTTTTAGAAATAGGAGGATAATTTATTCCATAATTACCAGCCAATAGTCACTATAGCCAGGTGTAATAGTGGGTGGTGATACGATTAATGTAACGTAAAATAAATCAACAATATCTGAAAAGGTTGATTTTCTGACCAGTTTACCATTACCCAATCTGCTCTAATAGTTTCGGAATTGGTCTTCAGCAACCCTTGCTTGTTATAAACGGCGACTAACGGGATCGTGTTGTCAGGCTCACTCATTTGACACTTATTATCGTTTCTCAGTCGCGGTGATCGATGCTCACGATGTCAATCACTGGAATGTCTGGTCCAGATTCGATTATTTACAGATCATATACCTGGTATATTGCTAACTGCGGCGTTAAACAACAAACAAGCAAACAAACAAACAAACCATATGTTCGACAAACGCAAAGTCACGGGCATCACCAGTCCTCATGTTCGACAAACGCAAAGTCACGGGCATCACCAGTCCTCTGAAGTGTTGCAATTCGCAGTGTTGTTGCATCCATTGGAAATCCTTTCCCTTGGGTGTCCCTGCTTGTTCTCCCGTAGGTTTCACCCAAGTGGTAAACGTTCAAGACCTTCACCCCAACGAATGAATCCGATATGCCGTAAAGGCTGATCATCTTCGTTATGAGATATCTTCGCATGACTACCACTTAACCAACGGCCATAGTGGTCGTATAAAATTTGAAGTTTTTTAATACGGATAGGTGAGAGATTCAAATACGCATGTGCGTTTGTTTGCATAACGGCACTCATTTATCCTAAGTCGAGTATTTTCTTATCGATTTTTTTAGATAATATACTCTCCCCAAAAAGAAACGCATGTATGAATTTCAACTGTATTTTTATGTTTATTTTGAAACATCTTGTAGGCTTTATGAGTCAATGAAATATAGCGAAATTGCACACTGGGAATGCAGACTTATCCGTCTTTGGCACCAACTCGAGGAAAGTCAGTCTGAGTGTCACATGGAGACGTGTGGTGGCGCTGAAGTCAATACCTCGTGTGACCACCGTGGGCATCCAGAACTGCACGGCATCGCCTCGGCATCGAACGAAGAAGTCTCAGAATCTCGTGTTGCCCAATCGCAACCCACTCTGCCTGTAGTGCCTGTGCGAGTTGCTGAAGTGTCTGGGGCTGAGGGTTACGGCGTCGCACCCGTCTGTCCAGGGCATCCCACAGATGTTCGATCGGGTTTAAGTCCGGTGATCTTGAGGGCCAGGGGAGCACATTGATGTTGTGGTTCTGGAGGAAGTCTCTAGTGTGACGTGCTGTGTGGGGCCTGGCATTGTCCTGTTGAAACAACTCCCTCTGGCGATCAATGATTGGAAGGAGGTGTGGGCGTAGGATTTGAGCTGTCAGGTTGCCCTGGATCATCACCAAATCACTTCTCCTACGGCAGGTGATCGCTGACGGTATGTACAGAAAGCCTCCTCAATCCGGGTATTTGTCGAGCGGTACTGGTCGCCATAGCTGTTCGATGACGTAGGTGATGTACCCGGATGTAGCGATCCCGCGCCGCAGTTGTCGCTCGAGGTCGCTCACTACGAGGGGCATCTGCTACCGCATTCTACCGGCGATATCTCTCCCAGAGCCGTGAAATGGTGCTTTGGTGAACATTCATGCGTCGGGCAACTGCACGTTGAGACTGGCCAGCTTCAAGCAAACCAATGGCGATATGACGGTTGGCTTCACTTAGACGTGGCATTTTGCGTTCGTCAACAATATTCCCAAATACAGTGAATAATTGACAGACAGCAATCAACCTTTTATACCCATCATTGAGACTGACACTACACGCCGAAATTGAAAATCATTCTGTTAAATACGGGTATTTTACGGATGGTGCGTTTAATTGTGATGTTTCAAAACATAAACACCATAGGACTCATAAACAGAGCAAAACCTTTTGTAAAATGAATCACGTTTTAATTCATTGCTACATGCAATTGCTATTTTCATGATGCGTTTCTTTTTTGGGAGAGTATATAATTATAACTAGCTATGAGTTTCAAACCAATATACGGTATTTCCACTAATAAGCGCCCGGGCGCTTTTATTTTTTCAACTGACTTTCACAACCCGGGCCTAGATTTTCGAAGCTCTCTAAGCTCTAAGATAGTCATAAGTGCTATACATTAACATTGACTTACGACTATCTTAGCGCTAAGAGAGCTTCGAAAATCTAGGTCCCGGCGTTTATTAGAGGCCCGGCGCTTATTACATAATATCCATCAACCCGTGCCATGTGGAGAACAGAAAATTATGACTAAACGGACCATTCCTTAATACATCTATTTTTGGATGAAGGGAGAATACATTTATAAATAACGTACTCAGCGCTTATTAGAGGCCTGGTGCTTATTAGAGGAAATAAGGTAATATTGATATTAATAATCAATTTTAATCCTAAACACTGCGTTTACATTTCACTTCACTGAAGATATTTTGCTAAAAGCGGCGTAAAACCAAACTCAGTCAGTCAGCAGTCATGCTAATATTTGAAGCGTATTCACTTAACATTTAATAGCATCAAGGTTATACCTGCAAGTTCAGACAACTGGGAGACATCCCGTACACCAAATCATGTTTGGACTCTCCATGAATTCTCCAGTCACAGATTATTTTGGGACATGAAGCTCGCGCAGTTGTTGTAAACATTGCCGGACAAAAGAAATATTACACTGAAAATCGGATTCGACAAAAAACATTACTAACGTTGGTTGGCTACCAAAACATTGAGGTTCAAAAACAAAGCTCTGATACCCTCTGACACCGAATAGCAATTTGCCCCATGTTTAGCCACTGCTGGGTGTAGAATGGGTGTATACTATTTTTGGTTGTTTACTTTCGCTTATTCTATTATTATATGGGCATTTATATAGCGTTATAGTCAATCCCACATGCATGCTGAATGCGTTTCTTTGTTTTCCCCATGATCATTGGATATCAATTTCAGCGGCACATCATATTATCAATCTCAATTCCCTGGGGATCATACATGTAAAACCCTTGCAGCCACTGGGCGCATGTGACTTTCCCAACCTTTCGAGGTACCCATTCACAGCTGGGTGGACTGGGGCACATTTTTTGTGACTGATACAGCGTTGAGTCATAAGTCGACGCCTTTGAAAAATGAAAATGCATGCCTCTATTGAATGACCTGCTTGTTGATCTATGAAAAACGACAGGTACACAAGAGGTAACAAGGTCATCTTTTGTGTTCGTGCATCAAACGTTCCTCGTTGTAAATGCACCCAATAACACGAGGGGCGGTGGGGTAGCCTAGTGGTTAAAGCGTTCACTCGTCTATCCGAAGACCCGTGTTCGATTCCCCACATTGGTACACTGTGTGAAGCCCATTTCTGGTGTCCCTCGCCATGATATTGCTGGAATATTGCTAAATGTGGCGTAAAACTAAACTCACTCGATAATACGAATTGGTCACGAATGTTACCAGAAATGCTTTAACCATCATCGCTCCGGCCATGATCCTCGGTAAAGGAACTCTTAGAGACAGAAGATTAGATCTTTTCAGTGTCGTGGTCCAATTTCTGGTGTCACCCACCGTGATATTGCTGGAATATTGCTAACAGCGGGTCATGCACTCATTTTCTTGAGGTGATCTTTCTGGTCCAGGCTCAAATAATTACCATATAGCTGAAGTGTTACTGATTTCGGCGTCAAACAACAAACACAACTGCCTGGCATGAAAGTATTAAGAGTTATATATGAGGTAGGCGGACAGCAGGGTTTAGTGGCCGAACGCCAATTTCATTATCATCATCTTGCGTAACAAAGACTAAACATCACTCACACAATCAGAAGTGAAATGGGACTTCTGAATATGTTCAAATATCTGTCGAACGTTGAAAACCATAAAAGATCATCAGGACAAGCTTGGTTACTGAGTGGGTTGTTTTACGCATCCTTTTGACAACATTCCAGCAATAACAGGGCGTAGACACCAGAAACAGGCTTCCGCCATTGTATTGTACGAGGGGTTGTATTGTGGTTATTTGTTATATGACCCGTGAAGATCCAGGTTAGAATTGGTCTTCAGGAACCCATGCTTGTCGTCAGAGGCAACTAAAGGGATCGGGTGGTCATAAAAACTCTCCTCTGCAGGCAACATGCAATGTCATCAGTGTCACATGTCATCGTATCCCAATTGCGTAGATCGATGCTCATGCTGTTGATCACTGGGTTGTGTTGTCCAGACCGCCGCCATATAGCTGGAATATTGCTGAGTGTGGCGTTAAACAAGAAACCAACAACAACAAATATTTGTGACATTGCTGTCTTTGGCGCTGCACTTGACACAAAAAATATATACTTGCATTATCCAGAGGAAAACGGCCCTTAACGATGTCTGTTTCATTCCAGTTACAAACCCGCCATGTTGCAACGAAAGAATTTGGTCCAACTAGCGGTGGCACTTTCAGTACTGGCCATCATCGGTTTCGTCACCGCTAGGATTCTCATGGCTAATATGACCAATTACGGGCCAGCTGCAAAGGAACGGTCAGTAGTCCAAGATGGTTTCAGGGCAGCCGACCAGTTAAGAAAACAGAGGAATAAGCTGTCGGAGATACTGAACAATACGAGGAGAGAACTCGCGATGATGAGTTGTAAAATGGTCGAAATGACTACAAAATCCAATAAGGTAAGGATATGCTTTCTTGCAAATGTTTCAGTAACGTTTCTCTACGAAGCCTATTCATGTGTGCAGAGAATACAAGCGGTAAAACACTTTCCATTGCAATAAGAAATCGTTCCTATAGTAAAAGCAAAGCCGATTGTACAATTCTGACTGCATCACCGGTATGTGGTTTTGAATCATTGCCACCACCTATTGATGATACCAGAGGTTCGCCAAAAGCTGAGCCTGTTTTGCCCCCACATGTTGAAGAAGAAGAGAGGTGTCCTACTTCATTTGATGAGTGTGATTAATGAGTTTCTAATCCCTCTCACGTGACCTCATACGTAGGTTGCTAGGTCACCTAATGGAAAAACCCATTCTTATCAGTTCATGACACGCAAAAGGGCATGACATGACATGACATATAAAGGTTTACACCCATTAGTCACACATCCCACATCAATTGTCAGACGCTGGACTAGAGATCAATTAGGGCAACACCCATATATAAATGGGAATGCCACAGTGGGATATTTCAACCAGTTAGTTGCACCTAAGGAAAACTGTTACTGTGTATAAATATCTTGAAGCTATTTTTGATAGAAAATGTTTTTTCAAATTATCTATATCAAATCTTTGCCAACAAGCTACTAAAGCCATGTATTTTGTTTTATGCAGGAGTCAAAATGTTAAACTTATCAATACAATGTCAACTATATCTCTTTGATTCAACGGTGAAACCAATCTTGTTGTACGGTTGTGAAATTTGGGGGTATGCTATTTTAAAACAAACTGAAAATGAACATATATGTTTTATGAGGAAATTATATTCTATTGTATAGAATCTTCGTAATGAAGGTATTCACAGCTGTAGCTGGATTTCATGAACAGAGAATATTTCTAATAACATTGGTTTAAGTTATGTATGGCTTTTACAGTCTCCTACACCCCCCCCCCCCCAAAAAAAAAGAAAAAATCACCAAAAATCATACATATTCTCTTTTGAAACTTCATGCCACCATTTACCATTTGAAAAAGGAAAATGGAATAGGATACCAATAGTTGAAAGAAATAGTAAATTATGTTGTATGAATGATGTGGGTGATGAGTTTCATTATATTCTTAAATGCACAGATTTCAGAAAAGAAAGATCAATATACCAGCCTACTTTATGAAGGTCCAAATATGTAAAAAAAATAAATCACTCTTGACATGTAAAAATATATGAAATGAAAAATCGCAGTAAATTCTATACATATACTCTCCCACAAAAGAAACGCATCATGAAAATAGCAATTGCATGTAGCAATGAATTAAAACGTGATTCATTTTACAAAAGGTTTTGCTCTGTTTATGAGTCCTATGGTGTTTATGTTTTGAAACATCACAACAAAACGCACCATCCGTAAAATACCCGTATTTAACAGCATGATTTTCAATTTCGGCGTGTAGTGTCAGTCTCAATGATGGGTATAAAAGGTTGATCGCTGTCTGTCAATTATTCACTGTATTTGGAATATTGTTGACGAACGCAAAATGCCACATCTAAGTGAAGCCAACCGTCATATCGCCATTGGTTTGCTTGAAGCTGGCCAGTCTCAACGTGCAGTTGCCCGACGCATGAATGTTCACCAAAGCACCATTTCACGGCTCTGGGAGAGATATCGCCGGTAGAATGCGGTAGCAGATGCCCCTCGTAGTGAGCGACCTCGAGCGACCACTGCGGCGCAGGATCACTACATCCGGGTACATCACCTGCGTCGTCGAACAGCTACGGCGACCAGTACCGCTCGACAAATACCCGGATTGAGGAGGCTTTCTGCACAGACCGTCAGGAACAGGTTGAGAGAGGCTGGTTTACGTGCCAGAAGACCTTATTTTGATCCTGTGCTTCGACAACAACATCGTCGACATCGAGTTCAATGGTGCACCAACGTTCAGGCCTGGAACCTACCGAATTGGCGTAGAATCTGGTTCAGTGATGAATCACGATTTCTATTGGAACGACGCGATGGAAGAATGCGGTTGTACAGACGCCGACGTGAACGTTTCGCCGACGCTTGCGTTCCCCAGGTGGACAGATTCGACCGGGGCAGTGTTATGATGTGGGGTGCGATCATCTGCCGTAGGAGAAGTGATTTGGTGATGATCCAGGGCAACCTGACAGCTCAACGGTACTGTGACGAAATCCTACGCCCACACCTCCTTCCAATCATTGATCGCCAGAGGGAGTTGTTTCAACAGGACAATGCCAGGCCCCACACAGCACGTCACACTAGAGGCTTCCTCCAGAACCACAACATCAATGTGCTCCCCTGGCCCTCAAGATCACCGGACTTCAACCCGATCGAACATCTGTGGGATGCCCTGGACAGACGGGTGCGACGCCGTAACCCTCAGCCCCAGATACTTCAGCAACTCGCACAGGCACTACAGGCAGAGTGGGCTGCGATTGGGCAACACGAGATTCTGAGACTTCTTCGTTCGATGCCGAGGCGATGCCGTGCAGTTCTGGATGCCCACGGTGGTCACACGAGGTATTGACTTCAGCGCCACCACACGTCTCCATGTGACACTCAGACTGACTTTCCTCGAGTTGGTGCCAAAGACGGATAAGTCTGCATTCCCAGTGTGCAATTTCGCTATATTTCATTGACTCATAAAGCCTCCAAGATGTTTCAAAATAAACATAAAAATACAGTTGAAATTCCTATATGTGTTTCTTTTTGGGGAGAGTATATATATATATTCTGCAAATTGTAAAATCTTCCTGCTAACTACTATTCCGCCATAATATTATCATTTATTGTCATCTGTACCTCATATGCCGATGATATCTTCCTGAGTGTAAGAAAGTTCTGTTCTGTTCTGTTCTGTTATTTATTTATTTTATGGGCCATTCCTATTTCATTAAGAGGTAACAGGCAGCGGATTAGCTGTGCACTCAACCAGATGGTTTGTTGTTTTAACCTGTCTGACTATTGGGGTGTCTGACCAATGGGAGGATAATCAACTAAAATCGTATCACCCAATCAATAAACAGTATCCATAAATGAATAGTTGTTTCTGCGACAACTGAAATAGGTGAATGCCATGTGAGGCTGTAACTGATAAGATACATCATATGATCGGTTGATATATGACTTTAAATAACCCTATTTTGGTCCTCAAATAGATAAACCCATCAAGTGACCCATACTCTGATTGCTAAGTAACCGAATGGATAATCTCGTTATCCCTCCAGTACATCATTGATGATTTTATTAACAAGAACTATAACCTAAAATACAGAGATGACAACCCAGTCTATGTAGGTTCAAATGTTTGAGTAACTGTGTTTAGGCATCTTTATCTTTATCTAAGCCCTTGTTTGTTTTTGAACTGGCCGTGGTCTGATAAGGTCCTGACCTTGCTAAACCCAAGTGTGTTTCACCTCAATCTTGTACTCCTAATGTAGCCAGTAAAGTCTATGTGTATGTATACAGTAAAACTTGAATTTAAAACTAAAGATTTAATTTACTAACTGTAAAATTGACACAGTTGTCAGTAGAGCGTAGAATACTTAGGTTGCTACAATTCAACGCCGGTAATGTTCTACTGCTGGGCCGTCTCACCTCAGTCTGATGAATAATGAGTCGATGTTTAGAATATGGTCAAATATTGTTAGATTATAAGTAAAAATGTTCTATGGTACAGTAGGACATATCGTCAAGATGGACAGCACTAAGACTAAAGCTTGGACATGCAAGAGGTGCCTGGGATACGTCCCTGTGTATGCTTGGTGGAATGATGTCTACGATGACACGTTTACCTGTGTCTACTGCAAGTCTAAATCAAGGACAGGGTAGCCTCAAGAAATGTATTTATATTGAAATTGAAATCACTATAGCCTGTCTAGGTCTGAATGATCTGGATAATAGCATTACTACTAAACAGATTGTGCCAAACATTTTCATAGTTCACACATCATACTGAAGATTTCCATATCTACACTTACGGACCATTTCCAACACCCAGTGGTCCACTGAGGTCCAAAACATACCTACGTTGTCTAGGTACCCAGTAATGTTGAAACCTCAAGTCCGTATTGATTGGGTGATACGATTCTATTTGTCATGTCATGTCATGTCATGCCCTTATGCGTGTCATGAACTGATAAGGATGGGTTTTTCCATTAGCAACACGCGTATGAGGGATTAAAAAGTCATTAATCAATTCATCAAATGAAGTAGGTCACCTGTGAAAAATATCCTCCACCCTTCCCACCTCTGCAACACCCACAGGTTTCTCCCGTCATAAACACATGCACTTGGGAGTCTGAGGGACCTTTTACCTACTTTCTTTAGTGCCAGTTCTTACGGAATGTTTCCAGGTTGATCAGCATCATTCCCCAGTCCGTGGGTTGCAGCCCACATCAAGCAGAGACAAAATGATAACATTGAAATTCCTCGTCTAAACACCCAACTCGCTCATTCATATAGCTGGAATATTGCTGAGTGCGTCGTAAAACTAAACTCACTCACTCATTCATTCAGATAATGGATTAAAGGCGTCAATGTGTCGGAAAATGTAAGTGATAGTCAATGAATATTTTGTGTACCAATAACTTAAGCTTTGTCTATTTCTCTCCAACAGAGTTCTGTTGCCGTTACTGGCGGGTGGTGCAAACAGTCAAGTAAATCGGCAGGTGGGCATCACTTGTTTGACAAACCTCTGGCAACCCAACTTTCACTTTTCTTTCAAAACAAAACCGTTGCGAGTTTCGGGGATGGTCCGGGCGACTACAAGAAGTTTCTGGACTCGACCAATCGACTTCGTGCATACGATGCTTTTGATGGCGCCCCCTATGGGCGGGAAACAAGCGGCGGAGTAGTTCAGTTTGCTGATCTAACGGTTCCCCTGTACGGACTTCCGCTGTACGACTGGATCATAAGTCTGGAGGTGGCAGAACATATTCCAAGTAAGTCTGAAGACGTCTACATTGACAACATCGTGCGTCACGCAAAGAAAGGCGTAGTTCTGAGCTGGGCAGTACCTGGTCAAGGAGGTCTTCAACACATCAACAACAGACCCTTGGATTATGTACAGAATCTTTTTTCGAGCAAAGGATTTGATACAGATATTGTGGCGAGCCAGGAACTTCAAGAAAAGGCAACTTTTCCATGGCTGAAGAGAAATGTTTATGTCTACAGGAGGAGGTTTAACAGTGTGGCCGATCCAATAGATGCATAAATGCTTGATGTTTTCGAAATTCCTTAACAACAGTTATAAAATGGGTAATGTGTACCAAGTGTGCTATATTTTGTTTCCAGGAATATAAGATCAATAAACTAAACTAATTACATGTTCGGGTCTTGTCTGACGCCAGCTAGGCTGTGGTAGCCGCTGCAAGCACCATTGTCATAATGCAATGGCGCACATGATCTATAGTACTCGGTTATCCGATGGTCCCATAAATACAGAGGAAAAAATAACATACAGCACTGTTGGTGTCCCACATGTTTCCTTGTTAAAAAGACGACCTTCTCTCCTTTGATATACATTATCCCTTATCTTACCTCACACATAAATGTCGTTTTCTGATTGGCTGAACGCTTTTCTATTATTTTCAATGTACCCTGCCCACAAGCGAGTAACATTTCCGATGTTAACTGCTGGGAATGCCGAACTGTGGGAATTCATTTGGTACTTCGTGTTAGTAGTTCTTTATCTCGAATAATTGAGTCATGTATGATGTACGGAAATTACCAATGTTTTGTGAATGCAAACCTATGCAAGGGAGATAACTCTAAATTTGTTTTTCCTGTCTGTCGGTGTCGGTATTGACTAATCGCTGAACTCGGGTACTCCTTATTACGATCTCATAACATTGAGGTGTTCGGTAAGATAAATACGTTGTTCACTGGTCTCTCGGGGCCCATGTGTTGGTGTACCCTCTTTGTTTGTTTATGTTCCTTCGGACATAGAGGGTACATCAACCCATGTCCCCCTCGTGACCACTGACTGACTGACTGACTGAGTTTGGTTTTACGCCGCTTTTAGCAATATTCCAGCAACATCACTGCGGGGGACACCAGAAATGGGCTTCACACATTGTACCCATGTGGGGATTCGAACCCGGGTCTTCGGCGTGACGAGCCAACGCTTTAACCACTAGGCTACCCCACCGCCCCTCGTGACCACAGAGCAACTGATGTCGTCATAATGCAACATTCTCGTTGTACCTCCCTTGTCATAAAGACGACTGGAAACCGTGGATGGATTGTTTGCGACAAATCAGCGACATCAGACACCAACTGGAAATGGAACGTGATACAGGGATCGGATTGCACAAAAATACCGCAGAGCTGTGAATGCAATTGACAGCGCAGACACCGTGCTCGTAGCAGTCAGCATGGGGTTAGGTGCGGCCGGAGTTGGGTTATTGTCCACCATCGTGGCCGCGTGCTTGGCATTGAAATAGCGGCTGGGGCCTCGGGATTGGTGGGAATAGCTCTTAAATTTATTTCACGCCAGCTGCAACATAAAGCGTTGAAACACGACGAAATTCGCATTCTGGCCGAAGTGAAGTTAATACTATAGAGGATCATATCTCCACAGCCCTATCCGATAGTAAGATATCCGAGGAAGAGTTTAGGCTGGTGCAGTCTCAACTCGCCAAATACCACAGGATGAAACAAGAGATAAGAACCAAGTCTCGTAAGACAAGTGACATGAGCGAAGAGGAGCACAAAAAGCTCATAGAACAAGGGAGACAACAAGTCAAGCCTTCCTTACCAAAACCAAAGAAATCATAGGAGAATAACGCTAAATTGTTTCCTCGATATTTCACAATTAGACTAACGTGTACCTATGTGCATAGCAATGGCATACTACATGGGGAATATTATAATTCAACTCCTTGAGATGGAAAACATACAAATTGGGTGGATAGACGAAAACTTTGTTGATAAACTTGTTGAAGGGTTTCATCGGATGGTTCCCTCTGAAAAAGAGTGGGGAATTCTTTTAGACTTTCTAAATATTTATTCAAACGAGATCATTTACCTGTTAATTTCAGATATACTCAACCAGCAGAAACCGTATCATCAAATCTTTATGGTTTCGTTTTACGATTGATGGAAAAGGAAATGCGTCCAAAATGGAGATATTCGACAACAACGCGCCACCAACCCGATGTGGTCTATCCATAAGTACCACATTTTAATGTATAAAAATATGGGAAACATTGAAAGATGGTCGACGACGTTTTCTCTATTTTTCGACCATCGGTGGGGCATTATTGGCCATGAAAAATGCCACAGGCTGTAGTGCAGCAGTATCACCATCGCGTATACTACTCGTAATTGTACGATCGTTGACATGCGTCGTTATCGCCAATCGTAGCAGTGAATTATTGCAGAAAAGGTTCCTTTTTTAGATTCGGATTGTGAAGTGTGGGTATTAAGTTGAGAAGTGTTTGGTCATGCAGGACGTTATATGGTAGAAATGTGAGTCATTGAATATACATGAAACTAACGCAGTGTTACTATACAGTGTTATTGTGTATGTGTATTAAGTGGAAGGTGTTCAGTTGTTATTGCAGTTATGGAGGTTTGGGTATAGGGGATGAGGATATGATGTTTGATCTATCAAGGCTCATTCATCTATTCATACACAGAGGGCAGAAATATTATGCTTTTACATACTTGTAAACCGCTGTAGAGCCATATAATGATTCATGATCAATGCCACTGTCGCATGACCGGATCCATGATAACGAAACTCTTGTTAAAACAACAAGCGTCCTTCAGCTGGGGCTAGGTTGGATCGGATACAAAACTACTACACTGCTCGAATTGTTTGCATAGATTGTTTGTTCGTGACAGTTTGACGTAACAGTAACTTTGGCGTAACACATAGTAATGCAACACGTAATAGTAGAGCCAATTGAACGCAAGGCAGTAAAGTATAACAGTCGGTCCAATACATATCAGTAATGTGCAACAGTTAGTTCAACACATAACAATAATGTGCAACAACAATTAGTTGCAACACATTCAACACATCACTCTAATATTGAATGAAACAGTAGACTCTATTAGTAAATGAAACACATGGCAGTTGACTCTATTAGTGAATGAAACACATGGCAGTAGATTCTGTTAGTGATTGAAACAGGAGATACTAAGTCCTACGTAGGAGATAGTACGTCCTCCGTAGGAAATAATAAGCACTACGTAGGATATACTAAGTCGTAAGATATACTAAGTCGTAAGAGATACTAAGTCGTACGTAGGAGATCATGAGACTAAAACAAAATTCACCATGGCCCTACTACGCTTCCGTATGATACTCCATGTATTCTTGTGAGGGTGGTGTGGTTGGCTGGTGGTTAAAGCTTTCGCTCGTCACGCCAAGGGTCGGGTTCGCATCCCTGGTGGGAATAATTTCTTTTGTCCCCACCGTGATATTGCTGGAATATTGCTAAAAGCGGCGTGTAAGCAAACTCGCTCATTCATTCACAGGCAATATTCATTTAAGGCTGACGACATGCGTCGTAGCTCACAATAGTGAATCAGTGAGTGAGTTTAGTTTTTCGCCGCTTTTAGAAAAATATTCCAGCAATATCACGGCGGGGGACACCAGAAATGGGCTTCACGCATTGTACCCATGTGGGGAATTGAACCCGGGTCGTCGGCGTGACGAGCGAAAGCTTTAACCACTGGGCTACCCCACCGTCACTGTAGCTCACAGTAACAATCACTGGATTGTTTATAAGCCCACATACATTCGCACACATTTCTATATTGATAACATGGGCTGTCGGGTAGTCTAGTGGATAGTTAAAGCGTTTGCTCGTCACGCAAAAGACCCGGGTTCATTCCCCACATGGAAGCAACGTCTAATGCCCCTTTCTGATTACCTTTATTGTATCCCGACTTACAACAAGCGGCAAGCAACCTTACTCACTTTAAGGATGGACCAGTGAAGATACAGGTTACCACTCGTCTTCAGTAACCCTCGTAAGAGGCGACACAGGGATCGGGTGGTCAGGCTCGCTGACTTGGTTGACACATGTCATCGGTTCCCAGATCATGCTGTTTGATCACTGGATTGTCTGGTCCAGACTCGATTATTTACAGACCGCCGCCATATAGCTGGAATGCGGCGTAAAACTAAACTCACTCACTCACGATGTCTGACGTATCGTTTCAGGTTACTATGCGTGGCGCAGGGACACTGGCGCGTGGTTTACACAGAGCCTTCGCAAGGTCCTAACACCGTGCAATGCAACGTGCTTCTCACAACGCTGCTGACCTTCGTAAATCAGAGATTAGCAGTCTGGTATGAATCATCGTATGGAAGTGACACATCCATGAACGAAAAGAAGCAAGTTCCTTGCATCACGCATATGCTGACCAAAGACGTGTATTTCAGACCTAAAAGCATTCAGCATTCCACTTTGGTATAGTTGTATGAACAGCGGAGCATGAACAACGACTTGATAAGGCAATATATGAACACATACAGTTGCGTCTCTTGGCTAGCAGGATGTGCTGAATAGCCCGAAGATAAATCGCGACTGTTGTGTGATTCTGTTTAGTTCTTTAGATCAGATCAGATGATCAATCTCATAGAATTTTTGATAATATTAATCTCGCGCAATTTACGTAAATTACAATTCTGTGAATATTGTATCACTTTGCTTTCATACAGAGGTTTCAGTGGTTATTCTTTGCCGAGATGTGCTTATTTGAAGTGATGTATTTTAACTTGGAAGCCCTTGATGTTGTCAAGATGCAAACATCGCAGTTCAAATTCCAGCAAGGAAAATCAGCATGGTGACATTATCAGTGTAATGTGTAACAGTAGCATACAAGAGTTGGTAATTGTGTAGATGGTGCGGACTTCAAATCATGTTTTAACACATTTGGTCTGTGTTGATGTTCAACCGTATGAGAAGTCCAGCTATATGGCTCCGGTCTGTAAATAATCGAATCTGGACCAGACAATCCAGTGATCAACATCATTAGCATCGATCTACGCAATTGGGATACGTTCACATGTGTCAACCAAGTGAGCGAGCCTGACCACCCGATCCCGCGTTAGTCGCCTCTTACGACAAGCATGGGTTACTGAAGATCAGTTGTAATGCGGATCTTGACGGGTGCCCTCTGGAAGGATGTTTATTGACGTATGTACATGAATACTACATCAAACAAGAACGATAACTCCCTTTCTGTTTAATTCCAGCAACAATAAACATTACTGAAGCACTCTAAACGTGTTGCTTTTAAAGATGTTAACATGTAAACAATAGTAATGATGATTGTTTGTTGAAAATATACTGGCCACATAAAGAAACTGTGCACACAGAAAATATACATATAGGCACACGGCGTCTTTATACATAAATACAGGTATGAACATAGCAAGTATTGGAGACAATCAAACGCTCAAGCACGTGTCAAGCGACGTGACGTCATTGATTGTGGCCTATGCACTTGCAATGTTTTACTGCATGTGCAGCCCGTGCAGCTGTACACAACATGTAAACCTGAGAAATTGCTGTCACTGTAGAAAGTTTGATCTTTGGTCATTCAAACGTTCACAAATTCACATGAGGAGTCACATGCACATCATTCCAAGATTAACATCTGCTCAACGTCAAGAAGCCATTGGAATGGTTCAAACAGGAATTAGCCAACAACAGGTGGCAGCACATTTCCAATGCCATCGTAACACGATATCTGCATTGGTCCGGCGTTATCGAAACAGTAATGACGTCGCCGACCACCCACGTTCTGGGCGTCCCCGACGTAACGACGCCAAGACAGGACAGATGGATTCGGGTGACTCTTCTCAGACACAGGTTCAAGACGGCAGTGACCACGTCCCAGACCATTCATCGGGCCTTCAATGCTCATTTGCTAGCCTCTATGTATCGTCGATGCACTGCTGTGCTTCACGCACATGGTGGTCATACCCGTTATTGACTTTGTGACTTCGTCGTGTGACCCCCTACTTGATTTGAACTTCTGACGTCATCGTTACGGATACTGCTCATGTTCTTTTGACATTTTCTTGTGGTCCGATACTTCAGCTTAGAAAGTGTCTACTTCATTTCGTCTTTTCTGTGTCGTATTCGAATTCTGAAGGAATATTCTGTGTGCACAGTTCCTTTATGTGTCTAGTAGATATTGTAGTGAGTGAGTGAGTTAAGATTTTAAGTCACATCGGCAATATTTCAGCCATATCGTGACTATAAAGAAGTTTTGAATTCATCATAAATACATGTAAGTTATATAAACCTGTCAACGAAGGACAGTAAAACCAACTAGAACATCACAGACACAATAAATAAAACTAGTATCTATCTCTAAAACTGGATTTCAAATTAGGACAATACAATATAAAAAAACGGGCTATAGATCACCGGCAACCGAAGGTAGATCACCATACTAGGGACCATGGGGACTTGCAGTACCTTTGCTACCTGCATGGACCCAAGTTGGATTTATACCATCCCTTCTGCCGCTGGCGATTGTAGGAAGGTTAAGCCATAAATTAAAATCACACAAATGCTACGTTTAAAAATTTTGGTAAGCTGAAATGTACTTTGAAGGTTTTGGGAGGAGGAGGACGAAAACATATTGTAACGTAATTAATAGCATTTTATTTCACCTTTATATCCAAACTTGCTGTTAAAATGGCTGTAAAATATATCTCCAACTGAAGAATTTGTATAGAGTCCTATTGTGATTTAGTGATTATGCAGTGTCTACCCGTTGTCTGACCTTGCATGTAACCAAGCTGTGTACCCCTGGTCGAACTTAAAATGAATACGCTCAGAAAATATGACGGACCCCACTAACGTCAGACTAAAATATTCCCAGTCAAGTGAATGTGAGCACAGTGTATAATTTAAAGTTGATTAGTTATATGTGAAAATATTGTTTTGAAACACGTAGCTATCATTATCCCATTTTATAAAAAATGGAGATAAAATTACCTGCTATGTCACTTTTCAGTGTTTCTGGCAAACTATTGACTAATATTTGAAACAATAGTCTGAGACAGCAGAATATTCCTGTATTCCCATGGCCAGCTATTTCTCCGGACATGTCCCCTATCGAGCACGCTTGGGATGAAATGGAGCGATGTTTATGTCAAACCCAGAATGTTTATGTCAAACCCATTGACGTTAGCTGAATGGGGACAAGCGTTGGTTCAGACATGGAACAACATTCCCCAAGCTTTCTTCAATCACTTAATGTCGTCTATGTGCCGTCGTTGTCAAGTCTGCATCAACGATAATGGTGGACACACACGATACTGAATTTGTTAACTGACTTTTGACACCACATCTATTCAATGGTGAGTCACGAGGTCTAGAGTCAAATCGTACAGATTTTGATATTATCCTGTCAGCAGTTAAGCAGAGATTAAGGAAAACACCACAAGTCATGTTATTAACATCATTTTGCATTAAAAAATGACATAACATCAAATAATGCCCAGTTACTTTATTCCACCAGTATAGTTTCGCACATAACATTCACCGATGCGGGGACAAGTATTCTTGGAGGATGTGGAAAGCGGCAAGTAGTGTCGAATTCTACCTACTATACTTATCTGGCAGCTGCGAGGACGTCCATGAAGCGGCAATAAAATTTCTCTATAACAGATAACAGATCGAGAAGACTAGAGTCACGACATCTGTCGAAGACCGCTACATCCGACAGATCCATCTCCGGAAGAGATTCGGGACGGCATGAAGAGGGAAACTTAAACTATTAGCCCAATGCTATGGAAAACCACAAGAAGTACAACACTATTAAAAAGACATATATGTATGGTTGTAACATGTGATATGGTAACATGTAAACACATGTAAATGTCTCTTGCTAGAGATTTATGTTCCATTTAAACCCAGTGCATGTAATGACAAGTCATGTGTTGTTTGTATATTTCCGTTGATCGAAATTGCAACCTTTGTAAGTGACCCGTGTAATAAATATATCAACGTATAGGACATCAAACTAGTTTTGCAAGATTCAGTACACACATTCCGATGCAATCGAAAGCGTTCACAGTCACACATGCACGGTCACTAATACTTTCCGGCAAAGCAAGCTTTGTTTTATTGGCTAGAACTTTGGATCACCTGACAGAACTTGTGCAGTCTTCCAAGTAAATCCATACTTCAACAACAAGGAAATCTCGCTGATTTGTTAGAAGTTCGGACCACAGACACAAGTCTTCCAGACTTGTTTGAAAGCGAAGGTAATTTTGATTTAAACAATATTTATTTCCTCAGATGCCATGTATATGTATATATTTACACACAATAGGATTTGGGGGATTGGCAAACAGGCACAATTGCCTATGTAAATGCTTCTCTCCACATAATATGGAATATACACACACAGACGTCACACATTAATTAAAGGAAACAAAATGCGCATCCACATTGTTGATGTTGTGAAGTTTCTTGGAGTTAAACTGATAATAACGGTACAGTCTTAATAGAGTAGTCAAGTATCGTTGCTAGATTTTATATATTAGTGAATCGATTTGTTTCTTGAATATAATTGTGGACTGATGTTACTAGGTTATTACTCTCAGTATCACCTTATAGAATAGTTTTGATATCAAATCCTTTAACGTAGAAATATCTGTTTTGTCTCAAGTGATTAAAACGAGGACAGACAAAAACATAATGTAGTGGATCCTCTGTGGAATGGCCACAAGGACAGGAGGGGTTTCCAGGCAAATGCCTATCAACAAGGTGAGAGTTCAAATCGCTACAACCAAGACGTTGTCTGCATAGTATTATCTGACAATGGCGTGATCCGAAGTTAGCATACTGTCTGACATTTGGACACAGAGGTCTATTCTTGTTTATGATACGTTTAAACTGTGCAAGTGTTGGGGCGTTTCGGGTAGTACTAGCAAGGGAGTTCCAAATTTGGATAACAGACGGTAGAAAGGAGTCCAGTTTCTCTGTATATACGTTCGTGGTTCGTGCCTCTTACTGCACCACAGATACTTTGGAGGGCTAGTTTACATTGTTCGTGTGTCCAGTTATCCCACATGTGATCGCAGTAATCAAATGTATGAATCATGACTGATTTATACAGGATGTAGAGTGTTTCGCTCTTGAGGCGATATTTTAGACTCCGTAAACAATTTATGAGAGGGCTGTGGGGCTGGAAAAGTTACTTTTAGGAAACAGCATAGCATGGCTTCGGTTTTCACTGGGCTAAATGTCACCTGCCGCTCAGACCGGCGAAGACCGGCCGCTGGGTAGATTTATGACCGTTGATAACCACAAATTAGTTCTTAGGTAACTTTTGAACCAGTTACATAATTTTCCAGTTATACCCGAAGACCAGAGTTTGTCCAGGAAGCCTTGATGCCACCGTCAAAAGCCTTGCTGATATCACAGAACACGGCTCTAATTTCTCTTACCTCTTCAAGTGCTTTAGATAACGTCTGATACAAATCAGTTAGTTGATACCATGTAGAATCGCCACGTCTAAATCCGGAGTGAGCACTGATTAACGTATGATTTGATTGGAAGACATTATAAGTATGTTTGAATGTGCACTTCTCAAAGATTGTTAAAGCAACTGGTCTATAGTTTGAACATTCATGGATACTACTATCCATAAACGGTATATATTGTGGTTTCGGGCTACGCCCTCGACATATTCAGCTGTCAATCAACACCGGCTCGCCCATCGTCTATCTGGACAAACATTTCGTTTTTAGATAGCAAAACTACTACTGGTTCAGAGAGGAGGTTGTTTAAAGCTGTAGCAGTTCCTTGGTCGTTGTCGAATATATTGACTTTATAGATGACTGTAGGAAACTGATTATAAGGAATGTATTGATTTATATACCTTTTGACTAGACGCCACCATGATTTAGAGCCGATCTCATGCTCTCATGATTTAAATACTTTCTTCATACTCATGAAAATTGTTGTGCAGAATCATGTGTATAATCTGAAGCCTTGCAAGTGTGCATTCAGTTCTTTGAGTGTCTTATATATGCAATATGTTGTGGAAAGAGGATTCTGAAATATGTTTGTCTATACGGGCCACCTCCTGTAAAAAGCAATCTATCAGATTCTTTATTATTATTATTGGTTCCCATGGTTACAAAGTCAGCATCAAAGGTATACAGTAACAACAAACACAGAAAAGGTGAAGATAGATTGCTGTAAAGATGTAATTATACTTAGTTGCTGAATATTGGGATGAGTGAATTCCAATTATGATTGAAATTTCAATTTCATTGTTTCTCTTTGAAATACATTTTTCTACTGAAGATATTGCTTTTAATACCGTTTAATAATTAATGAATTTTGGAATTGATTGCTTAAACATTACTTATAGCTAAAATACATGGAATTATCATGAAACGGCCAACCTATTATCAAATATTTGCGGGCGCTGGAAATGATATTGGACCGCTCAACCTTAACGACGGGCCACTATCAGTTCTGTTGTCAAGTGACGTCATAGTGGGTGCGTGGGCTCACGGTTCATTCGACATGGGCTTTGGACTGTACTGGCAGATATTCTGGGGCAAACAAGTCAAAGCAACCCGAATTCCCGCTTTAGCGGTAATATAGGCTTTCTTGCTGGTGCTAACCTTAACAATTGCACTATTAACGTTGTTGTTGGACCAAAACCGAAAACTGACGTTGTGTCTGACATAGTTTGACATGTTGCAGTCCATGGTCTTGTCAAAGGCCAAGGTCGAATATCGTCACGTTCTGTTGTGACGTCACTTGAATTGTTCGATGACGTAATTGCATTCGGTCAGTCAACCCCGTCAGAAGTTGGTTTTGAGTAAACTTACAGTCAAATCCCTTCACTGTTTCCTTTTTCTTTTCAACACAAATTCCATGTATTTTAGCAATAATAACGGTAATGCTATTTCTGAGGGCATTATCATTTGCAGAAGCCCTCGGTCTTTTTCAACTGCTATCCTTCGTCGGGCAGTTAATGGAAGACCTCGCGCTTCTGCAAATGATAATACCCTCAAAAATAGCATTACCCTTATAATAAATTGATATATGTTTTGCCAGAGATAATGATTCGATTTAGTAATTCATCATTATGCAATGTACCAAACCAAATCAAATATTTTGTGATGTTTATTTTTCGTGGTAAATAGTTATTAATCCAGGGTTCTAGATCATTTCAGAATTTCATGCTTTTACAAGATTCCCAAAAACCACGACAAATGCTCTCAGAAACATCATTGCAAAAAACACACAGATCATTGTCAATCAGGTTCATTTTCAATAATTCCTTTTTAGTACAAATAATTCTTTGCAAAAATCTGTGTTGAAAATAAAGATGTTTAACATCTTTCAATCCTTGTCTATAGAAGTTAAAAAATTGTGCCAATCAAATTCACAATCACTGAATATCATTTCCCATTTAGTACAAATCTCAAGTTTATCATTTTTGAAATCAGCTTGTCATAAAATAGTCTTGCACCCTTTTGCAGCTTTCATATATTTCTTTGGTAAACATTGATGTATACATTGTAGGGAGGAATGATTCTTGTCTATTAAATAACATTTTCCAAATATCAGGAAAGATGTGAAGTAGATAGTTATAGTCTAATAGTGTCCCTCTTATGTTGTATTTTATCTTTCACTTATCAAAGGCATTAATCCATGTTCATCACATAAGTCTTTCACTGTCAATAAACCCTTATCAGACCAGTGTCTAATAATAGGACTGTAACGATGCATCGAACTATCGATGGATTGCAATTGTTGAGTCTCCGATATAAATTAATCGATGGTAGAAACGAATAACTATCGATGCATCGACAGTATGTGTGACTATCGATAGTTTAGTAATTGACGTCTGTTGATAAATGCACAGCGCAAAATACAAGAAGTACCAGATTCCTTCACTCTGTGTTAGAGTTATCCGTCCCTGTAACCTCTTAAACAAACTTGATATGGGTTTCTTGTCAGTTATTAAGAGACTGAAACTACTTCAGCTTGTTTTTATTTCAAATAAGCTAAACACTAAACATGGGAAATAACTTCAAATGAGACAATTCAAGGAGAAAAGACCTGTGCAATAGTATTGAAATAGTTGATCACAATAGACTATCGCTATCGCAATAGTTGTTTCCCCCTCAATAGTCACCCCTAGTTGTGATCATAATAGGGAACTGTGTGTGTGTACACAGTGTGTTCAGTGTGTGTGTGTGTGTGTGTGTATCCCAGACGTGTAGTGTGTGTGTGTGTGTGTGTGTGTGTGTGTGTGTGTGTGTGTGTGTGTGTGTGTGTGTGTGTGTGTGTGTGTGTGTGTGTGTGTGTGTGTGTGTGTGTGTGTATACACATCCTAAAAGTACGTCTTTGTAACTTGTAAACATTTCATATGAGAGTTTTATCCATAGGGCACAATCACAGCGGTGATCGGGAAAAAAGTCATCTGTTATCAAACACCCTAATCTCCAGTTATTTTCTTTGTTTATACTGTACTTCATAAATACTATTTCACATTCATCTTCAAATAATCTTCAGTAATAAAAACATTCTGTTCTCTAGTTATTTGCAAAAACTAACAACTGTTTTGAAAAACGTCCTGTTCTCCAGGAAATTATATATACACCTCCGAGGGCAGGTTATCGATTTCAGCGTCGTCACACAGTGTGCTCCCAGGTTGGTATCGCACTCACTCATGCACCAGACAATAATCAACTAGTCCTAACCAAAATTCTCAATGCCATGAGACCAAGCTGTTAAAATCAGAGACGAGACAGGCCAGATTTTTGCCCAGACGCTCCTGAAACCGAAGAACTATGGATCCGGTTCCTGGCGTCATGGCAGCGGTCTTTCTAACCTCGTGGGACACCAGCATCATTCCATCTGGCGTACGATCGAATGGTTTCAAAAAGAACATGCAACAGTATCTACGGCGATTGCGCAAGATGCCGTTGGCAACTACCCAACAAAGAGACGAAAACACAAGTCATATCCAGCTCTGGAAGAAACTACAAAATCTGTGTTTGGACAGAGTGGCTGGCCGCAAGACTGTGACTCGCAAGACTCAGACTCTTCACGGTATTTGATGGAACATTCGGATACATGAAATATGCTAAGACAGTTGATGTAGTGCTATTGCAGATGGTAGTGTTGTGATCTGTTCAGTTTATGATGTCATGTATTATACAAAAGGGATGATTTCAACTTTCCAAGATACTTCCCGTTCACGTCGAGAAATAATCCAACAGTTCCGGTCCAGCCTTTGGTGTTTACATTTCACAACTTTTGACGTACAAGCAAGTGTGCTCTTTTCATTAGGATTTCAAAGAGCGCCATGCAACTCTTGCTCATCAGTTGTTTGATAAAGTTTACAACATTCAAGGTCTCAGAAAAGCTTTCAAGAAGTTTTATGGTAGACATATTGAGGACATTTCAAAGTGTGATGCATCAGTAACAAAAAATCCCTACTTTGGCTTATACCATACGTTCCCGATTTATTTCAGGTTACCAAATGACTAGACTTGGCATATGTTTATGACGGGTGCCACCGGTGGGGCAGGATACGCCCACCTTTTCACGAACACCTGATATTTCATTTCATAGTGATGCATCGTATCGCATGGTGACAATCACTGGATTGATTGGTTCAGATCCGATTTATTCACCAACAACATCATACAGCTGTAGTACTGCTATAACAAATAACTGCTCATGATATAGACACAATTGTACAATCAACTCTGGTTTAGGCAGAGATTTCTTATGAATGTGGAAATGGTTTTGTCGCCTCTATCTAGATTACGGAGTTTTCTCCAAAGTTTGGTCAGATGGTTACAGAAAGATTAATAATATACAGAACAACTTACAGATTCGTCCCTGGTGTCAACCATACTACGTCAAACTGTGCAGTTAGAGGTGAGATGGGATGGGATGGTCCTCATGATTCAGTTTAATGTTTGATGTTGTGGATATTCTAGTAGAAATTTGAGAAGACCCCCGGTGACTTCTATTTTTAAGCCAAAGACATCGCTTGACTTCATCACACATTGTGAAAAATAGGTGGTGGCAAGATGAGGAGATCTCGTTCACAGCAGTACTATCCAAGCGCCTACAAGGTTTTAAGATAATACGAATCTCATAAGTGACTCACAAGCTGGCTTTCGGAAATCCGCATTCCATAATAGATGATATATAGTGTGCATGTGTTTAAAGCCCTGAAAAATATTTTCCAAAACATCTGGAGCGTGGTGGTCTGACTGGTAGTTGTGTGGTCTTGCAAACTTGACATTGATGTCATTCTTGGTGTTGAAATTAGCAGGACAACCGCTGGCATGTTCTTTATATCTATAGAATATCGTCTCCTTGTAACTGTTCTTCTTTGGGTACTCATAACCAGCATGGAGTAATATACGTCCATCTCTAGGATTAGGTACAAACTTGACCTGAACGTTAGCATTTACCATGGTGAATGATGTCCCTAAGATGATAATATGGATAAACCACCGTACCCCCCAAAATGTAAATGAAGGGGCGTTAACTTAACTGAATTTTGAATGGAAACGTTTAAAAACATGAGATGAAGTAAACAAGTGAGTGAGTGAGTCTGGTTTTACGCCGCTTTTAGCAATATTCCAGTAAATACGCTTTAACCACTGGGCCACCCCACCGCCCGAAGTAAAAAAGCGGAAGCTATGAAGCGAATGTGAAAAACTAGCAGTATTTGTTAGTTAATGAGAGACAGAGGTATAACTAAGATGAAAGTAGCTATAAATGGGGACATGGCCATGTGTGTGAAGTGAGGTGAGGTGAGGAGAGGTGAAATTGGGTTTAACGTCGTGCTGGAGAATATTTCGCTCAGATGACGACGCGCATGCGTGTGTATGTGTATATGCGAATGCTTGTACTAGCCCAGACTTAAGCTGGTTTTATAGTGCTAGCCCACTGAGATACCATGCCGCAGTGAAACATAAATACCCCACTCACACACAGTATACTGACTCCGAGCCGACCAGTCCTTGTTGTACCCATTAATGCCGAGCGCCAGGCAGGGACCAACAAGTACCATATTTTAACGTCTTTTGGTATGACGCGGTCGGGGATCGAACCAGCGACCTTCCGCTCTCCGGGCGGACGCTCTAACCACTACCCCACGGAGGCGGTCGTGTGTGTGTGTGTGTGTGTGTATGATTTAAAGGGGGGTAGTGGTAGTTAGTTATACATATTTCTCCATAAAATGGTTACATTGTCAAAAAGGGATTAAAGGTATCCACTTCATGTTAAACATGTTATATATATTTTCAACACTCTATACATTCTCAAAAGTAATACTGCAATTTCCACCTCATGTTTAAACTGTTACATACTCATGGAAGCAAACAAGGGAACACCTGAAAATACAGGCGCCCCAATATTCCTGTCCAGAATTTCACCCACAGTGCAATACAAAGCTTGTGAAGAAGCCTGGAAAAGAACAGAGGAACACCCGTACCCCCAGGAGCCTCCATGAGCATATATACAATGCTTTCTATACATGTTACATATACAACGTTTGCCGTATATTGTCGAAAGTACAAACATACAAATATAAACAACAAGCCTTCCTTTAATCTACAAGGGATACACAACACAATATCCTTTTCTGCTCTCGACCTTGCCTACTCCTAGTGCCGTTGACTCGCATTTCATGTCACATGTGTGGGCTAAAGACATGGTCATCAGATAAAAAGGTTCCGACACAGCCTGTGTTGTTATTTGTAGATAGAATTTCATCTGGAGAGGAACCCACTTGGAAGAAGTCGGGATTATTCCCGTGTTCTTGTCAAACAAGAGGGTTTCTTTGGCAGTGTTTCAAAGCCTAAATTCCATCTGAACACACCTCATATCGAGCCAGTCGGGATATTCCCGTTCTCGTGTGTAATGCTAGGGTATGCCCGACGATTTCTGAATATGTATGTGCTCCGAATCTGATATTCGGCTGTGTTTATCTCACCCAATATTATCTTTAATTGAAAATTTTATTATAAATTGTATATTTATATACTTATCCTATCTCACGGTATGCACCTCTTCTCTTCTTCTACGACCATGTGTGGAAACGTGCTGTAGGCTAAGTTGAATCAAATCTTGATGGCCTCTGACCCGCCCTGACCTCTGCCCTCACTCCGACATCAGCACCTGTCAATCATCTCTGTAAGCATGGAGCTCGCTCAGACGATCATGTGACTACCTGTGCCTGTCATTCTCGTCTTGAAGGTTCTAGTAATCTGTGATGTGGGGCAGGTCGGGTGGGTCCTATCGCGTGAGATATGATAAGTATATAAATATACAATTTATAATAAAATTTTCAATTTTTTAAACTTATCCTATCTCACGGTATGCACAATCCCACGGTTGGTAGGCGGGTCGCAGATTACCCTGTTACTACCACCAGGAAAAACGCATAACCCAAGAGGCCAGGAGAAAGCACCAACTCCCGATATGCAAACTCCAACTTGAGATGGGTTTCTTCATGTAACCCCTTGGCTTACACAGCACAAAAACTCTAGGGAGTGGGTGCTCCCGAATTAATGTGGTTTTCGGCCGCAACTTTTGACAAGCAAAAGGACGCAGTTTGGCAAGTAGGCCCCGCCGCCCAACGATTTATCAGGTGACCCCCGTGAATTAAAGTCGAGGACCTTAATCTGGCCAGTCCCTGCTTCGAAACTACCCCCAACAGACACACGCAGGAAGGCGGTGAAAGAGGGAATAGTTCGGATGCTCAACTAGTTTAACGTTCAGTACCAATCTCCCTAACGTACCAAAGGTGAGAAAGCACTCAGGAGCAGAACGCTTCGAAAACCATGTAGGTAATCGGAAATCAACACTTAACTGACGTAATTGCTCAGAGAGTAGAGGTCAGTAAGCGGAGTCATCTCTGCATGTAGCACAAGACTGGCCTCACAGTCTATGAAGTCATAACTTATGACAGTGCAGACACGCCCTATTCCCATAGGTGAGAATGATCTAAGCCCAAGAGAAAAAAGTACCAAGACATGGATAACATCGGTATCTTATATTAGGTACAAAGCAAACCTGACCAAGGAAGGATTGCTTTATTTGCGAACACGGGCCAATGACAATTGCTGCGCCAGGACCAAGGGGCCGAATTGATGTAGACCTTCCACGTCTGTAACTGAGAGGTCCCTCTGGTAGTGTGAAGCAAACACCGTATCTGATCGCCAAAACAGCCCTCCATGATGGACCGCAGGGAACAATTTCTGTGAAGAGCCATGGTGGAGGCAAGAGCTCGAGTCGCATGAGGCTTCGCCGTCGACGGTGGAGGCAGGTCAGCAAAGGCAGAAGCACGCAGGATCGTAGTTCGCATCCAAAACGCCAAAGTAGTACGGGAGACTTCCGAGGTGGAGGCAGTAGACAATGGAATGAACAATCTCTTACGCAATCTGCGGCGATCCTGTGAGGCATCTAGGTAAATCCTTAAGGCACGCACCGGGCATAAGGACAGATCCTCAGTGTCATCTGGGCCGAAGATAGTGAACAACGGCTGAATCGTGAATGTGCGATCCGGCTGTCCTGGTAACTGATTCTTGGCGAGAAAATTCCACTGCAAACCATGGAAAACTTTCGCATGTCTAGACCTTTCAAACCTTACCCGAGAAACATCAAGGGCATGCAACTCAGAAATACGAGCAGCCGTAGCCAAGGCCAATAGAAAGAAGGTCTTAAAGGAGACATGTTCGAAATCTTTCACCTCCAAAGGTTCATAATCAGCTGACGTGAGATGAGCAAGTACAACGGAAAGATCCCAAGCTGGAGGACGGGAACTTCCGAGATTGGTCAGCCAGTTTGTAAGACTGGAGGAGAGACTGGAGTTCAGGGACAGTGGACACCTTCACACCTGAGGCAGCTGCAATAACCGCGTTAAGAGCCGCCAGATAGGTAGATAGTGTAGAACCTTTGAGTTTTCTGGAGGTTCGGAGATGCTGAAGGTACTCTGCCACCATCTGCGGGGACGCCCTAGTGGGTGATGAGACGCCCCTCTTCCTGCAATACGCTTCGAAATTCTTCCATTTGTCAAAGTAGAGTGACCTCGTAGAAGTACGATGCGCTGTAGTAATGGCAGGAGCCATCCGTTTAGAATAGCCCTTCGCCGTTAATGACTGATGTAGATGTGCCAAGTGTGCAGATGGAGCGTCAACAGGGACCAATGTAGCTGGTGGGAGTGCGGATGTACCAGGAGATCGTGTCGAACGGGAAGTGACATGGGATCTGGTTTGGCTAGGTCTTGAAAGTTTACTGACCAACTTCTGGCCGGCCAATAGGGCGCGACCAAAAGCAGAGTCATCCCCTGAGTTGCGCACAGTTTCAGTAACATGCGAGGAAGAAGGGCCACTGGTGGAAACGCGTAAGCGTTCAGGTCCTCCCACAGAATGGCTAGAGCATCGAGGTCCCAAGCCAGAGGATCCGGAATCGGTGACACAAACCGAGGCAGCTGATGGTTGAATCGGGTGGCGAAGAGATCTACTGTTGGAGTCGTCAACGGAAGGCAAAAGGTCTGGAACACCTGAGGATGCAATTCTCATGCCGTTGGAGAGGGACGACTTGGTCGGGACAGAGAATCTGCGATGACATTCTACAGCCCCGGAATGTGGGTGGCTCGTACCAAGATGTGGAGAGAGTCCACCAGATCGAAGAACCGTTGGGTCCACTGCAGCAGTTGAGTAGACCCCGTGGACCCCATCCTGTTGATATGCCAAACCACAGCTGCGTTGTCCGACCGGATCATGAGGGAAGTTGCTCGTAGGACATCCTGCCAGTGACTGATTGCAAGCATCACCTCCCTGAACTCCAGAACGTTGATGTGACAGACGCGATCGATGGGAGACCACCGGCCTGCCACTAGTTGATTGAGAAGCTGAGCTCCCCACCCGTGTAGAGACGCGTCCACATACAGGTGGTGAGACGGAACAAACGGCCCTTAACAAACTCCGTCGCAAACATTCAATGCTTCCATCCACCACAGGAGATGGGTATGGAGCTGCAGAGGTAGAGAGATCAAGGCAACGGGATCTCCCACTCTGATGTAAGGTGCTAGAAAGAACTGAGGGTGAACGCCTGAGCCGACATCAAGGGGCCCAGGAGCTCCTGCCACTGACGAAGCGTCCTGGGTTGCACCAGTGCCAGAGAAACCAATTGCTGAATCTTGCAGAAACAATCTCTCGGGACAAAGAGTTTGTTGGACTCTGTGTCGAACACTGCTCCAAAGAATTGAAGACGGCGCATAGGGGCTAGTTCCGATTTCTGCAGATTGATTAACTAGCCTAATTGGCGAAAAAGCTGTATCGCAAACTGCATGTGACGAAGCAAAAGGGCATGATCGGTCTGCGCCTGAATGCAGTCGTGGATGTAAGCTTCGAACACTATCCCCTTGCGGTGAAGGAAACAGGTGATAGGCTTCGATAACCGTGTGAACAGCCACGGGGCCGAAGAAATTCCAAACGGGAGGACACGCCACTGATAGTGGGTGCCCTCGAAGACAAACCGAAGGAACTTTCGAAGAGCCGGAAAAATCGGGATGTGAAGGTACTCATCCTGGAGATCGAGACTGACCATGTAGTCTCCCGGCTTGATGATTGTTGAGAAGAGCCACCGACACCATACGAAAGTGAGGCGGGGGTTGTAGAACCATTTTATGGAAAATCTTCATATTGAAAATTAATCTCAACTTGTCCGAATCTTTCTTTGGCACCAGAAAGATTGGCAAATAGAACCCCAGGTCGGTCAGAGCCAGGCCCAGGGCTTGATCGCAAGTTTCTGAAGGAGAGTGTCGATTGTGGAGCGTAGAACAGCCGTCTGAGATACGATACGTTCGAGTAGCCAAGCTACCATAACAGCACTGAAGAAGTGCTGAATGTAGGAGGTTCGTGGCATGAAGATGTCAGCAACGTACACATTGTACACAGAGTGATGAAGGCCATATAAACAATGAATGTAGGAACGTTCGCCAAATGAAGTTTTTCGTCCACCAGATGGAGTGAAAAAAAAGTTAGTAAATACGATGCATGGGATCGTCAGTCTACCGGAACATTGGTAAAGTTGATTGAATGGCAGAGGTAAAAAAGACCAATGACTCCAGACACGTTCGATAAAGAGGCGAAGGTAGTAACATCGATGCCTACGGACAGTCCGGACATAGCTGCAGTGACCTCTGAACTGAGGCCTTCAGCTAAAAAACCGAGTAAACCCAGCCAAAGTGAAAGCGCCTCGCCGATTCCGTCTGGCACCCGCGGTAAACTGCATCTCCCGGCTGACTGACAAACTCGACATAATCACTCCTACCGCGAAGGGCACCGTTCATCATCACTGGCAATTAAAGGCTGGGATAGGTATACGCTTCGTCGGACCAAGGCAAGTCTGTCAGGTACTTCCTAATCGATGTATCATCAAAAGTCTCCCCCGTTGAAAAGCTGTTTACAACTATACACGACTTCCTGTTATGTGAGCTATGCTCGACTTCAGCGCAGGGCGTTGTCTCTCATGGACCAATCAAATTGCAGCATTTGATTCATCTAAGATTCCCGCGATGTGACGTCACCGGTGTTGCAGGAAAAAGATCCTTGTAAAAGCTTGTGCAGTCGTTGATTTCTTCATCAACACTCGGCCTTGTCCGTAATCTCCCGGAGTTACACGAGTGAACACGTGTACAGCAGACTGAGTGGAAAACGCGCGAAAGATTTCGCCGCGTAATACCGATGTAAGTAGACTGTCTCCCTGGCTATTGTGATTGTTTCCTTCTTCACTGAAGATAATGTAATCGTCATCTTAACAGATGATCAGCTGAAGTTCATACTTGCTTAAGGCTGTTACTTGTAGACTATAGTCATCGGTCTCAATGAAGCACCGTAAATAACCAATTGTGTTGAATACATAAAGGTTCTTGTAGAGCTACAAGTTCATCTACGACTCCCATTGCAGAACTTATACATCAGCGTGCTTGACTCTTGTGAGGAAGGGGACAGTTTGACAGTTATCACTAGCCTAGCTCAATACTGGAGCCAGTGAACTATGAGAAAGCACCGAACCAGGAACACCATGAGTAAGCGCTGAACCGGGAGCACCATAAGTGAGTGTAGAATCAGGAACCCCATGAGTAAGCGTTGAACCGGTAATACTTTAGGTAAGCGCTGAACCAGGAAGACTGTGAGTGAGTGCTGAACTAAAAGCATCATGATGAAGCGCCGATCCAGGAAAACCGGAGGTAAGCGCCGATCTGGGAGCACCGGTTATAAGCGCCGAACTGGGAACACCAGTAGTAAGCGGCGATCCAAGAACACCGGGAGGAAGCGCCGATCCGGGAGCACCGGTAATAAGCGCCGAACTGGGAACACCAGTAGAAAGCGCCGATCCGGAACCACCAGTTGTAAGCGCCGATCCGGGAACACCGGGAGGAAGCGCCGATTTGGGAACACAGGTAAAAAAAACGCCGAACTGGGAACACCAGTAGTAAGCGCTGATGCGGGACCACCAGTAGTAAGCGGCGATCCGGGAACACCGGGAGGAAGCGCCAATCCGGGAGCACCGGGAGAAAGCGCCGATCCGGAACCACCAGTAGTAAGCGCCGATCCGGAAATGCCAGTTGTAAGCGCCGATCCGGGCACACCGGTAGTAAGCACCGAACCGAGACCACCAGTAGTAAGCGCCGATCCTGGACCATCGGTAGTAAGCGCTGATCCGTGACCCCCAGTAGAGAGCGCCAATGCGGGAACACCGGGAGATAGTACCAAACCGGGAGTACTAGTAGTAAGCGCCGAATTGGACACAAGCAGTGCTCTGAAAGACATCACGTGATCGGAAACAAGCGGCCCTCTCACCGATATCTGGCCTAAAGGACGCTTGTGAGGCAAGTGGTGCACTAGAATAAAGTGGTGGTCTAGAAGCAAGTGACACATTCGACTGAGACACCGAATGCGAATCAGACGAAGTAACAACCACCGTAGACAGATGAGGTTGTGGAGAGGACGTAGACAACACAACAACGCTAGATGGAGACGAGTCTCCAACGTGATGGGGTCAAGGCCACGCGGTCGGAACAGTTGTCGTAAGTTCTCACTGAGGTAAGAATCAGACGCCTCCCCTAAGAAATCTTCAGTAGGAGACGGGGACCTCGAACGACGGACTGCCGTTTCGATGCCGACGGACCCTCAGATAGTTGACGGCGATCTCGATCGGATAAACGTCTACCAGCCACCCGGCGATATGCCGAGAAATCATCCTTGTAGAGATCCTTACAAAAAGAACAATGACGCGACCATTCACATTTGCCTAAACAGTCAACACATAAGGCATGTGGATCCGCCGCCGAGAAATTACTATTGCATTTATCACAATGCTTTCGTTTCTTAGAACTACTGCGATTAGACTTTCCCATAGTTGAAGAAAAAACGCAAACAAACTTTCTATAGACAAGCACACGTCCACACGACGTAGCGACAAGAAAGAGAATGACAGGCACAGGTAGTCATATGATCATCTGAGCGAGCTCCACGCTTACAGAGATGATTGACAGGTGCTGATGTCGGAGTGAGGGCAGACGTCAGGGCGGGTCAGAGGCCATCAAGATTTGATTCAACTTAGCCTACAGCACGTTTCCAACATGGTCGTAGAAGAAGAGAAGAGGTGCATACCGTGAGATAGGATAAGTTTAAAAATAAGCCTATTTATTGCGTCAATGTGGTCCTGTTTCCTTGTGTAATGCTAGTACATGCCTGATGATTCCTTAATATTCGTGAGCTCCGTATGTATGTGCTCCGAATCTGATATTTAAGGCTACCGTAATTCTGGAATATAGCCAGTACTTTTTTATGTATAAAGGAAAAATGGCATATTCAACAAATAACATAACAGATCATAATTCTTTTGAATAAAATATTTTCAAAAATGTTTCGAGTAGGATTTTGAAAGATTCGTTTGTGACCTTTTCCCATTAAAAGCCAAAAGTGACACTGTTTTAGTTAAATTTAAAGACGTGTGTAAATATAAGTACATTAGACTAATGATGACCCATCTTCTACAATTTCATTATGATAATACCATGTCTCACATTGTTTAACAATTCCACCTTTACAAAAAAAAATTAGTTTAATTTTCAAGAAGAACATTTAACGTCCAAGCTGAACACAATTATTTATAATATTCAACTGCTCTTGTAATCTACTTATTCCATCTGAAATATAGATAAAACACAAGTTATCTTGTTTGTTGTTTAACGCAGCACCCAGCAATATTCCAGCTATGTGACGGCGGTCTGTTAATAATCGAGTCTGAACCAGACAATACAGTGCCTGACCACCGTGCCTAATTCCGTTAGTCGTCTCTTACGACAAGCACAGTAGTCTTTTATGGCAAGCAGGGGTTGCTACAGACCTATTCTACCCCGGATCTTCACGGGCAACAAGTTATCTTGATATGATTTATTAAAAGATTATCAGTATTACACCTTTGACAACCAAATTTGTGCCACTGTAGATAATTAAAATCTAAAATATCAACAAAAAGGACAATCCGTTTGTCACCAAATTAGAATGATGAATTGAAAAATTACTTACCATCGGGAATAGCACATTAAATGTCAAAACGGTAGATGGTAATGAATATCCTTTGTTATTTATACCCATCACTGGAAAAAATTGTGAAAAAAAAAGCTTATAGAATCCGTCGGAATAGGTGGTGGGTCAAGCCACTGGATTCAACAGCTGTCCTTAGATACGTCCTGTATTCCCCCCCCCCCCCCCCCATGGGAACTGCGAACGGCATTTCCGTGGTCCTATTCTTTAAACTTCCGTTGTAACTCGGGGGGACCACTTCTTGTCTTACTTCAATCTCAGACAAGTTGAATCATGTTTATTCGTGGGCCTATAGATAAACTAGTATTCTCCTATTACTAGATATCTTATAACAACCCATAGATTATGATAAGATCTTTATCATAAATGAGTTGCGATCCCTTCATGTACAGGTAAGATCTTTACCCGTACAGGATCTTTAATCACTCATGCTAGCCTATCCTAGACTGTGCGCATGGACTTTCAAACTAATACTTTTCCTTAGTAAAAGTCATCTACAAGTCAGCGTGATAAAGGGTGAGATTTTCCAACTCAGCGCCTTTGAGGAACCGTTAGTTGCTGTGCTACAACGAAAGGTCCAAATTGGTGAATGCCTGAGACGTCTTCAGTGGCTATGTCTCGGAGGTAGTGGTTGGCAAACACCGTATCCGACTTCCAAAGGCAGCCCTCCATGATTGTCGGTATAGAGCAATTTCCGTGCAGAGCTAGTGTTGACGCCAGTGCTCTGACTTCGTGTGTGGTTGGAAGCTCAAGGAGGTTCTAGTTCTGCTGCTTTATAGGCTCTCAATATAACGGCTCTCATCCAGAACGATATGGTCGTTCTTGAGACTTATGCTGAAGTCATTACGCATCATATAAGTGTAGACTTCATCTTTATCCTTAGAAGGAGACTCCAAGTTCAACCCGTTAGCAATCCATGCTGTAACTTCTGAGTCTGGGAAGATGAAGTCCGTTTGCAAGTCCGAAGTCTCCTGATTATTAGAGCTTGGTCTCAACAATTCATCCATCTGCGAACCTGTTTCCCTTCTCGAACCTTCGTCCTCGTTTCGCGAACCTCTATCTGAAGATTCCTCCCTATGCGAACGTCTATCTTGAGAGTGTTCTCTCCGCGAACCTCTATCTGTGGATACATCTCTTCGTGAACCTCTGTGAGGTGAGCTATCTCTTCGCGAACGTCTATCGTAGGGCGAAATCCTGTGATGTGAGTCTTCTCTTCACGAACCTCTGGCTTGAGGTGAGTAACTTCGGGAACGTCTGTGCGAGATATGAGATCTCAACCTAGAGCGGCTAGGTGTAGGAGCTGGATCCTTTGATGTTCTCGAACGTTGAGGGTTCGCAGAAGTAGATTTGAGAGAAGGTAAGTCATCTCTTCTATCCTCCAAGATGACAGAGTCGTCCGACTGGGGAGACCTTCGCAAAGGTGTATGTTCGCCAACGTAGCCTTGGGATGTAGTTCCAAGAGGAGTAGATTCGCGCAGGCCCGTGGGTTAGCACATGTCCGTAGGTTTGCGCACGGTGTCGGTAGATGAGAGGCTTTTCCTAGCCTTTGATTCCTCCTGGAATCTACGTTCCATCATGGCCATCATCTGGTTGGTGAATTGTGTCATAAATTCCCCCTGGGTCGAAGTTCTGCATAGGTTGACGCTGCTGCGGTGTAGATGACTAGAAGTAAGAGGTAGTACGTCAAACATCTGTCCTGCTGTGACTGCAGTAGGGGACGATCTCGTAGTAGTAGAGGTCGACTGAGTCGCTGATCTCATAGATACTTCGGGTAGAAGTAATGGGGTTCGTCAAAAACGTCTAGTTCGTGAGGAGGTACAATATCTTCGTTGAAGGATTTCTGGTGCGTAGATGAGCTAGCATGCGTAGATTTGCCTTTCGATCTGGTAACAGCTGACTTCTTCTGCGTTGTAGAAGAGGATGACATCTTTTTCTTAGTCTGAGACGGAGTCGACTGAGATGCAGACGATCTCTTCCTGGCTCCCTTACCAGCAGACTGCCTCTGTAACGTACTAAACATAGCACCAGTATTATGAACATCGGCAGTAGCAAGCAACATACGGTTTGAAGGCTGATCTGCAGTTTTATCAATCGTGACTTGAGATGACTTTCTCACCCGATCCATGGCACGTCTATAAATATAAGACAAATATTGATTAAATTGAAGATTTGATAAATCAATACAATAAGTACAGCGCAAGCTGGAGGAACATGGATTTATGCACGAAGGACATTGGGGGTGAGGATCAGCCATGGATAACCTGTGCCTGCAAACACTGCAGGATTTCATGAAATGTAAACAAAGTTACATGACGATGAAAACACGACTCAAAGTCAATAATATTTACAAAAAATTTACAAATACTACATAGTAGTTATAGCCAAATCCATATACAGCGTAATTTTGAAGAATAGGCCTAAATAAAAAGGATATGATGCCGTATACGGGACTCCAGTGTTCGCCCAACCATCCGCTTGGGCGAAAAGGGAGAGAGTGACAAGTACGGCAGGTCACCTAACTGGTTTGCGCGGGAAAGGGCAAAGGGAGGTAACTCGTGGGTGAGTGTGTTTATACGTCCGCTTCGGGAACTTCAAGGGATTCAAGTGTTCCACTACCATTCGACAGGGAAAGGGAGATAAGCAAAAGATCATGAGTCAGGATAAGTAAAAATAATGAAAACTGAAACACTTCCAGGCTTGAGTGCAGTGCAGGCATGGGTGGGATTTTGTTGTGTGAAATAACTACCAATGAATTTTACAATTTTCAGAGAGCATTAATTACATAGAAGGAAGGTGGATGACACAACCCAAGCAAGGACCATACAACTATTAAAATACAACAAAGCAGGAGTTTGCTGTTACCAGTAGTCACTGAAGCGACTGCTGAGATGTATTCAAGTGGGATGGTTTTTAGTAAGTAGAAATACGTCAGACAGGGGTCAAAAGAAAGATAAAACATACAGACAGGATACGTTTTTTAAAAATTGATAATTGAAATGAATGAAATTAACTGGAACGGGTTTGCAACCACCCTTGGCACAGGCTTTTTTTGTATTATCTTAATAAGATCTAAACAAATGCAAGTTGAGTGCCTGTTGGGCGTATTCCTGTTGACCACAACAGAACGTACAAGATGATCCCCAAAATCAGACTGACAAGTCAACTGACTCAACAATATACGCCACACTGATACCTGGGGGTCTTGGAATTTCCTTTCAAGTGATGGGTCTGTGTATACACTTGCTCATTTAGATGCACTTGCTACTGGGGACTTAACACACACTCAAGCACATTTGTCATACAATTCCTTCCAAGTGAGGATTTGATGTATCCACTTCCAACTAAGGAAGTAACATAGAGCTTCCAGAGTTCAAAGTATTATTTTGTTTTATTCTGTACTCGGCAATATTCCAGCTATATGGCGGCGGTCTATAAATATTCTAGTCTGGATCAGTCAATGCATTGTTCAAAAGCATGAGCATCGACCTACGCAACTGGGAAACAATAACATGTGTCAACAAAGTCAGCGAGCCTGAACACCTAATCCCCTTCGTCAACTCTTACGACAAGCATGGATTGCTGAAGACCAATTCTAACTCAGATCTTCCCAGGTAAAAAAGCACATCAGCTTTTACTTAGTTTATGAATAGATTAGATGAGGTGAGGTGAGGAGAAATCGGGTTTAATGTCGTGCTTGAGAGTATTTTGCTCATATGACGACGTGCATGCGTGTGTATGTGTATGTGCGGCTGCTTGTACTAGCCCAGACTTAAGCTGGTTTTATAGTGCTAGCCCACTGACATACCATGCCGCAGTGAAACATGAATACCCCACTCAGACACATTATACTGACTCCGAGCCAACCAGTCCTTGATGTACCCATTAATGCTGTGCGACAGGCAGGGACCAACAAGTACCATATTTTTACGTCTTTTGGTATGACGCGGTTGGGGATCGAACCCGCGAGCTTCCGCTCTGCGGGCGGATGCTCTAACCACTAGACCACGGAGGCGGTCGAATACATTAGAACAGATGTTCACTTGTGGTAGTGCTGCATGTAGTATAAGATATCTTTAACCCTCAAAAGATAGAGTGGGATTGAAATTCTTCTCTTATCACATCAAGGGGTAGAACAAACCAGCGACTCCATACACAGCACCAAGTCCCAAAATGCTCTTGATTTTGTCTTATCCCTGTTGCTTAAGACCTGTTTGAAATGACAAGTTAGGGACCCAGATGCGTTCCTTATAGCTCTTTGCCATAGTTGCAGCCAAAGGTCCAACTAAAGAGGGACCAATTTGAAAGATATCAGGAATATTCTTGTTCTCGTGTCATATACTATATTGAGCAGAAGGGCTCTGATGCTGGCATTTGGCTGTATTTTGTGGCCTTTCTACATAAGGTAAGGATTATTCTAGTTCTCTTGACATAAGAGAAGAGAGGATCTGAAGTTCACTTGATTATTTAACATCACACTGGGAATGCAACATTCTATTTGCACACACCACTGTATAAAAATTTAAACAAAGTAACCCAGGAATAGAAATACTTTTTTTTTTAAGTGTGCCTTAGGGCACCAGGCAAATATTTTAAATGTGCCTATCAGAAATCAAGTGTGCCCACATGTTTTTAGAACAAATGACTGTAGCAATGAAGATGATCTTTTGAAATTTATTTTTAGTAAACAACAAATGTAACCTGTTTTCTGTTATCACTGATATGTCTTCTGTTTGAGATGGCTTTCTTAAGCTTCATTTGTTCTGCTTTCCCAGCACCTGTAATAGCTAAGAATTCTGTGACAGGTTATCAATATGTAAGTTCAATATATCTAACATACCGGTACACAATTTCCTCTTCAATAATCAAACTATCAGTCTTCCCAAACTATCAGTCATTTGTGTAAGTGTTTTGTTTTGGGGAATAAATGACTAAAGGTGAGTTATGTCTCTAAAAAATTAGGCATGCCATAAGGGCACTGAGAAAATTATTTATCCGTGCCATTTCAATATTTACCGTGCCATGGCACCCTAATATATGGAGTATTTCGAACCCTGTAACCCATTTAAAATCAATATAAAAATCATGATAATAACTGAAATCCATAGCAGAATGTTTGTGCTGAATTTCATTCAGATACCACTTCACAAAAACTATCAACAATGAAATGTTTAGTTTTAAAGGTCTTGTTAATGCTAAGATATATAATACATTTTCTGTATTCATAAAGGGGTGTATTTTTACTATCTCATCCTGTTGACGAGCTTTCTTTACTGATTCTGTTGTCCCAGACACATCGAGAAGCCAGACATTGTTCAGAAGCCCATGCAGCATTGTCAGGGTGAGTCCCTGAACAAAACGCCTGGCATCTACAATAAAAACATATAGGATTTGCTATTAATATTGAACGTACTACTTCACTTATGTGTAGAACAGGAGTAATTTACATTGATGTGAGATAGTCAACAGAGAATGCAGCACAAAATATAATGACTAAATCTTCCTTAATGATCAAAAGAGATAGTGAAGGAACATACCACCTTGACAAACAACATGGCTCATCAGTGTTTCCGCATAGCGGCCATTCGTCATGTTTACAAACCTGTCAACTGTTTGCTGCAGGATAAGAGTCAAAGGATAAGATAAAAGTTATGATTATGTCAAATGTTTTGGTGTGTATATAGAAAAGTGGAAGGAGAGTATTGAAAGGTTTTATTTTAAGTTCTGTTCCAGAAAGGAGCACTACCAGCAGTTTCAGTCAAAGTCAAACTTGTTGCAATGGAAATGGAATGATATTTTATTAAGAAATCCAAAACTACCAAAAGGCACCAGTATACCACCTGACCAATCTAAGTGCCAAGTCTGGTGAAGAAATAGTGAGCGGTTTTAGATTCTGCTCCGGAAAAGAACACTACCACCAATTTCAGTGAAATTCAAACTTGTTGCCATGGAAACGCCAAAAATATTTTATTCAGAATTCCAAAACAACTACCAAAAGGCACCAGTACACCACCAGATGTATGTATGTCCCAAGTTTGGTGAAGAAACATTGAACAGTTTTAGAGTTCTGCTCCGGAAAAGAGAATTACCACCAATTTCAGTCAAAGTCAAACTTGTTGCCATGGAATTGCCAAAAATATTTAATTCAGAATACCAAAACTACCAAAAGGCACCAGTACACCACAGATCTATCCATGTGCCAAGTTTGGTGAAGAAGTATTAGAACGGTTTTTTAGTTCTGCTCTGGAAAAAACAAATGTCTCATGGAGACCTTTTAACTCAGCCTGTGAAAACATACACACAGACAAGCAAAATGCTAAATAAATACTATACTTCACCTCAGCTTACTTTCCCCAGCAGGTTGCCATCAGTCAAAATGCCATGTGATATCAAATCAAATTTTTCAATATGTGAGTGAGTGAGTGAGTTTACGCCACACTCAGCAACAATCCAGCTACATAGCGGCAGTCTGTAAATAAGAGTCTGGACCAGTCAATCCAGTGATCAACAGCATGTGCATCGATCTACGAAGTTGGGATACAATGACACGTGTCAACCAAGTCCATGAGTCTGACCACCCGACCCCATTAGTCGCCTCTTATGACAAACATGGGTTACTGGGTTCTAACCCAGATTTTTACGTGTCGCAATACTAATGTTAAATACCTTATGACTTCAAAAACTAGAAGTCAGTATTGGTCTTGGTATTTCATTGAGCTGGCCCTATCTAACCAACAGTAGTCCAGGGCAGTACAAGCAGTAACAAGAACATATCACAAACAATAGAATTATATATATGACATCACATGCTAATCTCGTGAGTGTCCTTTCACACAACAAAGCAGTATGCTGATTTGTGCACCAAATCAATCTTACATTTCTTAAATTTGAGTTGTTCTTCATATAGAAACCAACATGAACTGTAAACAGCATTTCACCCCACTTTTTAGAACATGCTTCTCCAATGGACCAATAACCTGTCATTTGGACCTGAGGTCGGTAAAATTCTCTTAACTTCAGAAGATGTGCAAATATCTCAGTTACCAGATATCAAACAGAATTTCATTGAGAGATTGATTTTAAAAAAATGCTGTCTTTGACAAAACGATTCACTATGCATTATCTTTGATAGGCTACAACCCATTGACAATGGGGTCAAAGCCCAGAATAACATTGATTATGATTCTTGGTTTACAAGCAATAAAACTGTGCCTATGGTTTACAAGAGAAATGTAAACATCATCCATTTTCCTCCCACCTAGCTCAAATAACATTCAAAGTGGCATTATATCAAACACACTGACAAACTGAGCGTACCTTAACATGATCGTCATGAATTCCTGTTAAGAGGATAATTGGGCCTGGTCTGTTTTCACCTTTAAGAAAAATGTGAAGCATCTGAATGTATTATATCTACGAATGTATAGAGAATACTTCATTTTGTTGTTAGCTTATGGTTTACAAAATGAAGGGATATGGAAAAGGTTAAGTTTCCATCATCTATGAGCTGGCTTTTCAGGGATCGATTAAGTGCTTTGTTACTTGCACTGGTGCAACCCAATATTACAAAGTGCAACATAGTTATTTCTCTAAATTGCACCAGGTGCAGGTCAACTTTTGAGAAATATATTAACAATAAATCTAACATTATAGGCATAATTATGTAAGCTCATTTTTCTTCTAAACTTTAAATAATTCAATAGCATATTTCTTTCATTACATATTGCAATGAAGGCAGTGCAATTGGAATTTGGCTGATGCAACTAGGTTTTTATCTTAGGTTGCACCTGGTGCAAGTAGGTTAACAATTCCTAAATTGAGCCCTTCGTTTCGTTAGTAGCGCCATGTGTAAAATGCATGTGAATTTGATATTGTGAATCTTGTTTGGTTTTGCAAGTGTTAGTAAAACTTGTGTTTTCATGACAAACATCTATAAATAAAGAAAAGAAGATAGTATCAGTTAAAGCTTTTTGAATGACTGCGGAAATAACCTTTCCTCAACCTAAACATGTTGAAAAGACATAACAGACTCGCTGTCAAATTTTTTAAACAGGGGACAAGGGCTTGTGAAACAGTACAATTATGTTTCTGCATCATTTAGTCAAATGAACTGTATCCTTAGCTGACAGTGCATTTGGCCTGTGATCCACATTATCAAAGAGTAATGATATGCCCCAAGTTAAAAGATGTGACCTAGTGCATTTGCTCCCCATTACCTTGGTAGAATCATTTCAATATTTCAATTTTCTGTAAATAACGTTAACATTTTCTTGAAGAGTAATGTTATCAGAAATACAATTTGCCTTTTGTCTAATGACCAGATGAGCAACAATGAATAACAATGACTCCAACAAGTAAACTAAAACGATGTCTCGGAACACTTGACAAGAACATATACTCACCACATCTTACTGACTGGAAGGCGGATAAATGTGAGATGTACCAAACCATTAACACAATTTGACAAAATACACAGCATAAGCTTCTGCATCATGGAAAGATAGGATAACAAATACACACTAAACGAGAAAAGGTTCAAGTCAGCATATGTTCTGGGGCCTTTACTCTGATATCTATCTGACTGGAAGCGTTCTGTTTATATTAAGAGGCAGAGAAGCCTAAAATGTTCGGATACAGTATATAAAAAGTAAACGCATCACCAAACAACAGCTGATCTAAACATAAAACTACATCAGAAATATCTGTTATGAAATTTGACAAGAAAATAAGTAGTGTTACAAATCTAATTTCCTGATTCATGTTGGACAGTAAAGCATATATTTCGTTTGCACTGCCTGCTGCAATAATGGAGTCAAGCTGGGCCAGTTAAATGAGGTATGAATTTCGGAGTAAAATGGCCAATGCTTTGTAAGCACCACATCTGCCGTTACTGCGCTGGACAGCAGTGCTAGTTATCGCTCACAATATGCAGATCGATAATCAAAGCTCATTAATTAATCACCACAAAACTTATGTGGGCACTTACAGGACACAATCGAAACATTGTTCAAATGAAACAGGCACCAATTAATATAATGATGAAGATGATGACTGATTGGGTATGTATCTTGAGGCATGTGCATAATAAAAGTTAAAGGTCAATTAACGTACAGTGTGAAAATACCATGTGTTTCCATTACAAGCTACATGTACATATTTCTAGAATTTGTGAGAAAACAGCATAGTAATAGTTGTAATGTGTTGATATGGCCGATTCTAAGAATGAAACATTGTTTCTGAATGAAAAATCAGGTGTCAAAACTGACAGCAATAACCATGCATAGATTGCATTTCAATGATCCAAGGGTTTGGGATATCAACAGATGCTAAGGCCAGATGCAGTCATGACTTAAGCTCATCTGACATTCAGTGCTCATAGAGCCAGTAGTCTGTTAGTATAAGCCTGTTAAAAACATTGAGGGAGAGAAGATATGATAACTATTTGGCCTAAACAGGGACTAACTGGACATGACAAATGGTGTTTCAAAGTAAACCTGGTCAGGTGAGCAAAAACTTCAAAATATTGTGTAAATATCACAGTTTATTAACTATATAATGTAATAGTTCATTCTGTATTTATGGGGGGAATGTTAAAGAAATCAGATATGACAATAAGCTCAAGTATTCTGTGAGACAATGTAGATATATGTGAGCAAGGCATAATTTTTATGCTCATTTCTTGCTTCCATCTATTTCATGATTTATAACATTATAAAAGATAGATAATCAGAAATATTGCTGATGGAAAGAATTGTTAATGATTATTGATATTAAAATCAAGTAACTGTGTAACAACAGGGTTAACTTGCATTATTCAATACAGATTTGTTCATATTCTATGTCTGATGATGTACAAAGGTTATGACCAACTTATGTACCAGACACACCACTTTGATACAGATTTTAAGTTAGGACCCTGAGATAAGCTTATCAACATACATATCCTGTAGATTTCAGACTTTAAAATAATTATCAATATTTAGTTAATAATTATTGATCTCTATGACCTATATAGTATTGAATACCATGATATAACAAAGATTGATAATGGCAGAAATCGCAAAAGTGGATGATAATCTATAGATATTCACATTCATCACAAAAAAAAGAATATACGGAGAAAAGAATCAGAAGTCTAGAAACATGCCTAAATAATGGCTCAAGTTGACAATTTTAACAAGACTGCCGTAGAGATAATGTGTTCAGTGGGATCAATAAAGATTATGACCGACGGATTGACTAAATCAGTGGCATGATTTTGAAAAGCCACTTGAATACTTACTGTTGATTGCCATGGTAGATCGTCTATCCCATAATCATACAGGATTTCTTCCCCTTTGCTTATCGGCCTGCAACAATTGTTATTCGTAACATGCTCAAAGTAGAGTGCTCAACAGCATTATATAAGGATGAATATATTTGTTAAGATCATGTAAATTGGGCAGTGAAACAGAAATAAGAAACAAGAATAGAACAAATACCACAAAGTCATCAATATCCCCGGCAATGGTAAAATACTCATCATGAATATGTCATCTAGTTATGATTATGTCAAATGAACGGTTTGATGTACCTCAGTAGTGTTGATACTGGAAATAGAGTGGTAAGGTTGATTTATGTCATTACGTTCTTGGATACCCACAAAGTGGAAAGAGAGTATTGAAAGGTTTTTAAGTTCAGGGACCTGTTCCACAAATCAATCGTAGTGCTACGACTGTTATAGGTCTATGTTAAAGTAAGGGAGTTGTGATCATCTTAAATATTGAAAATATGTGCCGTTGAGATTGACATCCAGTGATCGAGGGAAAACTATACCAGCGCCTTGAGCAAGCACTAGTTGCTTGGATATGTGCGCTATATAAATATCATATAATAATATTTTATTCAGAAATCCAAAACTACCGAGTGGCACCATTTCAACACCAGACCTATCTATGTGCCAAGTTTGGTTGAAAAATATTGAACGTTTTTGAAGTCCAGAAAAAAATGAGTTTGCACACACTGACGCAGAGACGGATGGAGTCCATTTTAATAACACCCCCCACCCCCCAAAAAAAAATTGTGTTTCGGAGGATAATGAGCAGTCTGCATTATTACAAGATATACTGGTACATAGAAACTGCACTTTACGGGTCCCCGGAAGTTTCGCTACAGACATGCGCAGAAGCCATATTTACATCGAAGCGAGCACTAACGCTGACGCCATTTTTTGTTTGCTCCAGCGAATAACAACATCGCTGTTAACATGGCCTTGTTTTGGCCCATTAAATTACCCTTGGATACTAATCGATAATCTTCTCTAGCCCTTCGTTCCTCAACAATGTTTTAGGGTGTATTATTTTCTGGGTTTGTCAATTGCAATGTTTATTCATATTTTAAGAAGACGCTGACATAAAAATACCCCAGTAATGTATTGTTTCGTTGAAATGAAACATTTTAGCCCTAAGATGCTTCAATGTATCCTTCTTTTTCCATTTTCATTTACAATAAACAAAACAGGTAAGTTTACATGATGTGTAGCACAGCAAGAAAACAAATATCGAAACGCTTCACTTACCTTATATTACAAGAACAAATCTGCGCCTGAATTGAATTGACTTACCTCACAAGAACCAATTCACTTGAATTAAATTCATCTGTGCTTTCATTTTGCATGGCATTTTCTTTATTTTCATTTTCAACCATTTTAAAATATTCTTGGGTTTTTGTGGGGTCAAATACACGGCGGATAAAAGTAAGAAATGTAACGAAAGGATCATCAGAACAATGTAAATATTTCTTCCTCACAATGTACTCCACAAAATAACTATCATACAATCCTTTTGTAGTTCCATACCTGGGCAGGGACGCTTTCACCGCTCTCCACGTACTCTCAATTTTATTAGTGCACGCACCATTCTCTGCATTCACAAATTCCTTACTATGATTCACTGTCACATGCTCGTATCCCATCTCATTCAGCCTAGCATACGCCTTCCAACAATCAGAATGAATTATCGATCCCGGTCGCACCCACTTTCTCAGCACACTCAAAAGGGTATCTGCATCACGCTTCTCCACAACTTCCAAAAACATCCTGTTACTTTCTTTCTCGATACCCCCAAACACCCACACACCATCCACTCGCCTTCCTCGGTGAAACTTACGCTTCCCAAACTTACTCTCATCAATCTCAACTTCAGTCCCTGGCCCACCTATCATCTCATTCTCCTCTTCCATCACAAACAAACACACATCTCTGCAATAATTAAACCAGTCAATCAAAGTGTGATCAGACCCCAGACGCAACTGCACTCTCACAAAATTCTCTCTCACTTGATAAACCCAATAAAATGTCAATTTCATAATTTCACTAACGGACAAATGAGACTTAAAAAACCAAGAATCACGCCTTGCTACAATTTTATGATTGCTTTTTTTATTTGAACAACGCCACACATAACCCTCACTCCGACTCGAATCCATTCGCTTTCCTATACTCCCACTGTCACACTTCACACACTTTCCACTGAAATTTCCAATCAAACCAAACGCTTCCAACCAATCCATCAACTTTCTCTCATCTCTACACAACTCATACATATCATCATACACCATTCTCCTTACAGCCATAGCTAAGCAAGTCAAATAAACAATATTGAAATCAAGCGACAAGCAAAATACAACTCACCAACTGTGTGTGTTAAAGTTGTGGCAGTCGTAGTAACCCACTACCTTATTTGGAACATTCGACACGTGCGTCCACAATTGACCAATCAGATAAAAGGAACATCATCGGGATTTCCCCCTTGATTACTAACGATTGGATTGATGTTTTGGAGCATTACTAAAATTCGTGTTTAAAACTATCGTCTTTCAGACGAAGTTTTAAATTAAACTTTTGCCAGTAAACACGAAAATGACCTCTAATTTCGTTTAAAATGTCTCCTAACGGAGATCAGCCCGCTCTCGCCTGCTTCTCTATATATATGACGCGCTGTGCGCGTCACTTACTGCCGAAGGCAGCAAATGCGGCTTTGGCGCGTGCTCGCGCAAAGCGCGAGCTATAAAGAATACAGTTCTACTTCCGGGTCTGGGGACCCGTAAACTGCAGGTGTCCCTGTCCCTTGTACAAATCAGTGCCAGAATGTGATCCCTTTGTTGTCTGATATTCTGAGCATTTTGCTGTTCCTCTCATCCACCTCACCATGATTTACATTGCGGCCTAAACGGTCTGTTTCCTTGGTGGCATCAACACTGCATGCAAAATGCTATTAGTAAACATTTGTCCAAACACAACTTTATTAGAGGCAAAATATTCATGATACATCAGAGAAGGACAGTCATAAAAAACCTCAACGCCTAGATTGGTTACTGTTACTATGTCCCCCAAGCTTTTTGAAGCTGAGCTGTCTCAGTTCGATACTGGACAATATTTCCTTACATTTGCACCTGGTAGATGGTAGGACATCGAAAAGGGTACCAGCAAAGGGGTTAAAAACATTTTTTGACGAGTATGTGCACGGCAATTACCCACTGAACACTGGATCCTTATCCCCCAAGTTTTAAACCAGAGCTCAGGTTACAACCGGATCCGCAGACCCCACTTTAAAAATCAGAGTCCACAGACTCCACACACCTCTTCGTCCAAGCCGGCGCAGCGGTTCCAGTACGGCAACCTAGCTCTTGGTCATCCCTTCTTCAGTTATAGTCAGCTCCCAAGTTGTGCAAAATAAAAGTTTATTAATAAAACAACTGTTGTGTTAAATTGCTTGTTGTGTTGTGTTTGCACAAACAATTGAATGTAATTTATATAAGAATTCAGAATCACTGAAAAAACTCTAAAGTATGCTTTCTAAATTTTATCTTCCCTTTGTTCTCTTTCTTAACAAAGCTAAGACATCGTTCATAGTTGTTAATAAATGATGTTATTTTTCAAACAACTAAAACACATTTCAATTACTTAAAGACAGGTATTCTACAGTTCACAGGGTTTGAAAAATGTTCACACTCTTTCACTTATACACCAACTCCTTTGTCCATGTAACAAAGATAACAGATACAAACACATTCCTAAAAGGTTCAATTTGTTTTTGAAAATCAGAATAATTTCAATGAGACTTCCTTCCTATTCCTAATGCAATACTCCTTACAACGTTAAGTAGTATTGAAGTTGTATCAGGATATATCGTCTCTAGTGGCGATACATCGATGTGTCTTGGACCCTTGCGATATAAATATCCTGATATATTGCCTAAATGTGTTTTGTATCGATGCACTCGTATCGCGTAGTTGACGATATGCACAGTATGGCCTTAGAGCTGCAATAAAAACACAGATTTTGACTAGATTAACCAATTCCTTTTCCGAGTACAGGAAGCTGAAGACACCACCCCAGTTCTGCACCATATGTCACCTACTTGAAAATAATAACAACTGACCCTTACTAGAATGTAACATTATGGTTCTGACTTCACATGTAAGTGACATAATAGTGTTCTATAGCAATAAATTATCTCCCCTGTTTACCGAAATACACTATGTCATTCTGTCACCCAATAACCCACAAATTTTTGCAGAGAAAAACTGTTTTCAGCTGATATTGCCAAACACTTAATTGCTATCAAAACAATTCCCTTTTGGGCATGGTAACCAATAAATCCACTAAGTCATGTATTAATCCTAGTATATATTCTTCTGTGTTTGAAATATTATATTTTATAAATGAATATTTCAATATTATTATCTTCTATTCAATTTTTAAAAAATACCATCTTAATATATATCCTGAATTCATAATCAAAATGCAGTCATTGGAGACATTTGCAATATATATCCACCATTTATCCATACAACCACGTACCATACACCATAAGCAAAATAGATTTAAGATATTTCCATTCTATTTTTAACAATCTATCCATCATATTTGAATAGTATTAAGACATGTGTATATAGTAAATGATTGACATTATTCGTCTGTTACTGTTATTTTACAATTACTTGACCATTATTTCCCACTTCCAGATTGCGTTTATATTGCATAAAACTGTGTGGTTCGCCTCAACACTTCAACAACACGGATAATGCACAACCGATTTAACGTTGGATACATTGTTATTTGCTGTAGTGAACCACATAACTATCGAGTCGATATCACATAGTACTAGTCCCACCCGATTCGATATTGGAATAAGTGTGAAACAACATACCTTTTTGATAATCAAGGAAAAGATAATAGCGAATGGTGTCTGCATGCGATTAACAATGGCCGTGACCTTTTCATTAACTAATAGCAGATAATTTCAGTTTATACGCAAGATTGGATTTGGTTTCCCTTGGCATATGCCGTTGCCATAGAGTCTGTGATACCCAATCGCAGAGCTGTACATACTCATATCTCTTTTTGGTCATGGAGTGATTTTGTCTTAGTTTATCATTAAAGTAATCTACAATTAGTTAACGTGCAAAATCAAGTTTCCTTCTCATCCATAAAAATAAATTTGATTATGCATTTTAAATATATACAAGTATTAATCAAATAGAGATATACGCTCTCTCGAAATATTATTTAATATTCGTATTTCCCTGCCATGCATTCTTTACAACACTTCTGTAGCCAATTTCCCATTGTAAAAACCAATACTTCTAGGATATATTTAGCATTTTACCCCCCAGAAATCCCCCGAACAGCTTCGTATTAAACAATGTCTCATTGACAACCACTGGCAAATCATACATTTAGGTGTACTGTTATATCATAAGGAAATATTGTTTATATTTGATGTTTTAATTTCCATAATTATTAAGTCACTAAATCTAGACCCTAATTTATGAATGCATTTTTTTCATAGTTCAATATTTTCATAAAACATGGGTAGGTATTTCTGTGGTTGCAATATCACATTCTCAGTTCATAATTCAAAACAGTTAGAATGTAGAAAAATATATGCTATCGTCCAAGTAATTGTTTCCTTCAAAGATTTCTGGGAATTTTTCATGAAATTATGCAAGGTGCGATTGAGGGAGGTATGTATTGTGTGCAGGGGCCAGTATCACTTTTTATTTGCGCAGCATGCTATGCGCACTTGAGGACAACTGTAGACAGGAGTTAAGTTTAAGAAATTCGTGGCTCCACCATTGAAGAGTTTGATCTTAGCTAAGATCGCGATCTTAAATACATGCCGACTTACAATCGCTCTAAGATCGGCTTCGTGCAAGTGGATGAGGACAATTGTATGGCAGTTGTATAGTTCATTGTAAGGGCCTAAGATTGATTGTAACTAAGATTGTTCTGTGCAAGTGGGCCCTGCTAAATATCTGTGTTGTACAAAAATCCCAGTATACACAACCTGACAAAATTCATGTTCAAAACCTTTACATTTCGGGCATCAAATCAGTTCCCGACCCTGCTGAATTTACATGAACGTAGCCTTTCGGCCATAATTGAGAGATTTGTGCATGTATACAATGAAATACACTACAGGTTTAAAAGTGTGGTGTTCAGACGGTTAGGTCTACTAATGCCTACAGTGAATAATGCCTAGTGTCAGACTTTAATTACTGATTGCTAAACGTCAACAAAACCACAAACCATAAAACATGACCTGTTTGACCAGCTGATTTGACCGTCTCACTTTGAACTGCCACACTGGTAGGGAACTTGGTTCCAGTGCGAGTGGAGTCTTTGTGACTTTTGTGACAGAAACTTTATGATTTGTGACAGTCTTTGAGATTTTAGCAACTGCAAGGCGAGGAGGGTAAGGTGCAAAAATGCCCTGTAAGTGTAAAAAAAACAGCTTTATAAGGGAATTAACTTTAAGTTTACCTCATCGCTATGTTCCTTTAGGAACAAATACAATTACGTTACTCTGATAAACCCTTGATAATCATGTGAAGTCATAAATTGTCAAGATATTTTATACTTTTTTGTGATGAATTGATATATGTAAAAACCGATTGAATAAATTAATGTAGCATAAAGTCAGCATTCTGATTGGGTTTATCTTCCACTTTAAAGAAGCATGAGCTGTTTTATCAGCAAAAAGAAGATATATCCAAAACACTGAATTAGTCTAATGTGGCAGAAAATGTGTGACAATGAAATGGATGTAACGGAAAATTCATTCATGGCCACAGACAATTCACAATCACAAAAATGGAATTGACAGAACATAACTTGTAAAATCTTGTTCATGAATTGCAATTGGACATTTCTATTAATGTATCTGTGGCTTCTAAAGATCACCTGAATGTTTGAGGTAATAATTCAAGGCGATTTAAACTCAATATAAAACCTACATTTTTAGCCTCTCAACTGTTCCATGTCAGGACAATGTTGACTAGAACATCGTAAGTGGTCAAGCATGATGTGGTGATACATGTGTAATGTCCCATGCTTTCAATTCCTTCATGAATTTTACGTGAATTACTTATAACAGAATTGTGCAGAATCAGTTCACTTTGGTTGACAATCTCCTAGCAATGCTGTAACAGCAAGGCCAACCTGTCATACCTTCCTTTTTCGCACAGTTTTCTCTATCCTTAGATTCAGAGGCCCAGATAAGCTGCGTATCCGGGTAAAATACGCATAGGAAATTTCCAATTACGCATTGAAAAAATAATTGTTGCATACCAATTACGCATTTAAAATGTTAGATACGCAAAAAGTTTAAAACAAATGCGTACAGAATAATCTTATAAAAATCGCTTGCGTAATGAAAAAGACATCGATTGCTATCAAGTTGTACTGTTAGTATAGGATAAGTGTTGTACTGTCAGTATAGGATGAGTGATTTTAAATTTTTATGAAATCATTTTCATTATATTAAAGTTGGTTTTGATTAGGTATGACATAAGGCAGAACATCCCTACTTAGTAAACTTACTCAATGACGTAATACTTAGGAAAGCAGCGGAAATGAAATACCCACTCAACATTCATAATACCCACTCCCAAAAAATACAGTGGGTACAGTACCCACATGAGATTTACTTCAGTATCTTCCTGGAGGGGCGGTAGTCTAGTGGTTAAAGCGTTGGCTCGTCTCGCGGAAGACCCGGGTTCGAATCCCCACATGGGTACAATGAGTGAAGCCCATTTCTGGTGTCCCCCGCCGTGGTATTGCTGGAATATTGCTAAAAGCGGCGTAAAACCAAACTCAGTCAATATCCTGGAAACATATAGTTCAGTAAAAACAAATCTAATGAATCCACTTATAGGATTAAAGATATGAATCGTCACTTGAACAGGGATGTAAAACTACAGTCTATTCCTAAAGCCTGTGGTGTTTATTCACATTATGTTGTGTTACTTGAGACAACACTTTACATTTTGAAGTCAACTTATGATTGACAGATAGTCATCACTATCTACAAGTACAACAATGTGTAGATCACTATCATCATCAAAATCATCATGAACATTAAATTGTCTTCTTCTAATAATAATTGCTTCTGTACAGAATATGTGAGTTGAGCATTGTGAATGGGGCTTTGTACTATCTATTTGTATGTGTTTCATTTTGAGAGGTAATGATATTGTGACTTGCAATCACTTGCAGGTATGTTATACTTTTGTCCTGAAAGTGTTGACTCAAGTGTATCCGTCCCTGAATACCACAAACTAACGCTATAATTACCATTTTATGTTATTATAACACGTATCATTGCAAAGACTGTGACAAAATCACAATGACTCTGTCAGAAATTGTAAAGTTTCTGTCGCAAAAATCACAAAGACTCCACTCTTACCGTAACCACGGATACAATCCTGCCGTAACTGAGTTCCCTTCCAGTGGGCCATGTCGCAATTCATTATTGCAATAACAGCAATCATGGCTAGCGTCATGGAGTCACGGAACAAATATTTCAGGACATAGGTCAAGGGAAAAGATATACTGACTGTACTGTCCATGCACCAGCTGGTAACTGTCTCTAAGTGCAATAGTAATAGCTAGTGTATATAGTTCGGTTTTCGATCGCCGGGATAAAGCGTCAACAATTTGGACCAGCAACATAACGAAAGCTATGTGAGCATGGCGATAGCCCCACATCTTCTGCCATCTTTCATACTTCTGAATCAAACATCAAAACTTCTAACTAACCTGTCTTGTCCCGTGTCTTCGTTCACGCACCGTGTACTGTATTTCCCTCGGCAATCTTGTAAATCATCCATTGATAATGGATAAATGTTACAATTATTAGATTCATCATGTTAAAATACAGTCATTCTCAGCTACATTAATTGAGTAAAGAGTTATTGTAAGAAATGTTTTTAATTTTTGTTGTGTTGTGCTTAACTTTCTGTTAACCCAATGAACCAATTTTCTTTTGTTCTTCTACTAACCATTAACTGAACACTTTTTGTTGAATATACTAGTTCCCTTACATTTCTTGCCAACATTTTTAATCATGCTAAAGATAATGTAATTTCATTTTTCAAACGCATACAAAATCCTAAAACAATTTTTCTGAAAATACCTGGAATATTTATTTATGCAAAATCAAATTAAGATTAAATTAAATTCTGTCTGCAATAAAAGAAATACATGTTTTTCTTTAACACATGAAAAAACCCATAATTATTCATGGTTTTCTTTTTCCTTCTTTCAGGGCCATTGACTCAGTGATGTACCTCAGAAATCAGAAGATATACAGAAGTTGTAAACACCAAATGCTTTAATATGGATTGTGTTATCATTTAGCGTAGTTGCTTGAACATCATTGAGATGATTGAAGGACAAATGTAGATATCATCTAACATCACTTTTGAAAATATTTTTAAAAATTCTCATGATGCCTTATCTCTGCTCTATATTTATTATATATGGCAATAATTATATTCTTGTGTAATTCTTTTAAGTGTAGATATCTACCACAGTCTTAAGCGTTAATCATTCACAGCTTGAGTCATTCCGTCCCATTAAATGTTTATTATTTTTGTTTGTTCATAATAACCATTTACTATAAAAACAGATAAATATTGTTCAATAAATATAGCATTAGCCATTCCAGTTGTAAGTGATATCTACATTATGGAGAATAAATCTATTGTGATATTTTGCTTGTCTTTGAAATATCTTTTTGTTTCATATAAAAAAATCTTTTGGCATAAAAATGGTAGTTGAAAGATGGTTTCCACACCTCAAATCATTCTCCATAAAACTTAGGTGAAGAATATTGTTTTATGTTATGAATATTGCAATGAAAATGATTACAATCACAAATATGTTAAGATTATGTTGTATTATTACCAAACATTTTGACACTTTTAAAATTATTGCCCACATATTGGGGACAATTTGAAAGCTGTAATAAAGAGAACGAACATGTACCATATTTGTGATTTTTATGTTTTATCATTTTTCACCTTAATTAAAAATATATCGACCTTGAACATGGATCAGGATGGAAAAGGTGGGCGTGGCCGGTTGAGGTAAAGAAATGGCTTTATTTTTTGTTTCACTGAACCTATTTCAAAAAAAGTAAAGTGTTTTGCTTTTCTGAGGCATATATGAATGATAAAATACGGAAAGAAATATTAATGTGGTCATTTTAAAAAATAGCCTGGACATGCTAGTAAAGGGTGCCTAACCCTAAACCCTAACCCTAAGGATCGTAAAGGGTGCCTAACCCTAAACCCTAACCCTAAGGATCGTAAAGGGTGCCTAACCCTAAACCCTAACCCTAAGGATCGTACAGGGAGCAGCGAGGGCTGCGCCCGGTATAGTGCATTCTAGCCGAATTTCTCTATGTATGACGTCATACACTGTTTTGTAAAATGTCCACATAGACAGAGCTAGTTATTTCTTAAGAATCATCCATTTCAAGTGGTCATATACTGGTCACACACAATGTTGAGACTTTTTTCTTGCAAGCTAAAGGGACATAACTCTGACAGCGCAACATCATTATCCAGAATGGCTTCGCACAACCGGCAGTTTTAGGTTTCGTCTCGTCATCTGGAAAAATTGAGTACCCGCATTTATTACCCACGAGGTCAACGTATGGGTAGTTGCATTACTATTCTCGTGCGTCACACGAGTGTCGTATCGCGTTGACCTGTGTCGTAACGACATGACCTGAGATTCTAACGATTTGATCTGATAACCGATGGCCTCTCAACTAGGTCACATTCTGACGTAACTATTTACTCGTTGCGTATAATTCGTATGTAATGAGACCTCGTGTAGTATTCTCTATTTATTACCCACGGGGTCAACGTATGGGTAGTTGCATATTAATCTCGTACGTCACACGAGTGTCGTATCGGAATCGAGTACCCGGAAATGTAAGAAATACGTTCGGGTCAACTTTCTGAATATTCAATCACGATTTGACAGAGACTATTATAGAAAACTTGAACAGTTGGTAATAAGACATTAAAACTGACCTCAAGCTATTTAATTTACGTCTGTTTAACCAATATAGAGAGTAACACCATTACTTACATTCCTCGTTATAACAACGAACGTTTTTTTCCTGCTGCTACTGTAACTTAACTACTCACTGCTCATGCACAGATAAATTACAGTCGTTAAAACTATGCTCCATTAATCGGACAATACCAATGATATAAAAAACCGTGAATTTCCGGGTTAGAATATGAATCTTCAGTAACCCATGCGTGTCGTAAGAGGCGACTAACGGGATCGGGTGGTCAGACACGCTGACTTGGTTGACATATGTCATCGGTTCCCAATTGCGCATATCGATGCTCATGTTGTTGATGACTGGATTGTCTGGTCCAGACTCGATTATTTACAGACCGCCGCCATATAGCTGGAATATTGCTGAGTGCGGCGTAAAACTAAACTCACTCACTCACTCACTCAATGATGTAAATGTGTGTTACGTCAAAAATGAAAAACACAAGCTATTGTCTGCCCTTGTCATTACAGAGCTCTCTCCCTTTCAGGATTCTCGATTCCTAGAAATAAGACTCGATGTCAGCTGTACCCGACCCGGATTCGAATACCCGAGTACCCGTCCCAGCCGTAGAATGCAGTGATTCTTTCGTCGCCGCTGAATATGAAATATAAGTGATGTAATTGGCGTTTCAATACAGGCCTTCTCGAAACGTGATTTTGTAAACACTATCCAATAGGGCGCAACGTGCACTTGGGCGTTCGTGTGAGTGTATTTATGAAAACATCTGAACACGATTCCAGGCTTATCGGCAACGTTTCAGAATTATTAGTGATTTTATTAAAAACTGATATCATTGTTAATTAATATGCTATTTTTGAAAGTCTATACTCCAAGTAATTATCCGATTTTGTTTTGACATGTTCGTCTGGCATCCCTTCCCATTGGTGGATTTTAATTATATTTTTACTAATCATTTCAGCAATAGGCCTAATTTCTTTTTCATTCTTCGAATGTTTTAATTGAAGCAAATCATCTTTTGAAAATGCTATATTAATTGATGAAAACTTAGCAGAAACATTGCTCTCGCAACTGATGTGTAGGAAAACATTATTATGTATCTATTTCTGTTGTGAGTGATATGCAGGCCTACTTCGTAGTCACTCAACTGGTTAAAACAGATTTAGATCTATTATTTCAAATCATATTTTAACGTTCTGTCACGTTCGTGTACTGCCCTTTTATTGAATGAGAATTTCATGTTTCAGAATGAAAGTGTATAATCAAGGTAATTACTGACATGAAGCATGGGCTATATTATTTTCCCATCATTAATGTTATATGTATCCAAATGAATACTAATAATGTCGACGTCCTTTTTATCTTATCTGAACGATTCTTTTTGGCGAAATAATACTTTGTGATTCTTATTAAATCAAGTCACTGTGTTGTGCGCAAATAGACCTCTTATTGGCCCTATAATCACTGGGCGGTGGTTGGCCTAGTGGCTAAAGCGTTCGCTCATCACGCCGAAGACCCAGGCTCGACTCCCTACATGCGTACCATGTGTGAAGCCCCAAAAAGGGGGGTAAAAAAATTGAAAAATTGACATTTTCAGTGAAATTTTTTTAAAATCTCATATTGAGACACAAATTTACCTTTTTATGTATATTTTCAAAGAGAACACAATGTACTACTAATACATGGGTTAGAAAAGTCAAATAATGTTATGCGAAGTCCTATTTTGGTGTAAAAAATTGAAAAGCTGAAATTTCAGAGAATTATTTTAAAAATCTCATATTGAGATACAAATGTACTTTGTATGTATATTTTAACAAATAATAATAATAATAATAATAATAATAATAAATGCATATGCAGAAGGCTGCAGTGTTGGGGAGCCTTCATATTCTCCGGAAAGTTCTTGGTGGGTTCGACTAGGCAGCGTTTCCTGGGAGAAGTCCCATTCGCTGTCTGGGCTGCGTGTAGAGGGGGCAAGGGCCCTGAGCTGATGATGAGCCTTACCAGCCTGACTGTGCCAGGATCACCCGAACCCTCTCTGCTGCATACAATAAATCTGTAAATAATAAATGCATATTTATAATGCGCCCCTACCACACCCTAAGGCATGCTCAAAGCGCTACAGAATATTTACACTGGAGTATTTACAGATGAAGTTATACATAATATACTGAGAAAAGGTGGGTTTTAAGTCTGGACTTAAAAATGTCAATTGTGTCAGAGCTTTTAAGGGCACATGGGAGAGAGTTCCAACGTACAGGTGCAGAGTAAGAGAATGATCGGTGTCCAAAGGATTTCAGTTTGTAGGATGGGATGACCAGTCGATTTTGTGTGTTTAAGCGCAAGTTGCGTGCGGGGACATACGGATGTAGGAGTTCAGACAAGTAGGAGGGAGCCAAACAATGGAGGCACTTGTATGTCAGAGAGAGGATCTTAAAGTCAATTCTGGCCCTAACTGGTAGCCAATGCAGTTCTTTCAACACCGGTGTTATATGGGAACGTTTAGAAGTCTTGTTGATGACGCGGGCGGAAGTGTTTTGGATCTTCTGAAGCTTATCAAGGAGTTTAGAACTGAGGCATGAAAGGATGCTGTTATAGTAGTCAAGCCTAGATGTAACAAGAGCTCGAACAAGGGCTTGAGTTGCAGCAGTTGTCAGGTATTGCCGAATGTTACCAATGGATCTTAAGTGAAAGTAGCAGGTCCTGCTCAGACGGTTAACATGAGCATCCAGAGTCAAGTTGGAGTCGATGTTGACACCCAAATCCTAACAACATCAAAGAATCTGACGTCAGCGTCTGCGACTGTACGGAAGTCGGTTTTGACCTTGCTAAGTTGCTTTTGCTTTGTACCAATGAGAACTGCTTCTGTTTTTGTGTCATTAAGTTTAAGCATGTTTCCTGTCATCAAGCACTTGATGTCCTGCGTACATTCAGCGATGCAGTGGAGAGATCTGACAGATGAAATGCTTTCAGGAGCTTGGTGTCATCAGCGTAGGCATGGTGAGAAACTGTGTGGTCTGTAGTAATCCTTCCGACATATCCGGTATACAACACAAACAGGACTGGACCAAGGACTGATCCCTGTGGCACCCCACATGTGATTACAATGCCTTTTGATCTCTCAGTGCCAACGACAACAGATTGCTGTCGGTCAGACGAACATATAGTACTACTAATAAATGTTCTGGAAAAGCCAAATTACTTTTTGTTTAGTCCTATTTTTGAGTTAAAAGGTAGAAAGTTGAACTTTATAGAGAATATTTTTTTTAATTTCATATTGGGACACAAATGTGCTTTTTATGGATATTTTCAAAGAGAACACAAGGTACTACTACTACATGGTTTAGAAAAGTCAAATAAATGTATGCTAAAGCCTATTATGGGGTAAAAATTTAAAAAGTTGAAATTTTCAGAGAATAATTTCTAAAATCTCTAATTGAGACTCAAATGTACTTTCATATGTATATTTTCAAAGTGTACACAAGGAACGTCTAGAACATGGGCTGGAGAAAACAATATAATTTGAACAAAACCATAGATGAAAGACTTTTCAGAGCATATATTTCTTATATTTAAGGGTAAATTAAACACATTAAACACTTCAGGAACATGCACTTTCTTTTTGTCTCATCAAAGTTATGATTTATCTGAAAGAGAGCTATCCCTTATCAATAGGGATAGTACAGATGTCTATCTATAGCATGTGTGTGTGTGTGTGTGTGTGTGTGTGTGTGTAGCCTACAGCTTGTATGTATCCGAAGGTAAGTCTCTAATAATTCTAATTACATTCCATATATCTAAGACTAACATATGTTCATTTATAACTTTGAACAGAGAGAGAGAGATCAAGTTATTGCTTAAGATTGAAATCCACATTAATATGTTTCTGCTGTAATCTCATGAAACGGATTGAAGTACACGGGGCCAGATCATGCATGAGGGAACTTCCATGGCAACATATGGGTGACAGATTCTATCAGTAAATCCAATTCCAGTGTCCTATGTGAGATATTATTTGTCAAATACAGCCAGCTGACTTCAACGTGACTATGAGTCTGTGTAGATCACTTAATTAACTTATCAGGTGGCTTGAACTATACTGATAGTGACCTTTAACACCGAGGGCGTTTCAATGGGGTGACAAAGATACCCTTGGTCTCACAGTCTGTATATCTGAATTAATTTTGAGTATCCTGCGTGGTGAAAATGCTATTCCATGCAAAACTTAATAATAACAGAAGATATTCTGAGTAAAGAAGTCCAATAATTTGAAGGGTCGTGTTCAGGCTAACTTGGATATTTGAGATGTGGTTGGGTGAGGTGATTTGATTCAACGGTGCTTGCAATAGTTTTTCACTACCTCTGTACATCGAATTGTACAGGATTTCATGACAATTACTCCCAAGGACATGTAATACCATGGGACTTAAAGTCAGTCAGAAATCTTCGTTTCCTGAGCAAACTTTAAAGACGATTGATAAACAAGAATGCACCACCTACCATTAAAGTATTTGAAATACTTAAAGTATTTGTCCTTCAGTAATTTCCGTTTATAAATACCGATACTATTTAATTGTTTTACTGGCAGTAAAAGGAACAAAACTGGTTGTACTTTCAAAACCTTACTAGAGCTTTAACAAGTAGCCTAGCACCCGTGAAGATCTGGATTAGAATTGATCTTCAGTAACCCATGCTTGTCGTAAGAGGCTACTAACGGGATCGGACGGTCAGGCTCAATGACTTCGTTCGCATCCTAATTGCATGGATCGATGCTCATACTGTTGATCACTGGATTGTTTTCTCCAGACTCGATTATCTACAGACCGCCGCCATATAGCTGGAATATTGCTGAGTGCGGCGTAAAACTAAACCCACTCACTACAAGGAGCCTAAATAAATGTTTTTTGTAATCTTCAGAAAAAGATTGGTACATTTTTCATTAAAAATCTGTGTTATATGTCCAGTTTATGGAAATCAACTTCAATTTTTTTTCATGTAGATTTCAGTCCGCTTCTTAAAAGTTGCTGAGATTTCAAATCGGATAAAAGAATACCAGTTATACTATAAATATTTGCTAGGATTCACTCAATTCTGCTCACATAATATGTGGTTGCCAGTTAAAGTTATAAGAGAACAGGCTTATCCTCAAATCATCTTTTGAATTGTTATAAAATTTATAGCATAGGAAATAAAAATGTTATCATATTTCCTAATCTATCATTCTAGCATATGTTTCTTCAAGTTCTGTTAAATCTTGATTCAGAATGTCCCATTTATCACCTAGGTGCGTAGTCTTACACGACCGCAGTGCATATAGCTCTGTGGGCTAATTATGGAAGCTGAATCATTTCAGTCCTCCTCCTCATCGCTTTTAATTATAGTTTTTAGCTGTCTTTTCAATCTGTTATCTATTAGGCTAAATAGAGCCTCATATAGTTAGACTTTAATAAAAGATAGAACCTTTTCTTTCCATTCAGCTACTTCAATCTATTGTAAACAAAGGGGAGATAACTCTCATTTTCTCGTTTTCTGTGTGGTGGAGTGTCCGATATCCAAGTTCAAACCTCATATCATAGTTTTTTTTAAATTTTAATTTTAATTATTTACTATGTTGTACACTCTAGTTGTATGTTTTTCAGTATTTCATGCCGTTATCTGGACTTATCTTGAGATAGAACAAAAATCATTAAGAAATACCATTTTTCATAGTTTTTGCCCGAAAAAGAGCCACTTAGCATCAACATCCAATGGAGGACTTTTTATATATTGCTTACATAACTATTGTCAGTGATATAAACACAAAACTATTTCTGTACCAATTTTTTTGAGGTTCAATGACTTTTCCACTAATTTTTCTGGACTACCAGTCTAAGTAAACCTAGGCCCAGTAATATTCGTTACACTGCTTATACTGAGTATAACAAACCCTAGTAGAAGGTCGCGCCAGGTAACCTTTTCAATTGACCAATCAGAACACAGCTTACCAAATCGCGAAAGTGGACATTCGCACATACCTTTTGAAAGTTTACCTCGAAAACGTTTGTACCCGAACGATTCCGAATGCTATTTTCCGGACGATTGCTTCCGTGCGATGCACATGCAGCACGCCACAACAGTGAGTAAACAGTAGGTCTGGGACGGGTAGGAAAAATTTGAATCGAGTACCTGCATGTACTTACCCGAATCGGAATCGAGTACCCGGAAATGTAAGGAATACATAGCTTCAGTTAACTTTCTGAATATTCAATCACGATTTGACAGATATTATAACAGAAAACCTCACAGAATGGCAATGAGACATTGAAACTGATCTTAGGCTATTTGATTAACGTCTGTTTATAACTAATATAAAGAGTAACACCATTACTTACATTGTTACTTAAAACACAGAACATTTGTTAAAACACAGAACTTTTCATTCCCGCTGTTACTGTGCTTTGACTACTCACTGCTCATGCGAGGATAAATTACCGTCGTTGATAATAACCTCCATTAACTGGACAATGCCAAAAATGTGTGTTGCGTCAATAATGAAAAGCCAGTAGACAACCACGTTCATGTGTGATGTTCTAACTGAACCTATAATGTTTTACATGCAGACTTCATATAAACTTGCATAGAATACAATTTGATTGATCGGTATACCAGATGATGGGGGAAAGGAAAACTGGAATGACTCTGAAGAAAAGGTGAGAGAATTTCTGAAAACTAAACTTGAAGTAGCGTCAAGCCGTGCCGACTGTATACCCATTGAACGTGCTCACCGCCTACCCACCAAGAGACACCCACGGCCCATAATTGTGAAATTCTCTGCTTTTAAAGATAGAGAATATGTCAGTAAAATAGCCAAGGAAAAACTTTCGGTTCGGGTATCCCCCGACTTCACCCAGGCCGTAAGGAACACACGGAGACAACTGGGGAAGTTTCTGCAAACATACAGAGAAAAGGGGGAAGATTGTTATATATCTTATGACAAACTCGTGGTTAATAACACGGTCTACACATATGACTGGGATAAGGACTCATTGCGTGAGGTAGGAAGACGGCGGATCCCCCCAGCGAGCCGTGCTTCACCCACTCTCTCGAGGGCAGGGGACCGGTCTGACACGCGACGAGAGTCGCCGGGCCAGTATAGCAGACGACGAGACTCTTTGGACAACTCACAGCATAGTTAGCGAGGTGGCCGAGGCCGGGCATCAGCAGCCCGTACGAAGCTAAGTACACATTTCATTATAGATGGAAAACTCAATAAGACAATATCAACAATTATAATACATTTCTATGTTGGAACGTAAAAGGCCTTAATTCTAAATTAAGTCAGTTGGCTAACCTCACAGGGTTATGTCAACAATTTAATGTCATCGCTTTCGTGGAGACGTGGGCAAAGAACCCAGTAGATTTTGCTACTCTGTTTCCAGGATATATCTCCTACCAGTGTGTGCGAGAACGCATCTACTCTGTCGGACGATTCAGTAGCGGTATCGCTGTGTATGTGAGACAGTCCATCGCATCAAGATTCACCCGTATACACGGCGAGTGGTCAGACTGTATATTTTTCAGAAGCGACATTATGAACGACCTCGCCAATAAACCCACGATATTTGGGTTCGTATATGTGACTGATACACAGAACTCCGTTGATGTAGGACTTTCAGGAATCGGACTCCTTGAGAGTAGACTATATACTTTAACCCGAGAACATCCTGATGCATCGCTTGTTTTATTTGGAGATTTTAATGCCCGTATAGGCGACAAACAGTCTTATATAGAACATGACTCCACTGAGTATTTACAAATTGAAGATATAGACTATGAGAGTGATCCATTTAACATTCCTAGATCATCCAAAGATAAAATAGTCAATTCAGAGGGATTAAAACTCCTTGATATATGCCGCAATTTTAACATACATGTTTTAAATGGTAGAAACGGGAACGATAAAAATGGAGAATTTACATTCATTGGACACCAAGGAAACAGTGTTGTGGATTATTGTTTGGTTTCCTCATGTTTATATAGATATTTCGAGAACTTTGATATTCTAGCGCAATCCGAATCGGACCACTTGCCTGTAATAGTAGATATGAAAACATCACATGACATGACACGTGACAGCAATCACTCCGAGCATGCGCGTGCAGAGGTACACAACATTGAGACAGAGCTATTGGACGCTAGCCGTAAGGGTGAGTTTATTCAATACATTTCAGATAATATTAATGAATTCAGCATAATATTTCATGATGTATTACATGACAGTGTTGAAGGTGCTATTACATCGCTGAATGACTTTATCCGTAGAGCCATGCATGCACCAGGTGGTTCGACCGTGAATGCGAACAGGCTAAAAGACATAAGTATGTTTTACTAAATAGATTCAGAAAATCAAATAACTCACTGCATTGTAAACATTATCTAAGGGCAAAGAAGGATTTTAAAACACTTTGTGATAGAAAGAAATCAGATAATGAAAAAAGCATTTTAAACGAAATTGTTGATGCTGCAAAGAAACAAGACTGTCGACATTTCTGGAAACCTATAAAGAAATATTGTTTTTGTAGGGAAAATATATCTGAAAATATATCAGTTGACGAATGGTTTAACTATTTCAAAAATCTGCTCGCTGGAGATACAAATAACATTGATAATTCCTTTGGGGAACATGTTCTTAGCTATATAAGTAATCACAACTTTAATGACTGTGAGGATTGTATTACTTCTGATGAATACCTTGGTAATCGTATAACTGATAACGAGATATTGAGTGCAGTAAAAAAGTCTGAAATGTGGAAAATCACCCGGGGTAGATGGCATTCAAGTTGAAGTTTTTAAAGAATGTATTTCTTTATTGCTTCCTTTTATGAATAGTCTGTTTAATCGAGTTCTACACAGCGGCGTTTTTCAAGATTCCTGGAATGTAGGATTGATTGTACCTCTGCATAAGTCGGGTGAAAGGGGTGATCCAAACAATTATAGAGGTATTGCATTATTGAATACACTAAACAAAATATTTACCACTATATTAGATAATCGCATTAAGGCTTGGATTTCCACTTGTGAACTTTTATCTGAGTGCCAAGCGGGATTTCGAGAAGAGTATTCAACTACGGACCATATATTTACTCTCAACAGTATTATCCATAAATATCTGCGGAAGAAAGGGGGGAAGTTTTATTGTCTTTTCGTAGATTTTAAGAAAGCGTTTGATTCCGTTAATAGGTCAAAACTGTTATATGTACTACTACAGTCAGGTATACATGGCAAACTCCAACGTCTTTTACGTAATATGTACACCAATGTGAGAGCATCTGTTAGAACCAGTAAATTTCAAATGAGTGATATATTTGATACATATGCCGGAGTGAGGCAAGGTTGCATTCTATCACCTGTACTTTTCCTGTTATATGTTGAAGAACTTGTTAAGGAAATGTTATTAAATGATACGAGAGGTGTATTTATTAACGAACATATCAGAGATCTTGCAATAATGCTATTTGCAGATGATGTCGTGATTCTTGCCGATTCTGTTGTCCAGTTACAATGCAAGATAGATACTCTAAATGAATATTGTTTGAAATGGGGTCTTCAGATAAATATTAGTAAAACTAAAGTAATGGTATTTAAAAATGGGGGTAAAATCTCTAAAAGTGAAAAATGGTTCCTTAATGGCAAAAAAATTGGAGGTGGTGTCATATTACAAATATTTAGGTATTATATTTTCGTGTAGAAATATATTCTCCAGAGCCTGTGAAACATTATCTATGCAAGCTGAACGAGCCCTACATGTCATAAAGAAATTCATATGCAAATATAAAGAATTACCGATCCATGCATCATTTAAACTGTTTGATGGAAAAATTCAACCAATTTTGTTGTACGGCTCTGAAATATGGGGCATTAACATAAACAAGAATATTGAAAAGGTACCTTCAAAGTTCTGTAAGTTCTTGTTGCGTGTTGGCTACAGAACTGCGAACAAGGTTATTTTAGCTGAATGTGGACGTTTTCCACTGTTTATTAACGCCCGATGTCGGGTTATTTCATATTGGCTAAGATTGATGAGACAACCAATTTCACGATATTCAAGATGTAGTTATGAAATGCTTAAAACACTAGATGATCCCGGAGATATTAATTGGGTTTCATTCGTTAGAACTATTCTTTTTAGTCATGGCTTTGGAAATGTATGGATCGCCCAAAATGTAAGTAATACACAATATTTCATCAAATTATTCAAGCAGAGATGCAAAGACATTTATCAACAGGACTGGTATAATGAAATAACGTCATCAACCTGTGTCAACTTTTATTCAGAATATAAATATTGTATTAATACAGAAATTTACCGCTTACTAAATTTAGATGTAACGCTTACAACTTCAAAGTCCAAGCGGCGCGATTTGCCAAAACTTCAAATGCAATAGATATCCAATGTCCATTCTGCAATTTATCGCAAGAAGATGAGTGCCATGTATTACTTGTATGCCCGAAATATTTAGAAATAAGAGAAACATATTTGCCTTATTTTTTCTATAACCAACCGTCGAGACATAAATTCTGTATGCTACTTCGCACAGAAAACATTGACTTGTTGTTTAAGCTAGCCCTTGAGTTGTACCACATACTTATGTTGAGAGAAAAAATGTAAATTGTGAATGGGTGTTTATGGATTTATTGATGTTCCTATAACTCGCGTATTTACAGGTTGCGCATAACTGCACTGCTATTATTGTACACATGTACTATAGGCCTCAGGGCCACATATACAAATAAATATGTCTGTCTGTCTGTCAATTTGATTGATGCATTTACTCACTGGAGAATTCTGTACGAGATATACAGACAGGCAAACTGTAAGCAATATAGCAAAATGCTTGGCTCGCATCTGAGAAGACTGGTCATTTTGCTCTGTTGCGCAACTCGGTTGCATTACAGTTTCCCTATTAAATGAAAAACAAAACTATTGTTAAATCGATATTCTAAAATTGTATCTATCTTCATTGGAATAACTCTATGCTGATTATTATTTGTTAAACTATAAAATGTATATGTTACGTGAGTTCTGCTTCTATTTCTGATCATCTTTCTTCTTATTGTAATGATAACCAGTCGAACATTGTATTTGCAAATCAGAATGTTAATTCCTTAGTTTTAATTGATATTCCCAACACATACAATCATTTAATTGCAATCTCTTTAATAGTCAATGTATTCATGTTAAACGCAAATGTAAAAGCTGTGTTTCATGAAATTGAAATAAAATAGAAACTAAAGACAAAATTCAATGTACATGTAATCTTAAAAGCTTGATAAGCAATGAACAAAATACACAATGTAATGAACACGTTTATTGTTTAGGTTGTGTTTTAGTGCAAGCTGTTTTTGCATTGACCTTGTACAGCTTCCGCAGTAGATTGACATATTAGATTGAAAAACCGTATGGGTCTTCAAATTTGTAACTGTGTTAAATTATGAGATTAAGTATATCCTGATCTTGGCGCGTCAGCTTCATAAGGGATGAAGCCCAGGAGTAGCGCAAGTCCCACACCTTCACCACTTCAGTAGAATTCACCAGCAGGATCTAACACTGATAAATCTAAAAACCATAAGCAGACTGTACTATAAATTTCAGACATGATACCACAGAGTCGGCATTTGGTTCTCTTGCCATTTGCATCAAGCTCAAAATGAGCCCAAACACTCAACTTAGCATGCGTGTCGTCCATATTGCTCTAGGTTAGAGTTACCTGCCCTAACCGGGTACTCGATTCCTTGAAATAGGACTCGATTCCAGCTGTACCCGACCCGGATTCGAGTACCCGAGTATCCGTCCCAGCCCTAGTAAACAGTCGCTGAAAATAACGTTTTCGTCAATAATCAAGGATGTCAGCTTGCGGAAATATTAGCTAATGGTAACCATGTCATCAGAAAGCCATAAGCGTATAAATTGCAGGTCAAATATCGGTGTTGTATCCGCATTATCGTTTGTTGAGAGATCAGTCTCAGTGACCGAGGAAGTTTGTAAGTCCCGCCGAACCCTAAAAAGTAGCCGTTGTCTGATTGAATAAATCCGTTCGGGCGACTTACATTTTGTTGGGCGGCCATAGGTCGTTCAACGGTTAGCTGACGCGACCTTCTACTAGGGTTTGTTAGACTCAGTATAGCAGTGTAACGAATAATACTGAGCCTAAGTTTACTTAGACTGACTGACTACATGGGTTGCTCGAGATCAGTCACTTTGTTTATGAGCAAGTTAGGACATCTGTGAGTTACCCTACGATCTGTAGGTTATAGGTTTGAAAAACCAATCACTCATTTTTTTTACTTCAGGTAAAGTGATCCCAAAGTACACGTAGTGCAACCTTCATGACATCTTGTCTCAAAGTGACGAGATCACCCCGCAGCAACTCCACCTCTCTGCTCCACCTCCCCAAACCGCTAATACCCAGTCATAAAATCAATACTGACTTCTATTTGGACCACATCTCAAGTCTTCGTTGGCAAGATTACATAACACTTTTTCAAGTCGTCTTATCTAACAACCATGATATACTGAACAGCAAAAGAAACGCAAGTTTCGAAAATGAAATTCCATGAAGGTAAGCGTTCATGGTTATGGAACGTTCATGGTAAAGTGACGTAATGATCCCAGATGAGATGATGTCATGCAATTTGACGTCCATACGAACCATTCGCACAAACACACCAACAGTGCAGCAAAACCATAATTTTAGCACGTGCGTCGACGGTTCTGGATGGAAAGCATGAATTTCACTCTGAGGTATTCTTTATAAAGGTTTGTGTCAAAAAACAGTTCAGTATTGACACTAGGAGGTGTAAACGCCACACAAACGATGCCTAGACTAACGACTGAGCAGAGGGGAGTGGCCATGGGAAAGTTGCACGGAGGTAGCTCTGCAATCGCTGTAGCTAGGCAATTGGGCTGTCATCTTACCACATTACACGACTTGCTCAACGTCATCAGCAAACCGGGGTTGCTGCTGATCGTCCCCGTACCGGACGGCACCTCATACGCAGGATCGGTCACTCATCTAAAGAACCGAACTCAAGCAGAAACAGTAACAGCAGTCTTAGTTCTTGGGTCAAGTGGAGCAGTTCCCAGCGATACGATTAGACGTCGTCTTCGGGCTGCTGGAATCCACTGCCGACGACCATATGTGGGGCCAGTTTTGACACGTCAACAACGCAAGCAGACCTCACACAGCAAGGGTGTTGATGGATCATCTGGCTCAGAACAACGTTAACATTTTTCCATAGCCGTCTCTTTCCCGGATTTGGCTCCCTTTGAACATTCTGGGACGAAATTGGACGGAGGATTGGGGCATGTAGACAGCCACTCACACTTGCACAATTGGAATACAGATTGGTGTTTGAGCGGAACCAGTTGCCTCAGGCAGCCTTCCAGACTCTAGTGAACTCAATGAGGCCACGTTGCACGGCCTGTGTGCAAGCTTAAGGTGGCTTTTCGCGCTATTAAAGAGATTGTCACTTTTCGCGTTCAGGGGTATCTCCATTTGACGGACTGTGATCAATTTGAACTTATTGCAATTCAATGTCAACAGCAACTTTCAACTGTTAAATTGACAGTGTTTTCTATAGAATAAATGATTCGACATGACTTTGGTGGTTTTCTATTAAAAAACTTGACAAAAAGCCAGACTTGCGTTACTTTTGCTGTTCAGTATACATACAATACAAGTGCCCCCGATCTCAATATATTTGGAACTAGCTGTGCACTTGTCTCCAAGCTGTGCACTTGACGGATCTCCAAGGTAAGCAATATCGTTTGGTATATCATATAGTCGAAATTTGGAGAAAATAAATGAATTTAGAAGAAAAACATCAAAGCAACACATAGCAAAGAATTATGTTACAAAAGAGGCAGCATTAGGCTATCGTACGATCAAGCTAAAAGAATAATAATAAAAATAATTTTGTTTAAAAAATGTGGCACGTTTTGGGGATTTCGTTTTCAATATCATCATCAAATTTCATTACCTTTCATTGGTATACTATATATTATAATATATCAAATAACTATAGACATACCCAGTCCAGGTCTTTGCTGAGATATAGGTGATCAACCAGCAATGCTTACAAAGACACAAACTGGACTCTTTGCTGGTAAGGCACAAGCAAATGGTAGCCGTACGATTGGGTTGTATAGCGCAGGCAGAATTATGACTTATGACTTTAGTGCACAAAGAAAAATGTCTGCAATGATATGATTATGGAAGTTTCATTCCTTTTACACTCGAAACCGTTAGAGCTTTAAATACACTTGGTAAGGTCGTTCATAAACAGATTTGTACTAAAGTTATTCTATTTGCTCAGCTATGCCAAAAAAAGCACAAAAAAGCATCATAAATATTTTAAAAAGTGTTTTGATTGTGACTTATAATTCACAAACATTGAGATTGTGTTGTCTAACTAGAACTTTATTTGTGGCACAGTGAAATATAATATACACTAGACGCCAAAAGAAACGCTACCCTCCTACATTTATGAATTACTTTAAAACTATCAAAGATACGTTAGAAGGTATTAGTTTACAAGAAAGCTTAACAACACACCTTTATGCAAATCACGAAACAAAAATCTCAAATGCATTCCTATTTAGGTGAAATGCATCTTATTTAGAAGGGTTAAATTGTCCTATTTTCGTCCATGCCGAAAAAACCAATAACAGTGATTTAGATTTCCAAAACAAAGGTTGAAATTAAATTCTGCTTTGAGACAAAGATGAACCATTTAAAGAAACCATTTTTCAACTATTAAAAGAAGAAATAACTGTGTGTACAATTGTAAAATAATCATTCCTATGATTTCAGTCTTTTAAAACATTTTCTGCTGATTTGGATTAGTGAAAACAAGTAAAACGTGTCTTTGATATTGTTGAAAAATGTTTAGGAACATCTAAAATTATCTTTGTTAACATTTTTGCTTTCAAAGTAACATTTTTCCATAGCAATGTCAGTCGTCAAAGTGCAGCAATATTCAAGCAGTATCTGCATCCATTTCACATGTAGAATGATTCTATAGGGTATGAAGAGAGCCTAGAATACATGATTTGATACACAAGTACGAGAAATATGCCACGATTAACAGCTGAAGAGAGAGAAAGAGCCTTTGGGATGGTGCAGATGGGGTCGACATACAATGCTGTTGCCAACGCCCTCGGATGCCATCGTATCACGGTTATAAGACTTATTCAGGGCTTAAGACAGACTGGGGTCACCGTAGACAGACCAAGAAGTGGACGTCCACGCATCACAACGCCAGCTGAAGATAGGTACCCCCGTCACTGGGATAGGAGGGTAACGTTTCTTTTGGCGCTTGGTGTATACATGCCAACTTATATTGGGCTGATTTAGGAGAGTGAGTGAATTACATCGACAGTATTTCAGCCATATCTTTACTACATAATACATAAAGTTAACTTTTAAAAAAATCTAGTCAACGAGGGACAGTAAAAGAACTAAATTATTACAGATATAGATATAAACCTGTCAACGAGGGACAGTAAAATCAACTACATTCTCACATAAAGATGTAAAACAAGAATGTAAATCTAAGACCTTTTAACTATTGAAAACAATACAATATAAGAACAGGCTATAGATCATCAACAACTGAAGGGAGATAACCATACTAGGGACCATGGGACTTTGAGTAATTTTGCTACCTGCATGGACCTTAGTAGTATAGGGAATGGCGGTAAGGTGACAGGTCCCCTATAAGCGATATTTTTGCGAACTCTGGATCCTGTCAGAGTGAAAAATACGGGTCATCATTCGACGTCCATGCAAAAATCGTTCCCTTTTTAGAGGTAAGATATTATTAGAAGTATAAACGAAGATGAACGTGCAAAGAGAAATTGAGATACCAGAATGTATCATTGGGTTGGTATGGAATGGTGTATGGATTCCTGAGAGCTAAGCGTACTAAAAAAATATTGGCCATAGCGGGAAGAGAGACAGACATTCTGGTTTGATGTAAGTGGGCAGGACAGAGTTCCAGTAGAGTTGTGCTTAAAGATGGGACCGTTGTTTGGGCAAACCAAGAATTGGAGCTTGCATTAAAAGAGAAATCTCACTATGCTGAATCATTCGTGGACGGGGAACGGAAAATTAGCTGGATAATGAGAGACATTGGCAGGTTCGACACTCGGATTTAGAGTTTTCGTAGAACCAGCCCAAACTTTCCGGTAAGACAGAAAAAAGATAACTTGTTATCCGACCACTTTAACGGTTTTACCGAATACCATACAACCATCTGATTATTTTATGGATTTAGATTGACATCGAGGAAACAGTTCAGCGTCATATGATCTCTTTGGTTTTGGAAAGAAACGCTTGCCTGTCCTGTTGTCTGCCCTGTTCTATAAGTTTTTTCTCGTCTTCGCCGATGTCACTCATCTTGTGGACCTTGGTTCGAATCTCTTGTTTCAACCTGTGGTACTTGGCGAGTTCTGCTAAGACCAGACGGAACTCTTCCTCTGTGATCATCGATCATGTTCAACTTGGCTTCAGCTAGAACCCTAATCTCATCGTGCTTCAGTGCTTTACGTCGCAGACGACCTGAAATGAATTTGAGAGCTATTACCACCAGCCCCGATACCCCGGCTACTATTTCCAACACGAGGACAGCGGGCATGACTACAATGGTTGACAATAGACCGATGCGGATCGCACCGAGTCCCATCCTGGCTGTTATGAGCGCTGAATCCACGCTGTTGATGGCATTCACGCCTCAGTGGTACTTATTGTGCAATGCGCTTCATGCATCTCGTTCTTGTTCTAGTTGGCGTTTGATCTTGCTTATCTGTCGCAGACGAAATCCGGCCACGGTTTCAAGTGTTTTGGCAACGTTCCCATGGTGGCATACAATCCCATCTTCATATATTAATATAAGTTAGAAAGTAATATTTAATTGGTTTTCCGTCAGTTTCTGATTGATGTACTTGAGGTTGATAAAGTTTAGGTTTTCGTGCAAGTAAATAGGTGAGAGCTGAATGAAATCTGTTTCATCAACATGAACCCTGTCGAGGCTTGTTGATGGTATCAGCCCTGGTCTTATGAAAATACGGCAACGTTGGTGCGTGTGTTGATGGCTTCAGTTTATCGTCAACCCATTCAAGAGTGCCAGATTTTCCGAGGGAACGTTGACGAGATAAACTTCTATTATGAGCGTAGTGTGCAACTTTATAGCGAAATTTGAGTCGAGAAAATGCAGTTGGTAATTGGGTATGTTGGACAGCAAAGACGCATTCGAGTTGACTGGAGCTAAAATGTTGCCCGTGTGACCCGGTATTTGCAATACCTGTATGGTATTATCGATTTTTCATCGTGAAAGACGTGAGAAGGATCCTGTTGTTGATGATTTCAGAGAAGTAACCATTTTTTACAAATATGAACGATGCCGAGGTGAGGGTGATATCCATCAACCAGTCGATTTTTTGTGAAACTTCTTGCCGCACATACACATTGATTTGCAAGTGAAAGGCGTATAATGTATTTTCCGTGCCGGTTCAATGGAATCCTTGCGTGTCCCCGAGGTTGGTGAGTGCTACGGTGGCGCAATTTGCAACATCCATTGGCTATGATTAATTTCATGAAATAATTTTCAATTGGTTTTGCGACAGTCTGTCGGGCGTGCACTTGAGGCTGATGAGATGTATGCGATTGGGCAAGAAAATTTTGGCTAGTGAAATTTTTGCTTTCGAGGTCACTGGAGACTTGTGTAAGACTTCACGTCTACCTGCACGTAAATTGAGCAGATGTGATATTGCTGCTGCTTGGACCAACGGAGTTTGATCCTTTTCACGATTTTGACATCCTCTTTGTCCGCTGATGGTGCCTCTCAGAGATACACTTCCATGTAAATCGTCGAATTCGGAGGTATGCTTTCCAGGATTCTGACCATGCCATCGAATTCCGACACCAGCTGCAAACTGATGTTTTGTATCGCGGGTTTACTTGATAGCATATGACACTCCTTCCCTGCGATGGTACGTAAGCCACGAGTAGAATCCCGCTGTTGATGACTTTGGTGACGTGATGATCCTTGTTCTCAATAAACACACAGGGAGAAATGAGAGCGATATTCAACAGCCAGTTTGTTTTAGGCGAGATCATCATCCACTAGTTGTCATCAGTGTAGACGAGATTGTACGTGGTTTTTTGGAGGTACCCCGAGTCTCGAAGTCAAATGCTGCGACTATCGCCATTTGGTTTTGTCATAGTTGTTGCATATGAGATTGTATTGCATGTTGATTTCATCCCCAGTCTTGACTAAATCTCCTAGGCTGCTGACGCCACCGCTGCTGTCACCACTGGGCACTTCGGTGCGTTTGTACACGTTTTTCAGTTGCAAGGCGTACAGCTTGCCTTCGGTTCTGGGTTCATTGAACCCTCGTGTGTCCCCAAGGTCCAAGAGCATTAACGTGGCGCATTTTCTGACACGATGCGCGTTTCCGTGACCTTAAGCCTGCGTCATCGTTTTACGTGCAGTGTCATTCTGAAATATCCTATGTGTATCCTATGTGCATATAATGATGCACTTAGGACTAAAACTAGATCCTTTCCGAAGATTAAAGGAACCGCTCGGAGTCAAAGCCATCAGTGATGATCATGAACAATCTAAGCACGACCGATCAAAACCAAACACTGCTGGTTCGATTCCCCAAACTTGGTGAGAACGACGTCATCATACCTGGAACGGCACGCCTGGCTTTTCACATCACTTTGGATTCTGAGAATGACAAACGCACGATCATGGACATCAAACGACCATCAAAATCAGCGGGAACGAGGTGCTCAGCATCGATGACAGCGACATGCTTTTCACATATGTGGACCTCTGGAGACACTCGTACGAACGTTGTATAAAGGACTTTGTTGGGCAACTGTCATGTGAATAACATACATGTAGCAATAGCTCATATGCAAGACGAGCTTGATCAAATGGCACTGAAAGATAGAGCCATTGCCGAAGCATACAGGAACCGGTTTTGCATTCCGCTCGACTTCGAGTTGCTCGATGGGCACATGCCTTTTACCAGGCCACGCTGTGTGACAGGCTGGAATACGAACTCACGTTCAATGAAGACAGCAAAGACCAGACGGCACTGAGGCTAGCTACATCGATGACAACATCTCGCAGGACTTCGACATGGTCACGAGCCCAGAAGTGGCTCGGCAGATTTGCAACCAGTACTTGGGCAAGCTGTCCATCCTGTACGATCTTGTTTTGCGGCACCGGAAGATTGTCAAGGGCAACAGAGACACGCTTTGGAACATCAACCTGAACATGACGGCCCGATCGATGAAAGGCATTCTGATCATTCCCATGGAGGAATACCAACCGTTACAAAGAAGCAGCAAAAAGACTTGGAACCCCAAGATCATGAAAGTGGATGTGACCTTTGAAGGCATGCCAAACCAGCTGTTCAACCAAGGCATGCGACCTCACGAACAGTGGGATGAGATCCGAAAACTGCTGGCAATCAAGCGCGCACCATAAATCAACACAGTTGTCAAGGATCTTCAACTCCACGACATAACGATCGGGACTAAGGGATCACAATCAAAATCACCAAGACGGCGCAAGAGGCCAGCAAGTTAAATTTATATATGCATGTGATAATGGACGCGCAACTCAATATAGACAATGGAAGATTCGTGCAAGCGATTTATTGATCTGCCTCATGGTCCGCACTGCACCATCGTGTGCGGTCAGATGGCGTGCGGAAAAATGGTGTTCATGCTGGACATTCTGGAAGGATACTATTGGAACGTTTTTGATCACATCGTCATTCTCTGCCCGACATTGCACATGAACAAAACTTACAGAGAGAGAGAGTGGTTAATGAACGACAACGACATGCACAAAATCGATCCGGGAACCCGTCTGCAGAACTGTTGGCATGCTTATCACGACAGGTTTAAAGGAGAGTCGATGCTGTTTGTCGTAGACGACTACAGCGCCAACAAAGAAATGGTCAAAAACGAGACATGCTGTCATACCTGGCCTTTTCCAGCTGGCACGCCAAACACAGCGTGTGGGTCCTGACGCAAAAATTCAACTGCTCAAAGACCTGCAGGAACAGACGCGATGGGTCGCCCTGTTTCACTGCAAGGACCAGGATTCCTTTGAAGAATTCCTGGGGAAAATAACGCGGTCCTGACCAAACAGCAGCGTGACCGCATGAAAAAACTGCTGGACGAAAAGAAACACGCCAAACTCATACTGAAAACTGACCAACCCGTGGTATGGGGTTTTGGTCTTAGCAACTGTACCTGTGCGAAGACCTCGACGTGGATCCATTCATCACTCATGCAAGCTGTACCACCAGTACGGCATGTTCCTAGCTCCGCTGACTACGGTGATCATCATGGCGAAACATTGCCGATTAAAAGATTTAAATAATAATAATATTAATAATATAGAAGATGTCAATGGTGGATGCTGCCCCCGACGACAAACAAAAGACGACTACCGAGGAGGATCAGTCGCAACCAGTGATTGATGCAGTAACAAGACAAGTCGTCAATGGAACCCATACGCCAAAGTGGCAGCATGCATCACAATAATCACTCCATTGATATACAAATCAAACCATCATCATCACCGCTGCTGCCCAGGATGCCACCGCCACAACAACAGTTAGAAGTAAACCCATAATAATATCATATCATAAAATTAATACTTTTTTATTATTTATTGTATTTTTTTGTTTCATATACACAATGTCGACCATCGACAGAAAAAACATTTGTCAACGATGCGTATAATGCCACTATGGTCAGCGGACTGGCCATAGGCTTGATCACCAAAGAACCTGCGCCCAAACTCGATTTCAACTAGCAATAGATGTGCATGCTCGTGTTCGTCAAGTAAGGCATCATTGAAATAATATAAATCGATATATTAATATTATAGAGATGGCCTGTATTGCAATGATGGTCGATGGGGCGTTAGTCAATGCCATGGCATTTTCAGGCAGCAATTATTTCTTGTCTTATTTACGAACATCTAACAGCCGAGATAGAGGTGGAACGGAAACGTCAGGATTTAACTCTAGAGCAATTGCAAGCCGCACAAGCCGAATACAGGAAAAAACGCATGCAGAGAATGGATTTCATCACCGACCAGCTCCGGCAGGATCATCACGCCTTGCACACATTCAACAGCAAAAAAGCCAAAACGTGCGGTAGGAAAAGCACAACCGAGTATAGCGCTGTACACATGTTGACGATAAGAAATACCCACATCGTCAACTAAACGTGATTGGTGTGCGGCGCCAGAGTGAAGTGCCACTATCGTGTGTGCAAGGCCCATGGCGGCGATGCCTTCACGTTCAAACTCATCTATGAAAAGAAAAAACAGTACATGCACGAATGCTGGCGGCTCCGCAAAATACAACTTTGAATTAATTAATTTTTTATAATTTTTGTTCCCACATGTATGTATAAAACCGTTCGTCAATCTGTGAGACATTCATTTCACTCAAAATCATATCGAACTGTTAGACGTTCGTTTCACTCAAAGGCATAATGAACTGTTAGATGTTCATTTCACTCGAAGGCATAGCAAACTGTTAGACGTTCGTTTCACTTGCAGCCATAACGAACTGTTAGACATTCGTTTCACTCAAAGGCATAGCGAACTGCTGGACATTCGTTTTCACTCGCGAATACGAAAAGCACAACCATGACGATGACTACTACTACGGTCGGAGCATTCAAAGCAATCACTAGAGAGCGCGAATTGATGGGATATTCTTGCATGAGGAAATCTCAACTGTTGCACTTACTCAACATCTAATACATCAAACCCTTAACCGTGAAGCAGTTGAAGCGCTGAGCCAGAGACATCAGCTTACGCAGGTACTCCAGGCTTCGCAGAGCCGAGCTGATCGCATTGCTGGAAGAGAGCAAGCCTGGCGGTAAACTGAGATTCGTGCCCACAGACCACCAGAGCATGTCGATCCTTAACAGCCGTTTCTCCTACTCCACGACAGTCTTCTTTGTGTGCTTCCAACAGGTCGGTTCGACTATAACCGTGAAGGCATCGTTCACAGAAGTGTGTTTCTTCTCCAGTATGTTTCGACTGATCTCTTGAAAGTCTGCTCAGACTTTGAACTTTTGTATAATGAACCTTGTCATCTTTTTCGATTAGGAATGTATTGATCCTGGGAATGTGGTCGGGGGCATCGCTTATTCTATGCACAATCGTTCAATTACCATCGTGTCCGAAGATGTTGATGGCCAAATTGTTTTGTTTTTTGACCTTTGAAATTTGAGAGATCGGGGTAGGTTCGTCTATACCATCCCAGTTAATCCAAAGTACCATCTGCCTTTGAATGGCATGTAGTTTGTGACATCCAAATAAATGGTGTCAATACTTCCCACCACCCATCCGGAACCCCTGTGAGTCCATCGTTCCAATGATTCCTGTATTTTTTCATAACGACGTATCGATGGTCGAATAGATAGAGTGGGATTGAATGATGACTTCTTGTTTGCGTCTGAAATAAGGCTCGATGTACTACCATCTGCCTGTTCTTTTTCTAGTGACATTTTTCGTCATATGAGCGAAATATTCTCAAGCACGATGTTAAATCCAATTTCACCTCACCTAGTGACACTTTGATTGTCAACTGGTATTTAATGCTTTTCAAATCCTCCAACTCATCACTGATTTTGTTGGCGATCAGGGGTTTAAGTTTACTAATATCAATATTAGACTAGACAGTCATCCACCAGCCTTTAAGATACTTACCTACAGTGTGGTCTGTGGGCACGAATCATAATGAGATCGGTTTGCTGTCTTCCAGTAATGTTGGTACAGTAACAGTTGGTCCTTTTTTCGGAATAACCCTTGAATATCTCAATATTCGGCCGTGCATTTCGTGCCACAGGTCTGGACTTTACCCAGAAGCACGAATTTGCAACGATAAGGAGCGGGTCTCATCTTTGTTACATATATATTCACATAAATATATTTTTTAATGTAATTGTTTGGCGATTAAGACCATCGTAGCGAGACCTAACACCACGAAGATCAACTCGCGTTTTTTCTGATTCAGGGAAGGTGTGTAGTATTCCGATAGGTTGGGCTCATCTCCGAGGGGTTCCCGTTGTTTTCCCGTGACGAGATAATACTCGTGCATGGCCTCGTTTACGTCCTGAAACGTTCGTATGGCGTGACCTTCTCGTTGGAGTTGATCGTGAATAAAATCCATTCTTTGCATTTGTTTTTTCGCGTAGTAGGCTTGCACGGCTTGTAATTTCTCCACGGCTAAATCGTGGCATTTCTGTTCCGCTTTGGATGTTCGTAATGTAGAAAAAAGGTAATTGCTACCCGAAAAAGTGAAGGGGTTGACTAAAGCCCCACCGACCATTGGGCAATCGTGGCCATTTTTTGTGTTTTATAGTGGTTCTTTACTTTGTTTTCCGGAATGATGCCTTGCTTGATGAGCATATCTTTGGTGGTTATCGCTAGTCCCAAATCCAGGACCAGCATGCCCATGCCCTACGCATTGAAATTGACGTAGGGCTGAATAAATATCGAGCACATCAAAGTCCACCCCCCAACGCGATTGAACAACCCTTTCTCGATCAATCTCTACATGATGATAATATACTGTAAAGGTTTCAATTTTTTATAAGGAGATAATACCATGTCGAGAGGTACGACGAGCAATTCCATTCAATATAATGAATATGTTCTTAACCTTTTTTTTATTTTTGATGAGTCTACACATCTAATTAAACATCATTGTTAGAATGTTTTAGTTTCACTGAGAAATATCCTTAAACGTGTAACACTATTTTAATTTCGGTGCGATCCTTGTTTATATGGGTTGTACCGCTCCACGTCCTGTCATTGAAGCCTTATGGAGAGCAAACGACCCAGCCCGTGTGATATATAAATATGTATTTTCATAAACCTTACAGTCGCATTTGTAGAAGAATAATTATGTAACAATGTAAAACATTATGAAGACCGCGCCGAATCGCTTACGTTGGGCCAGTCTCTTCTTATATACGAATATGCACGTTTGTTGACAAACAAGAGAAAAGTCCGGTCACGTGATATGCATATGAGCCTGTGGCAGTGATTTTATGCTAAGTCATTGATGCGCCGGAGAGTGCGTGTCGCGATGCCTAGTGTTAAATCATACAGATTTCGATATTATTCTGTCAACAATTAAGGAAAACACCACAAATCATGTGATCTTTTTCAATTAAAAAATGGCATACCATCAAATAATGCAGTTACTTTGTTCCAGTAGTATATGATTATCGAAACCAGTTTTTCTGTAACTTATATACTGAGTCAAAAAAGAAACTTCACATTCTTTCTTCAGGGCACTATAAAAGAACAAGAGATGGTAAGATGGTGAAATTGTTATTATTTCATTGCTGAGATCTGTGTGATGTACTCGATACACTGACAGTGCCATAATCAGTTCCATTAGGCTACACCGCCGTTCCAAAACATGGGTATACAGAATGTCAAGTCACAAGAATAAAAATGCGAAATTTCTCAGTTCAGTATTGTGTATGGCCGCCCCGCGCATTCACCACTGCCAAACACCGTCTCCTCATCGACTGCCTGATGCTTGTGAACACGTGGTTGGGGATTCTGCGCCATTGCTCTTGCAAGGCAGCGCCAAGTTCCTGCAAATTCTGAGGTCGGTTCCTAAGACCACGAAGCCTTCTCCCAAGTGCATCCCAAACGTGCTCTATTGGATTAAGGTCAGGGGACCTCGATGGCCAGTCCATGACGTTGATTCTAGCGTTTTGAAGGAAATTTCGTGTCAACATCGCGGTATGCGGCCGAGCTTTATCACTCTGGAACTGTAGACCTGGGCCATGAGCCGCCATGAAAGGAACGAGTTCAGGGGTGAGCACCTGGTCGCGGTAAGCAACAGCTGTGAGGTTTCCACGGATGACCAGAGTCAGGAACGGTTGTTCCCGCAGAAAGCACCCCACACCATGCAACTTCCGCCCCCGAATCTGTCGACTTCCTGTACACAACATTGGGCACACCGTTCACGACGTCGTCTCCAGACTCTATGCCTACCGTCCGCGAATCTGAGGGTAAACCTGGATTCATCGCTAAAGACGACTCGATTCCAGTCTCTCTGGGTCCATTGGAGGTGACGTTGGGCCCACAGCAGACGCTGACGTTGATGAAACGGCGTCAATATTGGCCCACGATATGGACGTCGAGAATGGAGATTGGCAACCCGCAACCGATTGCGAATGGTCTGTGAGGACAGTCGACCTCTAAACATCTCAGCCCTGGTTCCTGTAGCCGGTCTTCTGCTCGTGACGTCAAACGTGGACGACCCGACCTTGGGCGATCAGAATTGGTGCCAGTTTGTTGTAGACGACCTCACAAGTCATACACAGTACGACGGCTGCATCCCATTGCTCTTGCGACGTCAATAACTGATCTTCCCGCTTGCAACATGCCAACGGCACATTCACGTTGCACATTTGACAATCGTGGCATTTCAAGTACCGTTAGAACTGTGGTTTAAAAGTGTTTTTTTCAATTCTTGAGGCCAATGCAAACACGTGCATCTGAAGAAAACTTCGATGCAAAGATCACGTGATCGACTGCACGTGCAAAACCTGATTTGGCACTAACGTCATTTGCACGACGAATGGATGGGTTTGAGTGGGTTTTGCTAGAGTCGACATATAGGGATCCCATTTCGGATACATAGATGTATCATCAGAGAAAGATTATTCATTATTTCTCAAATTACATTTTGTGAAGTTTCTTTTTTGACTCAGTATATATTCATTTTTTCTCTCATCAACACCATGTGTGTTTTAAACACTACAGGTTGGAGCGAGCGTCGTTCCCCGGCCGCGTCATACCAAAAGGCGTTAAAATATTGACTTGTTGGTCCCTGCCTGGCACATGGTTCGTTTTCATTAGGCCACGGAGCCGATCAAAGCTACGAGAGCCTAATGTGCAAACGTGGGTGTGCGATTGCCTGGTTACCGACCCTCAGACAGGCGTTTTTATTATGAGCTGGGTTTTTTCTGTAAAATATGTTCATTTCCGAGACTAGTTGTTCGTCTAATCACCCGCCTCAAACTCTACATACACATATCTGCTCCCTACCTGATTCATGATAAATTTTACTTCATGCAATATTCGGATATACGAGTATATATCCGGGTATATGCTCATTTTTCGACATATGGTTGTCTGCAACAATCAGAATCTCCTACCAGGATATGGTTATTATGTGCAGTTCGTTCCGACAAAAAAACCCACAAAAACATAATGTAGTTGAAATCCATATGTGACACAATAGATGATATTCATTTTTACTTGACAACACAGCTTCGAATATGCATATAGAATAGAATCAATATAAAATATAGTAATGTCCGAAGATTGTAATTCACATACACGTCCATGTGTATGAAACACTAGTCTCTGAGTCTCAAATGCTAAAGCAGTTTGAGGGAATATTTCATGCCAATTTGATATATAATGAAAGTATATTGTGTAGTTGTACATGGCTGAGATAAAAAATTGTGAATTAAAATCTGTTTGACAGGAGAATACATATAATCCATCAGGTATATCAGGTGTAGTTTCGTTTTGTGCAGCCGTATGTTTAGCTTCCATGAATCGCAATAGTCCTCAAATGAGTTCAAAGCATCTTGTAGTCCCTTTGATGATTCATCAAATAATATTGTATCACCTGCATATAATAAAATGAACAACTGTACAGATATCACCAAATCTTCGTCTTCAATATAGTTTAGATTTACACCATTACAGTCTGAAGTAAGTAAATGAGTTTCAATATCATTTATGAAAATGGAGAATAGTAAAGGTGACAGATTTTCCCCTTGTCTGACGCCGTTGTTACATGAGAAGTAGTTTGATACATCATTATTACATTGTACAAGTGATTTGATATTGCTATACATTGATTTGACAAGATTCAGGAATTTGCCCTCTATACCAATCGTTTGCATTGGTTTGTCATCCTCTTTATTTTGATTACCATTTAAAATTTTGCAAAACTCTTTCGGATCATGTTTCTGTTTTTCTCTCAACACTTTATCTAATCCTTCTTTGTACAATTCATCTTTTTATAATTCTTAGATTCAAGTCTATAAACGCGTTTGTTATAAACAGAATTAATTTTTTTCAATCGCCGTTTGGTTTTATTAAATCTTTTCCTAGCATTATGGCACGCTACACTAAACCACGGTTTAGATTTGTTAACATTTTTCTTGCTTCTTTCTCTCTGACTTCGGACTCCGAAAGTTGCTCGTGCAGCCTGTGTCAGCACGTGCGCGACCTCATCTGTGATGCCACTCACCAGGACTGGGTCACCTTGCTCAAGCCTGGCTAAATGTGATTTATGTTGTTTATCCTTGCGGTGTCTAAGTTTTTAATGAATTCTTTGGATTTATCACGGTTATATCGTCTTGGCCTACGTTGAGGGTTATGTGACCTATTGACTTTATGTTGGACACCTGTTGTTTGAGCCTGCAAAATATTACTGGAAATGCTAAATGTTATATGACAGTGTGCATCTTAATACAAGGGTGAAAAGTCAAGTACATTCAAATCAATGATTAAATGTAAGCATGATGCAGAGCATATTACATAGTCAACAACACTAGCATCTTTACATGTTCTTCTACCAATATACTTGTCATGACCGATTCTACCATTACATATAAATAGGTTACAATTTCTACATATTTCAATCAGTTTATTCCCTGAATTATTTAATCTAGATTTATCTTCACTTGCTCTTATCAGAGGTAAATTGGGGTCTTCTAATAGTGTATTAGGCTCAATATTAGTATAAATATCATATACATCCATATCCATTTCCTTCAATATTTGTTCACTGAACAAAATAAAATCACAAAGCTGCTTTAGTTCTGGCATTGAAGACTCCCATCAAAATAATATGTTCACTTATTGAGCTAAAATAAAGTGGAGAATGTTCAGTGTCAATAAATGTCTCATTTGTGAAATATTTTGAGTTTTCAGGAGGTATATATACAATACCTTAGTAAACATCTTCTTGAACATCAAATAGGGATTTACATATTTTTATCCATAATATGGATTCACAAAATTCTTCTGTAATGACTGTCACATATTTTTCGTATTTATGTCTAAATGCAACGACAATACCACCAGATTTCCTTGATGATGTCTTTCTGTTTCGGAGAAATAGCTTATAACCTGGGATATCAATATCGTCTAATGTATCAGTTTTAGTTTCTTGAAATCCTACAATGTCATTGTTTGATATCATTTCTTGTAATTCTGTGTAATCTAAGCGTTTTTTCAGTCCACATACATTTAAGGAGAGGACTTTTAGAGTGTCATTTGAATTATTAGAATCATCGTCATCATCACCACCATCATCCACATCATCATCATCATCATCGTCGTCGTCATCATCCCTGTAGGGAGGGTGAGGAGTATCTACAAGTCTGCTGTCAATATAGAGCTTGTCAACAACTATGTTGGCTCTCTTACCTTTTCGCTTGGCTGCCTTCAGCTTAGGAAGAAGTATATCTCGTCTATATTGGGCAATTTCTGGAGGAAACTGCTCCATAACACTATGTGGTTTGCCTTTAAGTTCCTTACCAGCGTATTTCACAGAATCACGCTCCCTTGTGTAGACAAAGTTGGCGATAAGTGGCCTGGGTCTCGCCTCCCCAGCTCCCTGGGGGGTAAACCGCCTCTGTCCGATCGTGTGCACCCTCTTAAAATGCAAATCAGAACTTTCTGGCTTCATATGATCCTTGATGAACTTTCTAAGAATGCGTTCACTGTGTTCCCATGTTTCATTCTGCTCTTCAGGGATGTTTGTAAAGATTAGATTGTCGCGCATAGATCTACATCTTTGGTCAATCAGGTTTTCTCTTAATTCCACATTTTCATGTTTAAGTTCAGTGGTGAAATTAACTTTTTCCTGTAAATCTTTCATTTTCTTTTCAATCAATGCTTTATCCCTGTTCCAGTCAACCGACACTCGCTGATGAAACCAACACTCGTCTCAACAGATTCTACCTTAGATTTCAGGGTATAAATCTCTTTTACTTTCGTTTCCAGTTTAGAGACGTTTAGGTTGATATCGGTCACATCCTTTTCAATGATATCAAGTTTTCTCAACCTACTGTCTATCGAGTCAAGTCTAAACAATCATCGATCGATCGTGAATGTGACCGACCTGTTGAATGTGTTTTTCCTTGTGAGGGATTGAGCACCTCCGGGTGTTGAATCTGTTCCACGTTATACAGGGTGTTCAGGGATTCTCTCAATATGTTCCCAGTGTCCATGGCCGGCTTCTTGCGAGTCTGGCTCGAACGTGTCAGTTTTTGGCGACGACTTTTTTCTCTTTCTGTTTCTTATTCTTTTTACCTTCAGAGACTGGTGTGGATGTTGTAGGCATAATAAACAATCTGTGTATAGCGTATATGCATGTGTGGTACGCCAGCTGACTTCAGGGTAAGGTTGATGACTTATCTCTTGTCAGGAGCTCGTTACAACACGTCTTGCCTATCCACCATCTTGGATCTTGAGCATAACTGTGCATAACATAACATTGCATGAAATAAACGTTATTTGAAAAGTTATAAATATAACCCTAAATAGACATGTAACAACGCAATTTGCATGCAATTTGATGTAACTATCACACGTGCACATTGTGCACAAACGAACCTACTCACTTTTTGTATGCTTTTTGACACCTGAAGTTCACACACCTGATATTGAAAATTGGAAAACGGTTCGATATTCTCTAGCCTCTGAATGTTGTGGAAAGCAGTTAATTTCAACGTAAACCGCGCGTACTGCTTACCGAAAATCAGCGTCTCCGCGCCGTTGGTATGCTGGAGACTGAAATGGCCCAAAATGAAGTAGCCAGACATTTTGGTGTCCATCGAAACACGATCTCGTCTCTATGGTAACATAATTGGAACACGTGAGATTTGCCTCGGAGCGGCCGCTCACGCGTGACGTCACGTCACATCACATTCGGCTGACCCTATTTTAGGAATCGATTCAATCAGGCATTGTTTTAAAACAATCATGATTGTGGGGTAGTCATGGTGACCATACCTTCCGGCATTGTTTATGTTCACCTTTTTGTGTTATCGTCTTAGATTGCAGTAATTTGTTACCATGGTTCAGTTTCAGCTTTGTTCTGTACCACTTATCGGTTTTCAAAGCATACACAACAAAATGGAGTACTCATCTTAAAAAAAATGGCTTCTGTAGATTAATGCTCATGGATATATTTCGTTATGGCATTAAGAATGGAGAGAAAATTCAATATCATAATTTGTCATTCTTTCATAACTGCCAAAGTACCTGTAAGTGAAGAAGATAATTGTGTCACCATGATTATATAATTTATACTAATATATGTCATATCCTAGCAGTTGACGGGTCAGTAATACAGCATGAGACTTTAGTTTATCATCATCAACTTTGGCTCGTCACGCCGAAGACCCGGGTTCGATTACCCACATGGGTACAATGTGTACCCGTGATATTGCTGGATTATTGCAAAGGCGTTGTAAAACCATACTCACGCACTCTTTGCTTTTGTACCCCATAAGGTCATTTGGATTCTTGTATAATTTTGCTTTTTTTCTAGTCTTTCTCCAATATGGACTGCTCGTCGGATTTCGCTGTTTAACCAGGGCTTGTCTCTTGGCCAAACTCGTTTGGAGGGAACACATTATTTTACATAATGTACGAGTGATAATGTTAGCGCGTTACAAGCTTTGCTGACCGACGTGCAGTTCTTAAAAACTGTTTCCTCAGTTTTGGAAAGAATCACCGGTTCGTAATCACTTTACTTGTATAGTAAAACACCTCTTGCAAGTTAAGTAAATATAACTTAAAAGAGAAACAAAAACTCTTGTGGTCACAGATATCGCCGCTAAAGTCTCAAACGTTTTCTGCGGTGTCGCGGTGACGCCAACCCGGAGAGCCGATATTCGTGCAATATATGTGATAACTGTATAATGGCATTACGTTAATCTATACTTGCATATATACTCAAGCCAATAATGGTTGTCCTCCCCCTCCCCACCCCAACCCCACCCACACCCCACACCCCTCTCCAATAAAAAAATTTGAAGGGGGTGACAACCCATTATTCGCATGAGTATATATATCGTGTTGGTTGTGGACAATGATTTTCAACAAATCATCGTCTAGGTTTCCATCGAGAACCACATTTGTTGAGTGATCAAAATAATTCCAACATGATACACGGGTGTTAAATGGGCGATATTTAAAGCACAGTAACAAATTCATTTGAAGTATATAGTTGTATTTGAAACCACGTTATTTCATGCTTGTGTTCTTGGAAATATGTTCGGTGTTTAAAACTTAATGGTTCACCTAAACAATCCCTGTCCCTTTTAACTAGGACAAAGACCCGTAAAGATCCGGGTTAGAATTGGTCTTCAGCAACCCATGCCAGAGGTTTGACAGACTCGCTGAGCTGGCTGACATACGTCATCGTATCCCAATTGAGTAGATCGATGCTCCTGATGTCAATCACAGGATTGTCTTTTCCAGACTCGATTAATTTCAGAAACCTTTAGTATGGCCGTTACACATTGTCAGGGGAGATGCTAGCTCTCCACTCGCTTGGTCCGTTGCAGGATGCTAAGTGTAGGAGTGAGGGGTCGGGCGACCGCGACTCCTAAGTAACAACATTACATTCGTGTACACATACATTCGAAGATAAACGTAACACCAGGTTCTATACTCGCATAGGTTGACTCTCAGTCCATCACTCTCACTACAACTTCAACATAAGACTGGGTATCCATGTACCACACAGAGAAACTGAGTGACGTGGATTAGCTTCCGAAAATGTCGACATTGCTCTCCTTGTGTTAAACATGTCTTTTTTTTTAAAAAATGGTTCGAGCTTAGTCACATGTTCCAACACATCGTTTTGGTTCGTTAAAACTGGATCTGACCTTGAAATCCTGTGTGTCGTGATCGGAAGAATATTGGGTAGCACCGTTCGGTGACTCACCCCTTTTCACTGATTTGCTGATTGTTATTTTGTCAGCTTACTCTGTTCTGTCTTTCACGATGGATGTCTTCTGTCTTTACCTTTAATAGCTTACGGTCAAACGCCTTTCTGTCTCCATAACGTGCCTAACCATTATTACTCAAGAGCAAACTGCAAGTCTAATCTGATGTAATTCTCTAATGGCTTAGGAACCGGTGAAGGTCCGGGTTAGAATATTGGCCTTCAGAACTCATGCTTGTCGTAAGAGGCGACTAACGGGATCGGGTGGTCAGGCCCGCTGACTTGGTTGACACATGTCATCGGTTCCCAATTGCGCAGATCGATGCTCATGCTGTTGATGACTGGATTGTCTGGTCCAGACTCGATTATTTACAGACCGCCGCCATAAGGCTGGTGAGTGCAGCGTAAAACTAAACTCACCCACTCACTAATGGCTTAGGGGTTCATTTTTACCTTAGGATTCATATTTTAACATTCCCTGTTGTACAATGAACTGGTCCCGAATTTGGTTCAATATCACCTGTGAATATTGTTAATAATAGTTAGGTTACAACCACGTTAGCTCACTTGCATCCTGCTTGAAATATACACACACTCAGTTACAAATACAGAGCAGTCTCCTGATTTCAACATCTGTTTATCTGCATTTCGGATAATATATGTCAGGATAACGCGGAGAGGACATTATGCGATTGCGGTAAGCTGGGCTGTATTTGTCATCATTTGTTTGTTTGTTGTTAAACGACATCGTTTATGTGTGTTGAGCCCCCTTTAATTTATTATATACACATGGAAATCAAGCATTGCAACCACCGAGTCAGCGAGCTTGACCACCCGATGCCGTTAGTCGTCTCTTACGACAAGCATGGGTTGCTGAAGATCAATTCTAACCTGGATCTTCACGGGTGTGAAATAAATCTAAAGAAACTGTGTATAACATTATACTGTACATGATATGAATATTTGCAGTATCAAAGACGAATAGTAAGTACGAAACAAGTTACTGTGTTATTGAATTCCCTGCAACGTAAAGAACAATATTTTGTAGCAAGGAGCGGGTGTAGCAGCTGTTTTCTTCATGAGATGCTTGCGGTAACTGGGCCAATTGGTGCAAAACACAACACTACTAAGTAGTACATGACAGGAAACCTTTATTTACATACACATATATGGCACAATATGGGGTTGCCTCGATTGCCTACTGTGTAACCCTGGGGTCGTGGTGACCCGGGTAGAGAGAGGCCCTGGGGTCGTGTTGACCCGGGCCGGAAGATTGAAATGGCCTGGGGTCTTAGGGACCAGGACTTGTGTACGTGAGAGGGATATACCGGTCCTGGGGTCCGATGACCCGGACGATCCCTGCTTAAGTAATGCTCTTTGGGGGCCACAAGCCTTCCATGCTCTGAGTATGGAGTAGCTTGTGATGCTCAAACGAGGTTAGTACAAGGAGCGGTTGTAGCAGCTGTTTTCTTCATGAGATGCTTGTGGTAACTGGGCCAATAGTTTGAATCTGAAACCCTGATGCAAATTAGTGTATACTTAAACTGAGATAAACTACAGTGAGTAATATGTACAGCGAAGCATTTATTTACTGTGTAAAGCTAGGTTTCCATGTGCACGTATTGTCTGCGTAATTGCGTGATGCGTATTACGTATTACGTGTGCGTGGTGTCCAATTCCATGTGTACGTGTATAAAGACTATGTGATGCTTTAAATCAAGTCTACCGTTGAGCTGTAAGGTTGCCCTGGATCATCACCAAATCACTTCTCCTGCGGCAGGTGATCGCTCCCCACATCATAACACTGTCCCGGCCGAATCTGTCCACCTGGGGAACGCAAGCGTCGGTGAATAATCGGCGGACAGCGATCAACCTTTTATACCCATCATTGAGACTATCTGATCCCCAACTTTCACGTGCATTGCATGTGAATTGTGTATTCTGTGACATTACGCGCCGAAATTGAAAATCATGCTGTTAAATACGGGTATTTTACGGATGGTGCGTTTTGTTGTGATGTTTCAAAACATAAACACCATAGGCCTCATAAACAGAGCAAAACCTTTTGTACAATGAATCACGTTTTAATTCATTGCTACATGCAATTGATATTTTCACGATGCGTTTCTTTTTTGGGAGAGTATATAATTATAACTAGCTATGACTTTCAAACCAATATACGGTATTTCCACTAATAAGCGCTTGGGCGCTTTTATTTTTTCAACGGACTTCCACAACCCGGGCCTAGATTTTCGAAGCTCTCTAAGCGCTAGGATAGTCATAAGTGCCATACATTAACATTGACTTACGACTATCTTAGCGCTAAGAGAGCTTCGAAAATCTAGGTCCCGGCGCTTATTAGAGGCCCGGCGCTCATTGGAGATCCGGCGCTTATTACATAATATCCATCAACCCGTGCCATGCGGAGAACAGAAAATTATTACTAAACGGACCGTTCCTTACTAAATCTATTTTTGGATGAAGGGAGAATACATTTATAAATAACGTACCCAGCGCTTATTAGAGGCCTGGTGCATATTAGAGGATATAAGGTAATATTGATATTAATACTCAATTTTAATCTTATTGAATGACTGCGTTTACATTTCACTTCACTGAAGATATTTCAGTCTGAAGTTTCTTGAGGTCCTTTATGCTAATATTTGAAGCGTATTCACTTAACATTTAATAGCATCAAGGTTATACCTGCAAGTTCAGACAACTGGGAGACATCCCGTACACCAAATCATGTTTGGACTCTCCATGAATTCTCCAGTCACAGATTATTTTGGGACATGAAGCTCGCGCAGTTGTTGTAAACATTGCCGGACAAAAGAAATATTACACTGAAAATCGGATTCGACCAAAACATTACTAACGTTGGTTGGCTACCAAAACATTCAGGTTAAAAACAAAGCTCTGATACCGTCTGACACCGAATATCAATTTGCCCCATGTTTAGCCACTGCTGGGTGTAGAATGGGTGTATACTATTTTTGGTTGTTTACTTTCGCTTATTCTATTATTATATGGGCATTTATATAGCGTTATAGTCAATCCCACATGCATGCTGAATGCGTTTCTTTGTTTTCCCCATGATCATTGGATATCAATTTCAGCGGCACATCATATTATCAATCTCAACTCCCTGGGGACCATACATGTAAAACTCTTGCAGCCACTGGGCGCATAAGACTTTCCCAACCTTTCGAGGTACCAATTCACAGCTGGGTGGACTGGGGCACATTTTTTGTGACTGAGACAGCGTTGAGTCATAAGTCGACACCTTTGAAAAATGAAAGTGCATGCCTCTATTGAATGACCTGCTTGTTGATCTATGAAAAACGACAGGTACACAAGAGGTAACAAGGTCATCTTTTGTGTTCGTGCAACAAACGTTCCTCGTTGAAAATGCACCCAGTAACACGAGGGGCGGTGGGGTAGCCTAGTGGTTAAAGCGTTCGCTCGTCTATCCGAAGACCCGTGTTCGATTCCCCACATTGGTACACTGTGTGAAGCCCTTTTCTGGTGTCCCTCGCCATGATATTGCTGGAATATAGCTAAATGTGGCGTAAAACTAAACTCACTCGATAACACGAATTGATCACGAATGTTACCAGAAATGCTTTAACCATCATCGATCCGGCTATGATCCTCGGTAAAGGAACTTTTAGAGACAAGATTAGATCTCTTCAGTGTCGTGGTACAATTTCTGGTGTCCCCCACCGTGATATTGCTGGAATATTGCTAACAGCGGGTCATGCACTCATTTTCTTGAGGTGATCTTTCTGGTCCAGGCTCAAATAATTACCATATAGCTGAAATGTTACTGATTTCGGCGTCAAACAAAAAACAAAACTGCCTGGCATGAAAGTATTAAGAGTTATATATGAGATAGGCGGACAGCAGGGTCCTACGCCACTTGGTTTAGTGGCCGAACACCAATTTCATTATCACCCTCTTGCATAACAAAGACTAAACATCACTCACACAATCAGAAGTGAAAAGGGACTTCTGAATATGTTCAAATATCTGTCGAACGTTGAAAACCATAAAAGAACATCAGGACAAGCTTGGTTACTGAGTGGGTGGTTTTACGCATCCTTTTGACAACATTCCAGCAATAACAGGGCGTAGACACCAGAAACAGGCTTCCGCCATTGTATTGTAGGAGGGGTTGTATTGTGGTTATTTGTTATATGACCCGTGAAGATCCAGGTTAGAATTGGTCTTCAGGAACCCATGCTTGTCGTCAGAGGCAACTTAAGGGATCGGGTGGTCATACAAACTCTCCTCTGCAGGCAACATGCAATGTTATCAGTGTCACATGTCATCGTATCCCAATTGCGTAGATCGATGCTCATGCTGTTGATCACTGGGTTGTGTTGTCCAGACCGCCGCCATATAGCTGGAATATTGCTGAGTGTGGCGTTAAACAAGAAACCAACAACAACAAATATTTGTGACATTGCTGTCTTTGGCGCTGCACTTGACACAAAAAATGTATAATTGCATTATCCAGAGGAAAACGGCCCTTAACGATGTTTGTTTCATTCCAGCTACAAACCCGCCATGTTGCAACGAAAGCATTTGGTCCAACTAGCGGTGGCACTTTCAGTACTGGCCATCATCGGTTTCGTCACCGCTAGGATTCTCATGGCTAACATGACCAATTACGGGCCAGCTGCAAAGGAACGGTCAGTAGTCCAAGATGGTCTCAGGGCAGCTGACCAGTTAAGAAAACAGAGGAATAAGCTGTCGGAGATACTGAACAATTCGAGGAGAGAACTCGCGATGATGAGTTGTAAAATGGTCGAAATGACTACAAAATCCAATAAGGTAAGGATATGCTTTCTTGCAAATGTTTCAGTAACGTTTCTCTACGAAGCCTATTCATGTGTGCAGAAAATACAAGCGGTAAAACACTTTCCATTACAATAAGAAATCGTTCCTTTAGTAAAAGCAAAGCCGATTGTACAATTCTGACTGCATTACGGGTATGTGGTTTTGAATCATTACCACCACCTATTGATGATACCAGAGGTTCGCCAAAAGCTGAGCCTGTTTTGCCCCACATGTTGAAGAAGGGGGAGGGGGAGGGGGGGGGGGAAGAGAGAGGTGACCTACTTCATTTGATGAGTGTGATTAATGAGTTTTTAATCCCTCTCACGTGACCTCATACGTGGGTTGCTAGGTGACCTAATGAAAAAACCCATTCTTATCAGTTCATGACACGCATAAGGGCATGACATGACATGACCCAAAGGTTTACTCCCATTAGTCACACATCCCATTAGTTAGACATCTCAATTGTCAGACGCTGGACTAGAGATTAATTAGGGCAACACCCATATATACATGGGAATGCCACAGTGGGATATTTCAACCAGTTAGTTGCACCTAAGGAAAACTGTTACTGTGTATAAATATCTTGAAGCTATTTTTGATAGAAAATGTTTTTTTCAAATTATCTTTATCAAATCTTTGCCAACAGCTACTAAAGCCATGTATTTTGTTTTATGCAGAAGTCAAAATGTTAAACTTATCAATACAATGTCAACTATATCTCTTTGATTCAACGGTGAAACCAATCTTGCTGTACGGTTGTGAAATTTGGGGGTATGCTATTTTAAAACAAACTGAAAATGAACATATATGTTTTATGAGGAAATTATATTCTATTGTATAGAATCTTAGTAATGAAGGTATTCACAGCTGTAGCTGGATTTCATGTACAGAGAATATTTCTAATAACATTGGTTTAAGTTATGTATGGCTTTTACAGTCTCCTACACCCCCCTCCCCCCAAAAAAAATCCCCAAAAGTCATACATATTCTCTTTTGAAACTTCATGCCACCATTTACCATTTGAAAAAGGAAAATGGAATAGGATACCAAGAGTTGAAAGAAATAGTAAATTATGTTGTATGATGTGGGTGATGAGTTTCATTATATTCTTAAATGCACATATTTCAGAAAAGAAAGATAAATATACCAGCTTACTTTATGAAGGACCAAATATGTAAAAAAATAAATCACTCTTGACATGTAAAAATATATGAAATGAAAAATCGCAGTAAATTCTATAAATATACTCTCCCACAAAAGAAACGCATCATGAAAATAGCAAATTGCATGTAGCAAGGAATTAAAACGTGATTCATTTTACAAAAGGTTTTGCTCTGTTTATGAGTCCTATATTGTTTATGTTTTGAAACATCACAACAAAACGCACCATCCGTAAAATACCCGTATTTAACAGCATGATTTTCAATTTCGGCGTGTAGTGTCACAGAATACACAATTCACATGCAATGCACGTGAAAGTTGGGGATCAGATAGTCTCAATGATGGGTATAAAAGGTTGATCGCTGTCTGTCAATTTTTCACTGTATTTGGAATATTGTTGACGAACGCAAAATGCCACGTCTATGCGAAGCCAACCGTCATATCGCCATTGGTTTGCTTGAAGCTGGCCAGTCTCAACGTGCAGTTGCCCGACGCATGAATGTTCACCAAAGCACCATTTCACGGCTCTGGGAGAGATATCGCCGGTAGAATGCGGTAGCAGATGCCCCTCGTAGTGAGCGACCTCGAGCGACAACTGCGGCGCAGGATCGCTACATCAGGGTACATCACTTGCGTCATCGAACAGCTACGGCGACCAGTACCGCTCTAGAAATATCCGGATTGAGGAGGCTCTCTGCACAGACCGTCAGGAACAGGTTGAGAGAGGCTGGTTCACGTGCCAGAAGACCTTATTTTGATCCTGTGCTTCGACAACAACATCGTCGACATCGAGTTCAATGGTGCACCAACGTTCAGGCCTGGAACTTACCGAATTGGCGTAGAATCTGGTTCAATGCTGAATCACGATTTCTATTGGAACGACGCGATGGAATAATGCGGTTGTACAGACGTCGACGTGAACCTTCCGTCGACGCTTGCGTTCCCCAGGTGGACAGATTCAGCCGGGGCAGTGTTATGATGTGGGGTGCGATCACCTGCCGTAGGAGAAGTGATTTAGTGATGATCCAGGGCAATGTGACAGCTCAACGGTACTGTGACGAAATCCTACGCCCACACCTCCTTCCAATCATTGATCGCCAGAGGGAGTTGTTTCAACAGGACAATGCCAGGCCCAACATAGCACGTCACACTAGAGACTTCCTCCAGAACCACAACATCAATGTGCTCCCCTGGCCCTCAAGATCACCGGACTTAAACCCGATCGAACATCTGTGGGATGCCCTGGACAGACGGGTGCGACGCCGTAACCCTCAGCCCCAGGCACTTCAGCAACTCGCACAGGCACTACAGGCAGAGTGGGCTGCGATTGGGCAACACGAGACTCTGAGACTTATTCGTTTGATGCCGAGGCGATGCCGTGCAGTTCTGGATGCCCACGGTGGTCACACGAGGTATCGACTTCAGCGCCACCACACGTCTCCATGTGACACTCAAACTGACTTTCCTCGAGTTGGTGCCAAAGACGGATAAGTCTGCATTCCCAGTGTGCAATTTCGCTATATTTCATTGACTCATAAAGCCTCCAAGATGTTTCAAAATAAACATAAAAATACAGTTGGAATTCCTATATGTGTTTCTTTTTTGGGAGAGTATATATATTCTGCAAATTGTAAAATCTTCCTGCTAACTACTATTCCGCCATAATATTATCATTTATTGTCATCTGTACCTCATATGCCGATGATATCTTCCTGAGTGTAATAAAGTTCTGTTCTGTTCTGTTATTTATTTATTTTATGGGCCATTCCTATTTCATTAAGAGGTAACAGGCAGCGGATTAGCTGTGCACTCAACCAGATGGTTTGTTGTTTTAACTTGTCTGACTATTGGGGTGTCTGACCAATGGGAGGATAACCAACTAAAATCGTATCACCCAATCAATAAACAGTATCCATAAATGAATAGTGGTTTCTGCGACAACTGAAATAGGTGAATGCCATGTGAGGCTGTAACTGATAAGATGCATCATATGATCGGTTGATATATGACTTTAAATAACCCTATTTTGGTCCTCAAATAGATAAACCGATCAAGTGACCCATACTCTGATTGCTAAGTAACCGAATGGATAATCTCGTTATCCCTCCAGTACATCATTGATGATTTTATTAACAAGAACTATAACCTAAAATAGAGAGATGACAACCCAGGCTATGTAGGTTCAAATGTTTGAGTAACTGTGTTTAGGCATCTTTATCTTTATCTAAGCCCATGTTTGTTTTTGAACTGGCCGTGGTCTGATAAGGTCCTGACCTTGCTAAACCCAAGTGTGTTTGACCTCAATCTTGTACTCCTTATGTAGTCAGTAAAGTCTATGTGTATGTATACAGTAAAACTTGAATTTAAAACTAAAGATTTAATTTACTAACTGTAAAATTGACACAGTTGTCAGTAGAGAGTAGAATACTTAGGTTGCTACAATTCAACGCCGGTAATGTTCTACTGCTGGGCCGTCTCACCTCAGTCTGATGAATAATGAGTCGATGTTTAGAATACGGTCACATATTGTTAGATTATAAGTAAAAATGTTCTATGGTACAGTAGGACATATCGTCAAGATGGACAGCACTAAGACTAAAGCTTGGACATGCAAGAGGTGCCTGGGATACGTCCCTGTGTATGCTTGGTGGAATGATGTCTACGATGACACGTTTACCTGTGTCTACTGCAAGTCTAAATCAAGGACAGGGTAGCCTCAAGAAATGTATCTATATTGAATTTGAAATCACTATAGCCTGTCTAGGTCTGAATGATCTGGATAATAGCATTACTACTAAACAGATTGTGCCAAACATTTTCATAGTTCACACATCATACTGAAGATTTCCATATCTACACTTACGGACCATTTCCAACACCCAGTGGTCCACTGAGGTCCAACACATACCTACGTTGTCTAGGTACCCAGTAAAGTTGAAACCTCAAGTCCGTATTGATTGGGTGATACGATTCTATTTGTCATGTCATGTCATGTCATGCCCTTATGCGTGTCATGAACTGATAAGGATGGGTTTTTCCATTAGCAACACACGTATGAGGGATCAAAAAGTCATTAATCAATTCATCAAATGAAGTAGGTCACCTGTGAAAAATATCCTCCACCCTTCCCACCTCTGCAACACCCACAGGTTTCTCCCGTCATAAACACATGCACTGGGGAGTCTGAGGGACCTTTTACCTACTTTTGTTTAGTGCCAGTTCGTACGGAATGTTTCCAGGTTGATCAGCATCATTCCCCAGTCCGTGGGTTGCAGCCCACATCAAGCAGAGGTTATCAAGCACATCAGTTATTAAATGATAACATTGAAATTCCTCGTCTAAACACCCAACTCGCTCATTCATATAGCTGGAATATTGCTGAGTGCGGCGTAAAACTAAACTCACTCACTCATTCATTCAGATAATGGATTAAAGACGTCAATGTGTCGGAAAATGTAAGTGATAGTCAATGAATATTTTGTGTACCAATAACTTAAGCTTTGTCTATTTCTCTCCAACAGAGTTCTGTTGCCGTTACTGGCGGGTGGTGCAAACAGTCAAGTAAATCGGCAGGTGGGCAACACTTGTTTGACAAACCTCTGGCAACCCAACTTTCACTTTTCTTTCAAAACCAAACCGTTGCGAGTTTCGGGGATGGTCCGGGCGACTACAAGAAGTTTCTGGACTCGACCAATCGACTTCGTGCATACGATGCTTTTGATGGCGCCCCCTATGGGCGGGAAACAAGCGGTGGAGTAGTTCAGTTTGCTGATCTAACGGTTCCCCTGTACGGACTTCCGCTGTACGACTGGATCATAAGTCTGGAGGTGGCAGAACATATTCCAAGTAAGTCTGAAGACGTCTACATTGACAACATCGTGCGTCACGCAAAGAAAGGCGTAGTTCTGAGCTGGGCAGTACCTGGTCAAGGAGGTCTTCAACACATCAACAACAGACCCTTGGATTATGTACAGAATCTTTTTTCGAGCAAAGGATTTGATACAGATATTGTGGCGAGCCAGGAACTTCAAGAAAAGGCAACTCTTCCATGGCTGAAGAGAAATGTTTATGTCTACAGGAGGAGGTTTAACAGTGTGGCCGATCCAATAGATGCATAAATGCTTGATGTTTTCGAAATTCCTTAACAACAGTTATAAAATGGGTAATGTGTACCAAGTGTGCTATATTTTGTTTCCAGGAATATAAGATCAATAAACTCAACTACTTACATGTTCGGGTCTTGTCTGACGCCAGCTAGGCTGTGGTAGCCGCTGCAAGCACCATTGTCATAATGTAATGCCGCACATGATCTATAGTACTCGGTTATCCGATGGTCCCACAAATACAGAGGAAAACATAACATACAGCACTGTTGGTGTCCCACAGGTTTCCTTGTTAAAAAGACGACCTTCTCTCCTTTGATATACATTATCCCTTATCTTACCTCACACATAAATGTCGTTTTCTGATTGGCTGAACGCTTTTCTATTATTTTCAATGTACCCTGCCTACAAGCGAGTAACATTTCCGATGTTAACTGCTGGGAATGCCGAATTCATTCGGTACTTCGTGTTAGTAGTTCTTTATCTCGAATAATTGAGTCATGTATGATGTACGGAAATTACCAATGTTTTGTGAATGCAAACCTATGTAAGGGAGATAACTCTAAATTTGTTTTTCCTGTCTGTCGGTGTCGGTATTGGCTAATCGCTAAACTCGGGTACTCCTTATTACGATCTCATAACATTGAGGTGTTCGGTAAGATAAATACGTTGTTCACTGGTCTCTCGGGGCCCATGGGTTGGTGTACCCTCTTTGTTTGTTTATGTTCATTCGGACTCCAGGAACGTAACCAAACATAGAGGGTACATCAACCCATGACCCCCCTCGTGACTACTGACTGACTGACTGACTGAGTTTGGTTTTACGCCGCTTTTAGCAATATTCCAGCAACATCATGGCGGGGGGACACCAGAAATGGGCTTCACACATTGTACCCATGTGGGGATTCGATCCCGGGTCTTCGGCGTGACGAGCCAACGCTTTAACCACTCGGCTACCCCACCGCCCCTCGTGACCACAGAGCAACTGATGTCGTCATAATGCAACATTCTCGTTGTACCTCCTTTGTCATAAAGACGACTGGAAACCGTGGATGGATTGTTTGCGACAAATCAGCAACATCAAACACCAACTGGAAATGGAACGTGATACACAGATCGGATTGCACAAAAATACCGCAGAGCTGTGAATGCAATTGACAGCGCAGACACCGTGCTCGTAGCAGTCAGCATGGGGTTAGGTGCGGCCGGAGTTATTGTCCACCATCGTGGCCGCGTGCTTGGCATTGAAATAGCGGCTGGGGCCTTGGGATTGGTGGGAATAGCTCTTAAATTTATTTCACGCCAGCTGCAACATAAAGCGTTGAAACACGACGAAATTCGCATTCTGGCCGAAGTGAAGTTAAATACTATAGAGGATCATATCTACACAGCCCTATCCGATAGTAAGATATCCGAGGAAGAGTTTAGGCTGGTGCAGTCTCAACTCGCCAAATACCACAGGATGAAACAAGAGATAAGAACAAAGTCTCGTAAGACAAGTGACATGAGCGAAGAGGAGCACAAAAAGCTCATAGAACAAGGGAGAAAACAAGTCAAGCCTTCCTTACCAAAACCAAAGAAATCATAGGAGAATAACGCTAAATTGTTTCCTCGATATTTCACAATTAGACTAACGTGTATCTATGTGCATAGCAATGGCTTACTACATGGGGAATATCATAATTCAACTCCTTGAGATGGAAAACATACAAATTGGGTTGATAGACGAAAACTTTGTTGATAAACTTGTTGAAGGGTTTCAACGGATGGATCCCGCTGAAAAAGAGTGGGGGATACTTTTAGACTTTCTAAATACTTATTCAAACGAGATCATTTACCTGTTAATTTCAGATATACACAAGCAGCAGAAACCGTATCATCAAATCTTTATGGTTTCGTTTTACGATTGATGGAAAAGAAAATGCGTCCAAAATGGAGATATTCGACAACAACGCGCCACCAATCCGAAGTGGTCTATCCATAAGTATCACATTTTAATGTATAAAAATATGGGAAACATCGAACGATGGTCGACGACGTTTTCTCTATTTTTCGACCATCGGTGGGGCATTATTGGCCATGAAAAATGCCACAGGCTGTAGTGCAGCAGTATCGCCATCGCGTATACTACTCGTAATTGTACGATCGTTGACATGCGTCGTTATCGCCAATCGTAGCAATGAATTATTGCAGAAAAGGTTCCTTTTTTAGATTCGGATTGTGAAGTGTGGGTATTAAGTTGAGAAGTGTTTGGTCATGCAGGACGTTATATGGTAGAAATGTGAGTCAATGAATATACATGACACTAACGCAGTGTTACTATACAGTGTTATTGTGTATGTGTATTACGTGGAAGGTGTTCTGTTGTTATTGCAGTTATGGAGGTTTGGGTATAGTTATGTTTGATCTATCATATATTCATCTATTCATACACAGACGGAGAGAGAGAGAGAGGGGGGGATGAGGTTATGATACGAAACTCTTGTTAAAACACGTCCTTCAGATGGGGCTAGGTTGGATCGGATACAAGGCTCGTTGTTTGCGGTTTGTTTGTTCGTGACAGTTTGACGTGACTTTGGTGGAAAAGTGTTGAATGCAGCGTTAAACAATACGAAAGGCAAAATATTATGATTTTACTTACTTGTAAACCGCTGTAACACAAAAGCCATATAATGACTCATGATCAATGCCACTGTCGCAAAGCCTACCGACCCGATCCACTTGGTCCACCGAACCACAAGCATAGGTTACTGGGGTCTAGTTCTAACACAGAATCCCCATGATGTGAAATGCCACAAACTCAACAAGCTGTAATATGTATACCCAAGAAGAGGATGACGTAGTCTTTAATCTTGGAGGATTGTCAGGAAAAATATTGTTCACAAACATTTTCTGTGTCGACCAAACTACTACACTGACCTACTTCTGAATCGTGGGAATAAGCACGCAAAGACAAGTCTGTGCGTCAGAGGTAAGCACGCAGATTTTGACCCACGTGCAACGACCTCTGAAGCAGTAACAGTAAAGTGTAACAGAAAGCGCAACACATAACAGTGAACTAACTGCAACACATAATAGTAGAGCCAATTGAACGCAAGGCAGTAAAGTATAACAGTCGGTCCAATACATATCAGTAATGTGCAACAGTTAGTTCAACACATAACAATAATGTGCAACAATTTGTTCAACACATGACAGTAATGTGCAACAATTAGTTCAACACATCACTCTAATATTGAATGAAACAGTAGACTCTATTAGTAAATGAAACACATGACAGTTGACTCTATTAGTGAATGAAACACATGGCAGTAGATTCTATTAGTGATTGAAACAGGAGATACTAAGTCCTACGTAGGAGATAGTACGTCCTCCGTAGGAAATAATAAGCACTACGTAGGAGTTACTAAGTCGTAAGATATACTAAGTCGTAAGAGATACAAGTCGTACGTAAGCGATCATGAGACTAAAACAAAATTCACCATGGCCCTACTACGCTTCCGTATGATACTCCATGTATTCTTGTGAGGGTGGTGTGGTTGGCTGGTGGTTAAAGCTTTCGCTCGTCACGCCAAGGGTCGGGTTCGCATCCCTGGTTGGAATAATTTCTTTTGTCCCCCACCGTGATATTGCTGGAATATTGCTAAAAGCGGCGTGTAAGCAAACTCGCTCATTCATCCACAGGCAATATTCATTAAGGCTGACGACATGCGTCGTAGCTCACAATAGTGAATCAGTGAGTGAGTTTAGTTTTTCGCCGCTTTTAGAAAAATATTCCAGCAATATCACGGCGGGGGACACCAGAAATGGGCTTCACACATTGTACCCATAACTTATGACAGTGCAGACACGCCCTTCCCATAGGTGAGAATGATCTAAGCCCAAGAGAAAAAAGTACCAAGACATGGATAACATCGGTATCTTATATTAGGTACAAAGCAAACCCGATCAGGGAAGGATTGCTTTATTTGCGAACACGGGCCGATGACAATTGCTGCGCCAGGACCAAGGGGCCGAATTGATGTAGACCTTCCATGTCTGTAACTGAGAGGTCCCTCAGGGAGTGTGAAGCAAACACCGTATCTGATCGCCAAAACAGCCCTCCATGATGGACCGCAGGGAACAATTTCTGTGAAGTGCCATGGTGGAGGCAAGAGATCGAGTCTCATGAGGCTTCACCGTCGACGGTGGAGGCATGTCAGCAAAAGCAGAAGCACGCAGGATCGTAGTTCGCATCCAAAGCGCCAAAGTAGTACGGGAGACTTCCGAGGTGGAGGCAGTAGACAATGGAATGAACAATCTCTTACGCAATCTGCGGCGATCCTGTGAGGCAGCTAGGTAAATCCTTAAGGCATGCACCGGGCATAAGGACAGATCCTCAGTGTCATCTGGGCCGAAGATAGTGAACAACGGCTGAATCGTGAATGTGCGATCTGGCTGTCCTGGTAACTGATTCTTGGCGAGAAAATTCCACTGCAAACCATGGAAAACTTTCGCATGTCTAGACCTTTCAAACCTTACCCGAGAAACATCAAGGGCATGCAACTCAGAAATACGAGCAGCCGTAGCCAAGGCCAATAGAAAGAAGGTCTTAAAGGAGACATGTTCGAAATCTTTCTCCTCCAAAGGTTCATAATCAGCTGACGTGAGATGAGCAAGTACAACGGAAAGATCCCAAGCTGGAGGACGGAACCTCCGAGATTGGTCAGCCAGTTTGTAAGACTGGAGGAGAGACTGGAGTTCAGGGACAGTGGACACCTTCACACCTGAGGCCGCTGCAATAACAGCGTTAAGAGCCGCCAGATAGGTAGATAGTGTAGAACCTTTGAGTTTTCTGGAGGTTCCGAGATGCTGAAGGTACTCTGCCACCATCTGCGGGGACGCCGTAGTGGGGGATGAGACGCCCCTCTTCCTGCAATACGCTTCGAAATTCTTCCATTTGTCAAAGTAGAGTGACCTCGTAGAAGTTCGATGCGCTGTAGTAATGGCAGGACCCATCCGTTTAGAATAGCCCTTCGCCGTTAATGACTGATGTAGATGCGTCAAGCGTGCAGATGGAGCGTCAACGGGGACCAATGTAGCTGGTCGGAGTGCGGATGTACCAGGAGATCGGGTCAAACGGGAAGTGGCACGGGATCTGGTTTGGCTAGGTCTTGAAAGTTTACTGACCAACTTCTGGCCGGCCAATAGGGCGCGACCAAAAGCAGAGTCATCCCCTGAGTTACGCACAGTTTCACTAACATGCGAGGAAGAAGGGCCACTGGTAGAAACGCGTAAGCGTTCAGGTCCTCCCGCAGAATGGCTAGAGCATCGAGGTCCCAAGCCAGAGGGTCTGGAATCGGTGACACAAACCGAGGCAACTGATTGTTGAATCGGGTGGCGAAGAGATCTACTGTCGGAGTCGTCCATGGAAGGCAAAAGGTCTGGAACACCTGAGGCTGCAATTCCCATGCCGTTGGAGAGGGACGACTTGGACCACCGAGGGCTTGGACAGAGAATCTGCGATGACATTCTACAGCCCCGGAATGTGGGTGGCTCGTACCAAGATGTGGAGAGAGTCCACCAGATCGAAGAACCGTTGGGTCCACTGCAGCAGTTGAGTAGACCCCGTGGACCCCATCCTGTTGATATGCCAAACCACAGCTGCGTTATCCGACCGGATCATGAGGGAAGTTGCTCGTAGGACATCCTGCCAGTGACTGATTCCATCCACTACAGGAGATGGGTATGGAGCTGCAGAGGTAGAGAGATCAAGGCAACGGGATCTCCCACTCTGATGTAAGGCGCTAGGACGAAGTTGTAGTTGACCCCTGAGGGTGAACGCCTGAGCCGACATCAAGGGGCCCAGGAGCTCCTGCCACTGATGAAGCGTCCTGGGTTGCGCCAGTGCCAGAGAAAGCAATCGCTGAATCTTGCAGAAACAATCTCTCGGGACAAAGAGTTTGTTGGACTCTGTGTCGAACACTGCTCCAAAGAATTGAAGACGGCGCGTAGGGGCTAGTTCCGATTTCTGCAGATTGATTAACTAGCCTAATTGGCGAAAAAGCTGTATCGCAAACTGCATGTGATGAAGCAGAAGGGCATGATCAGTCTGCGCCTGAATGCAGTCGTAGATGTAAGCTTCGAACACTATCCCCTTGCGGTGAAGGAAACAGGTGATAGGCTTCGATACCCGTGTGAACAGCCACGGGGCCGAAGAAATTCCAAACGGGAGGACACGCCGAAGCGGGCGGAAGTGTTTTGGATCTTCTGAAGCTAATCAAGAAGTTTAGAACTGAGGCATGAAAGGATGCTGTTATAGTAGTCAAGCCTAGATGTAACAAGAGCTGGAACAAGGGCTTGAGTTGCAGCAGTTGTCAGGTATTGCCGAATGTTACCAATGGATCTTAAGTGAAAGTAGCAGGTCCTGCTCAGACGGTTAACATGAGCATCCAGAGTCAAGTTGCAGTCGATGTGGACACCCAAATCCTAACAACATCAAAGAATCTGACGTCAGCGTCTGCGACTGTAAGGAAGTCGGTTTTGACCTTGCTAAGTTGCTTTTGCTTTGTACCAATGAGAAATGCTTCTGTTTTGTGTCATTAAGTTTAAGCATGTTTCCTGTCATCAAGCACTTGATGTCCTGCGTACATTCAGCGATGCACTGAAGAGACGTGGGGGGATCTGACAGATGAAATGCTTTCAGGAGCTTGGTGTCATTAGCGTAGGCATGGTGAGAAACTCTGTGGTCTGTAGTAATCCTTCCGACATATCCGGTATACAACTCAAACAGGACTGGACCAAGGACTGATCCCTGTGGCACCCCACATGTGATTACAATGCCTTTTGATGTCTCAGTGCCAACGATAACAGATTGCTGTCGGTCGGACGAACATATAGTACTACTAATAAATGTTCTGGAAAAGTCAAATTACTTTTTGTTTAGTCCTATTTTTGAGTTAAAAGGTACAAAGTTGAACTTTATAGAGAATATTTTTAAAAATTTCATATTGGACACAAATGTGCTTTTTATGGATATTTTCAAAGAGGACACATGGTACTACTACTACATGGTTTAGAAAAGTAAAATAAATGTATGCTAAAGCCTATTATGGGGTAAAAATTTAAAAAGTTGAAATTTTCAGAGAATAATTTCTTAAATCTCTAATTGAGACTCAAATGTACTTTTATATGTATATTTTCAAAGTCTACACAAGGAACGTCTAGTACATGGGCTGGAGAAAACAATATAATTTGAACAAAACCATAGATGAAAGACTTTTCAGAGCATATATTTCCTATATTTAAGGGTAAATTAAACACAACTTCAGGAACATGCACTTTTTTTTTGTCTCATCAAAGTTATGATTTATCTGAAAGAGAGCTATCCCTTATCAATAGGGATAGTACAGATGTCTATCTATAGCATGTGTGTGTGTGTGTGTGTGTGTAGTCTACAGCTTGTATGTATCCGAAGGTAAGTCTCTAATAATTCTAATTACATTCCATATATCTAAGACTAACATATATTCATTTATAACTTTGAACACAGAGAGAGCGATCAAGTTATGAACTAGAACCCTGTGCTATTGTTAAAATGTGTATTTATTGCTAAAGATTGAAATCCACATTAATATGTTTCTGCTGTAATCTCATGAAACGGATTGAAGTACACGGGGCCAGATCATGCATGAGGGAACTTCCATGACAACATATGGGTGACAGATTCTATCAGTAAATCCAATTCCAGTGTCCTATGTGAGATATTATTTGTCAAATACAGCAAGCTGACTTCAACGTGACTATGAATCTGTGTAGATCACTTGACTCTGGTTAACCTTATATATGGGACTTGTCGAAATGAGTACCGACATTGTACCTCTTTGTCTGACCGCTCACAAAGACATAAGTTGAACAAATACAGTTATGAGTTTAGGATTCAGGTTGGTCACAGGCACGAAGGTGACATAACTCAATACTGAGATAGATACAATCTAGTGATTCATTTTATATTCTACATGAATTATTTATGACACCAAGCAATTTGATTCAGCAAAGTCTGAACGAATTGCTTGGTAAAGGACATATGAACCCATCCCTTTTAGCACATCAACACATCGGCAACCTTGGCAAACAGTCACCTGATTGGCAGAAACGTCATCGATATGCGTTCATCCATGTTCTCCGATGGATCTACATAATCTGTTGCAAATTGAATGAACTGACCTTGTGTACACCCATTTACGGAGGCGTTGCGCTTAGCTCCTACTTCAGTAACTTGAGACAGTAATAACTGAACAACATATTAATTAACTTATCAGGCGGCTTGAACTATACTGATAGTGACCTTTAACACCGAGGGCTTTTCAATGGGGTGACAAAGATACCCTTGGTCTCACAGTCTGTATATTTGAATTAATTTTAAGTATCCTGCTTGGTGAAAATGCTATTCCATGCAAAACTTAATGATAACAGAAGATATTCTGAGTAAAGAAGTCCAATAATTTGAAGGGTCGTGTTCAGGCTAACTTGGATATTTGAGATGTGGTTGGATGAGGTGATTTGATTCAACGGTGCTTGCAATAGTTTTTCACTAACTCTGTACATCGAATTGTACAGGATTTCATGACAATTACTCCCAAGGACATGTTATACCATGGGACATATAGTCATCCCTATGTCAGTCAGAAATCTTCGTTTCCTGAGCAAACTTTAAAGACGGTTGATAAACAAGAATGCACCACCTACCATTAAAGTATTTGAAATACTTAAAGTATTTGTCCTTCAGTAATTTCCGTTTATAAATACCGATACTATTTAATTGTTTTACTGGCAGTAAAAGGGACAAAACTGGTTGTACTTTCAAAACCTTACTAGAGCTTTAACAAGTAGCCTAGCACCCGTGAAGATCTGGGTTAGAATTGATCTTCAGTAACCCATGCTTGTCGTAAGAGGCTACTAACGGGATCGGACGGTCAGGCTCAATGACTTCGTTCGCATCCTAATTGCATGGATCGATGCTCATGCTGTTGACCACTGGATTGTTTTCTCCAGACTCGATTATCTACAGACCGCCGCCATATAGCTGGAATATTGCTGAGTGCGGCGTCAAACTAAACCCACTCACTACAAAGAGCCTAAATGAATGTTTTTTGTAATCTTCAGAAAAAGATTGGTATATTTTTCATTAAAAATATGTGTTATATGTCCAGTTTATGGAAATCAATTTCAATTTTTTTTCAGGTAGATTTCAGTCCGCTTTTTAAAAGTTGCTGAGATTTCAAATCAGATAAAAGAATACCAGTTATACTATAAATATTTGCTAGGATTCACTCAATTCTGCTCACATAATATGTAGTTGCAAGTTAAAGTTATAAGAGAACAGGCTTATCCTCAAATCATCTTTTGAATTGTTATAACATTTATAGCATAGAAAATAAAAATGTTATCATATTTCCTAATCTATCATTCTGGCATATGTTTCTTCAAGTTCTGTTAAATCTTGATTGAGAATGTCCCATTTATCACCTAAGTGCGTAGTCTTACACGACCGCAGTGCATATAGCTCTGTGGGCTAATTATGGAAGCTGAATCATCTCAGTCCTCCTCATCATCGGTTTTAATTATAGCTTTTAGCTGTCTTTTCAATCTGTTATCTATTAGGCTAAATAGAGCCTCATCTAGTTAGACTTTAATAAAAGATAGAACCTTTTCTTTCCATTCAGCTACTTCAATCTTTTGTAAACAAAGGGGAGATAACTCTCATTTTCTCGTTTTCTGTGTGGTGGAGTGTCCAAAATCCAAGTTCAAACCTTATGTCATAATTTTTTTAAAATTTAAATTTTCATTATTTACTATTTTGTACACTCTAGTTGTGTGTTTTTCAATATTTCATGCCATTATCTGGAATTATCTTCAGATAGAAAAAAAATCATTAAGAAATACCATTTTTCATAGTTTTTGCCCCCAAAGAGCCACTTAGCATCAACATCCAATGGAGGACTTTTTATATATTGTTTACATAACTATTGTAAGTGATATAAACACAAAACTATATCTGTACCAATTTTTTTGAGGTTCAATGATTTTATCCACTAATTTTTCGGGACTACCAGTCTAAGTAAACCTAGGCCCAGTATTATTCGTTACACTGCTTATACTGAGTATAACAAACCCTAGTAGAAGGTCGTGCCAGGTAACCTTTTCAATTGACCAATCAGAACACAGCTTAACAAATCGCGAAAGTGGACATTCGCACTTACCTTTTGAAAGTTTACCTCGAAAACGTTTGTACCCGAACGATTCCGAATGCTATTTTCCGGACGATCGCTCCCGTGCGATGCACATGGAGCACGCCACAACAGTGAGTAAACAGTAGGTCTGGGACGGGTAGGAAAAATTTGAATTGAGTACCTGCATGTACTTACCCGAATCGGAATCGGGTACCCGGAAATGTAAGGAATACATAGCTTCAGTCAACTTTCTGAATATTCAATCACGATTTGACAGATATTATAACAGAAAACCTCAAAGGATGGCAATGAGACATTGAAACTGATCTTAGGCTATTTGATTTACGTCTGTTTATAACTAATAAAAAGAGTAACATCATTACTTACATTGTTACTTAAAACACAGAACATTTGTTAAAACACAGAACTTTTCATTCCCGCTGTGTCTGTGCTTTGACCACTCACTGCTCATGCGCAGTTAAATAACCGTCGTTGATAATAACCTCCATTAACTGGACAATGCCAAAAATGTGTGTTGCGTTAAATAATGAAAAAGACCAGTTATTCATTCAGCTAGTAGACAAATACGTTCATGTGTGATATTCTAACTGAACCTATAATGTTTTACATGCAGACTTTATGTAAACTTGCAAAGAATACAATTTGATTGATGCATTTAATTACTGGAGAATTCTGTACGAGATATACAGACAGGCAAACTGTAATGCAACTGAGTTGAGCAAAATATAGCAAAATGCTTGGCTCGCATCTGAGAAGACTGGTCATTTTGCTCTGTTGCGCAACTCAGTTGCATTACAGTTTCCCTATTAAATGAAAAACAAAACTATTGTTAAATCGATATTCTAAAATTGTATCTATCTTCATTGGAATAACTGTATGCTGATTATTATTTGTAAAACTATAAAATGTATATGTTAGTGAGTTCTGCTTCTATTTCTGATCATCTTTCTTCTTATTGTAATGATAACCAGTCGAACATTGTATTTGCAAATCAGAATGTTAATTCCTTAGTTTTAATCGATATTCCCAACACATACAATCATTTAATTGCAATCTCTTTAATAGTCAATGTATTCATGTTAAACGCAAATGTAAAAGCTGTGTTTCATGAAATTGAAATAAAATAGAAACTAAAGACAAAATTCAATGTACATGTAATCTTAAAAGTTTGATAAGCAATGAACACAAATGCACAATGTAATGAACACGTTTATTGTTTAGGTTGTGTTTTAGTGCAAGCTGTTTTTGCATTGACCTTGTACAGCTTCCGCCGTAGATTGACATATTAGATTGAAAAACCGTATGGGTCTTCAAATTTGTAACTGTGTTAAATTATGAGATTAAGTATATCCTGATCTTGGCGTGTCAGCTTCATAAGGGATGAAGCCCAGGAGTAGCGCAAGTCCCACACCTTCACCACTTCAGTAGAATTCACCAGCAGGGTCTAACACTGATAAATCTCAAAACCATAAGCAGACTGTACTATCAATTTCAGACATGATACCACAGAGTCGGCATTTGGTTCTCTTGCCATTTGCATCAAGCTCAAAATGAGCCCAAACACTCAACTTAGCATGCGTGTCGTCCATATTGCTCTAGGTTAGAGTTACCTGCCCTAACCGGGTACTCGATTCCTTGAAATAGGACTCGATTCCAGCTGTACCCGACCCGGATTCGAGTACCCGAGTATCCGCCCCAGCCCTAGTAAACAGTCGCTGAAAATAACGTTTTCGTCAATATTCAAGGATGTCAGCTTGCGGAAATATTAGCTTATGGTAACCATGTCATCAGAAAGCCATAAGGGTATAAATTGCAGGACAAATATCTGTGTTGTATCCGGATTATCGTTTGTTGAGCGATCAGTCTCAGTGACCGAGGAAGTTTGTAAGTCCCGCCGACCCCTAAAAAGTAGCCGTTGTCTGATTGAATAAATCCGTTCGGCCGACTTACATTTTGTTGGGCGGCCATAGGTCGCTCAAAGGTTAGCTGACGCGACCTTCTACTAGGGTTTGTTAGACTCAGTATAGCAGTGTAACGAATAATACTGAGCCTAAGTTTACTTAGACTGACTGACTACATGGGTTGCTCGAGATCAGTCACTTTGTTTATGAGCAAGTTAGGACGTCTGTGAGTTACCGTACGATCTGTAGGTTATAGGTTTGAAGAACCAATCACTCATTTTTTTTACTTCAGGTAAAGTGATCCCAAAGTACATGTAGTGCAACCTTCATGACATCTTGTCTCAAAATGACGAGATCACCCCGCAACAACTCCACCTCTCTGCTCCACCTCCCCAAACCGCTAATACCCAGTCATAAAATCAATACTGACCTCTATTTGGACCACAGCTCAAGTCTTCGTTGGCAAGAAACATAACACTTTTTCAAGTCGTCTTATCTAACAACCATGTATACATTACAATACAAGTGCCCCCGATCTCAATATATTTGGAACTAGCTGTGCACTTGTCTACAGAGACGGATCTCCAAGGTAAGCAATATCGTTTGGTATATCATATAGTCGAAATTTGGAGAAAATAAATGAATTTAGAAGAAAAACATCAAAGCAACACATAGCAAAGAATTATGTTACAAAAGAGGCAGCATTAGGCTATCGTACGATCAAGCTAAAAGAATAATAATAAAAATAATTTTGTTTAAAAAATGTAGCACGTTTTGGGGATTTCGTTTTCAATATCATCATCAAATTTCATTACCTTTCATTGGTATACTATATATTATAATATATCAAATAACTATAAACATACCCAGTCCAGGTCTTTGCTGAGATATAGGTGATCAACCAGCAATGCTTACAAAGACACAAACTGGACTCTTTGCTGGTAAGGTACAAGCAAAGGGTAGCCGTACGATTAGGTTGTATAGCGCAGGCAGAATTATGACTTATGACTTTAGTGCACAAAGAAAAATGTCTGCAATGATATGATTATGGAAGTTTCATTCCTTTTACACTCGAAACCGTTAGAGCTTTAAATACACTTGGTAAGGTCGTTCATAAACAGATTCGTACTAAAGTTATTCTATTTGCTCAGCTAGCAAAAAAAAAAGCATCATAAATATTTTGAAAAGTGTTTTGATTGTGACTTATAATTCACAAACATTGAGATTGTGTTGTCTAACTAGAACTTTATTTGTGGCACAGTGAAATATAATATACACTAGACGCCAAAAGAAACGCTACCCTCCTACATGTATGAATTACTTTAAAACTATCAAAGATACGTTAGAAGGTATTAGTTCACAAGAAAGCTTAACAACACACCTTTATGCAAATCACAAAACAAAAATCTCAAATGCATTCCTATTTAGGTGAAATGCATCTTATTTAGAAGGGTTAAATTGTCCTATTTTCGTCCATGCCGAAAAAAACAATAACAGTGATTTAGATGTCCAAAACAAAGGTTGAAATCAAATTCTGCTTTGAGACAAAGATGAACCATTTAAAGAAACCATTTTTCAACTATTAAAAGAAGAAATAACTGTGTGTACAATTGTAAAATAATCATTCCTATGATTTCAGTCTTTTAAAACATTTTCTGCTGATTTGGATTAGTGAAAACAAGTAAAACGTGTCTTTGATATTGTGGGAAAATGTTTAGGAACATCTAAAATTATCTTTGTTAACATTTTTGCTTTCAAAGTAACATTTTTCCATAGCAATGTCAGTCGTCAAAGTGCAGCAATATTCAAGCAGTATCTGCATCCATTTCACATGTAGAATGATTCTATAGGGTATGAAAGCCTAGAATACATGATTTGATACACAAGTACAAGAAATATGCCACGATTAACAGCTAAAGAGAGAGAAAGAGCCTTTTGGATGGTGCAGATGGGGTTGACATACAATGCTGTTGCCAACGTCCTCGGATGCCATCGTATCACGGTTATAAGACTGATTCAGGGCTTAAGACAGACTGGGGTCACCGTAGACAGACCAAGAAGTGGACGTCCACGCATCACAACGCCAGCTGAAGATAGGTACCCCCGTCACTGGGATAGGAGGGTAACGTTTCTTTTGGCGCTTAGTGTATACATGCCAACTTATATTGGGCTGATTTAAGAGTATTTCAGCCATATCTTTACTACATAATACATAAAGTTAACTTATAAAAAAATCTAGTCAACGAGGGACAGTAAAAACAACTAAATTATTACAGATATAGATATAAACCTGTCAACGAGGGACAGTAAAATCAACTACATTCTCACATAAAGATGTAAAACAAGAATGTAAATCTAAGACCTTTTAACTATTGAAAACAATACAATATAAAAACAGGCTATAGATCATCAACAACTGAAGGTAGATCACCATACTAGGGACCATCGGACTTACAGTAATGTTGCTACCTACATGGACCTTAGTAGTATAGGGAATGGCGGTACGGTGACAGGTCCCCTATAAGCGATATTTTTGCGAACTCTGGATCCTGTCAGAGTGAAAAGTACGGGTGAATGATGGCGGGTCATCATTCGACGTCCATGCAAAAATCGTTCCCTTTTTAGAGGTAAGATATTATTAGAAGTATAAACGAAGATGAACGTGCAAAGAGAAATTGAGATACCAGAATGTATCATTGGGTTGGTATGGAATGGTGTATGGATTCCTGAGAGCTAAGCGTACTAAAAAAATATTGGTCATAGCGGGAAGAGAGACAGACATTCTGGTTTGATGTAAGTGGGCAGGACAGAGTTCCAGTAGAGTTGTGCTTAAAGATGGGACCGTTGTTTGGGCAAACCAAGAATTGGAGCGTGCATTAAAAGAGCAGTCTCACTATGCTGAATCATTCGTGGACGGGAAACGGAAAATTAGCTGGATAACGAGAGACATTGGCAGGTTCGACACAGGATTTAGAGTTTTCGTAGAACCAGCCCAAACTTTCCGGTAAGACAGAAAAAAGATAACTTGTTATCCGACCTCTTTAACGGTTTTACCGAATACCTTAAAACCATCTGATTATTTTATGGATTTAGATTGACATCGAGGAAACAGTTCAGCGTCCTATGATCTCTTTGGTTTTGGAAAGAAACGCTTGCCTGTCCTGTTGTCTGCCCTGTTCTATAAGGGGTTTTTTCTCGTCTTCGCCGATGTCACTCATCTTATCGACCTTGGTTCGAATCTCTTGTTTCAACCTGTGGTACTTCACGAGATCTGCTAAGACCAGACGGAACTCTTCCTCTGTTATCATCGATCATGTTCAACTTGGCTTCGACTAGAACCCTAATCTCATCGTGCTTCAGTGCTTTACGTCGCAGACGACCTGAAATGAATTTAAGAGCTATTACCGCCAGCCCCGATACCCCGGCTGCTATTTCCAACACGAGGACAGCGGGCATGACTACAATGGTTGACAATAGACCGATGCGGATCGCACCGAGTCCCATCCTGGCTGTTACGAGCGCTGAATCCACGCTGTTGACGGCATTCACGCCTCAGTGGTACTTTTTGTGCAATGCGCTTCATGCATCTCCTTCTTGTTCTAGTTGGCGTTTGATCTTGCTTATCTGTCGCAGACGAAATCCGGCCACGGTTTCAAGTGTTTTGGCAATGTTCCCATGGTGGGATACAATCCCATCTTCATATATTAATATAAGTTAGAAAGAAATATTTAATTGGTTTTCCGTCAGTCTCTGATTGATGTACTTGAGGTTGATAAAGTTTAGGTTTTCGTGCAAGTAAATAGGTGAGAGCTGAATGGAATCTGTTTCATCAACATGAACCCTGTCGAGGCTTGTTGATGGTATCAGCCCTGGTCTTATGAAAATATGGCAACGTTGGTGCGTGTGTTGATGGCTCCGGTTTATCGTCAAATCATTCAGGAGTGCCAGATTTTCCGAGGGAACGTTGACGAGATAAACTTCTATTATGAGCGTAGTGTGCAACTTTATAGCGAAATTTGAGTCGAGAAAATACAGTTGGTAATTGGGTATGTTGGACAGCAAAGACGCATTCGAGTTGACTGGAGCTAACATGTTGCCCGTGTGACCCGGTATTTGCAATACCTGTACGGTATTATCGATTTTTCATCGGGAAAGACGTGAGAAGGATCCTGTTGTTGATGATTTCAGAGAAGTAACCATTTTTTACAAATATGAACGATGCCGAGGTGAGGGTGATATCCATCAACCAGTCGATTTTTTGTGAAACTTCTCGTCGCACGCACACATTGATTTGCAAGTGAAAGGTGTATAATGTATTTTCCGTGCCGTGACAATGCAATCCCTGCATGTCCCCGAGGTTGGCGAGTGCTACGGTGGCGCAATTTGCAACATCCATTGGCTATGATTAATTTCACGACATAATTTTCAATTGGTTTTGCGACAGTCTGTCGGGCGTGCACTTGAGGCTGATGAGATGTATGCGATTGGGCAAGAAAATTTTGGCTAGAGAAATTTTTGCTTTTGAGGTCACTGGAGACTTGTGTAAGACTTCACGTCTACCTGCACGTAAAAATTGAGCAGATGTGATATTGCTGCTGCTTGGACCAACGGAGTTTGATCCTTTTCACGATTTTGACATCCTCTTTGTCCGCTGATGGCGCCTCTCAGAGATACACTTCCATGTAAATCGTCGAATTCAGAGGTATGCTTTCCAGGATTCTGACCATGCCATCGAATTCCGACACCAGCTGCAAACTGGTGTTTTGTATCGCGGGTTTACTTGATAGCATATGACACTCCTTCCCTGCGATGGGACGTAAGCCACGAGTAGAATCCCGCTGTTGATGACTTTGGTGACGTGATGATCCTTGTTCTCAATAAACACACAGGGAGAAATGAGCACGATATTCAACAGCCAGTTGGTTTTAGGCGAGATCATCATCCACTAGTTGTCGTCAGTGTAGACGAGATTGTACGTGGTGTTTTGGAGGTACCCCGGGTCTCGAAGTCAAATGCTGCGACTATCGCCATTTGGTTTTGTCATAGTTGTTGCATATGAGATTGTATTGTGTGTTGATTTCATCCCCGGTCTTGACTAAATCTCCTAGGCTGCTGATGCCACCGCTGCTGTCACCACTGGGCACTTCGGTGCGTTTGTACACGTTTTTCAGTTGCAAGGCGTACAGCTTGCCTTCGGTTCTGGGTTCATTGAACCCTCGTGTGTCCCTAAGGTCCGAGAGCATTAACGTGGCGCATTTTCTGACACGATGCGCGCTTCCGTGACCGCGTGCGTCATCGTTTTACGTGCAGTGTCATGCTGAAATATCCTATGTGTATCCTATGTGCATATAATGATGCACTTAGGACTAAAACTAGATCCTTTTCAGAAGATTGAAGGAACCGCTCGGAGTCAAAGCCATCAGTGACGATCATGAACAATCTAAGCACGACCGATCAAAACCAAACACTGCTGGTTCCATTCCCCAAACTTGGTGAGAACGACGTCATCATACCTGGAACGGCTCGCCTGGCTTTTCACATCACTTTGGATTCTGCGAATGACAAACGCACGATCATGGACATCAAACGACCATCAAAATCAGCGGGAACGAGGTGCTCAGCATCGATAACAGCGACGTGTTTTTCACATATGTGGACCTCTGGAGACACTCGTACGAACGTTGTATAAAGGACTTTGTTGGGCAACTGTCATGTGAATAACATACGTGTAGCAATAGCTCATATGCAAGACGAGCTTGATCAAATGGCACTGAAAGATAGAGCCATCGCCGAAGCGTACAGGAACCAGTTTTGCATTCCGCTCGACTTCGAGTTGCTCGATGGGCACATGCCCTTTTACCAGGCTATGCTGTGTGACAGGCTGGAATACGAACTCACGTTCAACGAAGACAGCAAAGACCAGACGGCACTGAGGCTAGCTACATCGATGACAACATCTCGCAGGACTTCGACATGGTCACGAGCCCGGAAGTGGCTCGGCAGATTTGCAGCCAGTACTCGGGCAAGCTGTCCATCCTGTACGATCTTGTTTTGCGGCACCGGAAGATTGTCAAGGGCAACAGAGACACGCTGTGGAACATCAACCTGAACATGACGGCCCGATCGATGAAAGGCATTCTGATCATTCCCGTGGAGGAATACTAACCGTTACAAAGAAGCAGCAAAAAGACTTGGAACCCCAAGATCATGATGTGGATGTGACCTTTGAAGGCATGCCCAACCAGGTGTTCAGCCAAGGCATGCGACCTCACCAACAGTGGGATCACAATCAAAATCACCAAGACGGCGCAAGAGGCCAGCAAGTTAAATTTATGTTTGCATGTGATAATGGACGCGCAACTCAATATAGACAATGGAAGATTCGTGCAAGCCATTTATTGATCTGCCTCGTGGTCCGCACTGCACCATCGTGTGCGGTCAGATGGCGTGCGGAAAAACGGTGTTCATGCTGGACATTCTGGAAGGATACTATTGGAACGTTTTTGATCACATCGTCATTCTCTGCCCGACATTGCACATGAACAAAACGTACACAGAGAGAGCGTGGTTAATGAACGACAACGACATGCACAAAATCGATCCGGGAACCCGTCTGCAGAACTGTTTATCACGACAGGTTTAAAGGAGAGTCGATGCTGTTTGTCGTAGACGACTACAGCGCCAACAAAGAAATCGTCAAAAACGAGACATGCTGTCATACCTGGCCTTTTCCAGCTGGCACGCCAAACACAGCGTGTGGGTCCTGACGCAAAAATTCAACTGCTCAAAGACCTGCAGGAACAGACGCTATGGGTCGCCCTGTTTCACTGCAAGGACTGGGATTCCTTCGAAGAATGCCTGCAGGAAAATAACGCGGTCCTGACCAAACAGCAGCATGACCGCATGAAAAAACTGCTGGACGAAAAGAAACACGCCAAACTCATACTGAAAACTGACCAACCCGTGGTATTGGGTTTTGGTCTTAGCAACTGTACCTGTGCGAAGACCTCGACGTGGATCCATTCATCAGTCATGCAAGCTGTACCACCAGTACAGCATGTTCCTAGCTCCGCTGACCACGGCGATCATCATGGCGAAACATTGCCGATTTAAAGATTTAAATAATAATAATAATAATAATATAGAAGATGTCAATGGTGGATGCTGCCCCCGACGACAAACAAAAGACGACGACCGAGGAGGATCAGTTGCAACCAGTGATTGATGCCCTAACAAGAAAAAAGAACCCCCAAAAGGTAGCTGCCGGTCAAAGAGACGGGTTAGCCAAAAGCAGAAAAAATATAAATAATCATCATCAATGGACCCCATACGCCAAAGCGGCAGCATGCATCACAATAATCACTCCATTGATATACAAATCAAACCATCATCATCACCGCTGCTGCCCAGGATGCCACCGCCACAACAACAGTTAGAGGTAAACCCATAATAATATCATATCATAAAATTAATAATTTTTAATTTTTTATTGTATTTTTTTGTTTCATATATACAATGTCGACCATCGACAGAAAAAACGTTTGTCAACGATGCGTATAATGCCACTATGGTCAGCGGACTGGCCATAGGCTTGATCACCAAAGAACCTGCGCCAAAACTCGATTTCAACTAGCAATAGATGTGCATGCTCGTGTTCGTCAAGTAAGGCATCATTGAAATAATATAAAACGATATATTAATATTATAGAGATGGCCTGTATCGCAATGATGGTCGGTGGGGCGTTAGTCAATGCCATGGCATTTTCAGGCAGCAATTATTTCTTGTCATATTTACGAACATCTAACAGCCGAGATAGAGGTGGAACGGAAACGTCAGGATTTAGCTCTAGAGCAATTGCAAGCCGCACAAGCCGAGTACAGGAAAAAACGCATGCAGAGAATGGATTTCATCACCGACCAACTCCGGCGGGATCATCACGCCTTGCACACATTCAACAGCAAAAAAGCCAAAACGTGCGGTAGGAAAAGCACGACCGAGTATTGCGCCGTACACATGCTGACGATAAGAAATACCCACATCGTCAACTAAACGTGATTGGTGTGCGGCGCCAGAGTGAAACTGCCACTATCGTGTGTGCAAGGCCCATGGCGGCGATGCTTTCAAGTTCAAACTCATCTATGAAAAGAAAAAACAGTACATGCACGAATGCTGGCGGCTCCGCAAAATACCACTTTGAATTAATTAATTATTTATAATTTTTGTTCCCACATGTATGTATACAACCGTTCGTCAATCTGTTAGACATTCATTTCACTCAAAATCATATCGAACTGTTAGACGTTCGTTTCACTCAGAGGCATAGCAAACTGTTAGACGTTCATTTCACTCAAAGGCATAGTGAACTGTTAGATGTTCATTTCACTCGAAGGCATAGCGAACTGTTAGACATTCGTTTCACTCAAAGGCATAGCGAACTGCTGGACATTCGTTTTCACTCGCGAATACGAAAAGCACAACCATGACGATGACTACTACTACGGTCGGAGCATTCAAAGCAATCACTAGAGAGCGCGGATTGATGGGATATTCTTGAATGAGGAAATCTCAACTGTTGCACTTACTCAACATCTAATACATCAAACCCTTAACCGTGAGAAATTCAAAATCATGCTGTTAAATACGGGTATTTTACGGATGGTGCGTTTTGTTGTGATGTTTCAAAACATAAACACCATAGGACTCATAAACAGAGCAAAACCTTTTGTACAATGAATCACGTTTTAATTCATTGCTACATGCAATTGATATTTTCATGATGCGTTTCTTTTTGGGGAGAGTATATAATTATAACTAGCTATGAGTTTCAAACCAATATACGGTATTTCCACTAATAAGCGCTTGGGAGCTTTTATTTATTCAACGGACTTCCACAACCCGGGCCTAGTTTTTCGAAGCTCTCTAAGTGCTAAGATAGTCATAAGTGCCATACATTAACATTGACTTACGACTATCTTAGCGCTAAGAGAGCTTCGAAAATCTAGGTCCCGGCGCTTATTAGAGGCCCGGCGCTCATTGGAGACCCAGCGCTTATTACATAATATCCATCAAACCGTGCCATGCGGAGAACAGAAAATTATGACTAAACGGACCGTTCCTTACTAAATCTATTTTTGGATGAAGGGAGAATACATTTATAAATAACGTACCCAGCGCTTATTAGAGGCCTGGTACATATTAGAGGAAATAAGGTAATATGAATATTAATAATCAATTTTAATCCTAAACACTGCGTTTACATTTCACTTCACTGAAGATATTTCAGTCTGAAGTTTCTTGAGGTCCTTCATGCTAATATTTGAAGCGTATTCACTTAACATTTAATAGCATCAAGGTTATACCTGCAAGTTCAGACAACTGGGAGACATCCCGTACACCAAATCATGTTTGGACTCTCCATGAATTCTCCAGTCACAGATTATTTTGGGACATGAAGCTCGCGCAGTTATTGTAAACATTGCCGGACAAAAGAAATATTACACTGAAAATCGGATTCGACCAAAACATTACTAACGTTGGTTGGCTACCAAAACATTGAGGTTAAAAACAAAGCTCTGATACCGTCTGACACCGAATATCAATTTGCCCCATGTTTAGCCACTGCTGGGTGTAGAATGGGTGTATACTATTTTTGGTTGTTTACTTTCGCTTATTCTATTATTATATGGGCATTTATATAGCGTTATAGTCAATCCCACATGCATGCTGAATGCGTTTCTTTGTTTTCCCCATGATCATTGGATATCAATTTCAGCGGCACATCAAATTATCAATCTCAACTCCCTGGGGACATACATGTAAAACTCTTGCAGCCACTGGGCGCATGTGACTTTCCCAACCTTTCGAGGTACCAATTCACAGCTGGGTGGACTGGGGCACATTTTTTGTGACTGAGACAGCGTTGAGTCATAAGTCGACACCTTTGAAAAATGAAAATGTATGCCTCTATTGAATGACCTGCTTGTTGATCTATGAAAAACGACAGGTACACAAGAGGTTACAAGGTCATCTTCTGTGTTCGTGCATCAAACGTTCCTCGTTGAAAATGCACCCAGTAACACGAGGGGCGGTGGGGTAACCTGGTGGTTAAAGCGTTCGCTCGTCTATCCGAAGACCCGGGTTCGATTCCCCACATTGGTAAACTGTGTGAAGCCCTTTTCTGGTGTCTCTCGCCATGATATTGCTGGAATATAGCTGAATGTGGCGCAAAACTAAACTCACTCGATAACACAAATTGATCACGAATGTTACCAGAAATGCTTTAACCATCATCGATCCAGCTATGATCCTCGGTAAAGGAACTTTTAGAGACAGAAGATTAGATCTCTTCAGTGTCGTGGTACAATTTCTGGTGTCCCCCACCGTGACATTGCTGGAATATTGCTAACAGCGGGTCATGCACTCATTTTCTTGAGGTGATCTGTCTGGTCCAGGCTCAAATAATTACCATATAGCTGAAATGTTACTGATTTCGGCGTCAAACAAAAAACAAAACTGCCTGGCATGAAAGTATTAAGAGTTATATATGAGATAGGCGGACAGCAGGGTCCTACGCCACTTGGTTTAATGGCCGAACACCAATTTCATTATCACCCTCTTGCATAACAAAGACTAAACATCACTCACACAATCAGAAGTGAAAAGGGACTTCTGAATATGTTTAAATATCTGTCGAACGTTGAAAACCATAAAAGAACATCAGGACAAGCTTGGTTACTGAGTGGGTGGTTTTACGCATCCTTTTGACAACATTCCAGCAATAACAGGGCGTAGACACCAGAAACAGGCTTCCGCCATTGTATTGTACGAGGGGTTGTATTGTGGTTATTTGTTATATGACCCGTGAAGATCCAGGTTAGAATTGGTCTTCAGGAACCCATACTTGTCGTAAGAGGCAACTTAAGGGATCGGGTGTTCATACAAACTCTCCTCTGAAGGCAACATGCAATGTCATCAGTGTCACTTGTCATCGTGATGTCCCAATTGCGTAGATCGATGCTCATGCTGTTGATCACTTGGTTGTGTTGTCCAGACCGCTACCATATAGCTGGAATATTGCTTAAATATGGCGTTAAACAAGAAACCAACAACAACAAATATTTGTGACATTACTGTCTTTGGCGCTGCACTTGACACAAAAAATGTATACTTGCATTATCCAGAGGAAAACGGCCCTTAACGATGTCTGTTTCATTCCAGCTACAAACCCGCCATGTTGCAACGAAAGCATTTGGTCCCACTAGCGATGGCACTTTCAGTACTGGCCATCATCGGTTTCGTCACCGCTAGGATTCTCATGGCTAACATGACCAATTACGGGCCAGCTGCAAAGGAACGGTCAGTAGTCCAAGATGGTTTCAGGGCAGTCGACCAAGGTGGTTTCATGGCAGCCGACCGGTTAAGAAAACAGAGGAATAAGCTGTCGGAGATACTGAACAATACGATGAGAGAACTCGCGATGATGAGTTGTAAAATGGCTGAAATGACTACAAAATCCAATAAGGTAAGGATATGCTTTCTTGCAAATGTTTCAGTAACGTTTCTACGAAGCCTATTCATGTGTGCAGTGAATACAAGCGGTAAAACACTCTCCATTGCCATAAGAAATCGTTCCTAAAAGCAAAGCCGATTGTACAATTCTGACTGCATCATGGGTATGTGGTTTTGGAGGAAGAGGTTCGAGGATATTTTTGACAGGTGACCTATTCATTTTATGAGTGTGATTAATGAGTTTCTAATCCCTCTCACGTGACCCCATACTTAGGTTGCTAGGTGACCTAACCATCCTTATCAGTTCATGACACGTATAAGGGCATGACATGACATGACAAAAAAAGGTTTACTCCCATTAGTCAGACATCCCATTAGTTAGACATCTCAATTGTCAGACACTGGACTAGGGATGCATTAAGGCAACACCCATATATAAATATCTTGAAGTTATTTTTGATAGAAATTTTTTTTTTTAAATTATCTATATCAAATCTATGCCAACAAGGTACTAAAGCCATGTATTTTGTTTTATGCAGAAGTCAAATGTTAAGCTTATCAATACAGTGTCAACTATATCTCTTTGATTCAACGATGAAACTAATCTTGTTGTACGGCTGTGAAATTTGGGGGTATGCTATTTTAAAACAAACTGAAAATGAACATATATGTTTGATGAGAAAATTATTACCCGTAAAAAGTACCCCATTGTATATGATTTATGGTGAATTAGGTAGAGTCCCACTTTCTGTTGCTGTTAAAACTTGTATGTTAACGTTTTGGTCTTCAAACGTATATTCTATTATTCACAGCTGTATCTGGATTTCATGTACAGAGAATATTTCTAATAACATTGGTTTAAGTTAGTATCGCTTTTACAGTCTCCTATCCTGCCCCCCCCCCAAAAATAATCCCCAAAAGTCATACATATTCTCTTTTAAAACTTCGTGCCACCATTACCATTTGAAACAAGACAATGGAATAGGATACCAGTAGTTGAAAGAAATAGTAAATTATGTTGTATTGATGATGTGGGTGATGAGTATCATTTTATTCTTGAATGCACGAAAAGAAAAGAAAGATCAAATATACCAGCTTACTTTATGAAGGACCAAATATGTAAAAAAAAATCAACCTTGACATGTAAAAAGATATGTAATGAAAAATCGCAGTAAATTCCATAAATATACTCTCCCAAAAAAGAAACGCATTATGAAAATAGCAATTGCATGTAGCTATGAATTAAAACGTGATTCATTTTACAAAAGGTTTTGCTCTGTTTATGAGTCTTATGGTGTTTATGTTTTGAAATATCACAACAAAACGCACCATCCGTAAAATACCCGTATTTAACAGCATGATTTTCAATTTCGGCGTGTAATGTCACAGAATACACAATTCACATGCAATGCACGTGAAAGTTGGGGATCAGATAGTCTCAATGATAGGTATAAAAAGTTGATCTCTGTCTGTCGATTATTCACTGTATTTGGAATATTGTTGACGAACGCAAAATGCCACGTCTAAGTGAAGCCAACCATCATATCGCCATTGGTTTGCTTGAAGCTGGCCAGTCTCAACGTGCAGTTGCCCGACGCATGAATGTTCACCAAAGCACCATTTCACGGCTCTGGGGGAGATATCGCCGGCAGAATGCGGTAGCAGATGCCCCTTGTAGTGAGCGACCTCGAGCGACCACTGCGGTGCAGGATCGCTACATCCGGGTACATCACCTGCGTCATCGAACAGCTACGGCGACCAGTACCGCTCGACAAATACCCGAATTGAGGAGGCTTTCTGCACAGACCGTTAGGAACAGGTTGAGGGAGGCTGGTTTACGTGCCAGAAGACCTTATTTTAGTCCTGTGCTTCGACAACAATGGTGCACCAACGTTCAGGCCTAGAACCTACCGAATTGGCATAGAATCTGGTTCAGTGATGAATCACGATTTCTACTGGAACGACGCGATGGAAGAATGCGGGCGTATAGACGTCGACGTGAACGTTTCGCCGACGATTGCGTTCCCCAGGTGGACAGATTCGGTCGTGGCAGTGTTATGATATGGGGAGCGATCACCTGCCGTAGGAGAAGTGATTTGGTGATGATCCAGGGCAACCTGACAGCTCAACGGTACTGTGACGAAATCCTACGCCCACACCTCATTCCAATCATTGATCGCCAGAGAGAGTTGTTTCAACAGGACAATGCCAGGCCCCACACAGCACGTCACACTAGAGACTTCCTCCAGAACCACAACATCAATGTGCTCCCCTGGCCCTCAAGATCACCGGACTTAAACCCGATCGAACATCTGTGGGATGCCCTGGACAGACGGGTGCGACGCCGTGACCCTCAGCCCCAGACACTTCAGCAGCTCGCACAGGCACTACAGGCAGAATGGGCTGCGATTGGGCAACACGAGATTCTGAGACTTCTTCGTTCGATGCCGAGGCGTTCCCGTGCAGTTCTGGATGCCCACGGTGGCCACACGAGGTATTGACTTCAGCACCACAACACGTCTCCATGTGACACTCAAACTGACTTTCATCGAGTTGGTGCCAAAGACGGATAAGTCTGCATTCTAAATGTGCAATTTCGCTATATTACATTGACTCATAAAGCCTCCAAGATGTTTCAAAATAAACGTAAAAATACAGTTGAAATTCCTATATGCGTTTCTTTTTTGGGAGAGAGTATATATTCTGCAAATTGTAAAATCTTCCTGCCAACTACTTTTCCTCCGTAATATTATCATTTATTGTCATCCGTACGTCATATGCCGATGATATCTTCCTGAGTGTAATAAAGTTCTGTTCTGTTATTTATTTTATGGGCCATTCCTATTTCATTAAGAGGTAACAGGCAGCGGATTAGCTGTGCACTCAACCAGATGGTTTGTTGTTTTAACCTGTCTGACTATTGGGGTGTCTGACCAATGGGAGGATAACCAACTAAAATCGTATCACCCGATCAATAAACAGTATCCATAAATGAATAGTTGTTTCTGCGACAACTGAAATAGGTGAATGCCATGTGAGGCTGTAACTGATAAGATACATCATATGATCGGTTGATATATGACTTTAAATAACCCTATTTTGGTCCTCAAATAGATAAACCCATCAAGTGACCCATACTCTGATTGCTAAGTAACCGAATGGATAATCTCGTTATTTTCTCTAGTATACCATTGGTGATTTTATTAACAAGAACTATAACCTAAAATACAGAGACGACAACCCAGTCTATGTATGTTCAAATGTTTGAGTAACTGTGCTTAGGCATCTTTATCTTTATCTAAGCACTTGTTTGTTTTTGAACTGGCCGTGGCCTGATAAGGTCCTGACCTCGCTAAACCCAAGTGTGTTAGACCTCAATCTTGTACTCCTAATGTAGCCAGTAAAGTCTATGACTAAAGATTTGAGTTACTAACTGTACAATTGACACAGTTGTCAGTAGAGAGTGGAATACTTAGGTTGCTACAATTCAACGCCGCTCATGTTCTACTGCTGGGCCGTCTCACCTCAGTCTTATGAATAATGAGTCGATGTTTAGAATATGGTCACATATTGTTAGATTATAAGTAAAAATGTTCTATGGTACAGTGGGACATATCGTCAAGATGGACAGCACTAAGACTAAAGCTTGGACTTGCAAGAGGTGCCTGGGATACGTCCCTGTGTATGCTTGGTGGAATGATGTCTACGATGACACGTTTACCTGTGTCTACTGCAAGTCTAAATCAAGGACAGGGTAGCTTCAAGAAATGTATTTGTATTGAAATTGAAATCACTATAGCCTGTCTAGGTCTGAATGACCTGGATAATAGCATTACTACTAAACAGATTGTGCCAAACATTTTCATAGTTCACACATCATACTGAAGATTTCCATATCTACACTTACGGACCATTTCCAACACCCAGTGGTCCACTGAGGTCCAACACATACCTACGTTGTCTAGGTACCCAGTAATGTTGAACCTCAAGTCCGTATTGATTGGGTGATACGATTCTATTTGTCATTTCATGTCTTATCAGGCCCTTATGCGTGTCATGAACTGATAAGGATGGGTTTTTCCATTAGCAACACACGTATGAGGGATTAAAAAGTCTTTTGTTTAGTGCCAGTTCTTACGGAATGTTTCCAGGTTGATCAGCATCATTCCCCAGTCCGTGGGTTGCAGCCCACATCAAACAGAGACAAAATGATAACATTGAAATTCCTCGTCTAAACACCCAACTCGCTCATTCATATAGCTGGAATATTGCCGAGTGCGGCGTAAAACTAAACTCACTCACTCATTCATTCAGATAATGGATTAAAGACGTCAATGTGTCGGAAAATGTAAGTGATAGTCAATGAATATTTCGTGTACCAATAACTTAAGCTTTGTCTATTTCTCTCCAACAGAGTTATGTTGCCGTTACTGGCGGGTGGTGCAAAGACACAAGTACATTCACAGGTGGGGAACACTCGTTTGACAAACCTCTGGCAAACCTACTTTCACTTTTCTTTCAAAGCCAAACCGTTGCGAGTTTCGGGGATGGTCCGGGCGAGTACAAGAAGTTTCTGGACTCGACCAATCGACTTCGTGCATACGATGCTTTTGATGGCGCCCCCTATGGGCGGGAAACAAGCGGTGGAGTAGTTCAGTTTGCTGATCTAACGGTTCCCCTGTACGGACTTCCGCTGTACGACTGGATCATAAGTCTGGAGGTGGCAGAACATATTCCAGCTAAATATGAAGACGTCTTCATTGACAACATCGTGCGTCACGCAAAGAAAGGCATAGTACTGAGCTGGGCGATACCTGGTCAAGTAGGTCTTCAACACATAAACAACAGACCCTTGGCGTATGTACAGAAACTTCTTTCGAGCAAAGGATTTGATACAGATATTGTGGCGAGCCAGGAATTTCAAGAAAAGGCACTTTTTCCATGGCTGAGGAGAAATGTTTATGTCTACAGGAGGAGGTTAAACAGTGTGGCTGATCCAATGGATGCATAAATGCTTGATGTTTTCAAAATCCCTTAACAACAGTTATAATAAAATGGGTAATGTGTACCAAGTGTGCTATATTTTGTTTCCAGGAATATAAGATCAATAAACTCAACTACTTACATGTTCGGGTCTTGTCTGACGCCAGCTAGGCTGTGGTAGCCGCTGCAAGCACTATAGTCATAATGCGATGCTGCACATGATCTTTAGTACTCGGTCATCCGATTGTCCCATAAGTACAAAGGAAAAATATAACATACAGCACTGTTGGTGTCCCACATGTTTCCTTGTTAAAAAGACGACCTTCTCTCCTTTGATATATATTATCCCTTATCTTACCTCACACATAAATGTCGTTTTCTGATTGGCTGAACGCTTTTCTATTATTTTCAATGTACCCTGCCTACAAGCGAGTAACATTTCCAATGTTAACTGCTGGGAATGCCGAACTGTGGGAATTCATTTGGTACTTCGTGTTAGTAGTTCTTTATCTCGAATAATTGAGTCATGTATGATGTACGGAAATTACCAATGTTTTGTGAATGCAAACCTATGTAAGGGAGATAACTCTAAATTTGTTTTTCCTGTCTGTCGGTGTCGGTATTGGCTAATCGCTAAACTCGGGTACTCCTTATTACGATCTCATAACATTGAGGTGTTCGGTAAGATAAATACGTTGTTCACTGGTCTCTCGGGGCCCATGGGTTGGAGTACCCTCTTTGTTTGTTTATGTTCCTTCGGACTCCGGGAACGTAACCAAACATAGAGGGTACATCAACCCATGTCCCCCTCGTGACCACAGACTGACTGACTGACTGAATTTGGTTTTACGCCGCTTTTAGCAATATTCCAGCAACATCACGGCGGGGGACACCAGAAATGGGCTTCACACATTGTACCCATGTGGGGATTCGAACCCTGGTCTTCGGCGTGACGAGCCAACGCTTTAACCACTCGGCTACCCCACCGCCCCTCGTGACCACAGAGCAACTGATGTCGTCATAATGCAACATTCTCGTTGTACCTCCCTTGTCATAAAGACGACTGGAAACCATGGATGGATTGTTTGCTACAAATCAGCAACATTAAACACCAACTGGAAATGGAACGTGATACAGGGATCGGATTGCACAAAAATACCGCAGAGCTGTGAAAGCAATTGACAGCGCAGACACCGTGCTCGTAGCAGTCAACATGGGGTTAGGTGCGGCCGGAGTTGGTTATTGTCCACCATCGTGGCCGCGTGTTTGGCATTGAAATAGCGGCTGGGGCCTTGGGATTGGTGGGAATAGCTCTTAAATTTATTTCTCGCCAGCTGCAACATAAAGCGTTGAAACACGACGAAATTCGCATTTTGGCCGAAGTGAAGTTAAATACTATAGAGGATCATATCTACACAGCCCTATCCGATAGTAAGATATCCGAGGAAGAGTTTAGGCTGGTGCAGTCTCAACTCGCCAAATACCACAGGATGAAACAAGAGATAAGAACCAAGTCTCGTAAGACAAGTGACATGAGCGAAGAGGAGCACAAAAAGCTCATAGAACAAGGGAGACAACAAGTCAAGCTTTCCTTACCAAAACCAAAGAAATCATAGGAGAATAACGCTAAATTGTTTCCTCGATATTTCACAATTAGCTAACGTGTATCTATGTGCATAGCAACGGCATACTACATGGGGAATATTATAATTCAACTCATTGAGATTGAAAACATACAAATTGGGTTGATAGACGAAAACTTTGTTGATACACGTTAGTCTAGGGGCGCGGTGGGCGAGCTGGCTAAGGCGCCAGGCTAGTGATCCAGCGAGGTTGAGGTGTCGGGATCGAGCCCACCTGTGACCGGGTGTAAAAACCTTGGAGTCAACTTTGTGTACAGACTCTTTCAGTGTTGTCGCAACCCCTAGTGTACAGTACACAACCCTGTGCACTTAAAAGAACCCACGAATCCGTTGGTATATGACCAGATGGTGGCCACATGAATACGTGCAAACACCCAGTTGCGGGTACAGCAACGTGCAGTAAACTTGGACAAAGTACTGTGACTATGTGTCCCAGTCCACCCAGCTGTGAATGGGTACCTCGTAAGGATGAGAAAGCCACAATAACTCGGTGCGCCTAGTGGCTGCAAGAGTTGTATACTCCCCAAGGAGTTACGATGTGCTGTTGAGATTGACATCCAATGATCGAGGGAAAAAATACCAGCGCCTTGAGCATGCACTAGTTGCGTGGATATGTGCGCTATATAAATATCCTATAATAAAAACTTGTTGAAGGGTTTCATCGGATGGATCCCGCTGAAAAAGAGTGGGGGATACTTTTAGACTTTCTAAATACTTATTCCATCGAGATCATTTACCTGTTAATTTCAGATATACACAAGCAGCAGAAACCGTATCATCAAATCTTTATGGCTTCGTTTTACGATTGATGGAAAAGAAAATGCGTCCAAAATGGAGATATTCGACAACAACGCGCTGCAACCCGATGTGGTCTATCCATAAGTACCACATGTTAATGTATAAAAATATGGGAAACATCGAACGATGGTCGACGACGTTTTCTCTATGTTTCGGCCATCGGTGTGGCATTATTGGCCATGAAACATGCCACAGGCTGTAGTGCGGCTGTATCACCATCGGGTATACTACTCGTAATTACGATCGTTGACATGCGTCGTTATCGCCAATCGTGGCAAATGAATTATTGCAGAAAAGGTTCCTTTTTTAAGATTCGGTTTGTGAAGAATGGGTATTAAGTTGAGAAGTGTTTAGTCATGCAGGACGGTATATGGTAGAAATGTGAGTCAATGAATATACATGACACTAACGCAGTGTTACTATACAGTGTTATTGTGTATGTGTATTACGTGGTAGGTGTTCTGTTGTTATTGCAGTTATGGAGGTTTGGGTATAGTTATGAGTTATGTTTGATCTATCATACATTCATCTATTCATACACAGAGGAAGAGAGAGAGAGAGAGAGAGAGAGAGAGAGAGGGGGTGAGGTTATGATATGAAACTCTGGTTAAAACACGTCCTTCGGATGGAGCTAGGTTGGATCGGATACAAGGCTCGTTGTTTGCGGTTTGTTTGTTCGTGACAGTTTGACGTGACTTAGGTGGAAAAGTGTTGATTGCGGCGTTAAACAATACGAAATAAAAAAGGCAAAGGATTATGTTTTTACTTACTTGTAAAGCGCTGTAACACAGAAGCCATATAATGATTCATGATCAATGTCACTCGCATTAATAATGTCGTATAGCCTACCGACCCGATCCACTTGGTCCACCGAACCACAAGCATAGGTTACTGGGGTCTAGTTCTAACACAGAATCCCCATGATGTGAAATGCCAGAAAACTCAACAAGCTGTAATATGTATACCCAAGAAGAGGAGGACGTAGTCTTTAATCTTGTAGGATTGTCAGGAAAAATATTGTTCACAAACATTTTCTGTGTCGACACAACTACTACACTGACCTACTTCTGAATCGTGGGAATAAGCACACATAGACAAGTCTGTGCGTCAGAGGTAAGCACGCAGATTTTGACCCACGTGCAACGACCTCTGAAGCAGTAACAGTAAGGTGTAACAGAAAGTGCAACACATAACAGTGAACTAACTGCAACACGTAATAGTAGAGCCAATTGAACGCAAGGCAGTAAAGTATAACAGTCGGTTCAAAACATAACAATAAAGGTCAACAATTTGTTCAACACATGACAGTAATGTGCAACAATTAGTTCAACACATCACTCGAATATTGAATGAAACAGTAGACTCTATTAGTAAATGAAACACGTGACAGTTGACTCCATTAGTGAATGAAACACATGCCAGTAGATTCTATTAGTGAATGGAACACATGACAGTAGACTCTATTAGTGAATGAAACACATGGCAGTAGACTCTATTAGTGAATGAAACACATGGCAGTAGATTCTAATAGTGAATGCAACAGTTGACTCTATCAGTGAATGGAACACATGACAGTAGATTCTAATAGTGAATGAAACACATGGCAGTAGATTCTAATAGTGAATGGAACACATGACAGTAGACTCTATTAGTGAATGAAACACATGGCAGTAGATTCTAATAGTGAATGGAACACATGGCAGTAGACTTTATTAGTGAATGAAACACATGGCAGTAGATTCTAATAGTGAATGGAACACATGACAGTAGACTCTATTAGTGAATGGAACACATGACAGTAGACTCTATTAGTGAATGGAACACATGGCAGTAGATTCTAATAGTGAATGGAACACATGACAGTAGATTCTAATAGTAAATAAATGAAACACATGGCAGTAGATTCTAATAGTGAATGGAACACATGACAGTAGACTCTATTAGTGAATGGAACACATGGCAGTAGATTCTAATAGTGAATGGAACACATGACAGTAGAGTCTATTAGTGATTGAAAGAGGAGATACTCAGTCCTACGTAGGAGATAGTACGTCCTCCCTAGGAAATAATAAGCACTACGTAGGAGATATTAAGTCGTAAGATATACTAAGTCGTAAGAGATACTAAGTCGTAAGAGATACTAAGTCGTACGTAAGAGATCATGAGACTAAAACAAAATTCACCATGGCCCTACTACGCTTCCGTATGATACTCTATGTATTCTTTTTGAGGGTGGTGTGGGTTGGCTGGTGGTTAAAGCTTTCGCTCGTCACGCCAAGGGTCGGGTTTGTGTAATTTCTTTGTCCCTCACCGTGATATTGCTGGAATATTGCTAAAAGCGGCGTGTAAGCATCCTCGCTCATTCATCCACAGGCAATATTCATTTAAGGCTGACGACATGGGTCGTAGCTAACAATAGTGAGTCAGTGAGTGAGTTTAGTTTTTCGCCACTTTTAGAAAAATATTCCAGCAATATCACGGCGGGGGACAACAGAAATGGGCTTCACACATTGTACCCATGTGGGGAATTGAACCCGGGTCGTCGGCGTGACGAGCGAAAGCTTTAACCACTGGGTTGCCCCATCGTCACTGTAGCTCACAGTAACAATCACTGGATTGTTTATAAGCCCACAGACATTCGCACAACAGGCGCGCACACATTTCTATATTGATAACATGTCCTGTCGGGTAGTCTAGTGGATAGTTAAAGCGTTTGCTCGTCACGCAAAAGACCCGGGTTCATTCCCCACATGGAAGCAACGTCTAATGCCTCTTTCTGATTACCTTTATTGTATCCCGACTTACAACAAGCGGCATGCAACCTTACTCACTTTAAGGATGGACCAGTGAAGATCCAGGTTACACCTCGTCTTCAGTAACCCTCGTAAGAGGCGACATAGGGATCGGGTGGTCAGGCTCGCTGACTTGGTTGACACATGTCATCGGTTCCCAGATCATGCTGTTGATCACTGGATTGTCTGTTCCAGACTCGATTATTTACAGACCGCCGCCATATAGCTGGAATATTCCTGAGTGCGGCGTAAGACTAAACTCACTCACTCACGATGTCTGACGTATCGTTTCAGGTTACTATGCATGGCGCAGGGACACTGGCGCGTGGTTTACGCAGAGCCTGCGCAAGGTCCTAACACCGTGAAATGCAACGTGCTGGTCTCTCACAACGCTGCTGACCTTCGTAAATCAGAGAGTAGCAGTCTGGTATGAATCATCGCATCCATGAACGAAAAGAAGCAAGTTCCTTGCATCACGCATATGCTGACCAAAGACGTGTATTTCAGACCTAAAAGCATTCAGCATTCCACTTTGGTATAGTTGTATGAACAGCGGAGCATGAACAACGACTTGATAAGGCAATATATGAACACATACAGTTGCGTCCCTTGGCTAGCAGGATATGCTGAATAGCCCGAAGATAAATCGCGGCTGTTGTGTGATCCTTTTTAGTTCTTTAGATCAGATCAGATGATCAATCTCATAGAATATTTGATAACATTAATCTCGCGCAATTTACGTAAATTACAATTCTGTGAATATTGTATCACTTTGCTTTCATACAGAGGTTTCAGTGGTTATTCTTTGCCGAGATGTGCTCATTTGAAGTGATGTATTTTAACTTGGAAGCCCTTGATGTTGCTGTTGTCCAGATGCACACATCGCAGTTCAAATTCCAGCAAGGAAAATCAGCATGGTTACATTATCAGTGTAATGTGAAACAGTAGCATACAAGAGTTGGTAATTGTGTAGATGGTGCAGACTTCAAATCATGCTTTAACACGTTTGGTCTGTGTTGATGTTAAACCGTATGAGAAGTCCAGCTATATGGCTGCGGTTTGTAAATAATTGAATCTGGACCAGACAATCCAGTGATCAACATCATTAGCATCGATCTACGCAATTGGGATACGTTCACATGTGTCAACCAAGTGAGCGAGCCTGACCACCCGATCCCGTTAGTCGCCTCTTACGACAAGCATGGGTTACTGAAGATCAGTTGTAATGCGGAACTTCACGGGTGGCCTCTGGAAGGAGTTTATATTGACGTATGTACATGAATACTACTTCAAGCAAGAACGATAACCCCCTTTCTGTTTAATTCCAGCAGCAATAAACATTACTTAAGCACTCTAAACCTGTTGCTTTTAATAATGTTAACATGTAAACAATAGTAATGGTGATTATTTGTTGAAAATATATTGTAGTGAGTGAGTGAGTGAGTTAAGATTTTAAGTCACATCGGCAATATTTCAGCCATATCGTGACTATAAAGAAGTTTTGAATTCATCATAAATACATGTAAGTCATATAAACCTGTCAACGAAGGACAGTAAAACCAACTAGAATTTCGCAGACACAATAAATGAAACTAGTATCTTTCTCTAAAACTGGATTTCAAATTAGGACAATACAATATAAAAAACGGGCTATAGATCACCGACAACCGAAGGTAGATCACCATACTAGGGACCATGGGGACTTGCAGTACCGTTGCTACCTGCATGGACCCAAGTTGGATTTATACCATCCCTTCTGCCGCCGGCGATTGTAGGAAGGGTAAGCCATAAATTAAAATCAAACAAATGCTACGTTTATAAATTTTGGTAAGCTGAAATCTACTTTGAAGGTTTTGGGACTTACGTCTCCTCGCAGGAGGACGAAAACATATTGTAACGTAATTAATAGGTGTTTACAGATCGCAAAAAGTAACATTTTATTTCACCTTTATATCCAAACTTGCTGTAAAAATGGCTGTAAAATATATCTCCAACTGAAGAATATGTATAGAGTCCTATTGTGATTTAGTGATTATGCAGTGTCTACCCGTTGTCTGACCTTGCATGTAACCAAGCTGTGTACCCCTGGTGGAACTTAAAATGAATACGCTCAGAGAAAATATGACGGACCCCACTAACGTCAGACTAAAATATTCCCATGTCAAGTGAATGTGAGCACAGTGTATAATTTTAAAGTTGATTAGTTATATGTGAATATATTGTTTTAAAACACGTAGCTATCATTATCCCATTTTATAAAAAATGGAGATAAATTTACCTGCCATGTCACTTTTCAGTGTTTCTGGCAAACTATAGACTAATATTTGAAACAATTGTCTGCGACAGCAGAATATTCCTGTATTCCCCTGGCCAGCTATTTCTCCGGACCTGTCCCCTATCGAGCACGCTTGGGATGAAATGGAGCGATGTCAAACCCAGAATGTTTATTTCAAACCCATTGACGTTAGCTGAACGGGGACAAGCGTTGCTTCAGACATGGAACAACATTCCCCAAGCTTTCTTCAATCACTTAATGTCGTCTATGTGCCGTCGCTGTCAAGTCTGCATCAACGAAAAATGGTGGACACACACGATACTGAATTTGTTTACTGACTTTTGACACCACATCTCTTCAAAGGGTGTGTCACGAGGTCTGAGTCAAATCGTACAGATTTTGATATTATCCTGTCAGCAGTTAAGCAGTGATTAAGGAAAAACACCACAAGTCATGTTATTAATATCATTTTGCATTAAAAAATGACATAACATCAAATAATGCCCAGTTACTTTATTCCACTAGTATATTTTCGCACATAACATTCACCGATGCGGAGACAAGTATTCTTGGAGGATGCGGAAAGCGGCAAGTAGGGTCGAATTCTACCTACTATACTTATCTGGCAGCTGCGAGGACGTCCATGAAGCGGCAATAAAATTTCTCTGGCGTAACATATAAAATGCCCAATTACTTTATTCTACTAGTATATTTTCGCAAATAACATTCACCGATGTGGGTACAAGTATTCTTGGAGGATGCGGAAAGCGGCAAGTAGTGTCGAACTTTACCGTATTATATTCATCTGGCAACTGCGAGAAGGACGTCCATGAAGCGGAGTAGTATATACAATGATTGTCCGAGATCCGATAAAATGTCTCCAAAGTGTATCTTAAAATGTAATAATGTTGAAACATCTACTGACCACAAAACCACCACGAATATGCCAAGACTTACGCAAGCGCGACGAGACAGGGCGATAAAGGGGCTTATCGCATGGGGGCGTGGTCAATATGGGGGCTTCACAACGTCAGCTAGCAAGAACCTTCAACTGCAGCCACGCCACCATCAGCAAACTGATAAACCGATAAGAGCAAACAGGCCAGACCTGAGACCGCCCAAGATCGAGATACCTAGAGTCACGACATCTGTCGAAGACCGCTACATCCGACAGATCCATCTCCGGAAGAGATTCGGGACGGCATGAAGAGGAGAAATTATACTATTAGCCCAATGCTGGAAAACCACAAAAGTAACAACACTATTAAAAAGACATATATATGGTTGTAACATGTGATATGGTAACATGTAAACACATGTAATGTCTCTTGCTAGAGATTTATGTTCCATTTAAACCCAGTGCATGTAATGACAAGTCATGTGTTGTTTGTATATTTCCGTTGATCGAAATTGCAACCTTTGTATCTGAAGCCCAGCGAGTGGAACTGGTAGCTAGAGGAGCTGATGTGCATCGAAACGTTTGTGTCAAAGTAACCCGTGCATATAAATATATCAACGTATATGACATCAAACTAGTTTTGCAAGATTCAATACACATTCCGATGCAGTCGAAAGCGTTCACAGTCACACATGCACGGTCACTAATACTTTCCGGCAAAGCAAGCTTTGTTTTATTGGCTAGAACTTTGGATCCACTGACAGAATTTGTGCAGTCTTCCAAGTAAATCCATACTTGAACAACAAGGAAATCTAGCTGATTTGTTAGAAGTTCGGACCACAGACACAAGTCTTCCAGACTTGTTTGAAAGCGAAGGTAATTTTGATTTAAACAATATTTATTTCCTCAGATGACATGTATATGTATATTTTTACATATAATAGGATTTGGGGATTGGCAAACAGGCACAATTGCCTATGTTAATGCTTCTCTCCACATAATACGGAATATACACACACAGACGTCACACATTAATTAAAGGAAACAAAATGCGCATTCACATTGTTGATGTTGTGAAGTTTCATGGAGTTAAACTGATGATAACGGTAGTCTTAATAGAGTAGTCAAGTATCGTTGCTAGATTTTATATATTAGTGAATCGATTTGTTTCTTGAATATAATTGTGGACTGATGTTACTAGGTTATTTTACTCTCAATACCTGCTTATAGAATAGTTTGATATCAAATCTTTAACGAAGAAATATCTGTTTTGTCTCAAGTGATTAAAACGAGGACAGACCAAAAATAATGTAGTGGATCCTCTGTGGAATGGCCACAAGGACAGGAGGGTTTCCAGGTAAATGCCTATCAACAAGGTGAGAGTTCAAATCGGCTACAACCAAGACGTTGTCTGCATAGTATTATCTGACAATGGCGTGTTGTCAGGAGGATACTATTCTCTATCAGATAGTCCAACAGGAAATAGCCATCATAACCCTTGAAATTGTGGGCAAACACCGAAAGTTTTTTTTGTGAGCTTTGTGAAAAAACCATTTACAGAATAATGTAGCTGTGTATGAGCCTTTGAACTGGACTTCTCGATGACCACAAGTGTCTGGACATGGAGGCATCTTGAAACAATTGAATTTCTTATGCCATTTTGTTGCATACATCACAACGATCACCACAAGAAACACATCTGGCATTAGGTGAGAATGGGTGATTTTTACAAATGTCACAGACAGACTGAGCTATGACAAAGTTAGGTTTAGCGTTCCTGACGCCCGTCACCAAGATTGATGACAGTTGTCACACATGGTGTGATGCGTACAATCACTTCTTCTTCAGGTCCATATGCGGAACAAGGGACGGTAGATAACCTTCTGCACAAGTAGACACCTTCATCTTGGGAACATTCGAAATCAAACATGATGAATTTCTTGACTTGGGTTTTGTCATCCACAGGTAATGGCTCGTGATAACAATTATGATCCATGGGCACCCTCTTACCACAAGGTTGGCACATGTAAGTGTCACAATCATGTTGACCATCTTTGTTTTGCCAAATGTTCAGGGACTTTAAAATGTGCTCAGGGCAACGCCAGTATTTAGGTCCTGACACTCTGAGGGGGAGATCTCATTCTTGGATTTTATAAGCTGCTTATGAGGCAACAAAGCATGCTTCAGATCGGCACTGCATGTGACAATTAGGGCAGATTCTTGTGAGTGTCATTGGTCTGACACGATTTCTTACAGACCTACTATTATGCATTGTCACATGTGTGTTCATGTTCATTTTGTTTGGAAGGGGTGAGACAGTGGTGACAAAAATAGCTTTGGCTGAAAAGCCAGAAATGTGTTGGGGATAGCATGAAAAATGGTTATTTCACCAAATACAGAAACAACTGCTTTCTGTCATCTTTCATCCCTTTGGTGATGAATTTATTTCCTAGTGATGCATTGATCACTAATATTTGACATCCCAAGACAGCCTCCAATTCTAGGGTATATCTGTCACACTCGCCATTCTTTTTCTTTACGCAGTCCCTGTTTTATCACAAGAGGAGATTGACAATGAAGAGTCTGATGTTTATATTTGGAATCTTTCATGTTTTTGTATAGTGTGGGTGGACATTT